>NC_133616.1:13045935-13709887 GCF_964106895.1 Numenius arquata | reverse complement strand
TTCCTAGGACTCCCTTAGCAAAGCACCGTAGAGGGCTGCTGCACTGACAGGTAAAAGCAGCCGCTTCCATCCCTCCCCACAGGGAGAAGCCATGACTTCCCCCAGGGAAAGAGCAGGTACAAGGTGAGTAATGAGAAAAACATGCGTAAATTAGGCTTTTGGTGCAGAAGTACTGGCTGTGAAAGTCAATGCCTGAGAAGGCAGTTATTAGTAATGATGTAAAAACCCCAGAGTATTTCTAGATAGCCTGCTTACAATATCAGAAAGTAACTCAGGATCGATTTTTTTTTTTTTTTACCTGAACCTGTAATACGCACACTCACAGCGCTGCTGCTGCACAGGCCTTTTCCCAAGCCTGTTGCTTGCACCATGGTGCGTTCTCCTCTCTTTCCTCAGACTTTGCAATAAACGTAATGAAGACCAGAACAGTCATGAGTAAGATGGACTTCTCAAAACTATGTTTCTCACCAGATCCTCACAAGATGCAGTATTTAGTCCTTTTAAAACACAGGCCCTGCTGTGTTTGCCTGCCTTCCAAAGTCCCTTCCCTCAGACAAGTTTAACAAGGAAGCTAAGCCAGCTTTCCAGCGAGGCACCTCACCGAGCTCTACCTCGGGAGTTCCACAGACCGCCCCGTACCGGCTCCTGTCTCCACAAGCCAACTCCAAGGACGTCGCTGGCTTTGTTTTACAAACTGCCGGCGCGGAAGGCGGCTGAGCGGGTGGGGCGCCCGGGGACAGGGGGGGTGCCGTCTGGGCCGAGGAGACGCGGCCCCTCACGGCTGCGGGCGGTGCCCGGCGCCCGCGCGAGCCGGCCTACGTGCCTCCAACCCCGTCCTGCCCGAGGGGCCGCGAGGAAACTCGCTGGGCGGGGAACTGGGCGGGAGACGGCCGCGCCCCAGGCGCATGCGCAGTCGGCGCTCCCAAGGCGCGGGAGGGCTACAGCACCGTCCCCGCCTTCCCCTCCCCGCTGCGGACGGTGCGGCAGAGCGCATGCGCACGCGGCGCCGGGCCTCGGCGGGGGAGGGCCCCTCCTCCACCGCTCTTTGCCCCGCCCCCGGCGAAGGGTGGGTGTCTCGCGGCGGTCTTCCCTATTGGTGGAGGCGGCGCCTGCGCGCGGGGCGGGGCGGGGCGCGGCGTTCCGGCCGTGCCATGTGTGCCGAGCGCTGCCCGCGCGCGGAGGCCGCCTCAGAGCGGGGGCAGCCGCCGCCGGGCAGCGCCGCGCCGCGCCCTCCCCGCCGCTCGCTGGCTCCCGCACCGCGGGGACAGTGACCCAGCCCGGGCCATGTCTTCCGCCCCGGGCTTCCTCTATGGCTACTTCTGCTTCGCCGGCCGGGCGGCCGCCCGCCGTTCCCTGCTGCTCTGCCAGCGGGCGGCGGCGGCGTCCTCCGCCCTGCTGGGGCTGCCGCTGTTCGGCAGTGCCCGCCGCGCCCTCCGCGGGCCGATCCCCGCAGTGAGGCGGGAGGCGGCGGCGGCACCCGGGCCGTGCGGGCCGCGGCGGCGGGGCTGCAGCGGGCTGGGGGCGGCGGGCGGCGGGTTCCGGCCGTCGCGGGTGGCGGTGGTGGTGAAGACGACGCGGTACGAGTTCGAGCAGCAGCGGTACCGCTACGCCGGGCTCTCCGAGGAGGACCTCAAGCAGCTGGTGAGCGGCGGGAGGGGGGCGGCGGTCCCGGCCTCCCCGGGCGCCGCCTCTGGGCTTGGGCTGTGGGGATGGGGCCGGGTGCGGGGAGGTTTGAGGAGTTACTAAGGTGGTGCCGGGGCTTCTGAGGTACCCGCCGGGCCGAGGTGTCCGGAGTGGGACGTGAGCTTCCCCTCGCCCCGGTGCGGCGCCGTGCGCCGGTGCCGGTGGCTGAGGGGGTGCCCGTCCCGTCCCGCCGCTGTAGCCTGGGAGAGGGGGTGCGGGCAGCGCCGCTGAACCGCCCTTCATTCATCTGCTGCAGGTTACCGAGGGATTTGTGTACTAAGCGTGTTTGAGTTTTATCCTCTGAGTGATTCCTGCAGCCTTCAGCAAGTTGCAGGGTTTTCTTGCAGTGTGTGATACAAAAACTGTACCTAGAGAAGTGAGTGGTGAGGAGAACACTATGTTGTGAAAATCCCTCCTGAGACTTAAAGAGGAATCATCCTTACTTCCTCCTGCTTCTTTGCTCTGTATCCTTGCCTCATTTCCTCACTTCATCCTTCAGGAATTTTTCTGACGACTCCTCCAGCTAAACTGCCAGATTTCTCATTCGCATCCATCTGTGTTGCGGCAGTTTTTAGAAAAGTGTTTTTCTTTGCTCTTTAAGAAACGTTCAGTACAAAAACAGGTGGCTGTTCCATTAATGAAGGTGTACTAAGGAAAGCAGGTCAGAGTTGAAATGTGCACCCAGTGTCTTAGTATTGTCTTCTCTACCAAGCTCAGTGACCCCATCCTGTCCTCTGTGTAGCCTGTGACTGTCTCCTTCCAGTGCTCATCTGCCAGCCCTGGGCTAAAGGATGGTACCTGCTGGAGTGTGTTTGCCAGCAGACTGTGCACATGAGGTCATGAGCTTGTATTACTGTCTTTATTCTGAATAAGACCATTAATTTGAGTCTGTCTAGTCTTTGGTCTCTTGCATCTGGAAATATTTTAGGCCAAATATTTAGGTTTGCAACTTTTGGGTTAAATTTGCAAGTTACACAATTTACGTAGCAAGGACAAATGCTATAGTTGCATAGCCTTGCTTTTTAAAGCACTAGGATAAAAAGTGTAGTTTCTAAAGCAAGATTGCTCATACAATTTTCGGCATACTTCAGTTGGTCATCCACCTCCTGTGGAGTTCCTGTCCAAACATTTTACATATTTTTGTAAACTCTCTAGTCAGATTTCATATGGCACCAACTTTAGTGTGGAAACATGAGCCTGTGTTCTTATTCTCGCCCACGTGTAGGTCCCTATTCTTCCTTTCATGTGGTGGTTATGGAAAAGCAATGTCTCTTACAGCTCATCTGTAAGACTGCCTATCTGTCTTCGTTTAAATCTTATTTTGAGGAAGCATTTCTTGCTGTTGAGTGTAGAAAATCAGGTGTCTTCGGTGTGCAGTTGAAACTAAGAAAAACAAAATGGTGTGTTTGGTCACTTTTCCCTAAATGCTTGTGTTCAGGCAGGGCTGGGACAGGGAATCAGTGAACTGTGTCCTCAGTGTTGCACATCCCTAAAGGTGATCTTGGCTGAATGTAGTGATAGTTGCAGTTTCGCTTCTCACAAGAATGCATGCTTTGCATGGTGGGTAACTTGTATCACTCTCAAGAGGCATTTAAAAAAAGTAACTATGAACGCATGGTGTCTGATCATAGTCATTGCAGAAATACCTTAGAGCTTGTCCTTTTGGAGAAACTTACAGGTATAAGGTAATTCTCCACATTTGGGCCAATGCTAGAATTTTTATTCTGGGACTGGTGCTTTTTTTAATCTAGCTTTCGCCTGAAAATATCTCCGTGTGAGGAACTGCAGCAAAAAGCTCTCATAGTTTTGCCAGGTAGACAAAGCCTAACTTGCCTAACCATGTGTTTAGCAATATTAAGTTAGGCTCTTGCTGTATGGGTGGGAATACAAAAGATTGTGCAAGAATACACTGAAAATGTCTTCCAGAATTATATTTTCAAATAGGAAATAAGAGAGTGAAAGAATTCTCCATACTCTTGTTTCTCAAGTGTTTTAGCTGACTTACAGAAATTTTTGTATTTCCAATCTGCTGTGACTCTGGTCTCAGATTTTTTCCTCAAACTTTCTGAGCTAATGGCAGCCTCAGTAGCTATGTTAGGTGAAGATTCGGGAGGCTCTTCCCCTCTCTTTTGTGGACAGAGATCACTTATTAGCAGAGTGATTGCTGCGAAGTGTCCTTTTCCCTCTGTGCTGCATCCTTTCCGGGCAACTTGGGAGCATGATGCATTTTGCTTACTGAGGTTAGCTGCATTCTGTGCTCCTTGTGTCCCTCCTCCTGGGGAGACTTCAGAAGGGGGTTCTGAGGCTGCTGGTCTCTGAGAAATGAGGTCAGATGCTGCTCCTAAACGTGCAATGAGTCCCTACTGCCGCTAACCAAGGGTGATGCTCAGTTTATCCTGAAGGTTGTGATTTGAAGTGGTCTTCAATCTGGTGTGGGAGCTCACTTGTGCTCAGCTCGAGGCTTGCACAAAAGCCTGCTGTTGGCATAGCCACAGAGAGTGAAAGCAAAAGTGTGCAGGAAAGGCTTGGCTCATCTGATGCGGTAAGCTCTTAGCTAACCCGGACAGGGAGTGGTGAGGGAGGTTGTGTTACATTGAAGGGGCTCAAGCTCAGGTCACCCTGGAGCTGGCTTGTGGTGTGGCATCATCCCTGTGGATGAGCACGGTGCTGCTGTCATCTGTCACAGATCTGCAGACATCCAGACACTGGCTGTCCGAACTACAGAAATAGAAATTCAGTTTTGAGGCAACGTTGGAGGCTTACATTTGAGATGTTGTACCCGAGCTTGTTTGCTTACCGGTTGTGGGCAGAAGAGATGATTGCAAGTTCCTAGAAGATAACTGACATCTCTACTTGTAAGCTTCAGATTTTAGTATAACACAAATAATGGTCACTGTGGGCTTAAGCAGCTGTGCCTGATCACCAGGTCTGATCAAGAGAGCAGACCTGAACTTAGCTGTTGCAATCAGTGTGTTTATGTGCTAAGACAGAAAATGCAGGAAGTCACTTAATGCCAAAATGACACTGCCTGTGTGCCTTTGGGCACACATTCGCATTAAATGGGATTTGTTCCATATTTAAGGAGGCTGAAGATGAATCATTGGCATACACCAGTAGAAATTTAAATATCATACGGATCATAGCATGTATCATATATGTGATATACTATATAAATCACAGTATACTCCAAGAAGCAAAATATCTCAGTATTGAAGCTGGCTGTCTGGCACATCCAATGGGCCATAGAGGCCCTGAGCAGCTGTGGGCTAAATACTTCTGTGGCCTTTCTTTTGGACACACCAAGTGAGTTGTACTATACAAACAGTATTAAATGTTGCAAAGTCAAAGCTGCAAGGTCATGATTCCCAACTTCTTTCTCTGTGCAAACAGAGAAGGGAGAGGTGAAGAACCAGTCCAGACAGCAGACCAGCAGAACGGATTGGGGAGAAATGGAGAAGAAGTTGGAAGTGTTTGGTACATCTGTGAAAGATTAAATCTTTCATTGCATCTCTATATGCATGTTATATGTGCTTGCTTCAGGTGGTTGTTCTTACATATCTTGTGGCAGATACTCTTACAAATGAGTCTCTCAAATCTGTTTATAACTGTACCTAAACGCATCTGACTATCATAATTACTATTCCTATTCTGCAAATTGTAGTTAAATGCTCTGAATGCTGTTGTACAGGGGAGGTATTCAGAGTCTTTAGTTCAGAAGGGAGATTAGAGATCTATGAAAATGAGAGATTTCTCTTCTAATACCAGGAAAGAAATATGCCCCTAAATGACCTAGCACTTAAAAAAAAAAAAAAAAAAAAAGAAAACAACAACAAACTGTTGCATCAATAAATTCGGTGCAACAGATCACACGAGGAATAATTTTGTTTGCCTTCATGAGATTTAAAGTGACTATTAGATTTCTAACACTTGCAGTTGCCAGCTTAAAGTTAATTACTAGTCATTTTCCTAAGCCTCTACAGTTTGCTTACCAAAAATGACAGCAATTTGGATGTTCTTTGCCCTCATTATTGGGATTGACATCTGAATATGGCTGGTTACAAAAATGAATGATCCATTCTACTGTGTGTCCTGACTATTTCATTCTCAGCAAACCCATGCAGAGCAAGCATTACTGTTTTCCTTATGTAAACTAAGAGAACATAATTAAGAGAACTTTTAGGAAGAGTTACTTTACTCTAGGAAGAATTACTTTACTGAGAGAGTGGTCAGGCACTGGAACAGCCTGCCCGGGGAGGTGGTGGAGTTGCCATCCCTGGAGGTATTTAAGAAACATGTAGACATGGCAATTCAGAGCATACTCTAGTGCCTGAGATTGTTGGTTTGTGTCTGTTTGTGGGTGGGTGTGGTGTGTGGTGGTTTTTTATTTATTTTTATTTTTTTTAATTTTTTTTTTTGTGGTTGGACTCGATGATCTCATCCCTTCCAACCATGAAGATTCTGTAATATCCTAGTAGTAGATAAAGCTAATTTCCTGAGTCCTGTTGTTTTGTTTGATAGCACAATTGAGATGCAGCTGCTGACATCTCACTGCTGGAAGGTATTTAGGGAAGATCAACAATTTCGTTGTCCAAACACACTTCATGTGCAGTTCTCATTACCTTTGAAAATGTCTTGTGTTGTGGTTTAGGACAAGTTGGCCTATTATGGGTGACAGATGCTCTCCCCGCACTTCTCACTCCTGGGAGAAGAGGAGGAGAGATAAAAAGGTTTACAAGTGTAGAAGAAACTAAACTAATGAAATATTATTAATAAAATTAAAAGGAAATAATGAAATAGATACAATATATACAAAACCACATCAGGCTCCCAGGCAGCCACTGGGGAAAGTACCAGAATGGACTCAGCAATGGATGGGAACTGGATTTCAACTCTGGATTCAGGATCATACAGACCGGGATCAAAGGCAAAAGGACAGACAGGGTCCTCTTCAGATGTCCACCATTGAAGAAAGAGGCTGACCTGTTGATCCCTCAGCTTTTAGACTGAGCATGGGGCAGATGGGATGGAATACCCTGTTGGTCAGTTTTAGTTCACCTGTCCTGTCCGCTCCTTCCTGCGGGTGCAATCCCTGTGCGTTTTTCTGTTCCCAACCCTCCAATGGGGCAAATAACGAAGTTGGCTGACCTTGGTTGTTATAGCAGTAACTATAAGCAAGAGCCTCCCTGCATACTGTTCCTTGGCATGAAGTACAAACACTGGTCTCATCCCTCTGAAAGCGAGCAGTTTTCTCCACAAAATTCTGTTAATTTCAGAGAGTTAGAAGAGGCCTAACTAAGAAGTAAATTTACTGAACAGAAAGTTTGTTCTGTTTTACCTCAAACCGGGACATCCTGTTAGATGAAAAGTTGTGTTCATTTTGGTCTTAATTGGAGGCAAATGGTTCAGTGTGGACAGGAGCTGATACTGTATTGTGGCTAGTTTTTGTGTCTTTATTTGGAGTGGGGAGGGAGACCAAGGAGTTGGAGATTTGGAACAAGTTTTGGCTCTTTTGGACCACTGCAGCAAATTGGCAGGGGTAGTCATCTCAGAAATGTGAAGTTCATATAGCTTTCTTGGAAGTTGGTATCTGGGTAGAGAAAAGATACCCTGTTAGCAGGGTATACCGCGTCCCCTAAAAGAGGCACAATATGAACTCATCTTCAGCGTAGGGCACCAACAACATAATGAGCAGGGCTGGTCGGGAAGGGATGGAGGAAGGAGTGTGTCTCTGCAGGTAGGAGAGCTTCTGTTGGAGATTGTATGTTCTTGTGCACCAAAGCAAAACCCACAGAACTGCGGAGGGTAGAGAGAGTGAGTGTGTGTCTGTGTAGAAGAACACTACCTCCGCCAATTCCAACTGTAGATGCTTACAGCACCAGCTGTTCTAATCTGCACATGAAAGTTTTCATATTTATTAGAAAATTGTCTCTTGGGGAAAATAGTGTACTGTTTTACCTGTAACCTGGTAGGTGATTGATCTTTTTTCTTTTTAATTACAGAATCAAATTATTTATCTTCTTTTACATTAAATCATAGAATGGTTTGGGTTGGAAGGGAAGGTCATCTAGTAGGGCCAACCGCCCTGCAAGATGAAGGGACATCTTCAACTAGATCAGTTTGCTCAGAGCACTGTCCAACCTGCCCCTGAATGTTTCCAGGGATGGGGCATCCACCATCTCTCTGGTGGATGTTCCAGTGTCTCCAGCGTTTCACCTGTTCCAGTGTTTCACCACCCTCACAGTAAAGAATTTCATCCTTTTATCTAGTCTGAATCTACCCTCTTTTAGTTTAAAACTATTACCCCTTGTTCTATTGCAACAGGCCCTACTAAAAAACAGTCTGTCCCATATTTGTTATAAGCCCACTTCAAGTACTGAGAAGTTGCAATAAACTCTTCCTGAAGACTTTCTTTCTCCAGGCTGAACAACCCTGTCTCTCTTGGCCTGTCCTCATAGCAGAGATGCTTCATCCCTCTGATCACTTTTGTGGTCCTGCTGTAGACCTGCTCCAACAGGTCGTTGTGAAAGATCGGGTTTTGTATCACTTTTGAATTACCTTTCCTAAGTACTAGTGTTTCAGGTTTGTGCATTTTACAGCACCACCCCAGGGTAGGCATTTGGAAAGTAGCCAGGTATTTCCTTCTTAGATTTCTATTTTGAAGATCTGCACTTCAGTCCAGATGTCTGTGATCCACCAGAACTCTATTTAGAAAATTACTCAAATATTTTCAGAACCCTAGGATTTTTACAGATGCACAGAAGGTAGCAGAAGGAAAAAGAAAGATGCTTCAAAGTTCAACTGAATTCTAATTGTAAAATGAAATCAGATAATTCAGCAATCTTTCTTCTTCAAAAATTGTAGTTTAATTTTTTCTTAAAAAAAAAAGTTGAGCTATTCTAAAAGGCAGTAAGTATTAGGGTGTTTACCCTGTATTCTCTTGTGGATCAATGTACAGTGTACAATGTACACTGGTACATTTGAAGGTAGTATCTTTAAATAGAAACTTATTTAATGAATGGAGTGGTACTGTGAAGCTTTTAATCATTCTGATTAATTCAGAGTACCCATCTGCCTGTTTTTTTGATGTGAATTATTTCAGTAGATGTTCTTCTAGGTAGCACATAATGCAGTTCAAAACTGGTAGGACTCTAGTTGGCTCTATCTCACCCTGAAAAGAGGGGGAAAAAATACATGTCAATTGACTGAATTTGAAGTATACAGAATTCAGTTATAGCACACCAAGTTTACATAAAGCTAAAGACACTTTCTTCAGAAATAATTTTTTTGAGCTATTCCAGTGGAAACTGGCTGGGTGTAAATGTTTTTCAAGTTACACAACCACAGTGTGCATTTGTTTACTTTTGAAATTGGATATACTTGTGTCAATAGTAAGTAACTTACATTGCATCTGCTTTACTAGTAAGTTCCTTCTAGATTGTCCTTCTGTTGTAAGAGTCTGGGAAATGATGGAAACAAATAAATGGGATGTAGTAATTCCTTTTTCCATAGTATTTGTTTTTTGCACCACACCATTCAAGTGTACTCGGTCATAGATAGCAAATAGATGCAAAAGTCGGGCATTTCAGTGTACCTACATTAAACTTCATAGGCTATCTCACCAACCATCTGATACTGTGTACAGCTGAAAAAGGCTGATTTTTGGAAGTGACTTGAATATTATTTTTAAGTACTTAGGTAGTTGTGATTTTGACATTATGTTGGTGTCCTGATGAATTCCTGAGAACTGAATGATTGAATTGCCTGGATTGCATTGAGTTTCTAGAAGCCTGTTAGTGCAGAAAGTAGTTACTGCTCTGCTTATAGTTAATAATTTGCTCTGCATTAGCCTTTGAATTATAAGTGACTGTGTATCTTCAGTTGTGGTTAAAAAGACAATAATACTTGAATGTGGTAGATGAAGATTTAGAAAGTAGTTTATGGCATTTTTACCTTTGTTCATTTATAGATCAAACTCTTGCCCCAAGCAGCATTTCTGTAAAGCTTCAGTAACATAATGTTGGCAGTTTCACTTACCGAGTGGAAAAATTACAAAGTCAGCTACTGCAAAAGAAATGGCATGCAAAAATGCTACAATATGCAAAACACCTCACAATCATTACTCTATAGCAGATAGAAAGGCAGGATTTGAAAGGCTGCTGTGACTATGTAGTGAAAGTGAACAGTCTAAGTTGCTGAAGGAAACGGTGAGGAAAGTATAAGTAAAAAAATTTCCTAGCTAAAGCAGCCCACTGGGCTTCTACAGCACAAATGGTGACACAGCAAACTGGCAGAAACCTAGCGAGTGGCCAGTAACAATAGTGAACAATTCTGAGCAGTTGACAGCGGGTTATTACCTCAATCAACAGCAGACAGGTCAGGTAGGACCAGCCTACTACCATTCTTTTATGGTAGGTACTGACCTACTGCATCTGTTAACCTGCCACATTTTTTTTTTTTTATAAGCAAGCACATTTTTTTAATGGCCTGTATAATATCCAATAATGCAGACTGGGAAGGGAGGAGGACCTGGAATGAATGTCTGGGGCTTGCGACTCAGCAGTAGTTTGGAATTGAAGGCTTGATTAGTGTATAAATCCTTATTGAGAGCTTAAACCTGAGCCTAGGGATTGCTGATTCTCAGTAGGACTTTGTTTTGGGAAGCTGCATGGTTTCTCTGCTACTTTAGCTAGGGCAAATGCTCACTATTAAAGCCATCCTGTTAACAATGCATTGAGTTTGTGGATTGCATTTTTTAACTGTGAAGTTATCTGAAACCAATGCATTTTAAGTTCATGCAGGACCTGCAGCTGCTCAGTGAAACTAGTTCTCGTGTTCACTTCAGAGTGGGCTTCAGAGCACTCCTGCTAGTCTGAGTGAGCTGAACTGCAGGTCCTGGAAAGAGCTGGGTGTCCCAAAATCCACTAGTACTGCAAGCATGATTGTGCTGAGACCTGCCCTGTTGTTAGCAAAATGTTGAGGCAGAGACTTACCAAATTTAGGGATTCATTGAGTCTGAAGTTTTTCAATAAAGTCGTAAATTTGACTAGTTTTCTTCCAAATGTGGTGACCTTACCATCTCATTTTTTTTCTCTAGCAAAATCATGTAAGGTCAGGCTTGATGCGTTTAGTGTTTCTAGTGCAAAAGCAAGTAGCAGGAACACACTTCCACTTTTATGAAGTTGAGAAGTTCAAGTCAAGCAACTTCTGTGAAAGCACAGTCACAGAATGGTTTGGGTTGGAAGGGACCTTAAAGATCATCTAGTTCTAGGGCCACCTCCCACTAGACCAGTTTTCTCAAAGCCCCATCCAGCCTGGGCTTGAACACCTCCAGGGATGGGGCATCCACAACTTCTCTGGGCAACCTGTTCCAGTATCTCACCACCCTGACAGTTATGAATTTCTTCCTACTATCTAATCTAAATCTACCTTCTTTCAGTGTAAAACCATTACCCCTTGACCTATTGCTACGCTTTCTGGCCTAATGGAAGGTGTCCCTGCCCATGGTATTGTGGCTGGAGTGAGATGATCTTTAAGGTCCCTTCCAACTCTAACCATTCTGTGATTCTATGATAAAGAGTTGCCCCCCAACTTTCCTGTAGGCCTCCTTTAAGTACTGGAAGGTTGCTATAATGTCTCCCTGGAGCCTTCTCTTCTCCAGGTTGAATAACCACAACTCTCAGCCTGTCCTCACAGGAGAGGTGTTCCAGCCCCCTGATCATCTTTGTGGCCCTCCTCTGGACCTGCTCCAACAGGTCCATGTCTTCCCTGTGCTGATGGCTCTCCAGAGCTGGAGGTAGTACCCCAGGTTGGGTCTTAACCAGGGCAGAGTAGACCAGCAAAATCACCTTCCTCGTCCTGCTGGCCACACAGCTTTTGATGCAGCCCAGGATACGATTTGCTTTCTGGGCTGTGAGTGCATATTGCCGGCTCATGACCAGCTTTTCATCCACCAGTGCCCCCAAGTCCTTCTAGTCAGGGCTACTCCCAATCCCTTTACCCCCCAGCATGTGTTGATCCTGGGTGTTGCCCCAACCCAGGTGTAGGACCCTGTACTTGACGTTGTTCAACCTCATTAGGTTTGCTTGGGCCCTCATCTCAAGCCTGTCTAGGTCCCTCTAAATGGCATCCCTTCCCTCTAGAGTATCAACCACACCACTCATCTTGGTGTCATCCATGAATTTGCTGTCATTGGTATAAATACAGCAATTGAAGCTCATAAATGATACTTGTCTTGATGATTCTCTGGTTAGAAGAAATGAAGGGTGGGCATGCTCTCCTATACTTACTGTGAAAGTTGGTGTCATATCCAAACCTCGGCATCTGTTTTATACAACCACCAAATTCAACAGTTCTAGCTGTTGCTGGAAAACCCATTGAAGGTTCAGGGTTGTGGTTCAAAGTTGTTGTTGTTGTCCTTCTAGCAGGTTCTTTTCTGTGGGACACTTGAAATGTGTCTCCAAGGTGCAGATTTGTACTGGGCCAGTTCTGCCATGGCTAACTGCTCAGTTTATTTTTATCTCTCTTGTGTTCTGCAATTTACTATCTAAGATTCAGAAGCTGAATCATGTTTTAATCCCACTTATTTGAATGTGGATTATTTTTACATTATGCAATAGGAAAGCTTAATATGTAGTTGGAGCTCTTAAGAACTCAGAAGATTCAGTGTCTGCCTGGCCTGTGAGGAAAACTGGATTTGTTTTTAGTGTGACAGATGAAGATTTAACCTAACTAGTAGTTAACAGTAGAACATAGGAAGGTGACTTGCATGCAACTATAGATTTCTAGTCTTTGTCTTTGGTACGTAAGCAAATTTTTAGTCAGTGTTCCGTATTTGTCATGGAAGCCAAGAGGAAGCTGTTTGAAGCATGTGCTATATTCAAAGCTGTTTCTAGTTGAAAACTTAACACTTTTAGAAAAAAAAAAATTCAATATTCCTGTTAAAATAAATGCTTATTTCACTTAAAACTGAGATCAAACCCAAGAGCACTAACTTTCTCTGTAGTTGGAAGATGTGGTTAATCTAGAGAGGCAATTTCTGAACGTACAGGACTTTCAATAGTGCTGTATTCTTCTGAGAAATAGTTAGATGATTATACCTATAGTGATCATAGTATTTTCAGGTTAAAATTAAAGCTTCTGGGTTCAGCTGTTGCTCTCTAGATCCATTTATTTGGTGGTTCTTTTTGTAGAAATGAGGTAGATTGGAAAGTGATGATCTGTTCTTGTTTTCCTGCCTGGGGTGCATGTGTGGGCAAGAGTTCATTGTGGAAATCTGAGAGACTAATCCTTTCTAGATCTGTGTGTGTGTGTGTGTGTGTGTGTTTGTTTTGTTTTAAACTTTTAGTCAGACATTTGGTTTAACTACTAGGTGAGCAACAGTTGTAAAACAACTCCACCCTGGTGCAGTGGCAGTTTAAGTCAATGTGACGGTTAGTTAGTACTGTAAATTCAGGATAAAGCCTACTAATGAGAATATGAATGTATATTATATGCATGTGTCAGTAAGACTTGGCTATGACTTTTCTTTTCCCCGTTCTCTAAATCAAGGATCATAATCCACATACGTAGACAACAGAGGGTATTTGGATGTTGCTTGGCTTTGTGTTGCTTCTCTCTTTGTGGCTACAAGCTGTGTCCTTGCACAGCGTTGTTCCTGGAGAGCCACCATTACTCAGGGACAGCAGACCCACAGCTCAAACAGAGTAGGGTGGTACTTGCCAGAAGAAGTGAGACCTAAGACTCCAGAAAGAAGGCAGTCAAGCAAATGTCTCTTGCCTAAATGTCAAAAGAGCTCTGTGAAAAATTATCCTTTCATTAAAAAAGGATCAGGACAGAAGATACTAGAAGAGCTTTTTTTAAACGCATTTGGTCCAAACCTGTTCTCTTTCAGACTCCTAAGGAAAAATAACTCCATCATAGAACATGTTCTGCTCACCTGAGTGTGTTTTCCAATGCAAGCTTTCCTGGAAGCCTACTTTGCATTGCATCTCTACTCTGAGGTTTAAGAACACTGCTGAAGCTACGCCTGAATGTATTTTTGGTCAGTTTGTCCCTGTCTTCATATGCTAATGTACTTCTAGCTAGAATAGCTCTTGTATATATATTCTAGCATTTTATTTTACAATCTTGCATGCTGTTGAGGTCAGATTAACAGGCCCACAGGTGTACTTGTTTCTTTCCACTCTCCATGAATACTTTGCTATTGGGTACTTCTGCTAATGCTACTCGTAGCTGACTATCCTTGGGCTCTGATGTGATGTTGCCTGTATGTTTTAGCCTTAATTTTTTCCTGTTCCAGGAGTTTCAGCAAGTGGGACTCAGCAAATGCCATGTTTCGTGTGTGTTTATAGACCCATAGCAAATAACTTCTGTTCATCAGTACTTTTCAGTTTCCTTTCCTGTTACTGATCTTTCCAGATACCTGCTGGAAGAAATTACTTAACCTGCAGTGCAGCACTCCAGGCCTTTCTGTGGCCCCTCATATAGGCTTGTACAATTTCAACACCAAGAAATGCCAAGTGTGCTCCAGTTTGAAGGTCCCGAGCACTGTGGGAATAGCGTTTTTTATTTTCTAGCCCATGTCTAGAAAGTCCGTCTGCAGTCTGTCAATTCCTGGAAGAATATCACTAAGTTTAAATGTTTTCTCTTGTGAAGTGTACTCCTTAATACTGTACTGGCAGGCTTCTTCATGTTCTTTGTCATTTTTTAGGGTTTTTGTGTTAGTATGGGTAAGGTTTGCAGGAGTATATACTGTTACCCCATGACACTTAGTTTAGATTTTTTCAATTTTATGAGGTTTTCTTCAGTTTCATGGGCCAAACATAGCTGCTTATTCCATGGAAGGCAGTGACTTTTCATGAAAATGTTAGTGGTGAAATGATGTAGAAGGATTACTTTGGATGAGAACTTTTTCCTGTAAAACATCAGAGCTCTGTTTTACTTCATTTCTTACTGAGGATTTTAAAAAGGACCTGAAGAAATTTTCTTACACAAAACTACTTGCATAAGTGTTATTGGGTGTTTGGTATAACTTAATTTTTCTTCAGGTAGACTTGATACTCAGATCAAGTTGCTACTCTGTACAGTTTGGAATACCAAATAAACTCAACATGGGTCAGTCATAGTAGTAATTTTATCACATTTTAGCTAAGAATGTCAGTACTTGGTATTAAGATGTCTGCTCTGTAAGACTGTCAGACTTCCTCTTGGATATTGAAAGTGGCCTGTCAAACCCTTTTCTTTCAGTAGGATGACTGCAACAATTGTAAACCAGAGTTTCCTGCAAAGGAAGAAGAATTTGCAAGTTCTCTTCGTGAAGCTAAAACCTACATGCCTTTTTGAGGGGTTGGTCGGTAAGACCCAAGCCTGGCATGGGTTTATGGGCCTGTCTGCTCAGTGAGCTCGGGACCCAAGCTGTCCTGCTGTCTGGGGTTTCCTGTACAGCACAAGTTCCTCTTTTGGGAGGTGATCATGCACACAGCAACTGGACTGTCTGATCTTTGCCTTAGGCTCTTCTAAAGTAAAAAGGAGGTGATCTCGGTTTGTCTTATTCTTTATCCGCAGTGCAGAGGTCTTCTAAGAAGCAGCATTTGATGTAATTTTAGTATGGCATTCAGATCCTGGATATGAGGCAGGACCATGGGCAGTGGGCACAAACTGAAATGCAGGGAGGTCCATCTGAACATTGCAAGACACTTTTTCACTGTGAGAGTGACTGAGTGCAGGGACAGGTTGTCTGGGGAGGTGGTGGAGGCTCCATCTGTGAAGATCTTCTAAAGCTGTCTGGTCATAGTCCTGGGCAAGTGGCTCCAGGTGACCCTGCTTGAGCAGGGTGGTTGCACCAGATGACCTCCAGAGGTCCCTTCCCATCTCAACCACTCTGTGATTCTGACATCTGACTACAAGAGCTGTAGGCACTTCTCTGGTTCTTTGGAGTAGTTATGTGAAAAAGAGCTGATGGTTAGTGTTCCTTTTTGATATACTTGACTGTAGTTAGGCTCAGGCAGGCTGACCCTCTGAGAGTTCTTAGATGAATGAACTTGTAAGTTATCTCTGAGCTAGAAGGATGATGCTAGAGGTGGGCAGACTGTTTTGATCTCTGGAGCCCTTTTGCAAATTAGGACTATTCATTAACTCTGTAGATGTAGCTTAGCCATTTAAACTCAAGGTTCTAACTTCTCATTTATTTTGTTGCCTGGTGATACCTGCTTACTTGTTCTAGAGCTAAATTCAAAGAGGAGACATCTACGCATTAGTTACCTGTTCTGCAGTGCTGCTCTTAGCAAGAGTAGAAGTATCCCCAGAAAAGTCGTTAGGATACTGGCATCCTCTTCTGCTTTCTGAAACTGTTGATGAAATAATTTAACGCACCTAAGGCAAATGCAAGTTACAGAACAGACTGTAGTCCACAGCAATGGCACTTGTGTACCTCTTCTTGCTAGTAATGGCAATTAAATGTTAGCTGTAGGCTCACCACTGATGGTGGCTCAGAAGTCGGCAGATGATTGTACAGACATGTATTACACTGTCATTGTTCTGAGATAAAGGCTCTCTTTGACCAAGGTGAAGGATTGCATGCTGATAAATTAGCCAAATAAATGAGGTACATAAAATTGCAGAAGGGAGTTAGTGGTTTCAGTTGTGTGTGTAATAGCCTGTGGAAGTAGCAGCCTGAAAAACGCATGCTGCTGCAGCAGCAGTCTGCTCATCAGGTGCTCGTGTTTCATTCACAGCAGATATTTCTAGAGGAAGCGTGAATGGGAACCCTAATTTTACCAGCACAGTTGGTTTTTTTTGAGGTTATTTGCTGTGGATTTCCTATTCTTTCTGGTGGTAAAGCAAGGTCAATTTGTGCTTCAAATGTGCAACTGAAAATCTCTCTTCTAGCAAATTGGACCTGTGATGCTCAGCAGCTGATGTTGTCTGTGGGAGGTGAATGCTGCTGTCTTTTCTCCTTTCTGCTCCAGATGTATCAGGAGAGGCTGACAGCAGACCCAGCAATGGGCAGTGCTGAAACAGGCCATAGCCTTGTGTACTCTGTCCCTCCCCACAGCAGCACCTTTCAAGTTCCCAGTGTGGCACCATGGGCTCTGGAGGAATAAGAGGAGTAGAGGAGTGTGCAAGCATTGTAGCTGGGGAGTAGAAACAAAGGGTTTAAGTATGTGAGGCAATTAATGTGACATAACACCTTCTATCCCAGTAAACCAGTACTAATAATATTTGTAAATAACACCTGAAAGCTTTGTCTGGATGTTTTCTGATCACCTCCATGCTTATCTGTGTGTGTGACCAAGCACAGCAGCAGCTACTTCCTCTGTCTGCCTGTAGTGCTGCTGGTGGTAACCGAGTAAAGTCTAGGAGCCCCTCTGTTGGAGGTGGTTTCCTGATCCTGGCTATAAGACTGCCTGAAGATGTCATTCCTGAAAATTAATCACAGATCATAAACACACTGAACAGGACAGTCATGCAGTTCCTGAGTGGCCAGTTCCATTCTTTTCTGTAATTTCTTCACCACTGAGTCTTTGTGCTTAGCTCATGTTTGGATTTCTTGACATCAACGGGTGTCAGATGAAGGAAGATTGCATTTGTTGGATATTAGATTGCAGTTAACTGTAATGGTCATATCCTGCCAGTCCTCTCCCCTTCGCTCTGGAGTTCCATGGTGTGGGAATCTCTATGAAAATAGGATTAGATGTGGCTGGCTGGCGCCACTGTCTCTTGGAAGGTGTGCAATGTTGATTGAAGGCACTTGAATAAATTGCTGGAATTGTGTGTTCAATGCTTCTGGCACAGACCAATTTCTCTAGACAAATGCTAGGAGAAGTTCTATTTCTGTGCTGGTAAATTGGTTTTAACTAATCAGCGAAAAGGAAGCAATGACAGTGTAGTTGTAGAATAATTCAGGCTAGAAGGAGCCTCAGGAGGTCATCTAGTCTAGCTTGCTGCTCAAAGCAGGATCACTTTCATTATGAATGTATTTATAAACCCCTTTTTCTTAACATCCTTTTCACCCTCTTTTTTCTACTTGCTTAATCTCCATGCAAACATGTATTTGGCAGTACCAGTCCTAGATGAGCACACTGTGTGGTGAAGAATGAATGCATACAGGTAGTGACTGAACTACTTGCATAGAAACCTGTTGCAAAAAAATCGCATCTTTAGACAGTGGTCTCACCTGCCTGCTTGTAAGAGTCTGTCTATATGAACTGCAAAATTTTTTTCCCTGGTTTAAAGAGTGTGTCAAGATTAAGTATTTAAATTCTCCAGCTTCCAAAAAGAATGATGCTAGAATGCAACTGCTAAATACTGTTTGTCCTGTTATCAATGTGAATTTGTTTGAAAAATCTGGTCTGTAATCCAGGGGACAGTGTCAGAGGTAGTAGGTAGATTGTCCTTAAGCTTTTTTTGACGCAGGGGAAATGTCACCTTTGCAAACACTTGGCAGTCTTCCATTTTAGCTCAAATACAATTTGAAGGTTAATGCTCTAGGCATTTCAAAGATTCCTGTTTTCTTAGTTATCATTCCTGTTGCTTTTTCTGTGGTCCCCTTTTTCTATGGCACACTTTATTACAAAAAGTAATAACTTTTAAGGTAATTAGCTGTTTGTCTGGGTGCTTTTAGTGCATGACAGGAGTATAGTTAGTATAACTATTTAATGTATCTTTACCTAGAGTTAAAATTACTTAGCAGATTCAGGAAAAGCAAAGTGTCTGAAGTGGCATAGAAGTCAGTGTAGTGTTATTTGTTTGCGTATTTGTATGGATCTCTTAAAAGGTCTGTGATTCTTCGCTGCTGTGTCCATGTAAGTCATTTAATGAACTAAGTCAAAGTAAGCTGACTGCTATGTATTTAGACATGTAATTAATTGAATGCTTATAAAAGCACGTGTGTCTACTGAGATAAAAGACATGCTTTTTTATAGCTTCTATTTGTATTACTCAGAGCACTTACTGTAATGATTATCTTCTACAAAATCAATTTATGTCTTACAGCTTGCCTTGAAGGGATCTAACTATGCTGGTCTGCTGGAGCGGCATCGCATTCATACAAAAAACGTGGAGCATGTTGTAGACAGTTTACGGTAAGAATGTGTGGCTGTTGAGAATTTCAGACACGGTGCAAATATCTGTGGATTGTGTGAAAGAACTAAAGGAAGCTTTGTGTTACAGCTGTAATAAAATAGCAATATTGAAAACAGGATCATGCAGATGAACAGTCATTCCTGAAACAATGTGGACTAGCTCAGTTTAGTTAACTAATGCACTGCGTTACTGTCTTGAAAACATATGAAAGAGATGTAGAGGATTTATGGTGTTACCCACCAACCCTGATAATTTTTAAAACAATCTAATTGCTCTACCAATTGATTTTTTCCTTCTCAGTGTACTGCAGGGGTGATAATTGTGGAAACCAGTGACAAGTGGTGTTCCTCAGGGGTCAGTACTGGGACCAGCGCTGTTTAATATCTTTGTTGGTGACATGGAGGGTGGGACTGAGTGCACCCTCAGCAAATTTGCTGATGACACCAAGGGGTGGATCTGATCAACACCTATAAGTATTTAAAGAGTGGGTGTCAAGAGGAAGGGGCCAGTCTTTTTTCAGTGGTGCCCAATGACAAGATAAGAGGAAATGGGCACAAACTTGTACATAAGAAGTTCCATCTAAACATGAGGAGGAATTTCTTCACTTTGAGGGTGACAGAGCACTGGAACAGGCTGCCCAGAGAGGTGGTGGAGTCTCTGTCTCTGGAGACATTCAAAACCTGCCTGGACACGTTCCTGTGCAACCTGCTCTAGGTGGACGTGCTTTGGCAGGGGGGTTGGAGTAGATGATCTCCAGAGGTCCCTTCCAACCCCATATCATTCTGTGATTCTGTGATTTGTTTGTGTCATGCTTATAAGCCAAATACCACTGTAATTAGTCCTTAATTACGTCAGTTTTTCAGAATGATGTGACAAGGAACAATATAGGACACATTCAGGCTTTTTTTGCACTTTATAGGAACGAGAAGATAGAAGTTCGTCTTGTTAAACGTCGAGAATATAATGAAGAGACAGTTCGGTGGGCAGATGCTGTTATATCAGCAGGAGGTACGACTTAATGGAAGGGAAGTATTTGTTTCAGAATGTTCTCATAGATACATTTTTTAAAAATATTTTGCAGCGTGTGAAGCGTCTGGAGGTATGAACATCTTGAAAACAAAACAATCAGATAATTGTCAGAAAATATGACAAAATGCAATGGTTGTGACCATCCTCTCTACTTCTAGTTTCTAAAATTTTAACACTAGGAAGTGAATCCTGGTGCATGACCACTTTGGAAATATTTAATTGTCTTGTGTATAAACTGTGGAATTTGCTATAGTTTTCAACTAAAGATGTTAAAATGCTTGCTATCCTGTGATTATACATAGCCTTAAAACCTACTGTTTGGGTTTTGGTATGTGATATAGAGTCTAACATAATACCTTATCCTCCCCTTGCTCAAACTGTCTTTCTTGCTTTCACACTTAATTCCAGTGACTGGACTTGTCTAGTTGGATGGTACAGGTAAAAGTATGCAACTTCTGAGCAGCTTGTGCCACTGATTAGAGCTTTTTAAATGAACCAACAGAGCAACTAACCTGATTGGGGTTTTTTTAACATTGTATTGCAGCAGTTCATTCAGTATTATTTTTGTGATTTGCTGCAAATACTGCAGTGTGTTGCTGGGCTCTGACATAATGTTCAATCATCTGTGGCAGTTAGACTTGACCACTGCTCTGCCTTTCTCTCCTCCACTTTGCCCTTAACCACTGGTTACCATGCAGAATGGGTAGAAAGAGGTATGTCTGCATCCCTGAAGCATCCTAATATTTTATAACCTGTAGATTTCAAAGAACTCCTCTAAGCTGGAGATTAAAGCACCAGTTTGTCTGTGGCAACATTTTTCATGGTTATGAGGCAAGCAGCTGGGAAGTGATACATCGTCAAAGGTTTATACCGTCAAAGGTTTATACCAAAGCTTATACCTTGGTGCAAAGACTGATTCAGGTTATAGTTGTCCTTCTGTTTAACAGACAAGAAAGAATATCAGTATCTGAGGAAACCGGTGACACTTAAAGATTTCTTCTTCAACAGTTTTGTCTAAGACTTCTTTTCCAAGCATGCCTCTTTGGCGCCAAACAGGACCTTTAAATTGTGCCTTCTAGGAGAGCAACTGGGTTGGAACTAAAGTAATTGTTCTCAAGTGATGCACAGTAGAATTTGGTATTGTTTCCTGTCTCCTGTGGCTTTGATTAGCGATACTTTCTAAATTTATTTTCTTAAAGAATTTCTCTTACCACCTCATAAACATACAGAAATTTCCGTAAATTTCTTTTAAAACTTGCTTCTGCCAAATTCAGTTGTCTCAATGCGTATAGCTGTCAGGTAAGTCATACCTTTTCCAGTCACATTTGCCATCTATAATTCAGTTATCACTCCTCTGCTGTGAAAGTTGTCAGTAATTTTGTGGTCCCATTTTATATTTCTGCAGCTTACCTGATTGGTTGTTGATAAAAAAGCAGGTAGAAGTAATGCTGCAGTATATGTGAAATTATTTTGTTCAGGATACTAGAATCTGAAGTGAAACTAACTTTTATTTTGCTTTTGCTGTAGGTGATGGTACAATGTTATTGGCAGCCAGTAAAATCTTTGATAAGTTTAAACCAGTTATTGGAGTAAATACTGATCCTGAAAGGTAAAACACATTTGGGAAAGCAATGCTTTATTTAAGACCAGGCACAATGTTCATCTGTTTTCATGATGCATGAGGCATGCCTGTAGCATTTGGCAACATAAATGTCTGGTTTAGTGGATTGTAGTTACCAAGTAAACCTGTTGTTTTATTAGAAAAGTTTCCACAATGAGTTACGCTGTCTCATCTGAGAGAACATTAAGTAATATTGAATAAGCATGACTGTGTTAAACTGCCACGACTGTTTTCACACACCAGTCTAACAGCACTTGCAGCTAGTTAACTTGTATTGCTAACTAGAAGTTCGAGCTAGAGATGGCAGTTTAGAACAGAGATAGGAAAATGGACATAACAAAAGCAACTGAGTGTGGTGCCTGAACATACAGAAACTTGGTTTCTTTATGAAGAAGGTGAGTCCTACTGGAAATCTGATAGGGCCTCAGATGAAGAAGTTTGTTCTGGTTTCTTCATGTAAACCATGTCATACCTCAGAGGACGCAGTCTCCTTGGCCAATTGATGGCATTTAGTTGTCCTATTATAAACTCCACACAAGTTGCATTCACCTAGCCATAAGATTGATTTAGGCAGGTGGATGCAGTGTATTAGTACTGCCTGGTCGGTATAACCTTCAAATGGGTGGCAAGTAAAACTTAGTATTCCCCAAGCCTGTTGTCTGCTGAGGTTTCCAGATTTAGATTTCTGCTTTTGATATTACCATTTATTTTAATCTTAGCAGATAAGAAAGTGGTGGCCAAAAGTTTTAATTCTTTCCATATCTTACTCCTCTTCCAAAACTTTTCAAATGCTGTGGATAGATGTTCTGCAGTATCAAGCCTGAATAGCAGGGTTCAAATAACAAGTGCCTTCAAGTTATCAAATATCACTCATGAAAGGGGACCAGTGTTTAGTCTTCTGGCTTTGACATGAGATTCTTTTGATCTTTGGCATGTTGCTTACCTGTCTCATATCACTAACTTGTATGTAAATGGAGGAAATTTTGTTTTTAACTTGCAACGTTTATTAAGCGTGAATTCCTTGCCTAGAACTATGGTGACAGGAATTATATTAGTACCTACATAAACTGCAGGATTACTAGCTGAACAGCCAATTTTTAGGGGGAATGTGGGAGAAATGCCCTATGTCTCACACGATGTACCCCAGGAGCTGTATTGTTGAGGTGTATTGTTGCTGATGTGCTATTATATAAGAATAGTATAAGTTCATAAAGGTCAAAGTGTAGCTTTGCTTTGTGTAACAGAAATAGATGTTTGTTTTGTTTTGTTTTTTAAAGGTACCAGATTTTAACAGTTATACAGTCATTTTCATTGTATTTTTTTGCTGCCAGATCAGAGGGTCACTTATGCTTGCCTGTGAGATATACACATTCGTTTCCTGAAGCACTACAGAAGCTTTATCGTGGTGAGTTCAGGTAGGATTCACTGATCCTTGGTTTTCCAAAACATATTATGATTGGAAAATACTTAATGATGTGCAATTCCTAAGGAGCGGATGATGCTTAGTAAAATCTTAATGTCTCAAATCATGAATTCTGTGTAGGTGTTTACCATGTTGAAAAGTGGGTTTGTGGTGAAGAGTGAGATTGGAATACAAAGGATAAAATTGACTGCAAGTTCTAGCAAAAAGACTTCTGTTGTGACCTTCAGCAATTTATTTTCTTTTTGAACTTAGCAAATTCATAAATGAGGAACTGCATTATTGTAAAGGGTGTATTGGTTTATGTATTTTAACACTCAAAAGCATATGTAGTACAGTGATGGGCCATACTAATAGAAGCTAATGAGGCCTATACAGTTAGGAAATGTTCAGTGTGTTGCATCTGGGGATTTGGTGATTAAGGTAGAGTAGCTTAGATTTTGTTAACAGATTAGTTTAAGGAAAATATTTTTTTTTCTTTATGTTGAAGATCACTGAATCATGGAATTGTAGGAATTGGAAGGGACCTTTGGATATCATCTAGTCCGCCCCCCCTGCCAAAGCAGGTTCACCTAGAGCAGGTTGCACATGAAGGCATCCAGATGGGTTTTGAATATCTCCAGAGAAGGAAACCCCACAAACTCTCACGACAGCCTGTTCCAGTACTCTGCCACCCTCAAAGTAAAGAAGTTTTCCTCATGTTGAGATGCAAGTTCTTGTGTTCCAGCCTGTGTCCATTCACCGGGCACCACTGAGAGGAGCCCGACCCCATCTTCCTGACAACCACCCTTTAGTTACTTATAAGCATTGATGAGGTCCCCTCTCAGTCTTCTCCACGCTAAACAGACCCAGGTCTCTCAGCCTTTCCTCATAAGAGAGATGCTCCATTCCATTGATCATCTTTGTATCTCTCTGCTGGACAATTTCCAGTAGATCCCTGTCCTTCTTGAACGGGGGAGGGGCCCAGAACTGGACACAGCACTCCAGATGTGGCCTTACCAGGGCAGAGTAGAGGGGGAGGATGACCTCCCTCAACCTACTGTCCATGCTGTTTTTAATGCACCCCAGGAGACTGCTGGCCGCCTTGGCCACAAGGGTACATTGCTAGCTCATAGTCAACTTGTTGTCCACCAGGACTCCCAGGCCTCTTTCTGCAGAGCTGCTTCCCAGCAGGTCAGCCCCTAACTAGATGTTCTAGTGCATGGGGTTATTCCTGCCCAGCTGCAGGACCCTACACTTGCCCTTGTTGAATTTAATCAGATTCCTCTCTGCCCAACTTTCTAGTCTGTCCAGGTCTCGCTGTATGGCAGCACAGCCTTCTGGTGTGTCAGCTGCCCCTCCCAGTTTTGTATTATCAGCAGACTTGCTGAGGGTACACTCTGTCCCTTCATCCAGGTCATTGATGAATATGCTGAGTAAGACTGGACCCAGTACTGGGCCCTGGGGAACACGCAGGGCTCCAGCCTCCAACTGGACTCTGCACCGCTGATCACAACCCTCTGAGCTCTGTCATTCAGCCAGTTCTCAATCCACCTCACTGTCCACTCATCTAACCCACACTTCCTAAGGTAGCTTGATGTTTTCAATACTAGGTATTCTTAAAATAGAGGAATTTCTCTTGAATTAAGAACGAAGCAAGCTGAATTTTAAAGGACAGGCTAGAGAGCAGTTTTTTAATAGCTATTTAAAAAGAGACATTGTTCTATGGTGTATTAACTTTCCAGAATACTTTTATGATGGCAAACCATCAAACAGAAATAAAAGTCATTTACATGCAAATACATTGCAATTGGGTTTTCTTTATACTCTAGCATATTTAATTTGTAGCTTAAAGTGTAAGTATATTTGTGTCATAGAAAAGTTCTGAAATGAGGTGAATGTGAACGTTAGGGTTGATTATAAATAACTGAAGGGTTTTAAATAGGTACTGCTAAATGAAAAGGTACATTCAACTCACGTATCCTGAGACTTAGAAAACAGTAGCTTTTAACTTTCCATCATGCTAAGTTGCATAGCTAAAGCTGGTAGTGCTAATGCAGGTAACCCCCTTGATAACGTAGGCACTTGTAATGTTTTGTTGGATGCCATGTTTTTTGTTGCTGACATTCCTGTTGTTGCTCATTATGGAGCTGAAGCTTCACCAGAGTGAAAAGGAAAGGATTTCCGTGGTTATTTTTCCAGAATAATAGGAACAGATATTCCTAAGCAAGGACCTGAGCCAGGTGTTTCACTTGGCAGTTCTTAGATTTATTTCGTCCTAAGGAAACTTTAAAATAGGTCGGTAACTGGATCAGCTCATCTGGAAGAGCTTCTGGTGGCTCAGAGTTGCATAAGGTCAGTGAGGTTCCAGAGGCTGGAAAAGGGGGATTGTTTTTTCTCCTTATCCTTGAAGTGTCAACCACTTTAGTGTGACAATCTGTGTAAGCAGTTACCTTGAAGTCCCATGAAACAAGCAACATTATTCATTTATAAAGGACAAACTACATCTGACTACCCATGTTTCTTTTTTTGATGGTCAGTGATGTAACAGGTTCTCAGTCTAGGGGTGCAATGGGGGTACAGTCCCATTTTCTAATTTTGTAGGAGTTTTGACATGTTCTAGCATGAGTATTGTAAGGAGGCTAGCATAATGATATTCGTTGCATGCTGTCTGCTTGCCTACCTGAAACCATACTTGGAATTTGAGGGCAGATAGGTAATTATACTAAGGATGTGTTGAATGAGGCTCTACAAGGATGACAACAAGGAAGAACTAATAATGTAGTCACATAAAGTGTAAGTCTTTCTTGCTGTAATTTCAGGAAACATGTAAGCTGGTTACTGCCACCTGAATGTCAACAGTGTGAACTGTGAAAAGATGTGCTCATAACACTTCCTTGTGATTCGCTTTCTTAATCAAAACTACTATTACTGGTTCGTTTTATGTAGTCTCTAAATTGTAGGAGGAAAAAGGAATTGATACTTACTCTCAGAAAAAATAAAAAATCTGAATGTTGTAGCAGTTTAAGGAGGAATGCCTTTTATATACTTCTCTTTCTTCATATGAATTCCACTTCAGCATCGTAAAGTTCCTAGGCTAGGAGAGATTCTTAAAATATGAGGATACTTGTGGCTTTTATGTATAAAGGGGTGGACAGAGCTACTTTTCTGGACACCTACAAATACAAACAAAAGGTGGTAAAAATACAGCATGTGTTGCTGTATAAATTCCTGAGAACTTGTTCTCTGAGTCATTACATCATGAATGATGAATTCCTAAGTTAGGATCACATGCCTAAAAAGATGAGTTATCTGTGAAGCTTGTAGACTACTTTTGGCCAGTGTCCTCTTATTTTACTCATACAAAAAAGATCAGGTAGCAAATTGGTAGGTGTAAAGTATTTACTTTTTAGTATGATTAACTTCCTAAATTTAGAAATCATAGTGGAAGCTATAAAATTTGAAATATGACTCTGAATATATTAAACTTTTAAGATGATCTGCTTTGAGATGAAAGCTCTCTGATCCTGTCTGATTCTGTAATGAATATTTCAGCTACTGATACCAACTTCTTTCTCCTCTCTAAGGTGGCAGTGGCGGCAAAGAATCCGACTGTATCTTGAAGGAACTGGTATTAACCCAGCCCCTGTAGATTTACATGAACAGCAGCTAAGCCAAGAGCAACACAGCAGGGCTCACATAAATGAAAGATTCCAGGATCAAAGTAGGTTAAAATCTGACAAGAATATAATCACTTTGGTATGATAACTTGGAATAGGAGATACAGATTTGTAAGAGTTGAAGTATTTGAGAGGCAGGGAGAGACAGCTCTCATCAGTTGAAGAACCAGATTAAGGTTTTTTAGAAGGAATTATTTTTTATTTCTGTGTTTATTCTGGACTGTACACTTAGAATCAATTTTCAGTATTAACAGTAATTTTAGAGGTGTTTTTAAATAGTATTATCTGCTGGAAAAGTACCTAGGATTTTTTAAAATTCTGTCTCTTAGGGTTAGTGTAGACATTTGGGGTTACCACATGAACTTTTTACTGTGCGTGTGTGTGTGTGGTTTTGTGCTAAATTTGAGGTAGGTTAGTTCACAACTGGAAAAGCTGTTCACCAGCAAGCAAATGAGAAATTACAAATGAGAATGTCTCACTGGGTAGTTCTTCAGTCATCAGACACCTTTGACTGTTTTCTTTATGATGGATTGGAGATGCATAATTCTGTCCTTAACCTGTGTCCAGCACTGCATTTCCTCACTGAGAATTCTTGGTCAACACGAACAATTTATTAAGCTCTATTAACTACCCTGTGATATAAAGTCTAATTCTTTTAAATTTATCAGAAATGTCTGTTAAGTCACTTAAAGTGAATTTAACTAGGCTGGAAGAGTGACTGACCAAAGAGAAGACTTCAGTCGGTCTGGTTGCCCATGAGTTTTCACGGAAAGCAATGTTGGAATGTGTCATTGCCGTATTGACCTTGGTTCAAGTATTTGTAGTCTCCAATAAAGCACAGTGACCGAGTCAGTGAAAAATTGAGTCCTTGAAGAAAACGGAGCACTAGGTGTAGAATACAAACCCAAGCAGCAGAATGTTGTTGTCCAGCGAGTTGTGAATTGTTTTTGAAAATTTGGGTTCTAGAGCCATGATTCAAAACTGTTATATTCAATATCTGCAGGATCTGACATTTCTGGTCCACATCTCTTACCAGTGAGAGCACTCAATGAAGTCTTCATTGGGGAATCTCTTTCATCGAGGTACGTTTAATTGTTGTTGCAGCAAGGCACAATTGACTTAATTTCTTCGACATTGCAATGGACAATCATTAACGGGATGTCTTTGCTGTCGAATTTCAGTTCTAGTCCATGAATGTATAACACTGATTGTGGTGTTGCTGATTACAAAGTGTATTTTCAGAGTTATGAGTGCAGTGATGTTAATTTCTGGTTTTCCACCTTCCTGTCTGGCCATTCTTTCATCTCTCATTATTCCTGGCTGTTTTCTTTCCTCTTCATTGTTTTAGTCCTTTCCTGATTAGTTCTTATGTGACCAAATGCCTTCAGTTACTGTCTTTACAGTAAAATGAAGACTCAAGTATCTGTCCTTAAACTGCCTCCTTTCCTGCATCTCTTCTTAAATAATTTTTCATAAGCTTTTAGCATAACCAAGCAGAAGTAGCTTTCAGCAGGACCAAGCAGATATAGCATTTAGCACAATCAAGTACTCCTTCTCACTGCCTGCCTCTCATTAAAGGCGAAGGTATCAGCTTGCCATTGGCAGAAGCATTATTATTATAGTAGGAAAACACTTACTTCCTTGTTTTAAGAAACGAGTTTGTATCAAATCCTGGCACTGCATTTTCCAGGATACCTTTGACTGTCTGTCCTTTCTGTCCTGAAGATCAGTGAATTTCTGCCAGTTAAATGATAAAAAGGAAGATACAGGGGATGTGACTAGGGCTGTGGGAAAGGAGTTAAAAAGTGATCTGTGATCAGGGTTAGGTCAAACTTTTATTTATATTTTATATACCTTTTCCCCTTTATTCTGTACCTTCCAAAACCAAACAGCCCTTCGGAGTGTAACATCTTATGTTTGTACAGTGCTTGGACCACTGTGATTGCTGCTGGAAACAGTATAAATGTTCCATGAGTGCTTTATCTTCCATTTAGACTGCAGCCTCAGACTGGCAGAAAGAATTAGTCTCAAAGAGATACATATTTTGCTTTCTAGTAAACCAAACCTAATTTTATCAAGATTCTAAGAAGTTTCTTTAACATACAGAGATAGAGGAACACAAAGCTGCTTTCCAGCTCTTCATAATAGCCTTCTACTTCTGAGTGTTATAAATAACATTGTGCTCTTTGGTTCCAGTATATTTGAGAAGCAGTGAGGAATACAATGCCCGTAGGAACAGATCCCTAGTAATAAATACTGTGTTAATAGGACCTTACACTTGAAGACTTGAATAACGATGTCACACAGATGAATTTTCTGTGAGGTTCAAACATATGTCTGCTGTATATTAAGACAAAACGACTCTAGGTACTTCTTCCAAGGTCTTACTCTGCGTGTCAGTTAAGAGAACAAGGAAATTGAAGAGAAAAAAAAAAACACACTTCCATATCCAGCTTGCAAAAATTACCTTAAACTGAATCAAGCTTTACACCTGTGTTCTTAATTTGCTTCTAATTCTTTCATCTTTGCACCTTCTCAAGAGTGAGTATACAAAGTCCTCTTAGCTACCAAGAGTCTAAACTGTTTGTCACCAAATATTCAAGAGGGGTATTCCTAGTCAATTCAGGCTGAAACATTCATCACCTAAATCAGCTCAGTGAGCTCCTTTTACTAAGAAAGGTGAAACTCAGTCATGCTGAACACAATGAATGTGGTGTTTTTCTAAAAGGGTATCTATTAATCTGAAGATTATGTTTGAATTAGGCTCTATGAACATCAACAATTTTGGTTCAGAAATATACCCCTGGATGTCCTGAAGCTTACAGAGAGGGACTGTCTGATCGCGCTAGGCCTAACTTTAGGAATCCCCTGATAAGTGAGTAATACCATGCAGAATGATGATTGTGGCCCAAGAGTTACTACCTTTGAGTTTTAGGAAGAATTTTACCTAAAGAGAAACACAAGCCTGATGACTGTTGTAAAACTAAAGCTGTTTGTGAGGAATCCCAGTGGATTTTTAATTACTGAAGTGATGAAAAATTCAGCCTGAAGTCATGCTATTACTGATGCTGAAGTGCCTTACCTCATAGTGTTCCCTGATGTAATTGTATGAGACCAAATCACAGCATAGGTTTTTTTTGGTAGTTCAACAGTTATGCAAGAAAGGTAATGTATTTGTAGTTCCATTTTTAAGTCCAGCAAACCCTGCTTGTATACAAAGCTATTCCCAGATGAACCACAGGGGTTTTTTTGTTCATAATTTAATATGAAAAGTGTCTGCAGAAAAAATGCCTAAAAGTTCATGCTGCAAATCACTTTTGTCCGTTATAAAAACTGCTATAAAACAGTGAATCAAAAGTGGCTGCCAAATCAGAAGCACTGTGCAAAGCCTGTGAAATTGTCATCCAGATTTGAAACTGGCTGCTCTAAATTTTTATGTGCCTGATAAGGCTGTGTGTTCTGTCTTATTCAGGGAGAACTTTAAGTCCTGCAAACCCAGTTTTAAATTCTCGCTTCATAGGGCCTCCTATTATGAGATATCAGTTGATGATGGTCCTTGGGAAAAACAGAAGAGTTCAGGGCTTAATGTGTGTACTGGAACAGGATCAAAAGCATGGTAAGTACATGTTGCTGCTTTGATATAAAATACCACTTCAGATAAGCTAGATGGACGTATTTTATTTGAACATTTTGTCCACACAGAGACTGTCTTGGGCTATGGGTAAGTCAGTGCATGTCAGTTATGTCCAAATATTCTCACTGTCAGTATGGTTCAAAGCTGTCTCAGGTGTATGAGAAGAGCAGAGGTAGTGTCATACACTTGTACGTATGGATAGAAGAGTTGAAAGGGTGAGGAGCTGAGGCATTGAGACAAAAGTTTACCTTAGGTGTAATTTTGGTGAAAGAGGTTGCATGCCACACTTGGAGATGAGTGACTGGAGGTGAGGGAAAGAGATTCTGCTCTGACTTGGAGACCATGTTGGGGCATCTCTGAACTACTTGTTGGCTAAAATTAAAATGCTTAGATGAAGTACCTTAGAAAACTTAGTGAAATCTAAGCTCTAAATAGAATGGGAAAACATGTACTTGGAAACAGTGTTAAATTTCTCTGGCACATCTACTGTCCGTTCTCTTTACAAGCCTCTTGCCTCTTTCAAACTTAATTGAAACAGCACAGTCTCTTTGCCAAAACATTCCTCTTAAACAGAGTTGGGCATATCTAAGCAGAGCTGCGCTAGCTTAATCAAGGAGCTAAATTCTCTTAACTTCAGTTTAAACAAGCTGCAGTACTGCATGTAAGTCTAATCAATTTAGTTTCAAGATGCGAGAGATGCATACAGATGTGTACTCTTTCATTTGGAAGTCTGTCTGTGTTTATAGTTTAAAGTTGTACAACAGGCCCTGGATTTATGCGGCAGGCTAAGATGAACTAAAAGTGAAGCTTTTAATGAAATTCAAAAATGAATATTCATGCTGTAACCATGGTTACTGGGTTTTACTCTTCATTGTAATTCAGAATTTTGTATTCAGTTGGCATAACTTGGTTCTGAAGGCTGCCAAGGATGAAATTGGCAGACTGCTAGGGGAACTTCCCTAGTGTTCAGTACCTTGGGAATGTACAGTCTTAGTTCAAAGCTGTTCTTACGCATTTCGTTTGCTTATACACTCTGTACTGAGAAATCTCAGACAGACCAAACTCCAGGATTACCCATCTCCATTGTTTTAATCAGTGTATACTGCTGGACTTCTCTAAACTGAGGCCAAGCCTCAGTGGAGTGATCTTCCTTAGCCTGTGATTTAGGGGCTTTCCTGGGATTTCAGACGTCCTTGGACTAAGAAGCATGTAAATGTCAAAGTGCTTCCTTGAGCTCCCAAAACTTGCATAAAAGGGTATCTAGTAGAGAGGGAGAAAAATTTCCAACTGTGCATCTCGGTTTCTTGCTAGCATCTGCTCAGGCTTGCAGGTAGGCAGTAAGTGTAAGAGAAAGAGCCTTAGACAACTGTCCTCAGCAGCTCTGTAGTTTGTTAGATATGTAGGGGATGTCTGATGCAGTCTGAGGTGTTTTACTGCCACAACAGAAGTGCTGGAGTGATTGGAGTTAGACTTGGTTCAGATGGAGGCTCTATGCTGACTTGTCATGCTTCCAAATGTGGTAAATGCAAAAGTGTCTGATCTGAACGTTCCTTTTATTTTTTTATATATATATATATATATATAATATATATATATATTATATATATATTCTTGTGAGATTCAAGTCCAAATCGTAGGGTTCAGACAAAGAGGCATAGTATTTGTAAAGAATTGTTAGGTCCCATAAATGAGAACTAATAGAAGGAATTAATTAGCAAGAGGTTGATAGAAGGGATAAGAACACACACAGTCTGTAGAACTGTCATGCTTCAGTTTTTTTAATGCAGACTTAAATCAGCAATTATTTGAGTTTAAAGATGGGAGGGTTATTGATAAGGAGACTACATCTTGTGTGTCATGCTCTTCTTTCCTGAAGGCTTCACTTAATGGATTATTAGGGTTTACCCTAATTAGGTTTACCCCTAATAATGGGGTAGATGATAAAGGTAGATGTCAAACCAAGAGTTAATTTAAGACTTTTTTTGAAGAAACTGATGTCAGCTCACACTTAATAGCATTCCGTATATTTTTAATAATTCGTGATGTTGAACATAGTTCTTCATCTATATGCAGGATTTTTTTGTTTTGTTTTTCTCTCAAGTTGTATTGCGTAGCAAACAAGACTTCTGCTTCTCTGTTTAGGTCCTATAATATTAATAAGGTAGCACATCAAGCTGTTGAAGAGATCCTTAAGATCGGTGAGTGAACAGTGTGGTATTACTGGCCAAGTTTGTATAAAAATACACCTTTCTAATTGGGGCTCTTTCTCTTGGCTCAACAGCTAAAAAGCATGGAAGTTTGAATATGCCGTTGAACATGGAACTAGTACAAAAAGGTTAGTGAAAAATGCAAGATTTCTTCAAGGTATCTTAACTTTGACCAGCTCGTTCTGTTTGTACTCTAAAAACTCAGCACTGCTTACAGTATTTTAGCACTCTTGGAATGTTAGTCTTTCTCACAAATATTTAGGCACATTGGGTGAAAAATGCTTGATACGAAAGCACTTATTTAGCCTTTCGTATGTATAGATCTTCAGGACAATTTTGTTCTCCTAAGATTTGAGACACTTAATATTTAGTCACCTGAAGAGAGCTGTTGAATTGTTCATCATGCAGTAGAACTGAAAGGAATCTTCTGTAAAATTAATTTTTATGCAGGTGAAGGCTATTAGACATCTGACAAGACTCAGTATTCCCTCTGCGTAGGGAAGCTGCTCTTTCCTGGAGGAATGTGTGTTTCTGAGAATAACTAGTATTCTTGGGGAAAAGCTAATGGCTGATTTCTCTATTCACAGTAACAAATGATTACAATGAGTCCCTGCTCTACAGTCCAGAAGAACCAAAGATGTTTTTCAGTATTCGAGAACCTATTGTAAACAGAGTTTTCTCAAGTAGCCGTCAGCGTGGCTTCTCTTCAAAGTAAGTGTTAGCTGTAGCAGTCACTGAAGAGTTCTCTCATTCTCTCTGTTTGTCAAAGTATGAGTAATCCAGGAGTTCCCCTTGAATTGTTTCAACATCCAGTTTATGTGTGGAGGGGCTTGAGTATTCATCTCATGACAACAGGAAGAAAATGTTTCCAAGTTGTGTTATGCCTTTTTAATGTTAAAGAAACTCACTGTGCCCCATTTTGGGTGTGTGCCATTTCCCTCAGCGTGAGATGCAGGCATTGACAAACTGCAGTGAATTCAGGAAAGGGCCACTGGGATGATTAGGGGGCCAAAACACGTGGTGTATAAAGGAGAGACTCAAAAGGTGCCTTTGTCTAGCCTGGTGGAGAGAAGACTAAGCAGGGTGGATACAGTTGCCAGTCAGCTACCAGTGGATGGTTACAGAGGAGACTGAGTTAAGCTCTTCTCAGAACAAAATATGAGGCAACAGCCATGATTTTATAGGATGTAAGATCCTGATAAAAAAGGAAAAAAAAAATTTCACAGTGAGAATGGTCAGGCAGTAGAACAGGTTGCCAGAGATTGTGGTATCGTAGTCTTCGGAGATACTTAAAATGTGATTGGGCAAGGCCCTAAGCAATTTCATGTGTCTTTGGAGTAAGGCCTGCTTTGAGCGGAAGGTTGGACGAGGTGCCCTTCTGTCCTGGTTTGGCCTCAGATGGTAACGAAGGACCAGGTGGCAGCTGCTTGCTCAGATCGGGCCCCCACCGCCAGCGCGGCCGGGAGGGGAGAATCAGAAGAAAAAGGCAAAAACTCGTGGGTTGAGACAAAGGCAATTTAACAGAAGGGCAAGGGGAGCAAGAAACAACAACAATAATAACACTGACAGAGGAATATACAACCACGAGTACGATACCACCGCTTGCCGACCGCAGCCGGGATGACCCCCAACCACTCTGCTCCCCCGGGGGATGACTTCCTCCTCCTCCCCCCCCCCCTCCCCCCCCCCCCCCCCCCCCCGGCTTCCTGTCCCTCCCCTTCCCCAGCTAGCTCCTGCTACCCCCTGGGCATGGCTCACATGGGATGGAATACCTGTGTCCCTGCTAGGTCCTGGGGAGAATTAACCCTATCCCTGCCAGACCCAGGACACCTTCCAAATTAAATTATTTGGTAATTCAGTCATTTTAAGTTAAGGTACTTCACCAGGGGAGTTTTAGATTAGATACTAGGAAAAATTTCTTCACCAAAAGGGTTATTGAGCATTTAAAGAGGCTGCCCAGGGAAGTGATGGAGTCACCATCCCTGGAGGTATTTAAAACGTGTAGGTGTGGTGCTGAGGGACATAGTTTAGTGGTGGACTTGGCAGTGTTAGGTTAATGATTGGACTTGATGATCTTAAAAGTCTTTTCCAACCTAAATGATTCTGTGATTTTTCTGGAGCTTGTCACAATTTAATATAAACACGTGGAACTGTTAGTCTTGTCGTGGTTTCGGCCAAATTTACCAAAACCGGACCGACAGATGGCCTTTCCCCCCCCCTTCTCCCCACCCCAGAAGACAAGAGAGGAGGAGAAAGAAATAAGGAGATTCAGAAGTTTAGAATGAACTAAACTACTTTAATGAAGAATTAATATTAAAATAAAAATAAAGAAGAAAATAATGAAATAGATACAATATATACAAAACCGTATCAAGCTCCCAGGATGACAGTCACGTCACCGGCAGACACTGGGGAAGTCCCAGACTGGACTCAGTGACGAATGGGAACTGGATTCCAGCTCTGGAGTCAGCAACACACGGATCGGGATCAAAGGCAGATGAACAGACAGAGTCCTCTCTGGACGTCGGCCATCGCAGGAAGGGGGTTGACCCTTTGGTCCCTCAGCCTTTATACTGAGCATGGGGCAGATGGGATGGAATACCCCAGTTGGTCAGGTTTGGGTCACCTGTCCTGTCCACTCCTCCCCACTGATGTGACCCCTCTATGTTTTTTCTGTTTCTGACCCTCTAAGGGGGCAAATAATGAAATGGGCTGACCTTGGTTGTTATAGCAATAAGTATAAGCAAGGGCCTCTCTGCATACCATTCCTTGGCATGGAGCACAAACACTGGTCTTATCATTCTGAGAACGAGCAGTTTTCTCCACAATATGCCGTTAATTTCAGAGAGTTAGAGGAGGCCTAGCTAGGATGTAAAGTTACAGAACAGAAAATTGGTTCGGTTTTACTTCAAACTGGGACAGTCTTATGTTCAGAATAACTATGTTGAGAACAATACAATATCTCAGTATGAATTAAATGTCAATTCAACCTTTTGTATCAAAACAAATACATAAAGGAGCTCTGACTCAAAAGAGACCCAAATCTGCTCCTTTTAAGCCACATCAGTGTTACAACATTTTGTGACCTAGTAATAAAGAACACCTCAGGCTACTGGGGCTAAATATTATGATACTAGATGCCCACTGTGCATATGTCATGTCTTTAAACTTACACTGCTTCTTAGTCACTTGGATCTGTGAGTTTTCGAGGGTGAGTAAATCTTAAGAGGTGGTAAGAGGAGAGGTTAAAATAAGAGCAAAACACTGCACTTTCATCCATGGGTTCTACAGGACTTGGCCTTCCTTGTCTTATTTGGAGTCCTCAGCATGGGCTATACTGTAAAAATTGTACTGGACCTACAAATATCTGCATACCTTTGAGGGATATCTGCTCATTTCCCTTTTTTACGTAGAATTTGCTGCCTATCACAGTTGTCTTTAGCTCTTGATACTGGACATCTCCCTGTTGCTGTTCTGTATCTTTTTTGATATGGTAGCTTCTCAGAGTGAAAGGGGTGGAGTATGTCTCCCTGTTCTTCTGCAGTATCCAGAATGGTCTGTGTTTTAGTGATGCACAGGACAGTTAAGCTTTGACACTGTGGCTGTGCATCCAGGCTTCTCATATTTGCAAAAGATGTGTCTTCCTGAAAATTTCTTGATTAAATTTTGGAGATGAGACCATTGTCTAGACCAAGGCCTAAGTCAGAAACAGTCAAGGATATGGTTCTGAGACAGCAGTCTTGGCAGCTACTCTGGTGTAACTATTGGTTTCCATCTAGCAATATGAATAAAATTTGGAGAACTCTTTATTTAATAGTGTTCCTGCTTTCTACATATGCGAAAGGGCAAACTGCAATGGTTGAGTTAATTTTTCTTTTAAAGGTAAGTGAAAAGGAAGATGACTAGTAGCTTTATTCTGTCTTGTCGAGCTCTAAACGACCTGCCTTAAAAGTTACAAGCTTTAAACTTAAATTTATTAACTAAAGATATAGCAGTCAAACTCTAATATTGACAGTAATATGCTGCAATACCTATTTATGATGTTGCCTGGCAAGCATTCTGCCCTTCAACTTTGTTTGAAATTACTTTCCATTCTCTCTGTGAATGATTCCTGTAACAAAATAGACTATATTACTATCAAAATTATTTCAAGGATTGCTAGTTGAAACTAATATTCCACTTAACATGAAGACCATACATTAGTCATAAATTAATAGAAAACTTTTCTGTTGAAGGGTTAAGTAAAAAAAAGTGTTAAACGGGATCATCAGTAGCTTTCTTTAAAAAATACACCTAAACAGTAGCTTTCAATATCAAATGTTATGTTATACAGTGTTCTCAGATTCTTGGGGTAACAGTCTGCATTTGAAGAAGTCCTTCAGTCCTCTCTGGATTCTTTGCTACATCTGCAGAAAGTACTGATAGGTTGGGGGATTCTGGTGCTTAGTACCATGCTAAATTCTTCTCCGAGTATGCTCCTGTGTGATGAGCATTTACTGACCCACACAAAGAAATGTCCAAGAACCAGTCCTATTGTTCAGATAACTGCTTGTGTGAAATACTTTTTTTTTTTTTTTAAGCTATTTTGTGAATTTTTTTTTCTGTTTGTTTTAACAGAGTCTGTGTCCGTTCCCGTTGTTGGGATGCGTGTATGGTTGTAGATGGAGGAACATCTTTTGAGTTCAATGATGGGGCGATAGCTTCAATAATGATTGATCCAGAGGATGCACTGTGCACTGTTCTGCTGGAAGAATGAAGGACCCTAGTGTCTTCTGCTGAAACAATTCTGGATCCAGAGAGGGAACTCCTGGGGATAGACAGCACATCACAATGCTGCATTATGTTGGAAGTTGGCCTTTTTGGATGCAAGAGCATTTGGCAGAAGCTCGAGATGCTTTTCATTCCTTTGGGTTGGGGAAACCTTAGTCTGATATTTAAGCTCTTTTTGCATCTGGTGTAAAAGAAATATATCTGAAGTCTTACCTCTAACTTCAGTGAAAATTGACATTTTAACCTGCAAGGCAAACATGAAAAAACATCTTTTTAAACACAGGTAGACGGGTTCAAGTATTAAGTCAGTAGCATTAAATATTCAGATGTACAGTTTTTTAGTAAGAGTCTGGGAAACTAAACACCTTCATGCATATACTTTTGTAGAAAAGTTGACTGTCAATCTAGCAATTTCATGCAAGGATATATAGATTTTGGTAAATCCTGATGTTGACATAATAGAAATGGAAATACAAACCTTTTTTATGTTTTTCAAAAATTTTACAACTTTGTAATTTCATACAAATTGTCCCAGGTTTTTTTCTTTTTCTCTTCCAGTATTTTTTCTACTTTGTAGATTTACATCAGAAGTAAAAGTCTGGTTTAATCATATCTTGAATGAGGTAGCTCTTACCTGTTCTCTTTGGCTTGAGAGACTTGAAAGCCAAGGCTTTTGTTGAGCCCTTTAAGAGGAATATACAAACTATAGGAAACATGTTGAAGTAATATATACTCCTTCACTGAATGGATTAGCTGGCTAGCCAGGTGTTCAGTCACAGTAGTCTGTATGTAGGTGGCTATCATTAAGAAAGGTATTAGGCCTTATTAAGTTGAATGGTTCGGAATTTTAGGTTCTGAGTTTGTTTATAATTGAAGAAGAATGAGATGTGCTGGGTGCTTATAGTTGGAGTACAAGTTAATACTTACATGTCTCCCAGTTTTCCAAGTATGTGTTTTTAACTTGCCCAGAAAGTTTAAATTTCCAATCCTGTGCTGAATTCTGATACTTAATTGGCCACAAATTAGTTTTAATTTTACATGCCTCTGATCATGTGTTAGGTAAGGAAGTTGATAATAGGGAAAAAGCTCTGATTGTAGAAGGGGAAGTGACTTTTTAGATAATATTTTAGAGAAACTGTGAATTATGACTGCCTTTGAAAGTCTGTGCTGATAATTGCATAGATGAGAAGGCAGAATTTAACAAGATTCCTACAGCAGGAACTCTTTTGCTACATGACTTGAAACAAATGTGTTTTGTTCTGTCTACTACAGATCTATTTCCAAAAGTGAGTTTTCTTCAAACTACTTTTGAATGAAGAGACTTCTGTAACAGATGTTCTCAGGTCTAATGGAATTGTTCTCCGCTGTGGCCAATCAGTGTATTTATTGCCAATCACAAAATGTAAACTCATCTTTACAGATGGAGGAAGGGGATAAGGGTGTTCGTTTTTTTCCTTCTACTAGTTGTGTGTTTGTATTCACTCTAAACCAGAATTTAGAGGAAATTGATTTGACCAGACCATTTAGTTCTAGGAAAACGTGATACTGGTGGAGCTTTTTGAATAAGCTATCACTGTTTGTGCATGTTTCACCTCTCAAGTATGCTGCAGATTGAGTTATTTACATTATATTTTTGAGTTACCAGGGCTACAGACCAGAAGGGGAAAATCAAAGTGGCCAAATACCCTTTCAAAATGTGGCAAGTTCAAGAACTATCAGAGTAGAGTTCTTCATGTCTAAAATATTTAATCTGCAAAACTGGGCTAAAGGTAAAGATGCAAAAGACAATTATTTCTTTAGAAAGTTGGCTGAACAGAGAGTAGGGTGTTTTAGTTATTTTTAATCCACCTTTAACCAGTTAAGGATGGTTTATGTGCCTCTGTCTAGTACACTAGTCAATATGCTGTCAAGATTCAAAAAAAGCCTCCATAACCCATCAATGCCATTAGCACTAATTTATGACTTCCTAGGACTTTACCACTGTGTTAGATCAGAGATATTTAGGTATTGAAGTGTCCTTGAATACCTGCACAGACAAATTTACAGCAGAAACCCTGTCCCCTACTTATTTAGAGACATTTGCATGCTGTAATGTTTCAATGGATACTAATTAGTCTGATCAGGGTGCATACTTCTTAAAGATGCCTGTCATTCCTTATTATGAATGCTGAGACTAAAAGGCAATGTTTTCAGGCCCTGCAGATTCAAAGTATGATCTGGTTTAGGGCCTGGTAAGAGATTTCACAGTTAAATTCCTAACTTACTTATGAAAATGGAAACCTGACCTACTCATGAGTGGCCTCTACTGGTTTTGGCTATATTTAATTGCACTTCTGTTGAAGCATTTACTGGTGAATGCTTAATTTACATTAACTAGGATGATTCAGAGATCTATAATAGATAAACAGTAAGCAGCTACCTTTTTTTTTTTTTTTTATTATTATTATTAAAGAATTGTACAATCCTTTTTAAGGATCCTTTATTACGAAGGATTGCAGTACAGACAATTTACCTGGTAGACAGTATTCTGTGACAGGACTGAGTATTGGTTTAACACTGATCTAATCTACCTGGACTGGCAGTGAACTCTGCGCCTCTTCTACCTGCTGAATCAAATCCATGGTCTTTTCATTTAGGGCCAGTCCACACTGTGTTCTGCTAAACTAGACCTGTCGTTCTTTGCATTTTTTTAAAAAAGTGGTGTTTATACATTATGTAATAAAAATTAAAAACTTAATAGATACATGAAGCTGTTCTGTGCCTTCTTTCAACTTTCAAAAGTGTTCCATGTGCTCAGCTTGTTATCACTGGGTAGTTTGTTTTAAATAATGCTTTCTAAGCCTTCATGCTTTAGGTGAAATGCAGAGACTTATCTATGTATCATTTTTTGCTATGGATTGCCTGGAGCTCCCAAGCAACTTTTTTCAGTTAGGAAAAGGTCAGTGAGACCTTACCCACAGGACTTCCATTATGCGTCTGCTGCAGCTCCCATCATAACTAGTAGACCTGCAATAGAGGCATTTGTCCTCTTCCAACACTGAACCTGGTACTTAAAAAAACAAGTTCACGACTGTTCCGTCTAGCTAAAGCCATACTACTGTCCCAATTCTGTACAAGGTTTTTAAGCACAGTCTATTAAATGCTAAATGATAACACCCTGCTGTCTAAATCACCATTAGATGTTGCTTGGACAAATTGCTCCATACTCTTCTTTTTTTTTTTTTTTGAAACTCATGACACAAAGTTGGTGGCAAGTCGGGGAAAGTGTTCTCCCATCCATCAGACATTTTGTACAATAGAGCAATTCCTTAGATCTTTATTAAATGCAAGAGAAACTGTATAGGCTTACATTGTGCATAGGGAGAAGAATTTACGACAGTGCTGTGCTGCAAAGGTGTACTTTTTTTCTTGAAGTAATTTAAGGCATAAGCAGGCTGCAAGCTGTGAAGCAGTACAATATCCAGTATCCCCCAACCTTCCACCCAACATCCAGCTTTTGTAAAGTGTGTTGCCCATTAACTTCTTTTTAAGGGGCACAAGCCCATTAGTGACTCAAGTCACTTAAAACAAATTAATAAGATAATGCTCTATTTGCTATACTATAGAGAGTCAAATATCAAATTCTAGTACTCGTACAATCTTTCCACAGAAATCAATCTGTTCTGTGCTACCAGGTATTTATTCCTGAAATCTTTAGATTGAGATGGGCAACACTGTACTTATGCAACAGCCCTACAGTAATGCTGTAGGCTACCCTTAAACGACCATGAATAAATTCACCACCCACTTGCTTACTGCATTCATGGGAACAACAGCAGCATATTCATGTACTACACAGGGTTCAAGTTTTGTCCTAGGACTTCCCAACTAACACACTGCTGCAACATTCCAAGCTTATGCACGAGGGCCATGATTATAGACTCAGAGCGAAGTTATTTTAAAGGCATGACTTTAAAAAAAACCACAACAGTAGACAGTAGTGGTTAGTGTTACAGATAGAAGTGGCATGATACTACAAATACAAACTATTATATAGGAGAAACTGATTTCTCTTAATAGCACCAGCTTTTGGGTTTGGTCTGAGATTAGAACCATTTGAAGCCACCTCCTCCAAGACTTCTGCCAATTTATCAGTTGTAGTTGAAAGATCTTATTCTTTAAAGGAATTATGAGAACAGCTTTAAGAAGTTTTAATCTGAGATCAAGCTCAGAGAAGCTACCTTAAGGTTCTGTAATATTTAATGAGAAAACCTAGCACCACAACATGAAACAAATGATAATCGGCATCTAGTTTTGCAGATGCTTATTCTGAATGGGCTTTTCAGACTATAATTTGCAAACAACACAGAATACTATAAACAGATGTTACTTTGTGGCCTGCTAAAGAAAAACTTCACTGTAGCTCCTTTATGCTGCTTCTTGTACAGTATTGCGCTGTCTCTTAGCTGATTTTGTGTAGACATCCCTTCCCCTATTTACTGTTTTCAGGTTTGAATTCAGACTCAGTCCTCTGTCCCTCTCACAAACAATAGCTTCTCATCTTACTGTAAATCTTGTTCAATTAAGGATTTGAATAGGTTGAATACCATTATTCGCTTCTGAGTTCTGCAAACTCAGACAAAGACAATTCCTTAATAAGCCTTATTAAGGCATCTAGCACCTCTACAAGCTGTTTCAGGAGTTGAAGAGCTGGAAGAGTTAACCAAAAGCACCTTTAGAACATATTACAGCAGTAACAGCTGCATCAGAACCTGCAGCAGTTGCTACAGGATGACATTGTTTAATTACAATTACTGTTTCATATTTTTTTTTTAAAAAAGCTCCCCTGTAAAAAAAAAAAGGACTTGGAAGAAAAATTCTACAATTTCTCACACATCATCATATTTCTAAAGACCTGAAGTAAAAAAATACTGTAAAAAAATTTATGAAACTACATTAAGGCATAATGCCAAGTTAGAATGCTTTTTACAAAAACAGTACTATAATTTTATAACTTTATAATAACAGTACTCTGCTTCTTATGGAGCTTCACTACGCACAGTGTGTCCGTCGCATCCAGTGCATTGTACATGATCATACACCACTCTGATTTCTTAGTGTCAGTCTACATTTGATGCCCCAAATCTCATGGTTCTTTTTACTGCCAACAGTTGGCCTTGCGATACTTGTAAAGTGTGAACAATTGATCTTCATGTCAGGAAGCGTTTCCTTGAGGAGCTGTAGGGAGCTATCAGTCACTATTCCAAATACCTGAAGAGTCTTTAAAGTTGGAATTTCACCAAGTTCTCTAGAAAGAGAAAAATACAAAGTTAATCATGAACCTGAAAGCTTTTTTTTTTTTTTTTCAGTCTGTACTCAAACTAGATAATTGGATTTCTACTGCTTTTTTAGAAGTAAGGTAACTACTTAAGCTAAATTCCCCTTCCTGCTTTTTAAAAGCACATATTTAATTGAAACTGAATATATACTGAAATCAGTATAGTTCCCTATACTGATAATTCGGGAAAACAGCTGAATAAATTGCTTCTTGCTGTTCTCTCTCACAGAGTGAAAACAAACCGATTCCTCCCCTTTCGTTTCTCTGGACTTAAGTGTTTAGAACAAGTGGAAGGAATTGGCCCAGATGAAGTTTTAGGATTTGGTTCAGAGGATACAAGCCCCTAGGTACTATCAGTCTCCCAATTTGTTGTGACGTTTTGGTGAGTAGCCAGCCCTGGCTTCTTGATTGCTTCAGTTATTTGCCCAGTCATCATGTAAACTCTGTATCTATAAACAAGTATGGGACAAAATCAAAAGACAGAGAGAGACAAGCTACCGTCATGACAGCACACACTGCTACAGAAAAGGTTCTTCAGATTCCCATTTTGATAGTCCTGTTCCTCTCACAACCTTTTTCTTGTTGTTGATGATTTCTTTAGGATTGACATCCTTCCTGACGGGATTAAGGATAGCTGCTATACTAATAACAGGGACAAGCAAGTAACTCTAAGCTGAGTTACTGATAACTGATACCAATAACTGATCCAGGTGCACAAAAAAGCAAAGGAATATAATCAGATTAGCTAGTCAGCCAGTACTGTCAACTCTGTGACCTTTCCCAAAGAACTATACCTTCCTTGCTGCATAATTGAAAGCCTAATAGCGGCACCGATACCGGCCACTGGCAAGACCGGAACCTCCAGCTGTGTAACGCCATTAAGGGAAGACACGATGCATGCACTAAGCAGCAAGTTCCATGAGTACAGGCTGACATCATGGAAAGATTATCTCAAGATACCTTTGGTTCCAGCCTGGATTCTCAAAGGCACATGTTCTAGCAGTCAGGTTATTTTATCTCAGTGCCTTATTCATATTTTCTCATACCACTGTGTTTTTCAAAACTGTACTTGCAGTTCTAAACCTAAAATAAAGCAAGTTTAAATGAACTTATCCTCTCTATGAATAAGGAAACCAAAGCCATTTAGAGATTACTTACACTAAGGCAGCAGGTGATATCTGGTAACATCGGCTAAGACACAGATGTTGTAGAAAGATAAGTTGATGAAAATACTGGAAGCACTCGGGCTTCAACATCACGCTGTCACTGTACATAAGAGCACATAAAATAGATGTTTAAATATAAAGCAGCAGTAATTTTGGCATTTTCAAAATTCAGGCTGAGAAATTTAATGAATATCAACTTCTCTTTCTACCACTGAAGTATTTTTTTTGCTCAATATGGAAGTAACTCATTTCTAGTGTGTTGGTGGTGTTGGGGAGGGATTTTGAATTACAGTGAAGGGCAAGTGAAGCAGAAGCTTCTCTGCAGCCAGGTATTCTGCAGCGGAACTCATACCATGAAAAAGCAATTACTTTACACACCAAGATTTCAAAATATTTTAATTGACTAGGTCCAAACCAAAATACTTTTTTTTTTTTTTTTTTTTTACAATTCTATGGCCAAGTAACAAATTCATAACAGAGCTGAACTGAGCCCTCTCTAGGATGCTAGGCTCACAAACTGTATAGAATCACAGAACCATTTAGGTTGGAAAAGACATGTAAGATCACTGAGTCCAACCGTTACCCTAGCACTGCCACGTCCATGACTAAACCAGGTCCATAAGCACCACATCTCCATCTTAAAATATCTCTTTGAATGGTGACTCAGCCACTTCCTTGGGCAGCCTGTTCCAGTGCTTGATAACCCTTACAGTGAAGAAATTTCCTTCATGCACAACCTGCAGTATGCATCTAAACGCTTCCTTCCACTCTACTAACAATGACATCACTTGTTAGATAAAACAAATCTTGTATGTAACGTTTATGCTGAGGTAACAAAGAAATCTTCAAGTTGGTTACCTGCTCCCAGTTAGGTCATGCCAGATAGCAAATCTTTTGTAGAAAGTATTTTCTGATTGTGCAGTTCTACACAACCGTGCATTACTGCTGTCTAATAACCACACCACAACAGAACTGTCAATCCCCTGAACCATAAGGGTTTAAGGACGAGCTGCAGAGGTCTTCTCACCTTAGATCTAAATGGATGAGAAAAGGACATCTTTCCACAAGCATTTTAACATCTGAAAAGAGGTCACACAGAGTCAGTCCATCTTTCAGTAATAAGAAAAACATGCTTTATACAACCTACTCAATTCCACGTATGTTCATTTATATCTTCTCTACTGGAACCCAACTTCTCAATTGAAACATAACTCTGTTAAAAAGATACACGCTGACGACTTACAGCATATGGTCGGCCTAGAGAGATACCTTACAGGGACTTTTTGAGATCCACTTAGTCCAAAGAAGTGTCCCTAAAAGTCAATTGCGCCAGCAACTTAGCAAGTGAGTAATTCAAGTGATATTGCTGTAGAAATATACCAAGACACAGTAATGGTGGGCTGCCTGAAATTCTAACATGTAGTGAAAAAATACCAAAATTTTTCCACACATCAAATACCCTTTCACACATCAATACCATAAAGCGGTTTGGGCATCTCTATTTTTACCCACAGAACGTTCCTTCCTCATGACAGAAAGTTATGGTTTTCCTGATTTAAAGTGTAAATTTTTGAGACCATCTTTACATTGTCTGCAAATAGCATAGAATCACTGTGGCTCAGATATCACCTAAAACGCCACTATTATTAGCAAGGTACTAATCAACATGCAAAAGGATTTTGGTACTTCAGAATTCATGTACAAAAACTAAAGAAAACAATGCCAAAATTATGATTATTAGTGAACTATTCAGCTCTTATGCCTTATAAATTGCACTGAAACAGAGTGAAATTACTCATAGAAAGTGTTTTGCAAACAGAAGAGCTCCACACGCTGTCTCTCATGGTCAGATCAACAGAAAGTTCAAGTTCCTGATTTGGAAGAGATTATGTAGCACGTTTGTATATGGGTCTTGGGCTGAGATAAAAATAAGACTGGTGTATTTCCCCATAAGGAAATGCATGCTGAGGTATGTGTGATGTTTAAACAGGAAAAAAAGGGAGGTCACAGCCTGCGTGCCACCTGTCATTGGCTTGTCAGCCAATGCCCTATTGTCAAATTTGCTCATTGAGAAAATTAATTTCTCTTTACCACCAAAGCCATTTCACCCTTTATCTATGCTCTTGCCCATTCTGTTGTGCCCTCTTCCCAAATCTAGATTTCTCTGCATTTTCTATTACTCTGCAACTTTACCCAACTTTCTCTCCTAGAACAATTAGCAAGTAAATAGTTAATGTTGATTAGTGAGATTATTTGTCTTCCAAATTAACTGGTATCTGTAGGACATCACGTCAGACTGAAACTCAAGTAGTTAGTATGGCTGATCTCTTGGAAGATGCCTTCAGCAGCCACAATAGCAGAAATGTTAAGAAGGTTCCAAGAACAGCAACCTGGAAGGGTAATTCCCAGTGGAACATGGGATCCAGAGTATCCTGCTTCCAGAACTTAGTGCAGGCAGAAGTAAGTGCTGTACCTTTCAAATGAAGATGAAATGGGCTGACTATTTTTAAATTCAGAAGACAAATCATCTCACCCCTCGTGGCTGAGCCAGAGACATAAGTGAGATTCTCTGACAGCAAGAACATCCAGCTATACAGAGCACAAAATCAGTGTTAGTACATGATTTTACTATACACACAGAGGACGCCAACCAGAAGAAAATATAAAGCCTGCTGCTTTATCCTATAGTGGGATAAAAGTTTGCCATGCTGCTATTTACCTGATATTTGTAGATTCTGTCTGTATCCACTTAAATTTAACTTGGTTAGTTTTGAAGTAACATGATTGACTGCTGTTTTGACATGAGTGGCTGTGAAGTCACACCAGGACAAGTTCAGCTCCTCCAACCTACACACAAATAAACAGAGTTGTTTGGAAGAATGACTGTAATACAGTTTGAATTCTGGTATTGTCTATTACAGTTGACTTTTAAGGGAAAGACTTGTAACAGACTTACCACCAACTTCCTGTATTCATGACTACAAATTTCACTATGACAATAATTAAGCAATGGAGTAGGTTGCCCAGCAAGGCTATGGAATCTGTCTTTGGAGGTTTTCAAGATCCAACCAGAGAAAGTCCTCATGAATGGAATGATTCAATAATATCTTAGGAAATGAAATGGTTCTACGGAGATTGCCATGGGGAGACACTGTTTTTTCATCTTGCTTCTGTGTTTGTGACCTGAATCTGCTACTACTGAACAGATGTTCAGATTGAGAAGAAAAAAGGCTATCCATTATTAGCATTGATCAGATGACCAATTAATCCTAATTACCATACAATACTTCATAGTTTTACATAAGCACTGGGCATACTGTGACCTTAACTCTCTTTACATGCTTGATTACCTATAGTCTATCACCACTCCAGGCTGGGACAAAGTATTTGTTTTGTGTGCAGGTGTTGTAGATGTTACCAGAGGACAAAGACCCTGGACAGCACCACTAGAGCTTTTAGCTGGCAATCTCTATGTAAATGAAAAAACAGTTAAATTGTCACCAGCATTCCTAGGACCAGGTTTGCCATCTGCTATGCACTGTGAATGGTACAGACTGCCATTCCCTAAAGAGCTCATGATCCAAGTAATCAGACCAAGCAATATAAAGCATTATCCACCCATGAGAGACAGGGAAAGATTAAGGCTTTTTCTGTCCACTAACTTGCAATTTGATTAAAAACATGCTTTTGCAGAAGGAAAGATTAAGTAGATTGTCCAGCATCCCACAGAAAGATCGGGATATACATGCCAGATTGACTAGGGCTCGGTTCAGTGACTTCCTGACAGCAGATGGTTTAATCACTGCAGCTGTCTATCTCACCACAGTACTTCATAAAGTCAAAGGTTACTGAAGGATTAGTCTATTGTGGATGGAAAGGCACAATGTTTCTGCCATTCATGCTGTACTCTGATTGCAAAGGGAGCTCTGGGACTCCACTTTTCAGTTTCAAAACACACACTTTCACTTTGCAAGGATCACACACTGCTTTCATTAAGAAAATGAAATTTACTTGATAATCAAAGGAACATAAATGGCATTTACCCACCAACAAGGCTTCCTTTAAAGATGATTAAGGAAACTCATGAAAGTACATCTTTGCTATTAAAGAAGAAAACAGCTTCATGGAAAGAAAGTATCTGACTATTCAGCTAATAATCAACTGCTAGTCATGTAGCAATAGAAACATGCTCATAAAAAGATATTAGAAACAAGAATAATTGTGATGCAACTAAAAAGAATCCTTTTTCTCAGGAACAGCAGTAAGCAGGAATAGCAAAACCTATTTTTTGTCTTACATAGAACAGCTGCTCAACATCAGCTCCAAGGCTTCTGCAGAAAACCCTGAGCACCCACAGAGATTTAGTCGCATCAAATTAGGATTCTTAGCAATGCTCCTGTAGGGAAGAAAAAAAGAAAGGTCTGATAAAGTTGAAATGTTGGAACATTGCTTGCGTTGCCAGAATGTGTGATTATTTTCAAGAGCTAAGTAAACTGACCTAAGAGTCACTAAAGATCTCAACTCTACTTGCTGCATCACGGCACAACTTCAAAAGGGATACTTGCCTATTTACCTGACATTCCTGACAAGCCTGCATATTTATAAACTGCTAAGTTTAAAAGGAAAGTTTATTTTCACCTTCTCCTGTTTTATGCCATTAAACACACACCATGGCTTACTAGCGATGACTATACCTCTACAAAAGACAAAGCACTCATCCCATTTCTGAAGTCACCCCTCTGCGAGGTGGAGGTTATTCACACATGTCCAAATGCCATCCCCCTGAACACGTTTGTTTGCAAGACTATAGCAGACATGCAGTTTGCAAAACCTGGAAAAACCCTTATTTCCAGTATCTACTTTTGTATGCAAGGCAATAAAATTCCATCACTGGTGCCTAATTAGTACCCAGCTTTCAGGTACTTTTTATCTGGTATCAAAAGCCAAAAATTACTGGTTGGTTTGTGCTCTGTTTTTTCCCCGTCCTCTGGTGTGAGGAAGACATCAGAAAGCTCAAAAATAGAAAGAAGGACACCCAGATTCTCTTCCATCTCATCTATGGCCCCTGGCACCTCCACAATCACTTGATGAGATTGAACAGGAGGTTGATTACACACCCATTCATGTCTTTCCAGTTTAACTAAACAACAGTTCATCTGCTTAACAGAATCTGTAATTTTCCAGGCACTCAGAGTGAAGTTCCACAAAGAAGTGAAAAATAATGCAGAAGCACAACAAGCATCTAGTAAGAGAGCTGCTGAGACCCCTTAAAATAGAAAAGAACCTATAAGCCAAACACAAAGTTCTCTTGGGAGCACAGAAATGGCAAAATAAAAGTAGTTCTGCTGTACAGCTTGGCTGTGGGAACAGCCAATGGACACATAAACCCTAGGAGTTACGTGTAATATCTCCAGGGTCCCCCTACTCCAGCGAAGGAAAAAAACCAAACCCACCAAAGAACACTCTTGCAGAGAGGTGTGTTTCCTCCTCACCTCATCTCTTAAAGGACAGAGAGGAAAGAGGCAGCTCATCTAGCCCGCCAGCTGGCTGTGTTAGGTGCCATTTCAAGACTCCCACAATGAACGACTCTCAACTGCGTTGTTTTGCTAGCCTGTACAAAATTATAGCACCAAACAGAAAGTATTTACTGAACATTCCCAGGCACATCACTCACTTGATGATGTCGTCAGAAAGTACCAGACCCTCCAGGCTGAGGTTCTGCAGCTTTTCACACAGAAAAAGAATACTGTGCAGATCTGCAACAGACACTGTACAGTTCGACAAATCCATATGTTGAACTCTAAGAGGTCTACAAAAGGAGAAGAGCACGTTACTAAAATTGCATTAAAACCTGATCCGCAAATTTCCCATACCATAAATATACTCCATACACTAAATCTATGGAAAGCTTGCAGAAAATAATTCTACTGTTGTATTCAGCTGCACACTGGACATACTACTAAGCTCGCTGGGCCTACTGCTAAGCTACCAGCCAAAACTGTGGAACTCTTCAAGGCACTTACAGAATTAGTCATTACAGAAAGTCTATCCTGCTGGAGTTAAATAATTTTTTTTGAGCTTCCCATATAAATACGCTGGAGATGCTTACAATTCTTCATTCTACAAGATATAAATTGCAAATGGACGATGGTGCTTGATACTTTCAAAAATCACATTAACTTGGTTTTAAATAACTGACACGTGAATGCAGATCCTCTTATTTCAACACATGCCTAACATTTGTCAGCTCTTCCACACTCCAGAGACAGCACATATGCTACTACTGGTGGAGATGTTAAAACCAAAAATACACAGAGAAACTATGAATATTTAAGACGTGTTTTTTTCAGGATTCAGAACATGCAGAAAAAGCCTTACTTGCTTGTTTTAAACAGCGGATTCCCAATACAAGATCTTGGGCAGCGGAATACAGTAACACCTGCAGGCAGCAACTGTCCAATCACTCCCGGCAGCAGATTTCTACCAGTCAGATCTAGAGTCTGCCAGAGAGATTCATCAAACCTAAGGCACAGAATTTTACTCGTTAGTGAGCTAGAAAGGGTCAGAGCTATGAGTACAACCACAGAAAGTTTTCAGTGTCACACAAGATAGAGCAGAGGGAAAGCTGTTTAATAGAATTTACTGATGTTAAAATATGTGAACCATCTTTTCATTATAAATACATATAACCCACATACAGCATAAATTGAATTATACATGAATGAACAAGATGAGAACCAGATCATTTAACAACCTATGGAAGCAAAAGTTTTCTTAGTACTAAATGCTGAAAAGTAACACTTACGAAAGACGATGCCATCTCTTGCAAACGAGGGAAACTTTTAGCAAGTCATTTAGGGGCAAATACGCAAGGATTGCCAAAAGCAATTCATCTGGAAGTGCATCCCAAGAAACACCTTTAGGAAAAGAGCAAATGTATTCTAGGTAAAGCTGGTTCATTTTTGCCTGATGATCAGATGCCTTGTTTGGCTTGCTGTTAAAAGCACCTCTACAGTCTCTCTCTAGGTTATATACACATCAGCCCATTACTTATCCCCCTTTTCAGCTCTTCATTATAGGAAGATGTTATTACCATCTTTGCCTAGGCATGACTGGCAAAGGCAAAGCTTTCCATAACATCAACTTACTATACATATTAAAACAATTTCCCTGAAAAAAATTATAAGTCATTATTCACATACTCATTTTGGAAACAAAAGCATCTAATTTACTTCTTTTGGATTCTAAGGCTTGTACAGTCCCTGTCAGTTTTTTTTTCCCCCCCGCTGATGCCCATCCTTCCTATGCACGTCAAGCTCCCAGAAAGAAGCCCCAGGTGAGCTACGCTTTTGCATGTTACGCAGAGAAAAGCTGGTACTACAAACCGCTCCTTAAAACATGCATGCTAACTATCACCCCCCAAGGACTTATCTGAAAGGATGTGGTGCGATCTCAATGTCTCAGAAGTAGGCTCCAGAAGCCACTCACATGGGAGATTTCTCGGTGCTGGAGCTCAAGAACAGCTGCCTATGACCTAACACTCCATCTTACTTAAAAGCAGGCTTGTCTCAGGGCATTCCCACCTTTCATATGACAGCCTAGTGTCTGGCAAGAGCTCTGGCTTCATTTTGCATTCTGTAGCTGCAGACTGAAAACACATTTTGATAACAGGTAAAGGAGCTCAGCATCCTGTAACACCTTCTTCAAGTGCCCCAGGTCCTCAGGTTACAGCCCTGCTCTTTCCCTGGCAGTCTCTTTCCAGCCCAGGAGCCTTATGACCCTGGATGTGCCTTCCCTGTGGCTCTCTGGCCAGCCCCCTTGCGCTGCTCCCAACTGAGCTCCAACAGCAGTAGAAATGCTGCCCCTTTGGCATACCTCAGCCTGCACTGCAAGAGGTATAGATCTGGATCCCTTTAGTCTCAAGGACCAAGTATCTTACATCTGAGATGCTTAAGTTAAAAAAAATAAAATATAATCAAGCCCCCCTGGGTTTCAAAATTATACTAGGGACAGCAGCGCCTATAATCCATATTCATCTGGCAGCCACAGCTGTACTTTGTGACAAGCCTGGCCCTGCTTGGTATGTGGCAAAACATCTCCTGGAATGGGTCCCTTGGGCAGAGCAACAGATGTAGCTTAGGGCTGTGCTGAGCCAAGGTGCCACCCAAGTCCTGAGCAGCAAGAGCAGATAGACACAGGGACACGCAGCTCAAACCCCTGGCACAGACAGGGGCTGGCTGGGTTTGGCAGGAGCCAACCACGACTTATGAGGGCCCCAGTTGTGGAGCCAGACACACCACCCCTGCTTAAAGGCTTACACAAAACAGGACTTATCAGCCCAAGCCTGAAAGCCACTAGATCTAGAAGTGATATTCTGCTGTGAAAGAGCAAAAAAAAACCCCAGAGAATATAGTGCTAATGTCTGGTGATGCTCACTCTCCATCTCTACTGAAGGGCAAACAAAACCGGGACCAGGGTGACAGTACCTGATTCTGCCTCTCGAAGCAACCGAGGCCGCCGCACAATTACAAAGTCCTTTTCCTTTTCCTTTTCCTTCACCTTCTGCCGTTTCTGAGGAGGACAGGGCGACGACACCAGTAGGTCCTGCGGCGTGTTTTCATTGCCCAGCTTGTCCTTCTTAAGGACAGACACTCCCATACCCGAGAGAAACTCTGAGGTCTTGCTGGATTCCCAGTCCCAGTCCCAGGTGAAGCTGGTGGAAACATTGCTGCTGGAGGATGGGATCTCTTGGAGATGTTTCCTGCAGAGACAGCAAAACCCCACAGGCTCTAAAGGTTACCGCCTGCTACCAAACGTAAGATAGGGCTCCCTGTATAGAATCACTCCACAGTCACACCCCATCCGCATCCCCACGCAGGGCAGGAACTCGACATAAGCGCTGAAGCACAAGCCGCGACCGCAGCGGCAGCCATGTGCTCCGTCTGGCACAATTCACACTAAAAACTCTCTGGGGAATTAAAGGCACCCCGTTCCCGGACGGAGCGAGGGAGGCAAGCCGTGGGGGAAAACTAGCGAAAGAAGCCGATCGAGGAGGACGGCGGGAGCCCCTCACACCGGCGGGGCCGTTACTGGCGCTGAGGTGCGCGGCTGGCGCCCAACGGCCGTAACGGCCGTTGGGCGCCAGCCGCGCACCTCAGCGCCTGGGCGGGAGAGAAACAGTCCGGGGACCCACAACATCTACCCTCCCACCAGCTATTCTGGAGGGCAACACCTGCCCTCGGTGCGGAGCCCCTCCGCCTCTCCCCTACCTGTGCATGACGGTAGCGGTGGCGCCGGCGGGAGCTCCGCGCTCTTCAACACCGCGCCGTCCCGCCGACCGGAAGTTGGCTAGGCAGCCGCAAAGCCTGTCGGGAGTGGTAGTCCGCGGGAGGCGCACCCCCCCTCCCCGGTCCCCTTCCCCCGTTACCCACAGTACCTTGCGGCGGCCGTGAGGACGTCAGCGGTTGGCGAAGGGGCAAATGGCGGTGGCGGACCCGGTCGCCCTGAGGCGGAAGGAGGCGGGCGCGGCCGGTGCTGTTTTCTGCGTGGCGATCTGAGCCCTCGTCGGGAGGACGCAGCTGCAGGCAGGATGGTGGGCGGCGGTGCCCCGCGAGCGACCGGCTGCTGAGCAAGGCGGGGGCTCTGTGGTGAGGGAGCGGCGCGGCCCAGGGCACTCTCAGACACCGGGGGGTGGCCGCGGAGGTGCCGAAGCCGCCGGGAGGGGTGGGTGTAGCCGTGTCCCACTCCCTCCGAGCCAGGTGCATGCCCCCGGGGACTTGGGCATCTCCTGGGCTGCCTTTGAGGGGGATATGGGGAGGAGGGGGGTGGGTGGCCGCCGGTGTCTGGGGGTGTCCGGGAGGGTTGAGAGGGATTGGAAGGTTCGTTTTTCTGCCCCTCGTTTTTTCCTTCCTTCCTACAGGGACCCCAAGGACGTAGGTTTAAGGCGGGCGTGTTGATGTTTGCTAAGTGCCTGTAGACTTCGATTCTGTGCGTCTTACAGGCCCATGGATATTCAGCTTTAGCGGCTTTAATCTGTAGTGTCGGGCTTGGAAAACCAGAATCGTGCTGACAGTGATGTTTTACAGTGAAAGGTTTTTTCCCTGCGTTTTGGAAACGCCTTAGCCACGAAGGCCTGAAATTGAGGGTCTGCCGGTGTGTTATGGTCCTATCCCTAACCAGGCTGACTTAAACTCTGCAGTCTTTTCACACCACGTTTCAGATTTATGCCAGGTTTTCTTTCAGTAATGCAGCTCTTCCTGATTTCTCTCCAAACTACTTGTTTTGAAATTGGTGGGGATGGAAGACTAATTCTGAACACACCTACGGCTCGGCTCTTAGTCAGCCACTTGCTCGTAAATGCTGTGCTTTGTTTACTGCGTAACGATGGGGAGACATGCCTCTAAAATTGAAGATGGTAATGGAAGGCATGGCAAATTGTACACCACTGTTAAGTCAGATACAGACAATGGTGTGACTCTAACTGTAATTCATATAATCTTAAAAAGAATTTGTGTTAGCCATTTCCAGTTTTAACTAAAGTCATGGCACAGTTGTTTAAAGGTTATTTAAGTACATAATCAAATGAAAGAGAGGTGATCTTTTAGTTTAAAAAAAATAAGTTGTTTATATTTAACCTCTTCAGCAGTCCTTTTTATCAATCTTTTCAGTTTTGTCTATTAATGCATGGGGACTTGAAAGAAGAATGTGTGGAAAGGGGTAAAATAAAATTATTTTTTAAAAGAAGAATTTGTGGAAAGGGGTAAAATAAAATTATTTTTTAAAAATCTCTGAACTACCAAATAATCTAAGTTTGTCTTAATGCAAGGTTAGTGTTGTAATCATGTGGTTGACTGCTTTACTGGCACCTGTTTTGTGTGAGTGCATTAGTCTGGCAGCCCAGGTAGTAATTTCTATTCTTTTTTTAAATTCCTATTGCAACTGTACAGCTTTTCTATCTGATTCTACTTTAGTTCCTTCAAGCAAGTTGTTTTCTTCAATATGTTATTTCCAGAGTATTCCTGTAAACCCTATGAAGACATCAGCTTGTGTGGTATTTAATAACCTGTATTAGAGGACAAGGCAGTACCATGTAAAGCAAGTAAACTTCCTGTGCTTTGTGCTGATCATCCCTGCTTGCTTTTCAACACAAAAATCTCTGTATTCCTTGGCAAAGCTTTTGTCTTCTATTTAGCACTTCTTTGGAGAACCTAGACTCCCACCAAATCAGAGAATACTGCTATTTTCTGTGGAGTCAGCACATCATTTTATTGGTTTTTTTCTTGATGTTAGCATTCCCTAAATATTGATACACAAGCAATTAAATGTTTAGTCAGTTTAAAATACTTTCTTCATTACAAGATAGTTGAAATTACAGTACTAATAAAATATCAATCACAGAATTGTAGGGATTGGAAGGGAACTTCAGAGATCATCTAGTCCAACCCCGCTGGCAAAGCAGATTCACCTAGAGCAGGCTGGACAGGAATGCATCCAGATGGGTTTTGAATATCTCCAGAGAAGGAGACCCCACAATGTCTCTGGGCAGCCTCTTCCAGTGCTCTGTCACCCCCAAACTAAAGAAGTTTTTCCCCATGTTCAGATGGAATTTCCTGTGTTCCAGCCTGTGTCCATTACTCCTTGTCCTGTCACCAGGCACCAATGAGAAGAGCCTGGACCCATCCTCCTGACACCCGCCCTTTAGTTACTTATAAGCATTGATGAGGTCCCTCTCAATCATCTCTTCTCCAGGCTAAACAGACCCAGGTCTCTCAGCCTTTCCTCATAAGAGAGACGCTCCATTCCATTGATCATCTTTGTATCCCTCTGCTGGACAATTTCCAGTAGATCCCTGTCCTTCTTGAACGGGGGAGGGGCCCAGAACTGGACACAGCACTCCAGATGTGGCCTTACCAGGGCAGAGTAGAGGGGGAGGATGACCTCCCTCAACCTACTGTCCATGCTGTTTTTAATGCACCCCAGGAGACTGCTGGCCGCCTTGGCCACAAGGGCACATTGCTAGCTCATAGTCAACTTGTTGTCCACCAGGACTCCCAGGCCTCTTTCTGCAGAGCTGCTTCCCAGCAGGTCAGCCCCTAACTAGATGTTCTAGTGCATGGGGTTATTCCTGCCCAGCTGCAGGACCCTACACTTGCCCTTGTTGAATTTAATCAGATTCCTCTCTGCCCAACTTTCTAGTCTGTCCAGGTCTCGCTGTATGGCAGCACAGCCTTCTGGTGTGTCAGCTGCCCCTCCCAGTTTTGTATTATCAGCAGACTTGCTGAGGGTACACTCTGTCCCTTCATCCAGGTCATTGATGAATATGCTGAGTAAGACTGGACCCAGTACTGGGCCCTGGGGAACACGCAGGGCTCCAGCCTCCAACTGGACTCTGCACCGCTGATCACAACCCTCTGAGCTCTGTCATTCAGCCAGTTCTCAATCCACCTCACTGTCCACTCATCTAACCCACACTTCCTAAGCTTACCTATGAGGATGTTAGGGGAGACAGTGTCCAAAGCCTTGCTGAAGTCAAGGCGGACAATATCCACCGCTCTACCCTCATCCACTCAGCCAGTCATCCTGTCATAGAAGTCTATCAGATTGGTCAAGCATGATTTCCCCTTGGTGAATCCATGATGACCATTACAATGACGTTTTTTTCTTCTACATGGTTAGAGATGACATCCAGGATGAGCTGTTCCATAACCTTTCCAGGGATGGAGGTGAGGCTGACTGGCCTGTAGCTTCCTGGATCCTTCCTTCTTACCGTTTTTGAAGACTGGCATCACATTAGCTTTCCCCCAGTCCTCAGGCACCTCTCCACTTCTCCATGATTTTTTGAAGATGGTGGAGAGTGGCTTCACAATAACATCTGCTAGTTCCCTTGGCACTTGCAGGTGCATCCCATCAAGGTCCATGGATTTGTGGCTGTCAGGTTTGCTTAAATGACCTCTAACCCAGTCCTCTGTCATCAAGGGGGAGTCTTCATTACTCGAGGCGCTTTCTCCTACCTCCAGGGTCCGGGGTTACTGAGGGCCGGCCTTAGCAGTAAAGTCTGAAGCAAAGACGTCATTCAGTAACTCTGCCTTCTCTGCATCTCTTCCATCACCAGGGCACCCACCTCATTCCGCAGCGGCCCCACATTTTCCCTAGTCTTCTTTTTGCTGCTGATGTACTTGAAGAAGCTCTTCTTATCGTCCTTGACATCCCTTGCCAGGTTTAATTCCAAACGGGCCTTGCCTTCCTCATTGCATCCCTGCATACTCTGTGACAGTGCTCCTATACATCTCCCAAAAAGGCCAGTCCTTTTTTCCACATTCTGTAAACCTCCTTCTCCCATCTGAGTTTTTCCAAAAGCTCTCTGCTCACCAGGAAGGTCTACTCCTTCCTTTGCCCGACCTCTTGCTCTTAGGGATGCAATCAGTACATAGACTGAGTAATATTTGTTAGAAAAACAAAGCTATGCAACTTGTGTTTCCTTGATTCATCTTGGAGGTTATTTCTCCCAAATAGTGCAGTCAAATAACTTCTCTTGTCAGTTTTTGTGGACAGTTCATGGCTATTTTCTTTCTTTGGGTAGTTTTTTCACTGTGCTGAGATTAAGAAGCTCTTCATCTGTTTGTTATCTGCTTATAAGTACTTACTGTTGCCCCAAGCTGCAAGGGTCAATGTGTAATAAGGAAGTGGAAAAAAATCACAACACCAAAAACCAACAAAAAACCCCAAACTAAACAGAAGGAACCCCCAACAACACACTAAGCAGACTTGGATATGAAACTGCCTGAAGGGATTATTTTTATTATTGCTTGACCTCTTGTTCTCAAGTTCTTAAAATTTCTAAAATATGAACTTAGCCCATTTTGTTGTTTAAAGATGAAGTAACAAAGGTTCTTAGTGTGGGGCAGTTCTGTCAGTCCAAAGGGTTTAATCGTGTCTGTAAAGTGAAGTCCTTAGGTTTCTTAACAGCAGGCTTTTGCAGAGTAGGGCAGGCTTCAGAAATCTGTCACAGGTGTTGTGGCATACTATTTTTCTTTTGCCAAGTGAAATGTGCTGGAACAAATTCCATAGAAACTAGCAAATTATTCCCTGACAGAAAGGCAAAAATTCATCATTGAACTGGCCATTGATATTTTGGTGGAGATGGCAGCTTTCAGTTTATACTTGCTGCTGAGTTGTGAATTCAGCTTCAGGTGGGAGAGGCTGTCGCACAGATGTTAGTTTCAGTATGCTTGGCTCTCATTCAGTTTTGTCCATTACTGTCTGTGATATCTCTTTCATAGTTTGGTAATGTTTTGGTTTTTGGGTTTTTTTTTTTCAGATGTAATTATGGTGTAATTATGGAGTAAGGCAAGGAAATCTCTAGCTGCATGGTTTTTCAAGTATTTTAACTGAAATATGCGAGACTTAATCTGTTTGATGATCTTTACCTGAGAATACTTCAAGAACAATGACGACGAAAAGGATGTAGTATTCTAAAAATGACTGAGGTACCAAAGATATGAAAACGAGAAGCATGATGGCTGTCTTTATTACTGATTTTTGAAGGACAGGGAGAATACAGATTGGCAGACTAGTATCCTTCCTTTTGAATTCCTGAAAAAAATTCTGAAACAAAATGTTAAAGGAGAAGCTGCTCCCTAAGTATTCACACACCATTCAAGGAGACACACCCACCACCCAAGTCTGTCACTGCTCGGGCCAAGGTCCCTTTGCAGTGGGTGACCTCAGTGGCCAATGGGTGCCCCTTTCCACTCCTCACGCACACACTTACTCTCAGGCACACTCCCTCTTCCTCCAGGCTTGATCCTGAGTTTCCCACAGCAGAGTCTCAGGCATCTGATTTTATAAAAGTAAATAATTTAATTGAAAGGTACAGCAGCAGGGTCTGACCAGGCTGAGTGCCTCCAGAGAGGGACATTGAACAAAGAAATCCCTGGGCAGTTACGCCTTTGCAATCTATACACCTACCCATGATGTGCTCTTCTTGTGTCTTTTAGTCCAATGGTGGGGTATTCCGACACCTTATTAGATTCTTTTTCTGTGACCGGTGTGCCGTTGACTGCTCTTAACTTGTTGATGTGCAGTCTCTGCTGATGGTTGTAACCTCCTTATCTTCTGGTTTACGCTTCTTGTGCACCTGTGCTCGCTGGCAGAACATGGGGAACTGAAAAGTTCCAGACTTAGGGAAAACACTACCAAAACATTAGTGTGTTACCCACATTTTCCTTGTACTAAGAGACTAAACACAGCACTGTACCAGCTGCTAGGAAAATTACTAAGAAAGTTGATTATTGCAGCCTAAAGGCTTCAGTAGGTGTACTTAAGTAGAGCTAGGCAAACAGTGTACATCACACGATATTATAACCCTAAGTAATTTATTATAATTAAAGCTTACTTATTTAAGCTAAATAACTAATATCTCTAACAAAAAAGCTGTTTCTAAGCATGTGGAATATAATAGCTGAGGAAGAGACAGCATCAGTTTGTCAAAGACAGATGTTGAACTAATTTAACTTATACAACTGATAGGCTTACTTTATACGAGAGGATCAGTTGATGTCTTATATTTGGTCTTTATAGGACTTTTGATTCTGTTTCTCAGGCTGTTTTTGCTGGCGAAGAACAGTTAGGAACAGCTACAGTTGTGATTAAGGAGGCCCTTGTCAACTTCTTTTCAGTATTTTCACAAGGAGTTTCCAAAATGAAATAATGTTATTATTGAATTTAAGAAGGCTGAAAGCTAGGAGGGATTGCAGACCTTTTTGAGTGTGGTAGTGGAAATCAAAATGCCTTGAAGATTCAGAAGCCTGTGGGAGGAGAAAAGGTACAAATGAGTAGAGTTTTGTGCCTGCACTTAAGCGGGAGCAATCAATTTCACAAATACAGAATAAAGAACAGTGTTATGCTTCTTACAGGGAAAGGGCTTAATAGCCCTTACAGGGCATAATAGGCTGAGTTCACGAAGGGAACATCATGCAGTTTCTGCTTCTATGTGTACATTTCGGTAAGGCGTGTGAAGCAATCTTATCCGCAGTTCAGGCCTTCTCCAGCATTAGCTGGGATACTGCCCGGGTTCCATCTCAGTGCAGGAAGAGGAAGGTGAGATGGGGAGAGTTATCAACGGCAGCAATTAGGAAAGTGTGATGTTAGACTGACTGGGAAGGGTTGAAGCACCAATTACATTAGTTTGCAGAATTGAACAATCTGCTGGTAAAAAGCTTACCCACAAAGTTTGGAAAAGAATAAAACCGTGATATAGTCTGATCTGAGATTTCTGATTTAAGGGGCATTGGAGTCCACTTTAGAGAGACCAAGGTACTTTCTTCACAAATATGCTCTACTCTTTTCAGCCCTTCTTTAAGAATGTAATATTGGAGTGTCCTTGTTGTTAAACTTGGTGCCATATAAAAGCTCTAAAAATTGTGGCTTTTTTTCATTCTCTGCCGTTTCATTTAGTAACTTGAGTATTTCTCTACCAGGCAGAGTAGTTAGTTCATTTGTAATGTAGATGGTCATGAGTGTGGTTTGTCTTGAGGTTGGCAAGGTAATTTAATACTGTTGATAATAGGGTGTCTCCAAGGGAATTAAGTGTGAGCTGAGCCCTTTATGGTGCTTGCAAAGAGTTATTAGATGCGTTTGGATTCTAGAGGATTTCATGTCAGAATTTTGAAATGTATGTCCTATATGGACAATCAAACTCTCCCTTCACTAAATAAAAAACTTACCAGTTTTGTCCATGTCTGAAACAAAGCAAGAAAATCCGAAGCCTACACAAGGGCACGTCCTTGTCTTTTTTTGGTTAAGTTGCACTTCCAGTGCCAGTGTTTCAGCTTTTGATCTTATTTTTATTGATCTGTTACTGCTTTACTCTCCAGAAACAGAGTATGCCAATAGATACTCTTCCCTTTAGAGTTAGGAACGTCATTACATTTTTTCATTGCTTAGTGGGAGCATCTTCTAACTGGTTAGAAGGCTGTGCATTACAAGAGAACTCTTCTGAAGTAGCTCATTGATCTCAGGAGAAGATTCTTTAGGGGATCAGGAATTTCAGACAGCTGATATTAGGGAGCCATGTGCTGTTAGTGAGAAGCCTGTCTAAATAAAATGAAGAAGCAGAATTATGGATTAGGAACTTGGCTTTCTTTGAGCTAACAACCAGCTTCAGAGGCAAGTACTGCGTGCCACAGGAAGGCATGGCTTTATAGTCTGCAGAAATTTATTTTAAGGTCTGATACAAGTAATTCTAGTAGCATGGGTCCCAAACACAGCTCTCCTTTTAGGCAAGAGGTAGTTCACAGTAAGAGTTACTCTCAAGCGTTGCATTTCTCACTGTGTGGATTGTTTTCCATTTAAGCAATTTGTGCTGAGAACTAGTTTCCGTCCAAAACTTTTGAAGTGTAATTTTGAAAATGTGTATGCATTATTTCAAAACAACTATATTTGTCATCAGTTGCAGTCTCATAAAAATTAGGCCTTTCTTTTTGTATTTTCAGATTAAAGTAAGAACCAGGTGAAGAACAGAAAAATGTAGTTTATTTTGATAACTGCAAAGTTGCGTTTGGCTTTGGAAGTGAGTTAAGTTGTGGTAGGACTCTAACTCCCTCTCTATTTTAGCATATTCAGTACATGTTTATGATCTCTTTGGAAGTTCCCTCATGGTAGTAACAGAGTGGAGCATTTTGTACAAACGCTTTCCACCTTCTGTTTTGATAGCAGCTTTTCAGGTGTCACTGTATTTAAAAAAATGTATAGGTGTTACTAATGGAGGGTATGCTGTATAATTTTTTTGTTTACATAGCATAAGGTGTGGCTATAATGAGCAACCAAAGCTTCATATGTCAGATGGTAGTGCCTTAATAAAGTCCATATATAGTATATATATTTTTTATTTTTTTATTGGAATTTCCTACTATACTATCAATACAAAACACTCTTGTTTTCTGAGGAAACAAGAATGGTACCATAGACTAGACAAGGACTTGCTTAGAATAAGTAATTGAGAAAGACATTAAGTATCCTGCGTTCAGCATTTACAGATGATCTAGCCAAAATGTAGTACAGACAGATTAAGGGGATATGTTGACCTAACAGCAATGCTAGTGATTTGAGAAACACATTAGATGAAAGGCAGAATATAAAAGGTAAGTGTATGCATCTTTGATAAGAAACAGCAAGTTAACTCAAGCTATTTTCAGAATATGGGATGCTCTTTGTCTAACAGCTGATATGGAGTAAACCGACCGCTCTTACTATTTGGAAATTACATATGAAAGTAGCAAAATGAGGGGAAACAAATCTTCAGGGAAAAATCACAGAATAATTGTTCTGTATGTCCTTAAGGAAATACTGGTATAACAAACTGGAATTTTTTAGTGAAAATAAGTCAATTTTCACTGGTTAGTGCCCTCATACGCAACAGATCTGCTTAAGCACTATATTGAGATATTAGTGAAGGAGATGGTTCACTTTAACATATTATAAAGGGATTTTGAAGTAAATTGAGGAAAGTTTTAGTAATAGCATTTCTTTTAATCTCTAAAGTTCCAGTGAAAAGTTAAAGCGCTGAAAATACAACAGTGGGGAAGCAGTAGCAAAAACTATTTCAGTTAAATCAAGCCATCTAAAGTGGTAACCTTGGTGGAGAAGCAAGTTAACCTGACCAGAATAATAAATTCTTTTTTTTTTAAAATGTGTGAAGTGGTAAAATGATGCTTATTAAAGTGGTTAGAAGCAGTTTTAACTAACGATGTAACAAGTCAGTGAAATTTGTACAGCTCACTGGCCCTTTGCATAATAGCATGGCTGCATCAAGATCTGTGAACTTTCTAGGCATTTCTAGCAGCCCTGATGGTACCACAGAGTAGCTAAACCCAGAAGGATGAGCAAAGCAAAAATATATCATGGCAAGACTACTAACAAATGAATTGAGACCTTTGTTTCTCTGAAGAACAGAAGAGGGATAGGAATGTTGCCTCTTATTACATGAAATTTCAAACCTAGAAGAGGTACATCACAAGTAGATTAACATATACTTTGCTGTATTTTTATGCTCTGTCAACTCTGGGTACAGAATTTAAATGCATAGTTGAGAAACAGTCCATTAACAAGCTTTCCAGAAAAATTTCATTTAAACGTTTAACCCTTTTTCCAAATTGGCTGATTTGTTCTAAAAGGAGAATAAAAGCAGAAGAGATTTTCTTTTGAAATTTATACTGGCCTTAAAAGCTAGGCTTATAGTGTTAGTCAAGGATAGAGATTTGACTTTTGGATCTATTGTATATCGAGAAGGTGAAATGGAGTTGTCCTAATATGTTGCTAGAAATGACAAAATTGGAATGATGTGATATTTTAATTTCTGCAAAGGACTTTAAAGCACATTGATGAAAATCTTGTTCTTCATCTGATCAGAGTTCTTGTTGTGAAATAAGAAATGTCTACTAATATGTTTTAAAATGTCTGTTAAGCAACTCTTTTCTGTGTAAGTATCCTCCAGAGATTTTAATGTAATTAAATGTCTTTTTGTCTTACAGTTCTGATCTGCTTTCTTATGTGAGCTGCGCTGTATGGCTGGAGTGAACATTCAATAATGAGTGGTGCAGCGTTGGGCCTTGAGATAGTATTTGTCTTTTTTCTGGCTTTATTCCTACTTCATCGGTATGGAGACTTCAAGAAACAGCATAGGCTGGTGATCATAGCAACATTATTGGCTTGGTATCTTTGCTTTCTCATTGTATTTATACTGCCTCTGGATGTCAGTACGGTAAGAAACTTGTGAGATTTTCTGCTTAGTTGCGTAAAATGTGTATGGTATTCTTTTTTTAATCATAATTTCAGAAGATGGTATCTTAAACAGCAAATAAATTTTCCAAATAGTATCTTAATAAACTAAACACTTGCTACCTTTCTGCATGATAGTGTGTGTTTACAGTTAATTTTATTTTTTGTTGATCTCATTAATTAACAAATCTATTTCAAATTTTTAAAATGTATTTATTTATTATTTATTTATTTATTTAAAATTTATTTATTTAAAATTTATTTTTTTAATAGCAATTTTTTTATCTGTTTAGCCAACATCAAAACACTTTTGGTTTTTTACTTACTTTTCCTACAGATTGTATGTTGTTTTGAGGCTTTATTTTTATAATTGCTCCCAAGTGTGAATCTGGAGTACAGGAAATTTCTTTTAAAATGGGACTTACTATTTTTAAATAAATATTGTACCTTTTTTCTGATCACTGATACAAAATTAATTGTCTTTTAGACTATTTATAATCGGTGCAAACTTGCGGTTAACTCCAGCCCTGCAGAAAGCAATGGCTCTTACATTACTCTTGCTCCAAGGTATAAGCTATATTTTTCCTTTATTAGACTGTTTTTTAAAGAAGTATTTTATGATTTTCTTTTTTTAAATGATAGGAGTATGTATAAGACTAATAAACAAATGTTATCTGTGTGATATGACATTTAAAAATTATAAGTATACAGGAAGGTGAGGGAAGAGGTGAAGAAGAGTGCATCTGCATCTATTGGTAGTAATTTATACAGTAATTTATACAGTTAAATCTATAATTTAATTGGTTATCTAAATATTCCTCTATTTATAGTATTTTTTTTTTAGGTTCCACACTAGATTACTTCTATTTCATTGTTAAAGCGGTAGAACTAAGCTGTTCAAGCAATCTTGATTATGTAGAGACCTTGGTGAATGCTTGTCTTTTCTTCACAATTTTAAAGACTTTAGACTTGAAAATCTGATTTTATACCTTATGAATTAAGAAGTTTGTATTATATATAAGCAGCATATTTAATTGCTTATTATAATTGTATATATGTAGTAATTGAAGCTATCTGAGATTTACTATGTTCTACCAAAGTAATGATAGCTTGATTGCCATCTTCTGGCAGGAGGGAAGTAACCCCTAAAAGAAGGGGAATGTGGGCTCTTTCCATGGCTGCTTGTTCTTTAGCCTCCATTGGCTATTTCCACATCTTGTAGATGTGTGCAGTGTAGTTATCTGTAAGAGCATTTAAGATGTTACTTAATACATCCATGCAATGTATTGCCTCTTTTGTTGCTCCAAAGCATGGACTATCTGAATGTTGTATATCCGTGGAAGAACAGTAAAATGCCAGACTTAGTAGCACAACATTTACCCTTTATTTAAGACTATCCAGTGTATGTTAGCTAAGCATAGTTAGGTAAATACACAATTTGAAAACTATTTCAATTTACCTATAGTTTCAGAACCTGCTGATGGATGCTGTACTGTAGTATATGACTTGAGTATATCAAACAGAAGTATCAACTCCAGTAGTAATTGAGTAGATACTGTGTTGGTGCAGCTCAGATCTTAAAACTTTGTTTGAAAGCTTTACTCACACAACCCGTCATTCTATGGTAATTTGATAGTTTTGAAAATATTTAGGCTGTGTACATAAAAGCTCACAACTCAAGCTTAACTAGTTTGACGCTGGAAAGCACCAATATTTCTCAATAGATGCTGCTGTTAAATTGACTGCATTGCACCTTGACTCACCATTGCTTCACTACCCAGACAGATGTGGGGAAAAAGCCCCTGAAGTGTCTTAGTGTGGATGGGCACTTCGTCTTTTGCTCTTTTTTTACTAAGAGGCTCTTATGGCTTTTCTGATCTTCTGAAATAAATGCTACCTGTCAGAAGAGTCCAAGTTTATGTAAGCTTGACTAAATCCAGCTGGGTAACAGAAGAAACAACTAATACACTTTTAACCACTAAGTGCTCTACATAGCAGAGCTAGGTGATGGGGTCCCTAGATATTTTTTTTAAAAACCTATTGTGCGAACTAAAGTTGAATGGTCTTCTGTCTACAGAAATGTTTTTTTTCTTTGCATGAAGAAAGTACTTCCTGCCCACAAAGAAAAATTGTAACTTTAAATTCCTTAATTGCTTATTTCTCTTTGAGCTACTGTTTTTTTTTTCTCTGAGACCAGATATGTTATTTGAGGTGGGGAGAATGATAAATATTTTTAAGTGGTGATTCAGTTTAATTTCTTCTGAGATAGTTTATAATTGACTATTTACTCAAATAGGAGTGTATTACTTCTATGCTATTTTCAAAGACATTTCTGGATAGTGGAATTTATAGAAAATGTTTTTTATACTCTTGGCCCTAGAACTAACAATCAACTTATTTACATTGTTGCAGCAAGCAAAAATGTTTCAAACCGTGGAGTTACATTCCTAATGGAATTATGCCAATTTTCTGGCGTGTTGTGTATTGGACGTCACAGTTTTTAACATGGTAAGTAAGGCACAAGAATATGACAGACTATGATATAGGTATAATTTCTAAGTGCAACGTCTTAATAGTCATAGCATACTCTTTTAAGACTATGTATCACTATTCCACAGAGTTGTCTAATGAGATACTATTTGCTAGCAGTGAAATTTCTCTAATACTAAATTATCTTTACTAAATTGATCGTACATTTTTTGCTCCTTTTTCAGGTGGCATCCATTTACTCTTGGTTCACTTTTATAGCTGAAACCGAGCAATTTACTCGTAGATGTGTTTGTGGATAGGTTTTCTGAAAAAAGTGGGTTTTAGGCAAAAGGACACCAAAATAATTCCATTAATAAGTTGGGTAATTTTTGAGTTATTTGGCTTTATTGGATATACTATATAAAGCTATAGATACAGTACAGCAAACAGGTGTTATGTGCTTTTGGGTTAGATGAATGTGTGGTTTCTGGCCAACCTGTCATCAAATAATTATTTTGATTGCTCAGTCACGAATATCAGGGTTGGTAGCAAGTTCTCTATTAACACACATTTTTCATAGTAAAGCTAACTGCATTGTTTTTGTCTGCAGTTTGTTTAAAGGTTTGCCATCAGACCAGTACATCTAGAATAAAAAGATATAACTACCTAATTTTGCTAGAAGTTTGGGAGTCTTTAGCTTAAACACCCCCATCTCGGTATCCTGCCACTGCTAAACTACTTTTTTTTTGGTTGGCTGATGTTGTTTGGTTTTGTTTGCTTTCCTCCTAGGATTCTGCTACCTTTCATGCAGTCATATGCTAGATCAGGAGGATTCTCCATTACTGGAAAGATTAAAACTGCATTGATTGAGAATGCAATCTATTATGGCACTTACTTGCTGATTTTTGGAGCATTTTTAATATACGTGGCTGTAAACCCAAACTTCAATTTACAATGGTAAGAACAATGTTGTAAGCACTTGCATGAGTTCTTATGAAATTATTATAAGTAATCTCTTCTGTAGATGAGATGAGTCTTTTTTAAAAAAACAATTTTAATTGATCTGATTTTTCCTAGGCATTTGGGAAGTTCTGTTAATGTTTTTATGGAAAGGGATTTTTGACTATTTACAGAGATACGTCTTTTGGTTTTCTGATTTTGATATGTACAGCAGAGGCATCCTTTTATATTTGCAATGTGTTTTTTTTTTTCTCTCTACAAATGCATTTGCAAATTAGGGCAGAAACTTTCTCAGTGTTTCCAGAATAACATCTTTCAAAAAGTCTGTGTCAGTATTTCCTGTGTAGCACTTCTGTCTACTGTATATTCTATTTACAGGTCATAAGATAAGTTAAAATAATTGTATTTATAACATTGCTAATGGTCTTCCATACTAGACACAGCGGTAAACACTGTCATGTACCTCACTTTCAATAGATTTTCTATGTTTGTGTTTCCTAAAGGAAACTACTCATTTGAAAACAAAGGTTTTTGTCTTCCCACCAGAGAGGGACACGTGGGGAGATACAGAAAAATCATGGCAGCTTTAAGTATGGCCAAGAAGCAGACTGGCCCTAGGCAAGAATTACAGATGGTGCTAAGTCTGTTCCTGTAAACTTGAAAACCATATTGGTGCATAGACACTTCAAGGTTGCTTTCTTGCGAGTTGCATAGGAGGATGCTGTGTGTTTCTTTGTTTTTTCTTTTTCATTTGTTCTATTGTTTTTCTCCTTAGGAGCCAACTTCAGACTATTGGGATAGCTGCTGCAAACACATGGGGCCTTTTTCTTCTTGTATTGCTTTTGGGTTATGGTTTGGTGGAAATTCCCCGTTCTCACTGGAATGGGGCCAAGAGGGGTTATCTACTCATGAAGACCTATTTCAAAGCTGCCAAACTGATGACTGAGAAAGCAGATGCGGAGGAGAATTTAGAGGATATTATGGAGGTAAGTAACTACCTTTTGCTATGAACTAGGAGTAGGCAGCTGTTAATCATTTCTGAATTTCATGGTGTTGGGCTCTAGTGGCAAGAAAACATAAATAGCATGAAGCTACTGTGAAACTGGTAAATTAAGAAACCATCACAGTGTGCCACTTGATGATGCTTGATTCTGTGTAAAAATCAAAAGAGAAATAGTCCATGATGTTAAGGACCTGGCAACTTGATAGCCATTCTTTGTTGGTTATATTTTTTTGTTGACCTTTTTGGAGTAATATTGGTCATTAGCGAATAACATTCCAGAGTGAACTGGAAAATCATGGAATAATTTGGGTTGGAAGGGACCCTCCAGGTCATCTAATCCAATGTCCAATGCCCCCTGCAATGGACAGGAACACCTTCAACTAGAACAGGTTGCTCACAGCGCTGTCCAACCTGACCTTGAATGTTTCCAGGGGTGGGGCATCTACCACCTCTCTGGGCAACCCATTCGAGTGTTTCACCATCCTCACTGTAAAAGTTTTCTTCCTTATATCTAGTCTGAATCACCCTCTGAAAAACCCTCTTTTAGTTTAAAGTCATTACCCCTTGTCCTGTTGCAACAGGCCATGCTAAAATGTCTGTCCCCATCTTTTGTCTAGGCCCCCTTTAAGTACTCAAAGGCCACTATAAGGTCTCCCTGAAGCCTTCTCTTCTCCAGGCTGAACAGCCCCAACTCTCTCAGCCTGTCCTCATAGGAGAGATGCTCCATCCCTCTGATCATTTTTGTGGCCCTTGTCTGGACTTGCTCGAACAGTTCAGTGTCCAGAGCTGGACGCAGTACTGCAGGTGGGGTCTCACCAGAGTGGAGTAGAGGGGCAGAATCACCTTCCTTGACCTGCTGGCCACGCTTCTTCTGATGCAGCCCAGGATACAGTTTGCTCTCTTGGCTGCAAGTGCACATTGCTGGCTTGTGTCCAGCTTTTTGTCCACCAGTACCCCCAAGTCTCTGTCAGGGCTGCTCTCAATCCCTTCATCCCCCAGCCTGTATTGATCTTGGGGGTTGCCCCAACCCAGGTGCAGGACTGTGCACTTGGCCTTGTTGAACCCCATAGGTTCACATGGGCCCTCTTCCCAATTTTGTCCAGGTCCCTCTGGGTGGCACCCCATTCCTCAGGCATGTAAACTGCACCACTCAGCTTGGTGTCATCCACAAACTTGCTGAAGGTGCACTCGATCCCACTGTCTGTGTTGTTGATGAAGATATGATGAACAGCAGCGGTCCCAATGCGGATCCCTGAGGGACACCACTTCTCACCGACCTCCATCTGAACGTTGAGCCATTGACCACTACCCTCTGGATGCAACCATTCAACCAGTTCCTCATCCACTGAGCAGTCACCCATCAAATCCTTCTCTGTCCAATTTAGAGAGCAGGATGTTGTGGGGGACTGTCTCAAAGGCCTTACAGAAGTCCAGATAGACAACATCTGTAACTCTTCCCTTATCCACTGAGGTAGTCACTCCATCACAGAAGGTCTCCAGATTGGTCAGGCAGGACTTGGCTGTGGTGAAGCCATGCTGGCTGTCTCGAATCACCTCCTTGTCCTCCATGTTCTTTAGCATAGCTTCTAGGAGGATCTGTTCCATGGTCTTGCCAGCACAGAGGGGAGGCTGACAGATGGTAGTTCTCAGTGTCCTTTCTACCCTTTTTAAGAATGAGTGCAATGTTTCCCTTTTTCTAGTCACTGGGGACTTCACCTGACTGCCCTGACTTTTCAAATGTCATGGAGAGTGGCTTGGCAATTACATCAGCCAGTTCCCATTCGACTCTGAAATGCATCTCTCTCAGGTCCGATAGACTTCTGTATGTTCAACTTCCTCAGGTGAGAACCTCCTAGGGGGAGGAACTTTGCTCCCCCAGTCCCCATCTTGTGGTCCATCCACTCAGGAGGTGTGGGGAGAGTGGTTGCCAGTGAAGACAGGCAAAAAAGTCATTGAGTACCTAGTCTGTTGTTACCAGTTTGCCAGTCTTGCTCATCAGGGACAGTATGCTTTCTTTGACCGTCCTTTTCTGCCTGACGTACCTGTAGAAGCCCTTTTTATTATTCCTTGCATCCCTTGCTAAGTTCACCTCTAGCTGTGCCTCTAAGCCTGTCAGCGCTAAAGAGGCCTCATGAAGTTCAAACCTCATTAATTCAGCAAGGCCGAGTTCAAGGTCATGCATGTGGGTTGGGGCGATCCCAAGCACAAATTCAGGCTGGGTGGAGAATCGATTGAGAGTAGCCCTGAGAAGGACTTCGGGGTGTTGGTTGATGAGAAGCTCAACATCAACCTGCAATGTGCGTTTGCAGCCCAGAAAGCCGACTGCATCCCGGGCTGCATCAAAAGAAGCGTAGCCAGCAGATTGAGGAAGAAATTCTTCACTCTCAGGATGGTGAAACACTGGCACAGGTTGCCCAGAGAAGCTGTGGGTGCCCTATCCCTGGAAGTGTTCAAGGCCAGGCTGGATGGGGCTTTGAGCAACCTGCTCTAGTTGGGAGTTGTCCCTGCCCATGGCAGGAGCATTGAAACTAGGTGATCTTTAAGGTCCCTTCCAACTCTAACCGTTCTATGTTTCTGTGGTGATAATCTTGCTACATAATGAAAAATTCTTTGTCACAGACTAGTCAGATCTCTTAGGTTCATTTCCTCAGGAGATTTAGAGGGAATCCAGAAATACTGACAGTCATCTGTTAGAACAGCCCTTTATATATGTCCAAGGACTGTCTATATCCATTTGGCCTCTGTTGTCACACTAAACAAGTACAATTCTTCTGTCTGCTAATCATCCTATCTGATAAGATTTCTAAGCCTTTACAGTTATTTCTGTCCTCCGTACTCTAGAACTTACATATATATTTTTAAAGTGCTGTTTGTAACAACAAAAAAGCATCAAAATTTTATCTCTGCATTGCCAACAGGATCAAGAATAAAATCTAGTTCTCACTAAGCCTTATGAACTGCTAGAGCCAGTTCTGACACAACTTATCTAGGTGTTAGGTAGCATCTTTTAATTACTGATAAATGCCAAATGCTCTCAGAAGTAAGCTATGTGAAGATAAATGTAGGCAAGATACAAAAGGAAGTACCATAAAATGATTTTCATCAAGCTGGCCCAAGTAATAAAAATTAAACTAAACCAGGTAAGATAGAAACTCCTCCTTTTTACCTACAACTAAAACAAGAAAGCGGTTTCCATTTCAACATTCATGCATAGAAACCAAGCCTCCACACATTCACAGAGTAATGTTTGCACACTGACATCATGGGTTTTTTTAAAACAATACATATGTGTTCTTTGTAAATACTCCTTCAGTTATATTGTATGAGATGTCAGTAAAGCTGTGGCTTTTAGAAAGTTCTTTGTTTTTAAGGTGTCATGGTTGTCTTTTCCATTGAAAGGGCTGAAACTCATACCTGACCCTGTACATTTTTTTTTATCTATTTAACATAATGAAACAACAACTGTGTTTTTCCTCAACAGGAAGTCCGTAAAGTAAGTGAGAGTATCAAGTATAACCACCCATTGAGAAAATGTGTTGATACAATACTGAAAAAGGTAACAAATCACTCATCTTCAGCCATAACTGTTCAATTTGGCAGGGAATGCTTCCTGCGCCTACTGAATGCTTGTACATTATTTTCTTTTCCCCTTACCATAAAATCTCTGATTAGCATCTTGTTGGTTTCTGACCAGACACTGAGTTGAAATTTGTTGCGGAATGCTTTTTTATGATGTATGTAATTATCTGCTGTATTTTGACATATGTAATATTTTAGAAACAGAAAAATCTACACTTAAAGTGAACTTTTCAGTTGCATGAAATGCCCCAAACGTTTACAAATAATTAACAAAGAGCACTTGCTAGTCCTCCATCTTCCACTTAATTTTCCTTTTCCTTCCAGTGTCCTACTGAATACCAAGAAAGAATGGGCAGGAACATGGACGATTATGAAGATTTTGACGAAAGACAGAACAGTTACCCAAGTGAAAAAAGTTTGGTCAAACTTCACAAGCAGGTATATTAATAAATGAGAGAATGCCTCACTTTTGCTGATATATTGAGAATAAAATATTAGTAAAACAAAAATTTTCAACAGACTTTACCTGAATTGCTGAGTATAGTGGAAACTTTTCTCAGTGGAAGAAAACATAGAAGTTTAATAGTCCAAGTGATATCTAGGTCCAATTTCTGGATGTGTAAAAAGGGTTCTTGTTGCATTATATCTTGACAGTGTTACAGCTGTCTGTGAGTAAGCCGTGTAATGGTTGATGGATAATGCATTCTAAAAAAGAAATTGTAGTAAAAGCTTGGTATTCACTAAGATGCAAAGATAAAGTGGCATATTGGAAGAAGTAGGGTGTTACTGCAAAACTCAGGAATCTTGTAGGTAGTCCTCTTATGATTTGTATATTTGGAGAATTAACTGCCTGGTTTTGTGAGTATGCAGTATTAATCTTTGCAGTTCTCTACTGTAGACGTTTTTAAGGGATTTTGCAAAGCTTTTCTCTCGTTTCTTGAAGCAAGTATGTTGTAACCATAATTTCTTCTATTTTATTATAGGTAATCTACTCAGTACAGAGACATCGTCGTACGCAGGTCCAGTGGCAAATTCTTTTAGAACAAGCATTTTACCTAGAAGATGTGGCAAAAAATGAAACCAGTGCAACTCGACAGTTTGTTCATACCTTTCGTTCCCAGGAACCAGAGAATAAAATTGTTCAATATTTCTACACACCAACTGTTGGTAAGTGCTGGCATGCAGACTTTTGTATATATAAAGGAGTGACTGGTACCGTTTTGTAATAACCGATTGTTTTATGTAAAAAGTTCAGTTACAGTGAAGGGAAGCAAGTGTGCGTCTTAATGCATTTATGTAATAGAATAGCCATCAGGTATTGATTTATGGTCCTAACCATAAGCTTGATTTTTTTTTTTTACAAATTTAATAGCAGTTAAATGTTGTTGTTGTGGTTTCGGCCGAATTTACCAAAACCAGACCGACAGATGCCTCCCCCCCCCCCCAAAAAGAGGAGAGAGGAGGAGAAAGAGATAAAGGAGATTCAGAAGTTTAGAATGAACTAAACTACTTTAATGAAGAATTAATATTAAAATAAAAATAAAGAAGAAAATAATGAAATAGATATACAAAACCGTATCAAGCTCCCAGGATGGCAGTCACGTCACCGGCAGACACTGGGGAAGTCCCAGACTGGACTCAGTGATGAATGGGAACTGGATTCCAGCTCTGGAGTCAGGAACACACGGATCGGGATCAAAGGCAGATGAACAGACAGAGTCCTCTCTGGACGTCAGCCATCGCAGGAAGGGGGCTGACCCTTTGATCCCTCAGCCTTTATACTGAGCATGGGGCAGATGGGATGGAATACCCCAGTTGGTCAGGTTTGGGTCACCTGTCCTGTCCACTCCTCCCCACCGATGTGACCCCTCTACGTTTTTTCCGTTTCCGACCCTCTAAGGGGGCAAATAACGAAATTGGCTGACCTTGGTTGTTATAGCAATAAGTATAAGCAAGGGCCTCCCTGCTCACCATCCCTTGGCATGGAGCACAAACATTGGTCTTATCATTCTGAGAACGAGCAGTTTTCTCCACAATATGCCGTTAATTTCAGAGAGTTAGAGGAGGCCTAGCTAGGATGTAAAGTTACAGAACAGAAAATTGGTTCGGTTTTACTTCAAACCGGGACAGTTGTGATAGCAATAGCAAACTTCGAAGCCTTAGAAGAAGAAAGAAAAATAGCATTTTTAATTATTTGATCATGGCTTCCTTCTACATTTCTGAGGCATTATTGAGATGGCACTGCTCTTCCAGTAAAGCAAAGAGGAAAGGACTCTTCATCTGTCATGTACCAAACATTAGGACATGCGGCTGCTTGTGCATCTTTTTAGAAAGTGTCTTCTCCTAATCATGTTTTAACTTACCATTTGTTGTGTACTAGCAGTGAGTTATTTCCAGGGTAGGATAGTGTAATTTTACAGCCTAAACATTGCTTCTGAGAGAGTAACAGAGGAACAAACAAAAAGTGGATCTCCTATAGTATCTAGGCCAAAAGCGAAGAGTTCGGTTCTACACCTACACTGCTCCAATCCATTTGCAAAATTTGCCTTCCAAATCCCACCCTGTTTTCCTCAATTGTGCCCATGGTTCTTTACAGCTGAGCTAGATCTCTAGGCATTGGAAAAGCCTTAAAATTAAGCGTGTGACATTACAGATTCTAGCCTTATTTTAAGGGGGTGTGTGCAAGAAGTTGATAGTTTTTGTGAGGGAGTTCCATTTCTGGTTGTGTAATTTTCATTAACCCATTCCGGATGTGTGTGTGTTTATTTTTTCCAGAGTGGTACTGGGAATGTCTCCTACGACCATGGTTTTACAGGGTGCTTGCAGTTGTTCTGGCCACGTTCTCTGTAATTGTTGTGTGGTCAGAGTGCACGTTTTTCAGCACAAAACCAGTTTTATCGCTATTTGCAGTTTTCATACAGCTGGCAGAAAAGACATACAATTATATATACATAGAGGTAAGTTTGAGATAATCACTCAGGAAAAATCTTTTCAGGTAGATTGTTATTACAATATTAGTTGACCAGATTGATTTAAAAATCAGTCTCTAAATAATCTGTCAACTTTCAGAAGTTCTCTAAAATATACAATACCAAACTTTGTTTCTGTGGAGGCAGTCTGCTGTTTGCCACTTCTTACAACTCTCCAATATGGGCTGAAGATGTGATCCAGTTGAGCTGAATGTCATATGTGGAGTAATTTGTGAAACATTAGCTTAGCTGTTCAGACTTTGTGTCTAAACAACCATGTGTGTGACCTCTCTTTCCTAAACAGGAATTTGCTGCTGATTAGAAATCCAGTCATAGGCATGGCTAACATATGCATGCACAAATTTATCAGTAAAGGAACTGAGCTAAAAAATTCTGCTATAATAACAAAATAAGTTGAATTTAAAACACTTGTTTTTATCACTTCTTGTTAGGAATAAGTGTCTAATCAGTCGTAGTAATTATTGAGGCAATTACAGCAATCTCATTTACATAACAAAAAGAAGTAGAATAAAATGTTCCTAGGGTCAATTGTGTTAGCTTGTATGAAAAGCAAAATGTTACTGCTATCATTCTCAATTTAAATTAGTCGAAAAAACTGAAACTCTTCTCAGAGCTGGTGTTATTGTCCCATATCAAAATGAAAAATTTGACTACAGTCAGCCTGTTGCATGCGCAGACTATGTGCTGAATGCATTAAAACCATTAGTAGAGTTCTATGTTGAAACAACTTTTTTTTTTTTTCCAGATGGCCTGTTTTCTTACCATCTTTTTCCTAAGTATCTGTGTTTACTCTACTGTCTTCAGGATCCGTGTATTTAACTATTATTACTTAGCTTCACATCATCAAACAGATGCATATAGCCTCCTTTTCAGTGGCATGTGAGTATGTGGCATATATATTGCAGATTTTCTGTCAAATACTCAATTGAAAGTGTCCATGAAACTTTCATTTATATTCTTTCATTTGTAATCATATGGGTATAAATCCTAATGAGATGTACATAATGATTCTGTAATATATCCAGTTATGATTTTTTAATATTTTTAGTGCAAGAAATTGTTTTAAAAGCTGTTGCCTCTTGTATTGGTGCAGGTTATTTTGCCGTCTTACTCCACCGTTGTGCTTGAACTTTTTGGGCTTGACCCATATGGATGCAACAATCTCTCACAAAAACACTCAGCCAACGGCTTATACATCTGTAAGTATAGAAATGTGGTTTTGAGGCTTCTATATGGTTTGGAGAATACACAAAATATTTTTAAATACTTCCTATAGTAAGATTCAGATATTCAAATCTTTACACTAGTATTAAACAGGGTAGAAGTACTTACTTGTATACCAGGACTTTGGTAATTACTGCTAGCTACAGGGGAGTCATCAATAGTTTGATTTCTGTGTTTTGATCTCTTTAGCCTAAGAAAGTAAAGTAGTATGCTGAAGAGTTCTGTCTGTTCTTTACTTCCTAATAGCTTTAACTTCCACTGACTTTAGCATATGGGAGATCTTTATAGATTAGAAGCAAACCTAACTTGCTACTGAAAACAAGTGAGTTTGGCTTCATTGAACAACCAGTTTCTGTGGGACAGCAAGTTACACCTCACGTCTTTGTGGTTAGCAAGTAGATTCTTAGTGTTGTCCAGAGGCTCTTTTCACAGCAGATGAAAAGATCCCCCAGATTTGAACTGGCTCTCGATTAGGTGAGACAGCAAGATCTAGCATCTTTGAAACCTCAGAGTGGTTGCACTGTTAGAGGTGGCCTCTGTATCTGGGGTCAACTATCTGGATCAGACCTGTGATGGTAATACTTACCTATGTTTCAGTAACTGTAAAGGATTGTGTGGTTGTGCGTTGTGGACTGAAAACAGTGAGATGGCACAATCTTTATGGATATATGTAGAATATAGCTGATTAGAGCTTACTCTTGTGGAATTTTTTTCCAGATAATGGGATCCATGAGAGTGCTGACCTTCATTGCAGATGGATTCTATATTTATTACCCAATGCTTGTTGTCATTCTCTGTATTGCCACATACTTCAGGTAAGTGATTTGCAATTCAGATCCTCCATGTTTCTTTACATTAATAGTAATAGTTTCAGCAATCAGGAACAGATTCACTTCTCCTCTTCCAGCAGTTGAGTTGTGACATATTAATAAAAATGCAAAAACTAAAACAATAAATTGCTGTTTATATATGTGAAATGTGTACATTTTAAGAATATTGATTGTAGTAACACATAACTAAGTTGTGGGTTTGTTTTCTCCATTAAACTTCATTCCTAGATTTTGAGGTCTCATGTGTTCAAACTTCAGAGCCCACATTTAGATTCTGCTTTTAATATTAACATTACTATGAGGAAGCTATGTTTTCAGCAAGGTTTTTCCAATAAAATAAGAGGCATTAACAGAAACTTTGTTATGAATTTTTTAACAGACTGATAACAAATTTCTGATACATCACCAGCCTTCAGCTTGAAAGCATAGTGGTTTAAATCATTTGGTCTTGTTTCCCTAAGCCACCGTTTGTTGGAGGCTGGAAGAGTAATGGTGGAAAATAGTTACTTGCTTTCTTTATCCTTACATTGCAATATGTCTGCTTTTGACCACTGTAAGGGATGAGATGCTTTCAGTCTAACATTGCTTGGCTACATTTATATTGACTTCTTCAATTTTGCATTCAGGCAGAAGCACTGTATATGTTTTGAGTCATGTAGAATGTAGTTAAATGCCTTGAATGTCCATCAATGCCCTATGCACATCCATAGATAGTAAGACAAGAAGGATCCAGTCTTAGGTTTTCCCTGCTTACCTTCAGGTTGGGTGACAAAAGTGGTGGTGGAGACAGAAGAACCCTATGAAAAACAAACAGAAAAGCCAATGACAAGAAAGTAGTTTGTGTGACTTCTTGTCCATGATGATGAATGCCATAGACAAACGGAGGAAAAGAAACTAAAGGAGAGGAAGTTGCTTTGCTTGAACTTTAATGCTCTCTAATAATTCAAATACCTGCAAAAAAAAAAAAAAATTAATTAAAATCTGTCAAGGAAAGCTGTCTCCCCTATTTAACCCAGCAGTCTTAAAAGTTCAGATAGTACAGGAAAAAACTTTTCAGTACAAACATAGAATGAAGATAAGTTCGAACATGATACCGATGCTGCAGTTTGGAGAGAGGAAAACAATAGCAAAAACAGCAGTTGTGTTCTCTGATGTGAAATTGAAAAGGTGAAAGTGGTTTCCTGGTATCTAGTTGCAGGACTAGTTTAAAAAAGATGGAGAAAGCTTATTATCTGACTTTTGCCTGATGGATATCCAAAATGGTAGCCAGCATCCCTACAGCTTAAAAGTATGCCAGACATTTCTCCTGAGTAAAACCTGAAATGAAGGTGGCTTTCCTATGTTGTTGCTTTTTCAAAACCATAGAAATAACAATAGGCAGAAATTTTATAATAATTGTCCTCTGGCAAAGAAGATTCAGTGAGATATCATAGGTATGAACATTTCAAGCAATTGCTTTATCTTAAATAATTTGCACTACTCAGACTATAAGCAGTTTTATCTCTTTGAATAGGACCATTCTGTCACTTTCAGTTTGATTTAGGAACATGCCACTGTTCTGAATTTTCTGATTTCTTGGCTAGTGTAATAGTTCGTCTTCTATATTGCTTTTTTGCTTGAATTGTTCATGAATTTCTGAACAATTTGTTTTATGTTTTGCAGTGTAATAAATCTAAACTAGTCATTGTAAATTAACAGAGGAAATTACTTCTCCTTTTACCAGTTTAGGAACTCGTTGTTTGAATCTTTTGGGATTCCAGCAGTTCGTGGGGGATAGCGAAATGACCTCTGATTTGATTGACGAAGGAAAAGAGCTAATCAAAAGAGGTAAGTTGGGTCCTCTATCCTAGTCTTCCTGCAAAATACAGTACGTTGTTGCGTTAAAGTTGCCTGAAATGTTATCCAAAAAAACCATATAGCTTGTCAATATTTTGAAAGCCATGCTGGACTTCATTGACATCTGAAGTAAAGTATCAGCCTTACTTATCCAGTATATGTATTTTGGCTATTTCTAAATATTTTACAGTTCAGTTAAGTGGTACTCCTCCTAAGTCATTACTGATCTAATAATACACAAGCAGGTGTTTGTGTAATCTGTCATAAAGGATAGCACTTAAATTGTCTGTATCATAAACAAACTCATTTTAACCTTTCTTTGTGTGTGCTGATTGAGCTGCCCAAATTCTTTCATTTTCTTTAGGATTTTTTGCTTTTTGAACTGACTGTTTTGTAACACAAAGCATGTTCTGTAGAGCAGTAAGTTTCTGCTGTTTTGGAGAGCTTTTTAGGTTTTTTTAATGTTAATTTTTATTGAAAGTGTTTCTTGAAAGTTGTTAAAAGCTGATGTGGTTCTTAAGTAGACATATAGAAATTAAAATCTCTGGATACAATGTTATATTGTAAAATACTTTCATTCTTGTTTCATAGTTTATGAAAAACAAAAACTAAATTTACTTAGAGTAGGCGTATTTCTTTTTCTGGGGAAAGGAATGTCTCTCATTCCCTTAAATTCGACATTACTATTTATTTGATACTGTAAGGTTACACTTCCAGCTTAATAGCAGATAAGGACACAAACTGTTTGGGTCATAATTTGGGCCTTGCTGAACTTCAGCAAGATTTTGATTCAATTGTGCTCATGTTTCTTCTTAACATCATACTTTTTGCAGCTATTTCTAAGAGGTGTTTTTTTTTTTTTTTCTTCTTTGCCAGCTGGATTCCAAATGTTATACCTTGACCCAAGATATCATCATAATGAATTCATTTTAATGGGAAACTCCATAATGATAGCCAAGCAGCTTTGTCTTTTGTTTTTATTTAATTGTACAAGCCATGTATTTCAATAAGAATCTCTGCTAGTTAACTTTAGAATCTTGATTGTTTGTTTAAAAAAATCAGTAATGATTTTTCCTGTATGGAGCTCAGACAAACTTTTTTCTCTAATTTGCAGAGAAAAGAAAACGACAAAGGCAGGAAGAAGGTGAAAACAGAAGAAGGGTATGAGATTGTTTTTCCTAATTATAATCTTAATATACTGCAATATCTGATAGGCTTTGCCATGGCTATTTAATTCAGCATGATCTATTTCACAAAAAATAAGTCTGCAATAATTGATGGAATACTTAGTCTTGCAGAATAGTCTGGACTGGGGGGACAATAATTTTAATTTTAAAGGATAAGAGGGTCACACTGCTTGGACGTTTTTGTTACTCAGTGTGCTATACAGTGTCCAGTTTCTCACATTTGAGAGCAGTGTATGCCAAGAGGTGTAACAAGCGTTAAAAAGGGTCCTGACTTCTAGGATGCAGAATAATCTGAAATGGTTTATTATCAGTCTCTTATGTTGATAGTGCTGTACTTGAAATAACTGCAGTTGCAGTGTCATCATATTCACTGAAATGGGAGCTGTGTGCTCCTCCCAAACTTACCCATTGCTTGTGTGCTTATTGGAAAGTAACTGGCACGTTAGGGCACAATTGGCATTGGGAATTACATTTAAGACAGAATTAATACTGTTACCACTGAATAACAAGCAGAATGTTTGATTCAAACTGTACTTTGAATGCATACCGAAATGAAAGATTTGTGAAGGCAGTCAATCTGAATAAAAACTAATTCAGGCAGCTTCATTTTAAGGAGTTTCAGTTAACTACGCCTTTAGCTTTTCATTAATTTAGAGCATTTGGAATTTAGTATAGAAAGTCACAATCAAAGAGAGAAAACGAAAGGATGCATGCAAAAGATGAACTGACTAAGGATGGGAAAAATATTTTCTGCAGAAAGGCAAGATAACACTGACACTAAAACTGCTTGGCTTTTCAAGCTCAGGGATATTTCATTCCTGGATGACAGCCAACACTGCATAGACCTTCTGATCCTGTTGCCCCCATCACATAATTTTAGAACTTAGAATGAAACCAAATAGTAGAAAATGCATTATGCATTTAGTATAGACTGAAATGATCTGACATTAAGCAGCAGTTTTAGTTCAACAGCAAGCTCAATTTCAGATGTTACATGTTTTTTGAGTTTGTGTTAAATACTGTAGCTCATTCATTCTTGAAACTTTTGGGGCTCTTGGGAATGTTATCTTTTACTGGATCATGATTAAATGCTTGATCCTTCTGCAGTTTAGAACTGTAACATGTGGTATAAATTACCACAGTAACTTTGAGTATACCTGTTCCTACCAGTCCATAATCTGAAATTTAGATGCAAATCTGAAACATATTAAAGTTATTGGAGCAATTGGAAAAATTTCTATTGAGATACAAAGTTGTCTCCTAATAAAAGCATGAGAAATTTTCTTCGTTAATATTTCATTCAACTTCATACTTATATTTTTACATACTAAGACATGATGGAATGGAAACATAACAGAACAATGACCTTAGTAAACATGGCCTGTCCAAATGTTTTTTGTGCTATTTTCATCTGGTTATTTTACCATTCTACCACTAGATGGAAGTAGAAATCAAAAAAAGTAATGTTCCCACAGTAACTTAAAGCAGTTGAGTCAAATTTGAGTATAGATTTAACATGTAGTTTGTTTTCTGCAAGTCTTTTTTCTAAAGAACAGTTATGGTAATTGGTTTAGTGAAGGGACATATCTTGAGTTTAAAACAAAACAAAAATTATTCCTGCATCAAGATACAGAACGGGAACATTTTAAAAATATTACTTTCATACTCTGATATGATTGACGAATTAGCTCTAAATGTCTGCAATTAGGTCTGCAATGTTTCTTGATCTTACATATGCTTTTGTTGTGTTACTTTTCCCTCACAGCTTGTGTTATCTTTTTTTTTGTCTCTTTTCCAGGAATGGAAGGAGCGATATGGAAATAGAGATGATTCCACTAGAAACAGGGTTGTCCACACAGACCAAAAAGAATCCAGCTTCTCAGAGACCAGTATCGGTAGACGTAAGCTTTGTGGGTTTTGGAGGGAGTTTGTTTTGTTTTTTAGTGTCGTCTGCATAACGCTGGCTGTGTGAGTAGCTTCAAATAGATTTGTTTTTGTCTTAGATAATGTGCCGATATATTCCCTTCTGTGGCATAATGCCATCTTGCCCATTAAAGACACCTGAAAAGTACTGTATTTCTTTCCATCTTCAACGCTTCAACTAGTTGAGGTTGGAGATTCTGACTAGTCTCAATTACTTGGTCTTCTTATGCGACATAGAATGATTGCAATTTTAGAGTAGCAGTTGTCAACAAAGAAACTTTGAATATGTCTTGAGGTTGGGAGTTTTAAATCTGAGAATTTACCTCTTCTAGTTGCAAGTGAACTCTCTCAGACTAGAATAACAGGTTAATTAAAGAAATGACCAACAAATATAAAGCCAGTAAGATAAGGCACTACTGTATACATGTCCATTTAATAGTGTCTGTTAGCAAAAGACTTTTTTGTGGATGTGCTAAACTTCTAAAAAGTTTGTCACAGTGTTAATGTTATGTGGTTTATGTGCTCTTGTAAGCTAACAACAAGTGAGATATGATACTGAAAAAGAGAAGGAAAAAGGGGGAGGGGGAGGGAAGCTTTGAACATGCTTTTAAGATAACTCTGGTAGATTTCCCCCAAGTCCGAAACCCAGATTTTCAGTGGTAGACTAACTGAAATTATATGCAACTATATTTTAATGTTAACTATGTGAATATGTACCATTCCCACACCAAAATAGGCCATAGATAGCGGCCTAGTGAAGGTGGCAGAGTGAACTGCAAAACAACTATATTTATTTAATTAATGAGATTGCCTTTTCAAAACAAACAAAACCAAACCATTTTACCTCCAGCTAGCTTAGTTAAAGTGGGAAGTTGGGAAGAAGAATGGGTGATTGACTAATTGCTTTAAAAGTGAAGTTTGCATATAACTTCTAATTTTCTTTGATTCTTTGCGAAGTAGATCTCATCCTACTTGAGTGGCAAAAGAAAATTTGTAGTTACATTGCTGTGGAGATACAAAAATTAGATACTACTAATTTGAGTGTGTAGACAGATTTTGTTTAATATTGAATCTACTCTAAATCATCACACTTAAACTTTGGATGAGATAGTAGCAAATTATTATTATGATCATTTGTTTGATGTCTCTGCACACTCCAAGGTGTTCATAGAGCAAATGAGTGTCTTTCCTTCCTTTTCTCTGTTCAGCACTATCAAAGTATACCCGATCAAATGGTAGGACTGAAAGAGATAGAATAGAACTTCTCCAGGATGCGGAACCTTTGGATTTTAATGCAGACTCAATTAATGATGACCCTCTTGAATTGGACTCGGGAAGGTGAGGAATCTTCTGTGTTATTTACAATTAAAAGATGCTCATGTCTTCTGACCTACAGCAGCTGTATCAGATAGGTTGGTGAACAAAGTTTATCATCTTGCCTGTTTTCCTTTCTTCCTTTTCCCCCGTGATATGGGAATTGTTTTAAAGCTAATTGTAACCTGAAGGTTTTCCAGTTTTTTAGAAATATCTTAGTAAGCTTTGAGTTGAATGTAATTTTGTATATTGGCTGAATCTGAAGAATACTTTATATAAACCAGAAAACTGGAGAATGACATGCATATGTACAATAAAAGGTGTTCTCTAATTTCCTACAAGACTTTAGAAAGCCCACTTGATTTCCCTATATAAAAATTATCGTAAGGGGCTGCCAGAAAGAAGACTATTACAGGACCAGTAGTTGCAGGAATACACCTGGGGATCAGGTCTTGGAACTACTGGAGTAAATTAAAATCTGAATTTACTGAACAAAAAGTCCCAGACTGCACAGCATAGCTTTGTCTATAGCAGAGAATTCTGTGATTCTGTGGGTGTGACTGCAACACCAGATTTCCTTAGCTGTGAAATAGAGTATCTTATATAGCTGCTAAGATCTGCTCATACTTAAGAAACAAGTAATACATTTTATGGGTGCTCTTTTTTTATCCAGCTGATTATGATGTAGAACCCTTTAATGATAAATAATTCTAAATTCCCTTATAAAAGGTTATAGTTTACAGTATTTTTCTAGCTAAAACTAGCACACTCATCTGATAAAAAATCATAAATGACATATCTATATCAACAAATAAATGCTAGTTCAAAAACATGCAAAGAATGCTGCTAAATGACACTGCCAGGTTTTACAGAGTGATTCATCAATGTTAGTTGTATCAACAACTAACTTGTCTAGTCTAAAGTCACCACATTTCAGACGTTGATTCTTCTTAAGCACAGGAGTTTAAAGAGGAACTAGCCTAGCAGTTCTGGCAACTGTTGACCTCTATAGAGTGTGAAAGGGACAATAATCTACAACAACAGGAATATGCACATATAATTCTTTTGGAGCAAATACTTTTCAAGTACAGTGTCTGAAATCTTCTGGCACCTATTCGGACTTTGCAGAGTGGAACATTCTGAACTTTTTCTGTAAAAAGAAAATCTGAGTCACATAGCTTAGTTGATCTTTCCTGTAGTAACCTGCATTTCATTTCATAAAGGTCAAGAATAATTGCCTGTGAAATTTCAATTCACTTAAAAATAGCTTGTATAACATTGATTTTTTTAAAACTGTGGCTCCTGCAATAGTAACAAGCATGCTAGGACAGTAAGACTGCTGGGGGCACTAGGTTCTGGCTTTGTGTCAGTTCAAGTTCTGGTAAATACTGCAGAGATAAAGTACATTGTACTTGCATTGGAACTCACTTGTGCTTTTAAAATGCTTTTAAAATATATTTGACTAACAATTTGGGAAGCTTCTTTTTTTCCCCACTAAGCGTACAACCATTTGTTTTAATTATCTTTGATACTGTATTTCTCCTATTCCGCTCCTGTTTCACCCAATGATATCTTCTGTTAATCACCCAAACTACTTTTAGATGCTGTTGTTTTGGTTTTGTTTTGCTCTTTTAAAAAAGAAAAAAGTTCTGTTGAACAGAAACATTCAACTTCTTTCCTTTGTACCAGGAAACTAAATTTAAGACTCCCAGTATTCATATCACTGTGTTTCTTGGTCACATGAGACTTAATTTAATGACTGCCTATCAGATTCTCATGGAAACAGTAATGCAGTAGAACTTCAGATCCTGTAATTCAGTGGGAGTTAAGGAGTAAGAGTGCAGTGAGAGTTACATGATTTCATGAGTCTTTATTTTTCTATTTCCTGTGATACTTTTTCATATTTAACTTCTACAGGTACCAGCCTGGTGGAAGATACCTGTCAATGTCTCGAAGTGAAATATTTGATGATGTCTAAACCTCTGAAAGCTAAAGAAAATTCAGTGGAAATCTATTTCCTACTTATTGCTTGGAAAATACTGTATTCATGATACATCACCAAACCAGGAAAGACCATTTTTGTTTAAAAAAAGAATATGAAGGAACAACTAATTTGCAAATGCACCTATATGATAACTTTACTACTTAGGACAAGAATATGCTTCTTCTATTGTAGATATTGTTGTGCATCAGTGTGGGCTTTTGTGTCATGACCAAAAGGAGAAAACTATTAATTAAGTTAATAGTAAGTAAACTTCAGAAATATACCTAGGGCTCAACATGAACTGTAACATTATATGTTTTAAGAAGGGGATATTTTAGAAGGAACTTTTTTTGTATTTTAGCAGATGCTGTGAGAGCGTCTTAATGCATCCAAAGTGCAGTTATATCAATTACTATAGTTAACACTTTCTATAATTTTTCTATTTGAACTTTTTGCCTAGTCCAGAATCTACTGAATTAAATTAAGGCTTCTTTTGGCTTCAGTGGTCTTTGAATCAGACTCTGTATAAGCAGAAAGATTGAATGCCAGGGTGTTCTTCATAAAATCATAAAATAAAGTACATGTTCCAGTATTTGAAGGGATGCTACCCCTTCAAATAAATACCCTTCAAATTTATGCCACTAAATTTCACAGAATCATAGAATTCTATGATTGAAGTATTTGAAGGGTAGTATCCTTTCAAATACTTCAATCATAGAATTCTATGATTCTGTGAAATTTGGTGGCATAAATTTTTGAGCAAGGTGTATTGGTCAAGAAAGGCTATATTTTTTTCCTTTTACAACATTATATGCAGATAAATGATTTTAGCATGTGTAAATAGTTGAAATTGAATACGGACCAGAGTTTCACTGTCATATGAGCATATGTGCAATAGCAAGAATACATTATCGAAGATATGATGTCTGCTTAAGATTTTTACAGTTGTAATGGTTGAAAATCTTGGCACACTAATGTTTTTGTAACTAGAAGAAACACAACGTGAAAAATCAGTTAGATGTTGAAACCTTATAATTTGCACACACCTTAGGCACGGCTTCAAATAAGTATTTCTTTAAAAGAAGGGATATACATAGCATGAGTCGATAATGGTAAACACTTTTAGTGTCCCAAATGCCCTCATTGCATTATGTATATGTTTTTAAGGTGCCTGTATTTTGCAGTAAGTTGTTGCAAAAAGAATAATGCTTATTCATTTGAATGCCATTCAAAAATGCCAATTATTAAGTGTAAAAAAGCTTCACATTAATTTCATTGGTGTAGATATATTTTTAAACTGTAGTTAGTTGAATGGGTTCTTAAATGTAATCATAAGGTAAAAGATGTGGTCAAATTCATGATATCTTAGGAAATTTGATTAATTTAAAATTTTGCTTTATTGCAGTTTGTCTTATGTCTTTACCACTTGGGAGTTTTCTTATGTGCTTATTGTGAAGTCATGTTGAAAACCGAAGAAAACATGTTTCTATCGTAAATTCTTTATCATGCTTAAAAGCCAGACATCCCTTAAAGCAACTAGGAATGAGTTATTCTGAAAAGTAAGATATCATGAATGAGGTGTTCTACTAATTTTTAAAAATAGTCTTTGTTTTCTGAAGTAATTGTTAATGGGGATCTAACTACCTCCTGTGATTTAGTACATCATGTGTTTTAACAGTAGTGGTGTTTGTAATGTATTGATCTGCCTGTTTTAAAACACTGAATTGTTACTATGAAGGAGAAAAAATACTCTATTTGTATAGGAACAATTATTTTAATACATTGGCAGCCATAAAATAATCATCACTTCTGATCTTAGGTGAATTCACTGTATGACAGGTGTGCCCACGTGTATTCAAGCCCATGAAATTTACAGATTATCTATAAGAGGGCATTTTTTTAGTTTGGGTATTTTGTGTATTGTAAAAGCTTGATCAAAATCTTATGGCTGTATCAGGAACTGGAAGTTGAGCAAATTAGACTTTTTAATTCAGGTTGTTCTTTAGCAACTTTTTGTTAGTACCTATTTAATTTATTTTAGATCTACTTAGAAATGCTATCCTGAATTCAGCCTTGTAGGAAAGGGGTTGTATATGCTCTTGGACATCCATCCACATGAATGTTCTTAGACTTGATATTTTATTTTTAAAATTTGTATCATTTAATTGGCCCAAAAATTTATTTGTAAAAATATTTAGATCAAATGAGGTTCAAGTTCTTTTTTTAACCCTTGAAATGTCACTACAAAGGGATCTAATTCGGTGCTAATGGAAAATTACAGAAGGAGCATTTGCTTTTCTGAATGCTTGTAGTATCCTTACCTAGCCCCGGCTGACTTTGGAGAGGTAGATCGAGCCTCGTTGGGGGTTGGCGTTTCCCATCGCAGAAATCGGTGGAACGGCTGCAAACAGAATTTTCAGTGGAAACTTGGTCAAGATTTTATAGACAAAAGCTAACTGGTCCCTGGTGTAAGCCTTCTCTGCAAATTTTCATTGGGATCCAATAATTTGAGGAATTTCTATGTATTGAGGAGTATTCTATGATGATTCCCAGACAGATTGCAGCAACTCTTGATGAGTTCTGTGCTACTGTAGCTCTAGTCCTAAGAGTACCACAGCTAGAAAAGGTAAAAGTAGCTTTGGTAAGTTTAACCAATGACTGTTCTGCAGGCTAATGTTTTTCTTGCATGACATTTGATGCTCTGGATTAGGTGTTTTAAAATATAACTGCCTTGTGAACTGTGCTGTTCCCAACTGAATGTTGGCGTGCTTATTTGCAGCTAAAGAAAGTCAATTATGTATTATTTCACTTTCTGAATTACTGAGCAATTAGGGTATACTTCCATTTCATCATCCTTTCTGCAGTTTCCTCTTCATCTGTGAACACGAAAAAAACCCCAAAACACCTAAAACCCTACCCAAGCTAAGTAGGAATGAATGTCTTCATGTCAAAGATTTAAACCAGTGAAAAGAGTACATGCAAGTTATAATGAACTATGAAAAGCGTGAGTTAAAACAGTAGGTACTTTAATACTGTGTCAGTGTTGGGATTTCTTAAAAATTATGGATAGCAAAAGGCTGTAGGCAAACTTCTTACTCCTAATAAATTTGTATTCTGATACCTGTTTTGGGAAATGAATCTTCTGCACTCGCTTAGGAAAGGTGCATCCCTTAACAGTGAAGTGAGGGAGTCTTTGCATGAGGGAAGGCAATAGATACGCAACTTCTAGTCTGTGCTAATAGTGACACTTTGGGCAAATCAGGATGTAATTTATTATTTAAGTATGATAACATGCTAAGGAACAACAAATCTAATACTACTGTAACTTACACTACTGGAAAAATCGTGGTATATAATCTGCCTTTATTTTGCAATCAAGCTCTTGTAAAATAGTCATTAACATTATTAATGGGGATAGCAGAAAGCTGCTGTATTTTCAATATTTATTCTTGCTACTTTAAAACATAACCATGACAATGATTTTTACATATGAAGTGTTTAAAAAGTGATTACTCTGATTTTCTGTAATTATGATAATTTGTATTTTATTAAATTTGTCTTGGAATACTGTAAATGTTATGTGAAAAATACAATATTTTGTTCCAATTTTCATTATTGCTGTAATTACTTGCAATCTGAGGGGCATTTACATACCAAACAGACATCACTTTATGAAGGAAAACTTCTTATGAGGCTTCTTAAAGAAATCTGACCTATTCATTATAGACAAATGTGTGCATCGTAATTATTAACAAAAACACCACTTAAGGCGTATATCGTCTCATAGCTTTTAATTTTTCTTTAAAATTCAGAAAACGGTTCATTTTTTCAGAGCAACTTGCGAATCTTTTAAACTTTCACGTTCCTTTTCCCTAATGGGCTCTGCAGGAATATGTACTGCTTCATGGCAGTTCTCCGATACTAGCTGTGCCTCTAATTAAGTAGTCTAGTCTGAAGCTGAGACACTCCTACACCATTTGATTACGTTAACAGAAACTCAGCATTCCTAGCAAAAAAGCACCTTGAACTAGATCCCTTTCTAATACATTAATTGCTGTCATTGATTATGTTGCATTATATTTGGTATCATCTGTTTCAGCCATATGGTAAGCTCAATCAGACTTACACTTTGTTTCTACTAAAATACACTGGAATGTATTCCTCAGCATGCTTTTTTTTGTGTGTGTGTGTGTGTGTGTTTTAATTGTAATTGGCAGGCAATAATAATACGCAACTTCAATTATTTCTTCAGGATAATGTTGTTGTATTTGACATATTCCTGTGAATTATAATAGTTTCAGAGTGATAGCTCAGCTATCACTGTAGAAATTAATATTTTTCTATAGAAGTACCTTATATTTCTATAGAGGTATCTGGAAGACAAGGGAATTCATTTTTAAGTATAGGTTTAGTAATAGAAGATCTTCATTCTCCAGTGTATATCAAGATGCTGTAGGAGTGCTGCTTATGGATAGACTATCTTTTGCCTTATGATACAAGTATGTATGCATAATACCTTGTTTTGAAATTCACTGAGTTATAATTTTTTCTCTGTAGTGTTCTAAATTATTGTTGTACTGGATATATTTTTTGAAATGTGTGTTAAAATATTTAGTCAAATGAGTTAAGTTGGCATGAAATAAATCATTTCTGCAATACATTTTTCCTGGTGTATTTTAGATACTCATACTTCTCTGAAGTGTTTCTGGTAGTGATCTTTTGGAGAAATTTGACCTATTTTTTTTTCCAGGTAGAAATTAAGTTTGCTTTAGAAGAAAATCCAACCTTGTTTTGGTCATCTTTTTGCACCTTCTTTAAAGCAGCTTAAAAAGGGTACAGAAGTACATCTTCTGGATGTCATAAATCAAAAATCCGTACCCTGGAGCAAGTAATAAGTCATCTTTTTAGCACATCAGAATATGCTAAATTCCTGTTGATTCCTGTATTTGTTGTCTCCTATACTTAATCCGCAACAGCTGTTTCACATGAGTTGCAGGAAGCATTTTGCATGCTGGAGAGCAGTTCTGTGCCATCACTGCGGTAGGGATGTCTTGGCACTGTGAGTAAAGACTTCTGTCACACCTCTTCTGGGACTATCATCCCTCCCTGTTCTGCTGCACCACCACGTGTCTTCTCGGGATCTTTCTGTTGGGCATTTTTGATATATGTGGGTTCAGAATAACATAGTAAATGGATGGTGCATGCAGATGTTAAGAAGGACCAGTAACAGAAAGTTCAGTGAACCACACTGAGCCCTCTGTCATAATCCAGCGGGTGGCATCTCCTCTGTTCACAGGGAAGAGGCAGGAGTAGCAGAATGATCTTCTCTGTGTGGTGGTAATTTTTTTCCAGAGGTGGTTTGGGTGTTGAAGTGAGTAACTCTCAACATGGTTAACCAGCCGCGCTCTTCCTCCAGGCGTGCTGTGGTAAGTCGCTACTGTGAGCCTAGCAGGACCTCATTCAGAGGATGGGAGTTGTCCTGCATTAAATACTAACCTTCTGTTATTCAGCGTCAGACTTTTAGTTGCTCAGAGAGCAATATAAATTCTGTTGATTAATTGTCAGCAGCTGCTAATGGAACGAACCTTGTGTGCTCAGTGAATTTTAAGTCTTCCAAAATAGCATTTGCCTGACTGTTGAATTGTCAGGGCTGTGAATTAACCCTGCTCTGCCCTTCTCACTTTGCCTGCGCAGTGCCATGGTGCACCTCGTTTGTCCTACTCTCTGGTCTGCGTACTGTGATAAAGATCTTGACCCTTTCTCTTCATAAACGTCCTATCTTTTTCATCATCTTGTTATGTGTTGATTCATGATTTTTTGGGATCTTTATGGAGAAGCTAAAGTTGGTGAGAACTTGACTTGGACAGAAGACACAGTTTTTCTTCCCATCTCAGGGAATGTGACCTGAGCTGCAAAGAGAGAGAGCTTATAAACAAAGGCCAGGTATTGGAGTGGTTTATGAATGTGCGTTATGCACAAACACACGGCAAGCTTTCAGGGTCCTTCCACAGAAACAGCTTATTTGGTTAAAGGTGTGTGTTTTGAGTCGCTTAGTCAACATCAAAGCAAAGGTGTAGCTGAGGCAGTGCCTGGACATGCTCTGTGGACACCTGCTAAGCCTTTCACATCCAAGTGAACACTCATAGTTAAACAATTCACTCTCAAACGGAATAGTTTCCAAAGCTGAGGAAAGCTTTTCTATTCTATTCCATTCCGTGCCATTCTATTCCATTCCATGCCATTCTGTGCCATGCCATGCCATTTCAAGCCATCTATTCTAGGTAGACTTCACAAAGGCCAGATGGTGGTTGGAATTTTTCTTGTGTGTTCTGTGTTCCTCTTGTTGTCCAGAGGCTGGCTCCTTCCATAAGCACTTAGCGCTCCTGTAAAAACATAATGCTTTTTATTTTGGAAGATTTTGCTGTTTATAAATCCTCGTGAATCAAGAAGAAGATGCAAAAGTGGTGTACTACTACGACGTGGTTCCCTGAGCAGGCAACAGCTATCAAGGCCAGGTTTCACAAATAACTGGCGAGTCTGTTGCAAGAGGCTGGCAGTCGTGGCAGCCGGTGTGTGACACAGCATCATCCCCTTCAGAGTGCACACGCGTGTGGAAAGGAATGAGGCAAAGCGAGCCCAGGGCAGAGAGAGACGGGACAAAGGAAGTGGGTTGAGAGGCAAAGCAAAGCGTGGGAGAGTTATCTGAGTGGTGGTGACAGGGAAGGTGTGATCTCTGCCTGCTCCTGGGGCAACTTTACACCTTTTGCTGCCCACAGCCTCACCTTCAATTTTCTGTGGGAAATCTGATAGCAATGTCTGATGGCTGGCCCCCGAGGTCTGAGAATATGTACCTTTGACGACAGAGGCACAATAAAAACCTGTATTGGGCTTAGTTCTGTGCAAGCACCCTGTAGCTTTTGCCTCTTTTATTTCAGGTATCTAACCCTAGCACAACTCACAACTTGAAGTTAAGAATACCCTGACAGAGGGGAAAAATTGGGGGAAAGATTGAGAGTGGGAGCAAGCATGGGGCAATTCAGAGAACCAAAAAAATAAAGACTCGTCTTTCGTTACTGACTCTCAGGCAGTTCAGTGGTGGGTTGGGAAGTCATAGGCATTTGGAGACAAGTTTTCTGGACTAATGCTTAAAACATCTTTACAGATCACCAGAAACATGTCAGCCCTGAGTGATAAACATTGCAGAGGCTGTGGCTGCTGGCTTGAAAGCTGATCTGTTGTACAGCGACAGCTGAGCCGGTGCAGAGCATCGGGGCGGGGGTCTGCAGGACCCACAGAGGTGGTAGCCCCCTGCTAAAGTGGGCAACAGCATGAACTTTGGTCCGTGTCTTGTCTTGTTGCTTCTGAATCTTTTGGGACACATTTAGAGCTAGAAAACTTAAAAACACTTCCAGAAAATGTGATTGACTTGCTTCCTGTTTACTCAGACATCTGTTGAAATGCTACAGCAATATAATCAGAAATTCAGTCACCATTCATCAGAAACAATAATCACTCTTGAGCCTTAGGAGTGAGCACCTTTATTATACTCTCATTGAAACGAAGAAAGTCTTTGTCACCAGCAGTACCAGGCCATGTCTTACCTGGTTATTTCTCTGGGAACCGTTACAGAGATTCTCTGGATGCAGTAGTACATAGAACAAATAGGAAACCAATCTTTTGATTAGCTATATATTCTAGCTGTTGGAGTCCATAGCTAATCGATCCTCCTGAGGGAGCCAAGCTGTAATTTTCACAGTGTGGCTTTTTGAGCTTATCGACCACAGGGCAAGGTGACACTTCTATTTACCTCGGGCCAGACAGGCCAAACCAGTATTCCTCCAGAAGAGCACGTTCAGCAACAAGGGTGAGATTAATTGGTCCAATGTCACAACTGAAAAAACCCCTGAGCTTTTGATTTTTACTATGAAGTCTTTTAGCTCTTGCAGAGAGCAATAGAACATTTGAGTAACCTGGTCTTGTAGGAGGTTTCCCTGCCCATGGCAGTGGGGTTGGAACTAGATTATCTTTAAGGTCCCTTCCAACCCAACCCATTCTATGATTCTATGACAGTCAGTGAAAACAGTCTGAAAACAGTTCTTTGGTTCTAATACCACCTATGTTGGATTCAAGTTATTTCCTTGGATGCATACACTCTTGAAATATTTTCCCATATCTCTAATTACTTTGAAAACAAGAGCTCCAAAAGCCTCTGTTTTCTGCCACTTTGACTTCTGCCACACAATCAGGAAGGATGGGCTAGCACGTATTACCCTACTTAGATTCAGAAAATTGTTAAAGCCTTTTTTTTTTTTTTAATAAATTAAATAGTCAGATTTGCATTGGATTTTATTTTCCCTTCTTTGCTCACATTTTCAAATTTGGTCTGTTCATGATTTTCTACTATCACTGATCAGAGAGGCACGAAACTCTTCTTCAGATGGTTCCAGAAGTCCACAGTGAAATATTGGAGTGAAACACTGAGACACAAGACATAGGACTGTCCCTTCTAGCTTGTGGCCTCCTACCACTAGGGAGCTCTGCCATGGATCACACCTTAATTTTTCCACAGCAGAGCAGGAAGGATTAAAAGCATCAAGCATGTTATGCCAAACTTCTCCTTCAAGGAATTGGGGTCTTTCAGTATAATACTGGTATGCCAGTTGATTCACAAAACTTAGGTAAATGCTGAACATATGTTTGTATGGGAAGAAAAGCAAGACTTTAACTGAATGTGATTGTTGTTGAGCATTTTAATAGCTACTTCCTTGTCAAATCCATAAATTGTTAATTCTTTAAATTTTAATAGTTTACAAGTTAACAAATTTTGTTAACATTTCAATTAATCCTGCTGAAAAGAATAACAAAGTGTATCAAAAAGCCCCATGCACTAATACCTCTGGATTAAAAAAATATCCTGATGCTTACTACCACTGAAGTTCATGCTTGTAACTTTCAGAGTGTTTCTGCTTAAACAGGAGCATGTTCCTTGTTTCAGCAGCCTCCTTGTCAGCTATATGTGTGACTGTCCCACTCAAAAGCTGCCGCTTCCCATCCCACATCACAGCACACTCCTCTGGACTGCTTGCCCCTTTGTTGGTGAGGACAAGAAACCATGGGTTGCTTTTCAAGAGACCAGAGTTAAGATAAGCACCATGGTGCCTGGAATAGCCTCAGCATTCAAGTGAGGCAAAGTCCTGCCTCCCAGGAAAACATGAGCAGTCTTGAAAAATTTGCTGGTAGGCAAAATCTACTTAAGTATCTATCTAAATATATAGCTCACTAGCTGTCCACACCAGCTACCTAATCAGAAGCTTGTTCTTCATCATAGCTCCAAACTCACCAAATCCCTGAGCTCACTGTAATGATCCTTTCATCTTCCTCATGAGTAGAAGCCTGTCCCCAGAGTAGTCTCCCAGGTTTTACACTGACTCTGGAATAAGATTTGAGTAAGACTAGAGCAGAATTTGTCAAGAGGATGCCCTCTCTGTCCCCTTACGTTGCAACAGTGAAAGACTGGACTGAGCTCTTAGCACAGGCAGAAGGGGTTCAGTCTTCTGGTTTGGATATGAGTTGTGACAGTCCAGAAGATCCAGATATCAGGAATCCCTGATGCAACACATTGTCTCTTTCCAGGAAACTTCTCTACTGGGAAAGTCCCTGGGCTAGAGAGTTGATGAATTTAAGTGCTTTGTAAACTTTGCAAAGGAAACCTTGTACCCCCCAAGAGTTCCTCCCATGCACTCCCTGACTTCTCAGTTAAACACTAAGGCAGGGGATTGATACCTTATTCATGCCACCCACAGAAAATTTCTGGCACTGATGACCAGGGATGTCCTAACCAAAATCCGAGTCCTTGAGAGGAAACGTCACGGTGCCTAAATAAGACATGTATGGCAATTTGTGCTTCCTTTTGTTTCCATATACCTCAGTTTGGGTAACAGCCCTAAGTCAAAGTGTTGGTGATAATAGAGAACTACATTGACCTGAATTTCATGCCTAGAAATGTTTTGTATTTTATTCAAAGCACAAGATCCACCCGGGAAATCTCTGGAGTTGAAACTGCAGGACTTAATTCTATGAATTCTAAAGTCTGTTTTATCTTGCAGCATTAGCTTTGCCTAGGAACAACTTGGCAAAGAACTGTACGTGCATGGGGAAGTCAGAGAGACTTTCTACTGAATAACTTTTGCAGCTTTACTTCATTATTAAAGCCTAGTTTTTAAGAAGCCATTGTCTGGGACTGAGAAACGCTAATGGACTTTGCAGATAATCCAAGCTTGCTTAAGGAACTGTACACAGAAATCACCAAGACTGTGCCTGCCCTCCACAAACCTGTCACTGTTGCTGGCAAACCCTTTTTTACATTAATTGATGCAGTCCTGGTCACCAGAGTACTCGGTACCTTGTAGGGATTGGACTTCTATTTTAACCCACACGATATTTCCATGTTGGACTCTTCGGAGGCTAAAATTAACCTTTTCCTCAAAAATGAGGACTGAGTAACACTTGCTTTTTCACAGCTCTGGGGCAAAAGAAGGCAGAGTTCACAGTTTATTCTGATTTGGATCGCAGTCGTGACAATGACAGTCAGAGAACAACTAGATGTCAGTCTCCAAACCTCTTGGAAAGATCCACCAGCCAGCGGTAAGGCTCTGTGTCCTCATCCTCCCAATTCACTTTGTCCCTAACCAAGAAACAGGCACTGGTTTGTGCTGTGTAATCACAAGTCCTCCATGGTAAGCTTGGAGCCCCGAATTTTCCAAAGGTCCAGGGCCCTCTGTTTTCCTTTTGGCTAGAGGAGGTCTGGTTCCTCATAGGCAACTGAGGTGATAGTGCAGTTAGGAGTGTGTTTAGTTGGTATTTGTGTTAAAGCATCCCTGAGAGCAGCCAAAGCAGCCCCCGGACTCTGCTCCCACCTTCTTTTTGGTGCTGCATGCCATGTTGGTGATGGCAGGACGGGCCAGGCAGTGACACCAGGTGACCTCAGAGGAAGAGGTGGACCCACACATCGAAGGTGCCGCTCGGCAGAGCCACTTATGCTCAGGGATGATGCTGTGAGTTACACTCATGGACTGTAGCCTCTCTCCTTGGCAGAGGCAACTGGTGATGAGCTAAATGCACCATCATTGGACCTTACATAATAACAACAGTAGTAGTATAAGTGGGATTCACGTTATTCTTGCAGACTAATATTGCAGTCTGAGAAATGTTTAGTTATTTTTTGTTGTTACTATGTGAGTTGCGGGGGGGTTGTTTGGTTTTTTTTCTTGGCATCATCAAAACAGCCATCTTTGGTGATATCCGGATCATATGAGTTTGTACAAAAAATTGTGAGTTTTCATCCATCAGAAGATAGCGACTTCCTCCCATAGATAACAAACATGCCAGATTATGGAACATAATGGTAGATAATGTTAAAAAATTCTTGTTAGCACTATCTGGTCTCAAATGCAGGACTAGTGTACCAGGAACATGGCAGTATTTGTAGTCCAGTTTCTTGTTCACATAGCTGAGCTGAATTTTTCACTAGCTTAAATCCATTTTAGACAATTTGACCAACTTTGTTTCAGAAAGGACAAGTCTTCAGGTAGAAAAACTAGTTTACAAACAATTAAACACTGACTCGTGGCAGTATCCTAGACTTGATGCTATGTAGATGACTGCTTCCTAGTTCCTCCTACTGGTTTGTACTGTGGCAGGGTTCCCATCAATGTCCGTGTCGGCAGTGGAGCTACACGGGGAGACACAGAGTGAGAACATTAGCGAGTGTAAATGGTCGTGGCCCAGGTGACTAACTTCAGGGAGAAGTATGGATACAGGACTCTTCATTTCTGTTGCATCAGGCATAACTGCATGTGTTAGACCCCACACTTCTAAAATCAGTAGGGCCTCTGGTAGGGAGTGAAATCACGACTAGCCTATGGGAGAGGGTCTTGAGACACAGGAGGGTGTGCAACGTGTTGTAACTTGGCCTGTGGAGCTAGAAAAGTTTTGGGAATCCTGCTACCATTTCTGCAGCATTGTGTTGGCCGTCTTCTCTGCATTTCCCTGTTGGATGTCCTCTACACCTACAGAACTGTGCCACCATACAATGCTCCTCAGTCCCTTCCTACACAAGCCACGTAGAATCTCTACTGCACTGTGCAAGGTGGGGTCGTGAATGATTGTCTGGGAGCTGTAGTCTCCTGCTCTTGTTGGCACTTCTACCTAACCTGCAGCTGGACAAGAGCACCTGGGTTATGGAAGAAACGCTTGTGTACATTTTGGGGGAGTTTAACATCGATTTTCCACCCCCCCCCCAGCAGTTTTTAAACTAGAGGGCAGACAGAAGGACAAAGCTTGCTGGTGCGAAGAGTATGTTCACAGCTGGAGCATGTTTCCTCACAAGTTGAACAGGAGGATCTTTGCTGGAAGATCTGAATAACTGATGCCAAATCTGCTGGTCATAACCAACACATGCTTTGACCTCTATTTAAATGTGTTCTTGATTATATGCTAAACAAGGAACAAGGGTCAAGTTAGTGGCACACACAAAGACAACACCACCCTGCAGCCAGTATGGAGAGAGACACCATCTGCCTAACTTCCCAGCTCAGAAAAAACTCACCATCCCATTCCAAGGGAAATACTTGGAAAGGGGCAAAGCAATCTCGCTGCTGGGGCAGACCTCAACTCTGTGGATGTGAAAATAAGCACACAGACCATAACAGTAAAACCTCCTGTTAATGTAGTTCGCAGCTGGCGGCATGCATGACATACCTGGGGAAGAGCAGGAGTGACGTTACAGAGCGCCTTTCGGCCCCTTGCTACAAGCTAAGTTGAAGAAACCCCCGTGATCATCTTTCCCCCCTTCTGTTATGCTCAAGGTCTTCTAAAGAAGAAAGAACGCTTTACATGTAAGAAAAGACAAGAATTTACTGTTAATTGAAATCTAAAGAGTCTATTATTGCTAGTCCAAATCTAATTGTTATAGAAAAAGAAAGAATAATAATGATGCAGTTAAAATACCTCAATACAGGGAAAAGTGTCAATAATACAATTAATATATAATACTCATCTCCTACTTTTTATCCATTTTCTGGGGGTTATGTTGCTCTCTTCTGTTGTTCCTCCAGGTCTTAAAGTCGGCATCTTCAGCCTGCAGAATGCTTTAACACTGTAAATCTTCAGCTTCTGGTGTCCTTTGTTGTAAACATATCACACTGGTGCTCTAGAATCTACTTGAGGTCATTTGTCTGTGTCTCCTAACAGGCATTTACGCTGTTCTCTTTTTTCACTGGTCTGCAGCTCCATGTTACAGCTGAATTTACTGTATGTAGTATATTTCACATATGTTAGAGTCTATTTCTTTGTTCTTTTTGCTACCCCTAGACTGAGTTTTATTCGGCTCCAGGTCTGCATTTCTCTAACTGACCATTGATGAGGAGCTGTGGGGTCTCCAATACCAAACCTGTGCCCTGGTTTTTATCATTTCATGCCTGTGCTGCTCTGTGCCGCATCCTGTGTCTCCTCTTCTCAAGGCCTCTGCAATTGTAACAGTATTTCTCAACCCTGCATTTTGTTAGTCATAAATATCTCATTATACGTAGAATCGCTATTTGTAACTGCTATCTTTATAAAATTGCACCATACGAAGATAACCAAAATTAAAACAAATTGCTATAGGCAAATTGCTGTCACAGGAAGAAATAAAAGGAAGCTGCAGGTATATCAAGAAGAGTTCAGACAAAACAAGCCTGGCAGGCCCTCATCCTGAAGCTCTGCAAACCCACGACCAAGCTGGTGGCCTGTTGATAGTAATGGCAATGCCAGGTTATGGGGCTACAGCGCTGCACCTGTTAGCATTTCTTGCCTGTCTCCCAGGGAATAAGGCATGCTACTCTGTTCACTCCTTCCTTAAAGTTTCATGATGCAGTGCATCTTCTGCAAGTCCATACCGCTCTGGTTGAGCGTTCACTGATGAAAGAGACTGTGCAGATCTTGTTTTTTATTTTTAACCTCCCATATCATCCTGCACCAAATTAAGCTTTCAGTGCACAAACACATATTTCAGGACCTTTTCTCCCATTACTAGTATGCTGCCAAATGGAATCATTTGTGTCAAAGGCATGAGAAAATCTTGCTTGTAAGATAATCTATTATCTTTTCATTTCAATGATTTGTAAGATGCAGGAGGTAGTAAGCAGATAGAACTTGTTTTACGTGCACTCCTTCATGTGAATCCTTTTAAAATATAGTCTTTTAAAGTAAGATTTATTTGTCTGAAGCCTTTAATGCCATCATAACAGAAAGAGACAGAATAGTGCAGAAAGACAACTCTAATTTGATTTCCGAAACCACCGTGTGGGAGAAAGGAGCCTATAGGATTGAGATCGTGTGCAGCTATTGAAAGGAATTTCCTGTATTTCATGCTAAGAAGCATGAAAAAACCCCCAGAATTTTAAAACGAGGGTAGGTGGGTTTTTTTGTTTTTGATTTTGCATATCAAAAGCCAGAGAGTAAAGAGAAGCATCTTTGTGTTTCATCATTTCAAGGATGGCTGGCTGGCGATGTGCAGTAAGATCCACACCAGAGTGAAAGCACTTTGAATTTATCAGAACTGAACATTATGTTTTACCTGAAACTATGTTGCAGAAAGCTTTTTCATCAGAAATGTCAAATGTGATTTTGCCTTAATGTACAGTGTAAAGCAAACACACAATTGCCCTCAAAAGGGAAAGTCCACGATAAGTTTCTCCTCCTCACCTGCCAGCAGTCTTGCTTCCCTCCATCACCTCAAAGTGAAAGAGTCATAAGGATGTGATTTTTTGCCAAAATGGAAAGGAACTCCAAGGTCCAAGGGCTGCAGCATCTGACCCTGGTATTTAGGGTCTCGCTGGTGTCTGAAAAGCACTAGTTTTGTGGCCAAACCCCAGAGACAGTGGGATTTGGCAGTTTCTCCTAGTCAGCATTAGCAAAACCACAAAAGTTCACAAGCCGTAGCTGGAGTCTCCTGTCCCAGTGATCTGTTTCCTCCAGTAATGAAGAGCATGCACAGACTGGATGCTGGAGGATAGTACTGGAAAAAATAATCCACAAGCCAAACTATAGGAAGCCAGGAGATAGTGGAGAAGGCATGTCTTCATCTTTATCCAATATACATGCCCTGTAAGAGCTGTGGGCTCAGATCAGGACTCCAGCTGTGATGGCAGATCCACTGTCTCTGCTGAGTGTTATGAATGTCTGTGAGACCCTCACTGTCTAGGAAGCTCTGGGGGAAATGGACACTGAACTCCCTTGAGCTTGCCTGAAGGGTGTCAAAGGCACCTACACGTCTACTGTTTAGGAAGGAAATGCATGCACTTATTTTAAGAAGACCTAAAATTTAGAGACTTACGAAGGCGCACGAGGTGCTAAGCAGATTTAATTCCACCAAGGGTAAAAAGTAGCATCCTCATAAAGCCGTATCTGATGATCTAGCCTGGAATTACAAACCTGTAAATCTGACTGCTACACCAGGCAAACAGGAAGAAACTAGAAAGGAGGTGTGTGCTTAGATTTTTAATTCCTTCTTTTCTTCTTGTGCATGTGCATCTGTGCTATGTGGGCACTTGAGTTGTTGGCCAGCAGTGCTGCTTTCAGCCGGAAAGTGTTAGGGCCACCCCATGCCTGTCCTTCTCAGGCTTTGGTTACAAAACCCAGCAAACCTGGGTTATAGCCCTTGGCACGAGCTTGGCAAGCCTCTTGGCAGAGACACTTTTGCTGGACTTTACCACCTCTTGCCTTCCCATCCTCATTCATCAGTGAGGACACCCCAAAATCTGAAAGACTGCTTGCAACACGAGATGTGACCCGCAGGATATGACAACTCAGTGCTTGTGGTAATTGTTACTGTGAGGTTTTCACATAGGCCAAATGTGTTAATGGGTTCAAAGAGAAGCTAGAAGAACTCATGGAGAATAGCTCTATAGGTGTGACTTCCAGCTCTGGAAGCCAGGAAATGGCTGGTTGCTGGAGGGTGGATGGGGAAGAACTCTACAGGCATGCCTAGTGCTTATACCCAAACAGTGATTGCTGGCCACTGTGAGGATTAAGAGATTGGGCCAGCAGACTTTTGGGGTGACCCAAACAAGCAAACCAATTGTTTTTTAACTTCAGATGTTCTTACGATGCTGTAATTCTATAGCAGGGGCAGCTAGAGGGTGATTCAGTTGCATAAAAGCCAGCACCTGGGTGTTCTGCCATCCCTTCAGCTCCTCTCCAAGGAGAGCTCAGGTAAGTCCTGTTCAGTTCTATGCAGGTACCTGGGGTGTCCTTGGAGGCTAAAATGTCCCTAGGTACATACAGTTGGGCTCTCACTGTTTCTGGGACCAGGACAGAATTGGAGTGGGGCCCTCTTTAAACAGTGATGCTTTTGAAGGAGTTTAATGTTCAGGTGCTGGTGGTCACGAGACGCAAGGTTTTGGGCACTGCAGCATTAGGAGAGGGTAAATGTCAGTATTTGGCATTAATCTGTTTTGAGGTCTGGCCCTGGGCCTTCAGTCTGCTGACTCATCCCTGTAGCATTTGCTCTTTGCAGCCAGAGAAACAAGATCTTTGCAGAGGCAACAAGAACTCATATGCCAAGGTGGCACCATCTCAGGGGTCAACGTGTGCAGAGGAGTCTGAAAATAGTTAATCCTTCTGGGTGACAAAAGTCATTTCTAAAGTGAGCAGGCCATGTAGAGAAGGGAATCTGGGACATCACTAAGGTCTCTAGACCGATGGTGTATCACCAGTGTGTGGATGAGGAGAGAAAGTGGCTGTTGGCGTAGTTAGGCCTGTGCTGAATTGTGCTGCCATGTCAAGCATGGCAAAAGCATCTGGGAAAAGGGAAAAAGAAAAAACAACAAGGGAAAAGTGCCTGACTCACATGCCACCAGCAAGTTTCTGGAGAAGGGAACCAAACCAGTCCCTGGTAATTTGGAGAGGAAGCTCCAGAGAACAAGAACAAAAAATATGTCCTGTTTGTGGTTATTTTATAAATGGTGCCATACAGACTGAAATAATAGCTGCAGTCAGACAGGCTCCATGGGCTGACAAGTGAAATATTCCCCTCACTGGCAACTAATTCAGCTTTTCCTCCCCGCAGCCTCCAGCTACTCCTGCAAGCCAATGCTTTGCCCATGTTCTAGAAGAACGAGCCTCTGCCCTTTCCTGCACGACTACCAACATTGCTTCCTCAGCACCTTTGTACCTCCGGTCAAATTGTGCCTGCATGATCCCATATACCTGTAAAAATCCACATTTCAGGGGACTGGGACATCAAAAAATGATCAAGACTTCCCCTCTTGGCATGTGCCTGTGCCAAAAGCAGAGACTTCACAACACCCTTCTTTCCCCAGCCTGTTCCATCATTTTGTTATGACAGCCTTTAGGGATGCCGCTTTGAAGAGCAGCTAACCGAAGCCTTCTCCTCTCTAGTTTTGGCTCCCTTCTTTTTCCCCTCTTCACTGAGGACAAACTGTTCTGGTTTCTGTTGCAGGAAGCTGCAGACTGCTTTTGTGTTCTTCCTTAACTCCTCAGCTCTTCAGTGATCCAGCACAGCTTTTCAGCATCAGAAAGTATTTGATCCTGCTAAAGGCTCGTCCGTTGAATTGTTTTCTCCTCTAGAGGAAAGAGAGAGAGGGGGGCGAGCACAGAAGTTTTTCATGCATGTCAGACCTCCGTTGCATTGTTTGACTGTAGCTGACAGAAGCCCATTGATATTTTTGAAAAATGTGAGAGAATTAAAATAAAAAGCCCCTACATTATGTATTTTTCCACTTTGCATGAAATATTTTAAAGTTTTATTCTTTCAAGGTGCAAGGTAAAAATAATTGATTTTTGATAAACATTTCATAGAATCATAGAATGGTTCGAGTTAGAAGGGACCTTAAAGATCATCTAGTTCTGCTGCTGAACTTCTTGAAAAGCTGAAGTATCTAGTATTTTCACTTTTCACTCTCTAACTAAGAACAGGTTTTTGGTAGATTTTCAAGAAAAAATATTTCAAAATAACTACACCCTTTCCTGGAATGCTCCTGATCTTAAATCACCTTAAAAAACTTGTCAAGCGACACAGGCCTTTAACAGCAGACATAGTGTTATGAGTAAATAAATCTGTTTGTGCTTCTGCAGAGTGAAGGGAAAAGGTAAGGTAAGACAAGATAGAGGTAAGGAATCCTGGAGACGCGTAGTGGGGCAGAGCAATCCATCGGGCAGCTGCTGCCGGCACCATGGACTTTCTGGGCTGGAAAGGCTCTTTGGCGCGGAGGGATGAGCCGTAGCTCACTGCCGTGGTGTCAGACCCACGTGGGGAGACTGAGCTGCGTCTCTGTTATGAGCAGGGCTGGGGACCATCCCCAGTGGGCAGGTTGGATGTGACCACCCTTGTTGGAAGAGTTCAGAAGCATGGGCATGGTTTGCCCTGTGCTAGCTGGTCTCGCTTCCGAAGAGCAATCATGGGCACAATTGCTTTCAGCTGGATACTACAAGCCACACAGGGAGACAGCATTTTTGGATATAAAAGCATTTTATTAGGATTGGAAGTTCAATTTAATTGGATTATAACTTGGTTTAAAATGAGAATACTTTTCCCTTGACAATACTGCTTACCATAGGGGTTTCTTTTTTGGTGTATGTGAAACTTTCTCAATTTTAATGGCAGGAAAAAACCAGAAGTTTTATCCTGTAAAATTAGTCTTCTTTGGTGTATACTGTTCTGATACTTCATTTTTGTTTGGTTGGTTGGTTGTTTTTAACCTGCTAATTTAATGGTATTGAAAATTAAACACCATGCTGATTCCCCTAGTAAGTGTGAGCAGATGTGTTCATACCTGCACTTGTCACTGCTGGAGAACTTCTCAGTAGTGATGATGACAGGTAGCACATTAAGAAACAATACTAATGCATGTAAACTATGCCAAAAGACCCGATGGCTTCTCTCTTCTCTTTGACACACGGTGCATTTCTTATACCTTCCCTCCTGCCTAAATTCAACAAGAAACCTGAAGTTCTGGAAACTGAAATTGACAAGGTCTCAGTCTCTGTCATGAGTGTATAGACCACGTTAGATGTCATAGATTCTTTTTCTTAGTAGATTCTGTCCACTGCTAAACCACAAACTGAACAGACAGTTCAGGATCTTCAGACTGAACAAAACTAAAAATCAAACAAGTATGTGTTCAGAGCTAGTTAGAAAATGAGGAGTACAAATTCCAAAGTTCTCATGAGATCTCTGTCTCCTTTCTGATAAATTCTGAATTCACTGAGCTCTGCTCACAGCTTTGTGCACGGTAACAGAGCAGGTACAATCAAATAAAGTTAATCGCAGCCTGATGCAATCTAAGACACCTGAAAGCACATTAATAATTGTTCAGATTCGTAACTCATTAACCAGCTCAGCCATGGAGCAGTCCATTTTCAGAGGAGTTTGCTAACGGTGGACTGAACATCCGCATGTGTATGTTTGATTGGGCTCACTGGCAGAGGGCAGGAAAGGCAGCAGAAGGCAGCCAAGTATCCAGATGTTAAATTAACTTATTCTTTTGCTTTCAAGAGCCTGTCCTTGCTGCTCCAATCTACATGCACCCCTCTGAAAGTAAATGCAAATTCTGCATCTGAGGAACTGCTTTACTTACTGAAGGACCGAGCGGTAGTTCAGTGAGAATTATTTCTCCAGTCTCCGTGTCTCTGTTTTAGCTTTGCTGTGTGTGCTGGCAGACAGCAGGTGCTGCTCCTCCTGTGCAGGCAGCCCCAGGTCATATCCAGAGCCCCTTATCTCTTCTGTAATCCCAGGAGGCCTCTGGAGATCAACCTCCAAGACAAAGATAGCAGAAGGGGGGACAATGTCACATTGTCAGAAAGTCAATATTTTTGAATCCCTGAACGATTAAATAAGCATTGTTTCCTGCTTGTGCATTAATGTACAATCCGTTGCCAGGTGGGAGACATAAAGCACGTACAAAGTCTTGCACAAGCTACGGTTCAGTACCAGGAAGTACCTGTTGATGAAAGATAAGCAGCCCACCAGGATGCAAATGTTATTACTCTAGTAATTGCCTAAAATCATTTTTCTGCTCTTGTCAGGACACCATGCACTTATTCATTCTTGCTCGGCGTTTTATTCATGGGCAGAACCGGGTTGTCTCTCCATTTCCCATGCACTCTCATCTGATTTGTAGGAGCTGCTGTTGCCATCAGCCCCGATCCTGCCTGTTCAGGTTGCTGGTGCCCAACAGGGCCAGGGAGCGTTACAGGGGCTATTTTTTACCCGTAAAGAATCTATCAATACACCGATTCCTTCCCCAAGTGTTATAATATGTTACTGATAATGTTTGTGACCTTCTGCAGGCAGAATTGTTAATAGCTGTGTCTAGACATGGAGCAATTTTTCCTCATCCTATGGGTGTTTAACCTTTTCAGTTTTCTTCTTGCTACAAATGAACACAATCTCAGCGTCTCCCCAGAGGTTCTCATCACCAGCAGGTTGTCAAAATGGCAATTAATCAGTGGGGAAAAAAGATGCACTGACAACTTGTTGTTTTGTTTTTGTTTTTGTTTTTGTTTTTGTTTTTGTTTTTGTTTTTTTTTTTTTTGTGAAAGACAATTGACAGGCTTTTACTTATTTTCTCCTATTGTGTTTTGAGGAAAGGATTGAACCACCCAAGTTTCTTCAACCCGATCAACTATGGAGCAGAGAAATGTGTTACCAAAGCGTAGCCATGCCCAGCACTGATGTGATGCTTCTGCACCCTCCTGCAGGCACACCCGGCCATCTGGGTGAGGGGCAGTCCGAGGTGACCCCCACCTCCTCCAGACAGCTCGTCTGGGCAGAGAGGAGAAGGCAGGCATTGATTTGAAAAGAGGTTAAATAAAAGGGCTCTTGCAACCCAGCGGCGATCGCCCGGGGGAAGCAGCGTGATTGCAGGTTGGGCCAGCCGCAGCCACCAGTGTCACCGTGGAGACGGGCTGGTAAACTACAGGCCTCCCAAAAAAGGGGGGGGGCCAAGGCAGCCGGGTGTGTAAACAAGTAAAACGAGGTGGACAAGGAAGCTCTGCAGTGAGCCCACGGCCCTGCATCCCCTCAGCTTGCCTCCCAAGCCCGGCCAGAGCCCGGGAGCGGGGAGGCAGGGGGGGCACGACGCCATCCCAGCCCCCCGACACCTCCCAAGTCCTGGGTGGAAACCCCAGGTGCAGGATAGCATTCAGGTAAAGGATTTTCTCTCTTGTTTGTTAGCTCGCAGTGAGCTTCTCCTACCAGTTGAGCTTGCTGTTCAGCCGAGAGTAGGGGTTTTTAAATATACATCTGTCGTTACATATATATTTTGCAAAATATATGTATATGCAAAATCTCTCTATATATGCAAAATAGGAAGAGCATTAATGGCCTACCTGCCAGAAGACAGGAGTTGGATGATGCTGGGGATGGTGGAGAGGCAGAGGGGAGGCTGCAGGCTGCTGCGGAGGGGTCAGTGGGGTTGGGAAGCCAGATTTTTAGGGAGGTGTTTAGATCGTTGCCAAATACTGGCACAGTTTTCATGCTTTTAATAATTTAATGAAATTATTAGGAAAAACACCCCAAAGGCATGCAATTGGTTTAGGCCACTTAATCAGTTCCCACACTCTGAGATCTTTCTCTCAAGGGTGATGGATGACTTGTGTGTTTGGCCAGGACAGGGGCTTTCAGAAGCCTACGGTAATCCAGAGGCTAGTGTGGGTTTCAGTCAGCCACACTCGGGTGTTTTTCACAGGAGGATTGTGGACTCAGGTGAAGGATAGTGTATAAACGAATGGTGCTGAGCAGTAACAGAGCTTAGATTACACCCGGCTCTTTCCAGGTTTAGGCCTTGGGCTTAGAGGGATGCAAAGGGATCTGGTTGCTGAACAGCCTAAGGTTTTTCTGGAAAAACCCAACCTGAAATTTCAGGTTTTGTATTTGTTAAAAAGAAATGCAATCATTTCTCTTCAGCTTACACAACACAACATGGCCCATAGAAACAAACAATGCTGAGAACGTGGGGTATTGGAATTGCTCATAGCCCAGGCTGTTACACAAAACAGAACTCTCTAGAGTTCAGAATTAAATTAACCAGCCCCTTTTCCATTTCACTGTGGGAAACATCTGATGATCTTGGAAGAGATATAAGATTAAAACCATGCAAAATTATATTTAGGATCTTTTCTTGTTTTACTAATGATTATCAATACATAGCAACTTCGTTATTAATATAACAGAGAACTGCTATATTCAGCAAATCCTGACTGTATCTCTAGTTACTTTACATTATCCAAAAAGGGGCAAAAGCAAAATGAAAGGAGAGAAGAGAGTAGGTGAATCACTGTGAATCCTCCATCGTTGCTGTGATTCAGAATCTGTTTTCTTACAGATATTTTCTTACAGTACAGTATAGTCTTTTAACAGCTTTGGAAGGGTTTATCTCTAACTTAAACTAGCAGCCAACAGAAATAGGGAAGTGGTAGACAAGTTACTATGGACCAGACTCATGTGAACTAGGGTTTATATTTTATTTGTTTTCTTGTATTTCTTGCATGTATAGAAAGGATTCTCAGATGCGTACTGCTGTGTGACACAGGAAGTCAGGTTATGTTTAAGAGGCTTTAGTGAAATATGTCATTTAAGTGCAATCTCTTTATGAACAGACTGTATTTTCTCAGTTTTATATAACACCATGGTGATGGTAATTTTGTTATTGAACATTTTAGAGAATGTAGATTTGCAGCAGAAGTATTTACTGTTAGTGTTTTGAACTATGATGCACGGTGAAAAAATTACCTTATCTCTGCCTGTGGCATTAATGTGATTATTGGAGAGCTCTGTCTCACCTCAGAAGGAATACTGGAAAAAATTGGAAAAGTTCAGGAACAACAGCAGAATTATCTAACATCTGGAAACTCATTTTGTAGTGAGAGTCCTAAGCTCTGTCTAATTATTTGGCAAAGAGCGTTTAAAGGAGGCCTACAATCTTTCATCTAGTTAAAGAAAATAAAACAGCATCTAAAAATGGGGGAAATTCACACTAGGAACAAAGAATGTATTTTAAAAAGAAAGAGATTCAATACTGGAAAAACTTAGCCCAGAGATGGTGAGTTCTCAGCTGGAAAAGGTTCTAGGTGCAGAAGCGAACTGGGTACTTACTGCAGAGAGAACTGGGGACTGGCCAGTTTCAGTGGCTTTTATTGAGTTACAGGAGATCATAATAGATATCCTATCAGATGATCCCTCCTTAGCCTCGATTCACGAGTCTCTCTGCAATGATTATTTGATGCACGTCGCAGTATATGGAAACGCCTCCACTGAGCCTGAGGCAAAGAGCTCCTGCCCTCTTCACACAGTGTGCGTTTGTGTAGATTTTTGCAGCATGCAGTGGAGATGAATTGTGTCATTGTCGGTGTCAGGTTATGTTTGCATAGTATTTATAGATCTCTATAAATGTATAACATAGTATAGAAACTTAATGCGCAGTGCTATGCTTGCAATATGCAGTCCATATATAAATACATAGGCATTATATATATATAATGCTATAGTACATAATTATATAATGTAAATATAGCTTACATTGTGTTTATGTAACCTCACTGTATTTTATATTCTTGCCAGCTAAACATCTCCCCTTAAGGACAGGCGGGTGGTTGCAAAAAACATTTTTGACTGCTGATCTCACATAGCTGTAAGGTCTTTCTGGTCACTTATTAATGAGTTCCCAGAAGAACTTCGCTCATTCTGGCTGAAGCAAAAGGTGAAATGGTCTCTTTTCTACCATGATGGACTTCTGCAATATGCCAGTACTGAAACCATTTTGGGGGAACAAAAACTTATTATTTTTCTGTTTCTCCAATCCCAGCTGGTGTTGTCTGAAGGGGTTGCAAAAGTCAACACAGGTAACGTTACCAGCTACCATAGCCAATGCTCCATAGACTGGAGCAGAGTAGCAAAGATGAAACAGTTTAATTCCATATTTCTAAGAAGTTTTCTCTGGCTATTTCAATTCACACTGCTGCACATGCAATGATAATGAGACTGAAAGTGCAACGTGCACTGATGATGCCTCTCCTCCCAGAGCTGCCCATCTTCTTCATCTCCCCATCCCTGAGCACCCTCAGCAGACCACCGACTGCCCTATGAGTCAGAACAATTTTTACTCTCACAACTCTACCTGTGGGGAACGCTAACGGCAAACCTGGCCAGGCTGAGGAGGCTCTGCAGGGCTGTGGGGGGTGGGTGCAGCGGCAGCAGTGCTCTCCTGGGTGCCTCCACCAGTTTTCACTGTGTGCGGCAAATTCTTATCCACACTTTCATATTTGCATCTGGGTTAATCACAGGGGGGATGGCTGAGGTCTCCTTTCAGGGTTGGTGGCCTGTACTGGCAATATCCCCTTCTGATAGAACAATATAAGGAAAAGGAAACAGTCAAAACGAGTCCTCATGAGAGAGTTGCCAGTACCTTCCAAGGGAGGGATTTAGGATGCACCATATACTAAGGCAGGCTTCAGCACTCTGCCTTGTGGATGTGAATCCATGCCATATGAGTCCTTTGGTCTCCCAGATGCCGGGCACGGCAAGGCATGACCGAGAGATGGCAATCCAGGCCAAAAGAAATCTATCCAAAACCACCGACCCCGTGGAAAGACTTCGCCTGCAGTGTTTAGCAAGGGGATCTGCAGGCATCAAAGGACTTGGCAGGTAAGTCTAAGAAGTTAAATCCATTATTCAGCATAACATTTTTATCTCCAAGAAGCTCATAAGCTAAGCAGGGTCCAAAACTTGAGTTGCCTGGTTCCAGTGCAAATGCTGCAGACCACTTGGGGCTCCTGTGTTTGGGGAGGCAGGACTGACCTGCTCGCTTGGTGAAGGACTAAGGACTGTGAATCCCTCAGAGGAAAGTGCTTTCTTGAGACCAAGAACAAATCCTGATGGTGAGAGGGGGAGAACATAAAACATATCTCTCTCTTTGGTAGTCTATTATTAAGTATCTCAATACTTGGGATTTTGTGCTTCCTTTCCTTTGGGATGTGATTCCCTTGTGTATCATGATCTATTAGCTGTCTAGTCTATGGGAGGCGTCTAGACTCCTGCAGTTACCTTGAGAGTGTGGGTCACCCCACCCCTAGAAAAAGGGAGCTGGACCACAGATTGAAACCCCTCCGGGGCCCTGTAATCCACAGAGGGATACTAGGTGACCAGCTGGAACTTCATCTACTTGCCCAACTCTTAGATGGGTCTATGTATATAATGAGTAGGAAGACTCCTTCAGTTAAGGCAGCCTTCACCTCATTTAACTTCAGCTATGTAATATTCAGGCACCCAATCTAAGCAAGTCATCTCTGCTGTCAATAAGTGTGTGGGTTTTGGATTTTTGTTGTCCCGTCCCTCCTACCCTCCTTTCCCCCTCCCACCCCCCACCTTTGGTTGCTTTTTCTCAGAAGGTTGTACGAGAGGGAAATCTTATCTCAGTAAGGTGTCCCTGTGCTCAGGCACTGTGCTAAACCACTGCATCATTCCCCAAGTTTTCTTATGCATTTTCCTCAAATCGCACATTTTCCACAGAGTATTTCGGATTATGGATGATGACAACAGCAGGACCCTTGATTTCAAGGAGTTTGTGAAAGGATTAAATGATTATGCTATGATGATAGACAAGGAAGAAGCACAAGAGATTTTCCGGATATTTGATAAAGATGGGAGTGGAACAATTGATTTTGATGAATTTCTTGTTACGCTGAGAGTAAGTCTGGAATTTTATGTTATTACTGCAGTAAATGGAGAAAAAGCCTTGATTTGTCATTAGCTGAACATGAAAGCTCTGTTGTTCACCTTAGTAATTAGCAAAATTAGAAAAAAAAAAAGCAGTAGCTCTTGAGAAGTTAAAATAAACTATTTCCATCTAAATGTGCTAATGGGAAAAATCACCCTAAACCTATCACTTCTGTGAATGAGAAAGCTCAGAAGCCAACATGTATCTGCAATTTATTGGCAAGGCATAAGTCCCCTTGCAAATTAACAGAACAGAACAGAATAGAATAGAATAGAATAGAATAGAATAGAATAGAATAGAATAGAATAGTTGCAAATAAATCGTTGTGGGTTTGGGGCTTTTTACATTAATTGCTGCCTTGATTTAGGTACCTAAATCCCTATATTGCAGTCCGGTTACCTATGTGGTTCAGTCCACTGAACTCACGTCTTTGTACATCATTTTATGATGCATCTCGTTACAACATGAACTAGTCCAGTGGTGGTTTTCCCTAATGAACCACAGTGTGACTGATTTTGTTTGGAGCCTCTTTGCTCTGCAATAAAATAAAATAATAAAAATAATATAATAAAATAAATAAATAAAAAAAAATAATAATAGAATAAAAAAGTGTTCTAGGTAGCATTTTCTCTCTTATTGTCCATTTACTATTGTATTGATACCTAATAGTCCCAATCCCACTGCTTTTTTGGTGATATATTGCCCTTCCTAGCTTATGGGCAGTGTAGACTGTCAACAGTTTGTTGTCTCAAGTGCCTTGAAATAGTTTTACTATTAATAACAAGAGTTACTTAAATTTAGGAGTGGGCAAGTAGTTGGCAGAAATACAATGATTCTGTGAATATTTCCTTACAGCCTCCCATGTCGAAAGCAAGAAAAGAGATTATCATGCAGGCGTTTAGGAAGTTAGATAAGACTGGAGATGGTGTCATAACAATTGAAGACTTACGGGGGGTGTATAATGCAAAGCATCACCCCAAATACCAAAATGGAGACTGGACAGAAGATCAAGTTTTTATGGCCTTTCTGGATAATTTTGATTCGCCCTATGACAAAGATGGGAAGGTAGGTGAAACACCTAATGTCAAGCCATGAAATCACCACGTGACTCGGCATTTGACTTAAATTATGCAATGTCAGTGATTGCACTACAAACAACATGCATTTGTAGCACATTTAAAAAGTAAAATGGATGCATATCCTCTGTGTCGGACTGTTGGCCCGGCTTGCTTACACATTCAGAGGCAACAGGGCTCTGCAGGAGGTGCAAGGGTAGACATGAGATTGCATTTACAGGCTTTTAGCCTTAATGGTCTACTTTCATACTTTACTCTTAAGTATATCTTCAGACTACCCCGCATGATTGCTGATTTTCAAAAGCCACATAAATTGGAGGATTTTTCATTTCTTAGGAGAATAAATACCAGAATCCAGTTCCCTAATATGTGAATTACTTTACAGTTAGCACTCTCCGGTGAGACACTTGACTTGGAAATCACTCCATAACAGAGACAGATTTATCCACAGAGAGCTGGAGGGAGGGAGGGGTTTGGGGGAGCTGCCACGAGCCGTGTGGCCTGCAGAGCCACTGGCTGGGGCAGGGCTGGGAGCCCTTCTTGCCCTCTGCCTCGGCTGTCTGGTGCAGGTGGAAACCCCCTGTGATAGACTTCTTATGCATACCCTTTGTAACCATCTCTGAGTCAAGTATGCTTTGCTTCCCTTTGCTATGTGTCTGCAAACTTCTTTGGTCTCAACCTACATGTGTCTGACCAACTTAGAGCAATTGTGGATCTCCACGGTTCACATGGTGATAGTCCAAGCTATTAATAACAACAAACTACATAAGGTTTCACCAGCGCTTTGTGGAATGTCTTTAACACTTTGCACTTCTGAGGTTGCACCTGAGTTTTCATAGCTGCACTGCACTCATGACTTCTACCTGTCTAATGGCTGGCTACTACAAATCCTCCACTTGTTTTGTTTCCAACAGGCAGGTTCTCAGTTTGTAGGGAGATCGTGGTTTCTGTTTCCCTTGGGCATGACTTTGCACTGGGTAGAGCTGAATTCCATCCCTTTTTCTGTTGTGTCGTCCGCAGAGGTACCAGTTGTGTGAGTTGTCCCCTGCCTTCTCTGCAGCAGTGGTGACGTCTAGCAAACCTCAAGCAAAGTGTTCCTGCTTTTTCTGATGAGGTCATACAGGAACAAATAAATTGAGTCTCCAGAATGATCCTTGGCAAGTTCTGTGCCTTGTATGCTCACAAACACTGCAGTGTTTGAGCTTGTAGAAAAGTTACTCTCAGGACCTAGCTCTTGTTCATCAATCCTTAGCCCACCCAATTGCAGTTTCTTCTGAGAACTGACTGTGACTTTCCTGTGCCTGAATCAGAGGTCACTAATGACACTGGTATGAGCTGAAGACCTAAAATGCTTTTAGCAGAAATGCCTCAACGTTAAGTGTCTGCTGGGAAGGTCCTCTTCACTGTGATCTTGCTGGGTGCCTCTGAGAAAGGCAGGGTCAGCGAAACTTGTAATCAGTTCCTGACGGTAGGACAGGCTACAGGGCTCACTTCCCCTCACTGTCACATTGTATTTAGCTATCAAATGCACAATGCAGCAGAAGCAAATATTATTCTGTGATATTTATTCAAAGAATCACCTATACAGCTCAAGAGTTAAGGCATCACAAGAGACATGTACTGCTTGTATCTGATTATTATATTTTTAATGGTCATTTTAAAACTGAGTCAACCTCAAAATACCCATGAAAGACATTAAAAACTCTTATGTATTTGAAAGAATGTTTACTTCTTTAAGTGAGACCTGTTTAGAGCAATGATATTGTCTCTCTAGTGAATGGATATAAAGCTCATAGCTGTCTCTAGGTTGCACTAGAAACCCTATCCACTTTTATTAATAATAATGCAAAGAACCAGATTATAGTATCTCTGGAAAAAAAATGCATTAAAACACTTGTCTTCTTGAGCAGCACTGATTTTAACTTCAGTTCCTGGTAAAATTGGTTTAACTCTGCATGTTTCATTTCCATCCAAGTGTTCCTGGAGGACAAGAGCTCTTATTTCTAGCCAAGAAGTGAACTTGAGCAAATTTTCAGTATCTTCATTCTTCCTGGTGGATTCCTTTTCACTAGCAACAATGTGAAACAGCAGATGTTAAGTTTCATTTAGAGTTCTTCTGAATCTGTGGTTTTGACCTACCATAACATTAAAAAAAATAAAGGTTCATTTTCTTATTTTAAATCCTTCTGTCTCAGGTGACAACAGAAGAATTCATGAACTACTATGCAGGAGTCAGCGCTTCAATAGACACAGATGTCTATTTTATCGTCATGATGAAGAACGCTTGGAAACTCTGATCATATGATTAAAGGAGCAAGACTCCCACCTTTTGTAGGTTCCCATGATTAAGTGCATGCACAACAAAACACACATTTTCCATAATAACAGCTTCCAGTAACTGTTCCAATTACAGTCAATCTGCAGAATTAATTCCCAGATGCTTCGGTAGGCTAAGCCTCAGGGTATCGGAGCATAATCAGAGAGCATATCTGGCACCCAGCCACTCAGCAGATCTGTCCCTTTTCTCCCTGCAACCCTGACGTATCTTTTCTTTTCTGAGATGGGCTGCTCCTTTCTTCTCAGACATCTGCAGTAGGACCCTGTGGCTCCTGAACATATCCCCTCCTCTAGCATTAGATACAGCTCTGTTCGACAGAGGATGCAAAAAGAGGAAACTGAAATATTCTGGAAGGGTGGTGGTGTGGGGCAGACTGTTACAAACATGAGAAAGCCTGTCCCAGGAGGATCATCTTGCCTGTAGCACTGCAGCTTTTTGTCTTCTCAGGTCTCACTTGTGGGATGGGAGCAACTGCTCAGCTCTCTGCTGGGAATGTGCGAGTTCCCAATGCTGGGAGGCTGGAGGGAGAAACAATTCAAGAAGGGAAGACACAGATCAGAATAAATGCAAAATGCTCTTTAAAGCCCTGTTTTCTCTCCAGCTTACAACTCAGCATACAGTCATCTTTCCTTTGTGTGCCTTCTTTCAAACCTCTGTGGGCCTGCTTATAGCTTTTTTCTCCTTTTTGATTTCTTTCTTTTTGTACTGTGTGATCATCTCAGTAATATTTTTCTTTAAAGGGCATCTGTGTGTTACAGTATTTTCTTCTTACTGTTCTTGGAACATTTGTTTGTCTGGTAGCTGTTGCCTGTACACAGCTACACTGAAAGTTGCTTACTAATGTTTTTTATTTATTCTGGTTTATGACCAAGCTATGACTTCAGGGAACTTTCTGGGAACTCCAGAACTTATAACTTCCTTGTCATTTTCTGTTTCTGATGCCGAAAAAAGGATGGGAACCTGCCCTCGTGGTCACACCAATGAGGCAGTCTCAGTTCTGAGATCTTCTGTCCTTTTCCCATAGTGAGAGTGGGGAAATGGCGCACAAATGAAACTGGAGAAAAAAAGAAAAAAGAAAGAAAAAAAGAAAAAAGAAAAAGGAAAAAAGGAAAACGAAAAAAGAAGAGAATAAGAAGAGGTTGTGTGTGTGCTGTCTTATTATTCCTGCCTTGGCTCCTTTTATTTTTGTCTTCTTTCTGCTTCTCTGGCATCATTGTGCTGCTCTCCCAGACTGAGATGCTGCTGCTGTAGCAGAGTAAACGGCTTGTGTATGGCAGCATTAGCTCCACTTCAGGCTGGCAGCCAGCTAAAGCAGTTTGGGCTTATAGACCGGACTTTCAAAAGAGCTTGACTGATGAAGTCTCAGCTTGCGCTCAGCCTGGGCTGCTAACAGTTCAAACGCTGAAGTCCTGGGTGCTTGCTGCTCTGGTCCTGTGCAAACTCCACTTTTGTTTCGTCCAGCCATGATCTCAGTACAAGTAATAGTTTCTTGCAATTCCTGAGTAAGGGCTGTGCAAACTCAGTTTTTCTTTGTTCTGTAAGCCTCCAGAAATTTACACGCTGGCTGACACTGGAAAATGATGGAAAGAATCTCTGTGATTGCCAGCAATTATAAGAGGAGCCTCTACTTACTGCGATGCTACAGAAGTGCCAACATACCTTAGATGAAAAACAAACTTAGTGTCAAATAGAGGCTGTACATATTCTGGCAGTTTGAGTATAATCTATTTCTTTCTCACTTATTAATTGGCTCCACAACAGGGTGTCACGTTATCTGTTTTCTGTGTTTCAAATAAAAAGAAAGTTCTGTGAATGGACTGTGGGAGTCACAAAATGAAAAAAAACTATTTCCTTCTGACACACTATCTCATGTCTTCAGACCCCGCAGTGATCTGTTGTGCTGAAGTTTAATCAAGTGCAGTGGAAGTTTTAATCTGAGTAACTGCAACCACTTTGCTTTTTCAGTGCTAACCCTTTTCAATTTTACTTAATCCCAAGTGCAATACACCTTTTCAGAAGGGAGGAGTGGTACTGTAAGCAACTATGCTTTTTTTGAAGCCAGCAGAAGCTTCGACACCGGCCTTTGGGAGCCTGTGACAGCTGGGGAAAAGCTCAGTGCTCCAGGGTGAGCTCTCTGCACTGAGCTTGACTATTGGGGTTGTGGCGGAGGGGACCTGAAGGACGTGAGCCAGAAGAACTCAAACCCTATCTCCCTAGTGGGAGGGCTCAGCGCCCACCCTATGGGCAAGAGCCACAGCCGATGCACCTCCAGCACCCTCAGAGCAGCTCCCGGCTCCTCAGGTCTGCCTGTGTGCGGACCTCATTGCTCACTGGATGAGTTTCTCAGCATGTGGAGGACATTTTCCACATAGTCGTCATTTCAAAATTTGTATGGAGCATGTTTCCAAGGGCTGGCTTCAGATTCCTGCAAAGCCGGTGGCAAAGTTTGCTTTCACTTCTGTGGGAGCAGAGTTGCTCCTGGAGCAATCTGAGTAAAAACTGGTAACTGCAAAAAAAGTACAATGCTTTCTTTCGGGAAAAAGAAATGATCTGGGAAAGAATAAAACGTGATTTTTCACTTGTTCTACATGCTGTAGAACACAAACTGGAATCTGTGCCATAAGCAATGTCATTCGATTAATATGCCTGCAAATTCATGGGACAAACGCAGGCATTGCATGGATGGCTAGGCAGAAAAATCTCTACTAGGAGACATTCAGCCATAATGACACACTGGCCACACACCCCTCAGATTCAGCGGAAGCACTTTGCAGAGGCTAAGGGCAAGTTAAAGGAATTTGAACCAGACGTGAAGGAGTATCAGAGCTAACAGCAGGTGCCCAGGGCTGCCCTTTAGCACTTCACCTTCCCTGTCTGTTACAAGGGCATCTGGGAGAGCCAAAATTGAAGTTAAAGAGCCTGTATTCAGCTGCAGGCTGCTGTGTGCTGGTTACAGACCCAGCAGATGCTGGAGATAGATGGTGATGCAGGCTGTCCTGCCAGCCTGTGGTTGCACTGCACACACAGCAGATACTGGGAGATAGGTGGCAATGCATGCGATCATATCTGGCGCTACCATCAAGATTGTCAGATCTTGGTTGGTGCTTCATGTTTGAAGCACTATTTCTTCTTTCTGATTGTGCAACAGACGCTAAACAGGATGGCACAAACCATAGTAACATCTGAGTCTGCAGGGCTGTGGGCCAATACCAGAGGTGAAGGTTCTGCCTGCACATTGAGCTCCAGCCTGCCCTTGTCAGGACTAAGCTCTGCCCTCCTGGCCAGGCAGCACTGCAGCTTGCTCCAAAAATGCTGGTGGAGCCCTACGGTCCCTCACAGAGGGAAAAGGCTCCCTTATACCTCCCCCAAAACTCTTCCCTCACTCCCCACCTCTACCTGAGTCATCAGAGCATCTCTGTGACGTTCCCCCAAAAGAGCATGAGGCATGGGGGCAGAAAGTCAGGGCACAGCCTCTCCCTCTGGGGTCTTCCCCAAGGAGAGGCAGCACTCCTGCAGCATCCTTTACTGCATTTCAGTTTTGCCCCTTGTGTGCTTTTTGTGGCTTCATGTTTTTGTCCTGGAGAGGAAATTTTTGGCTTGATACAGTCCAGAATTATCGTTTGGCTCACGCTTTCTCCTCCAGCATAAATTTCTGGTTCAAGCAACTGAGTTTTAATGCAAGCCCCACTCACTGGCATATATTCTTGAAATTAGACCAGAAGGTGTATTCAGTGCCATGATTCATTTTGTTGGTCTCCTGGCACAAAGCTGTGTTGGCAGAGGCAGATGGAGGCAGCTGAGGTTTTTGCAGATGAAACCACCTGCGCACATTGCCGTGTAAAAGCCGACGTGGCTTTATGTAACAGCTTTTACACAGAGCTGCCTCAAACCTCTGCAGCCGCGTGGGCAGAGCAGAGCTTTGCCGTCCCAGAGCTGGGCTCGTGGCCTCTGCTGTCACTGGCTGGCAGAAGGAGCGAGCCTGGTGGTTTTGGTTATTTTTGCCTCCCAGTTCCTTTCCTCCACACCAGGAACAGCAGCAGCAGCAGCATTATGCTCCGCTTCCCCTGGTAGAACAGATAACGCTGAGAGCAACCTGCTGCCCTTGGCAGCTGCCCACTTTCTATGACTTTCGTTATGATCGCAGCCCGTCCTGTTTCTCTAGAAACCCTTTCTCATAGCCAGCTCAGGAGGAAGCGGTGAGCAGAAAGCAGGTTTCCTAGTGGGCTGGACTTAATGCCAAGTCCTCAGGTGCCTGAGAGCAGCCTCCCCGTACTTGAAGCCGCCCCTGGCCATACTGGTTTTCTCCATGATTTCAAAGCGAGCATTGGTTTTGGTTCCATCACCTCTTCAGCTGTCACACCAACAGCGGCTGCGGGAGGTGGGAGCACTGTAGCATTGTAGCAAAAGCTGGTTTGTACCCTACCCCAGGCAGCCCCGTTTCTGCCAAAACCTGGACCCAGGCTTCCTCCTGGCTTTCAGCGTTGCCACTGATCCCAACAGGAGCTGCAGCTGGAGAATGGGGATGGGATTCAGACTTTGCTGAACATCTTGACAAGCAGGAAATATAAGAAAGAAAGGAAGTGCAATGTTTTGTGAAAGTTAACTCAAGCCTGGTATTCTGTTGAAAAGCAGAAATTGTGGTAAAATGTGAGCAGTGTTTATTTTCCAGAAATAAATCTGTTCTTTTTTCATGGAAAATGTGGTATTTTTGCCAAAAGCTGCAATTCTTTTTTTAGTTTATTTTCAATTGACACTTTAGCATTCGACATTTACTGCGTTTTTTTTGTTTGTTTGTTTTGTGTTTGTTTTGTTTTTGCATTTTTTTAGCTTATGTATATTTTCTGGAAAAAAAAGTAGTAGATTTCTTTAGAGAAGCTCTGACTTTGTGGCATAGATTTATTCCTTTAGACATTTCCACCAATGCATTTCTACTTTGTTTGTCATTTTTTTATTGCTTGACTAACCTTTGGGGCTTTTAATATTAATTTGGTGATAGTGCTAATGTTGGAATAATCTAATTTCATTGGTTTTTTTCAGTCAATATTTACCAATAACCTGAATAACTTTCCATATATTCATTTTTCCAGGACATAGCAACAGCTCTGTCTCCCAGTGCAAAAAGCTCAATCCATTGACCTCAGCGTCATTGGACCAAATGCTGTGTGAGACCTTGCTGCAGCAACACATCCTAATGTCAGAGGATGGTCAGTCTGATCTAAAAATCAGACTTACCTGGAAGATGTAAAGAATGCATCGCATTACATAAACATCCTGCTTTGGGCCACAGTATAGCCATCACACATTATAAACACTGGTTTTCTCATTCTTAGGTTACAAAAGATGAATTTTTGAACTACTATTCTGGAGTTAGTGCTTCTGTGGACAACGATGCCTACTTCATTTTAATGATGAAGAAATCCTGGAAACTCTAACCTTTGCTTTCATTTGCCCCAACTTCTGTGGGACCAGAGACTATAAAGAAGTGAAACACTGTTTAGTTTGTTGTGGGTTTGATTTTTTTTTCCCAGTTCCTGTCTGAGCAACGTTTTCAGAGCTGCACGGTTTGATGGCACGAGCAAGTGTCCCAGTGCTGGACTCTGGCAAGGGGCTTCATGTTTCAACAGGTGGCGCTTAAAAGCCGGGGAATCGCCTGCTTTATTGAAACCTAGAGCTGCCGAGTGAGCAGAGGGATGGGATAGTCGGTATAAATTATCAACTGCATTTCCCACCATCATCAGTTGTTTTATTGTGTGTCTGTACATTAGATTTGTTTTGCCAGTTTCCTGTTACACACAGGAGTACTAATTTGGGAGGCTTCATGATCACAGTAATAAGGAACAGTTTGACGCTAAAATAATGCTTCACAGAGATGGTAAATCTCCTTTATGTTACATTTTAGCTGGTTTCGAAGGATAGCTTCAGAGGCCCCCAACCAAAGACATAACTAGCTAGAGCCAAAAGCGTGTTGACTAAAAACCTGCTGCTGTTTTACCCTGGGCTGCAGCACTGCAGTATTTCTGTACAAATACAGGTCTCCAAGTCAATAAACACTTTTGCTGAGAAGCCTAGAAGCGGCTGAACTCCTGCCCTGCAGAAATACCTTGCCAGCATCCCCAGGTCCCCTTGCTGCCAGAAGGGATGGCTTCATGGTCAGCTTGTGCCTGCCTAAAACTTCCCGGAATTCAGCCACATGTCCCTGGGGCAGCAGTGGCCAGGACAACCTTTCATGTTTATTTATGGTCCAGACTTCACTGCACGTCATATATATTTAACCATCCCTTTGCCCTGGCAGAAACAGTTCCCCTGCCTCCCCATGCTTAGCTGGTCTTCTACCACCCCACCGACACACACAGCATTTCTGTGTGTTTTATCAGCCTTTTTAATGAGCATGCATGAGAGGACGAGATTTGGTAAACAAACTAATAAATTCAGCAGGGGACGAATATCGCCTTGGGAGGTAATTAACGTTTTTCAGCACCATTAAAGTTAGACTGTGACTCAGTATTATAACTGACAAAAGACTTATTTTATTTCACGGATTAGCATTTGTGTGCCACTAGGAGATGTCTGCATAGTGCAAATGACATAGATGAGGGGAGAAGCAAAGATGGGAGGGTGGCTGTGTTGTACCATGAGCACAGAAGAGACGGCGGAGCCTGATGATTATGTACAGAGAGAAAAGCAAGCAGCTGCAGCCACAGTGTGATAAAGAAGCTCCATAGAAACCAGGGTCACCAAGCTCTTTTCATTTGTGCAGCTAAGTATGAGCACAGGAGGCAGAAAGTGGAGGAGAGAGGTTATGCTAAAGTAAAGAAGGTACATGGAGTATGTGAAAGATGAGTTATACCCCTGTGCGGATGCTGAGTCAGATGGGAATTTGTGAACAGCTATGGAGGAAACTCTGTCTTGTAGAATAAGGAAACTACTCGGTCCTGACCAGGTGAAGTGTTGTCAAGACATAACTGTGGCTCTATCTTCATATATGTACTATGCATCTAGAAGCTGGCCATGGACCAGAAGTGCTTGTGGTGCATCTTGCTTTGGTGCATATTTGGTTTTCTTTTTTTTTTGCAAAAGGAAGCTGAAAGTTTTTAAATCTGTATACACCCATCAAATTTAGATTGATGGTTCTAAAACCACATATGATGTTCAGGGATGCTGATACTAAGCCTGCTCAATTATTGGTACTCATCACCTGCAAAATAGTTAGGGACCAATTTTTCCAAAAGGTTTAGCTTCTACCGTTCAGGCCAGATTCTCAAAGCCGAAGGAAGCTGCTAACCTCTGCATGCTTCAGAGCAGCCTAATCCCCAAAGACAGTTATTTCAGAGGAGCTTAGCGCTTGTGAAAGTTCAGCCTGACAAGACTTGACAACACCACCATAATGACCAAACGGTTGGGACTGGCTTGGTAGCAGCTGGATGTGGTTCAATGGACAGGAGTCCATTGAATTTCAGGGCCCTTTCTGGGAGGGGAGTAAGGGTCTTTCAGAAATCTTAATGCCAACTTTTAACCCCCCTCGATTTGACTGTGATCGCTGCTGCTCTCCTGGGAAGATACTCTTCTAGTTAGGCTACATCATACACCCAGATGCATGCCTGGAATAAAATAACCCCCATGTCTGGCATGAGTTAGCCTATATCCTCCACCACAAACAGCTACATTGGGATGAACATAATTAATGAAAGGCTGCTTTGTTTTCTATCAGTTGCACATTTGTCAGCATTTAGCAGTGTATTAATCTCTGAGGACACAGCCTATATGGGACTTTGCCTTACTGTACCCATACTTAGGCTATGACAAGCCTGAGGCATTTTTCTCTTTTCTGGTGCTTGCAGTGCAGACTCACAGCTGCACACAGGGGCTCGGGCAAAGCTTCTGTCTCATCTGAGCAAGCATGAGCCATTGGCATGAGATTGGCTTCACCCACCTGATTCCCCAAGCTGTCACCTCTCTGGGTTAACAAGGGCTGGGTGGCAATCTGAGTCAGGATGAACAGAGGCATGCCTGGTCTGAAACATAGGGACTGGAGTTGCAGAGAGGCTGCTCTGGCTCACAGGGTGGTGGTGATGAAAACAGGCTTGCTGTTATCCTACAGTGCTTTTAAGCCTTTGAGCTGTCTAGATTTATTTGGGATTTATCCTGCCTGAAGCTAGGTAGAGCCCATAGAATTATACTAATTTCAGCGAGGGTAGAGTAAGTCCTATCCTGATAGATGTATGTTGGAAGACTGAATTACAGCAGCATAAATTGGTCATGCAAATAGACATGTCCCTTTAATACAGTAAAAACATTATAAAACCAAGGTTACATGTTATCTAATTAAATAAGATAGTAAGACATAGAAAATAGAATGACTATTTAAACATTAGCAGCTATGCAAAAATATGACTACTACATAGGAAAAATATAACTATTTTAGAGTGACTAAAGTCACTAAAGTAATCAGGTTTGTGCTACTTTCCCATACTGAAGAGCAAACACGAGTTTTGCACTACTTTTCCTGTATTGAAGACAGTATACCTTCGTAGACAAACAGAAAGACTATTACACATGGATATCCTGCTGCTTAAATAGTGCAAATAGACATCTGTCATTTTTAATGTCCCTTTCAGTCCTTAAAAAAGTGTATATGAGTTCAAAACAAGCATAGCACATACTGTACAGGATATTTCTGTTGCGCTTTTCTTCTTCCTCTATTCCCTTTTTAATTGCCACTGTGTTACTGGAAGAGGATATCTTTCCAGCACAGTCTGTCTGCATCTGCAATCACACTGTGCAAGCCAGCACAGTATGAGCGTTACCAGCAGCTCTTCTTAAAAAAGAAATGCAAGCATTATTAGGCAAATTAATGTCCATGGCTTTCATCTTGGCATCATTTACGCATTAATCAGTGTTTCATTCAGCAAGAATCAGCAATAAAAACAATTCTGTAAAATGTCACTGGAATGTCTTGAGCCAAATCCTCGCCCCTTTGCACGCAGGCACCGTAAGGCTGTCCCCATGTGAAGGTTTCCCTGGTGTCAGGTGGAGGTGGAGAAAGTGGAGCGATGCCTTGGGAGTGCTGTTTTTCTCCAGCAGGCTGCATCAAATATAGCAACATCTCAGTGCTTATTACCAGTCAGAATAAATTCAAGCAGCTCTGAGGATGAGCAAGGACTCTTTTTACCCTTAGACTCTAGGAACGTGAATACATTTCAGTAAAGGAGAATGTCAAGCAGCTAGAGGAACTGAGACTGCACAGTGAGGTGCACACCAATCCCAGAGCACAGCAAAGCGGCTTGGAGTTCCCATGGCCACACTGCTTGGCTGCCGTGCAACCATGTGGCTCTAGCAGCTTTATCTCCAAGCCTGTGTTCCACAATGTGCAGCATCCCAGAGGGACTGTGAAGTGGCTCAGCCATCTCTGTGTGGCAGCACGTGGGATCCCCTTAGACCTGGACACAGAGTCCAGAGAAAAGTGAATGGGAAGGGACAGGATGCCTCCCCCTATCATAATGTAAAATTAAAGAAAAAAAAAAAAGTAAAAATTGCAATTTTTTACTCCAGGCAATTTGCAAAGTATTTTTCAAAAAATACAGGTCTTCTGATCACTGCCAGGATCCATGACGCTCCACCCGTCTTCCTAAATCAGATGTTGCAGAAGAACACTGCCTGGCCAAATTCGAAGTATTTTCATGCAGTCACAGATTTGTGAATAATGCTCATAAACAAACATGGTCCACTCAGCCCTTTTGTCCCGGAAAGTATTTACACATGCACTAATGCTTGCACAAGAGCCGCAAAGAAAGACAGCATCATGCCTTTTACAGCCCCAATTCAGTTTATAGGAAGAGATGGGTGTTTGCTTTTCATTGACTTTCTTTGGTTTTCTTAGCTAAATATTGCTAGTACATGAAATAGGTCTTTAACCTATAGCACTAGCAGAAGTACCTGTGGATCCTAAAATTGGCTCAAGTAGATCTTCACCACCACCAAAAAGCAGTGGCATGTAGGGTTTTGCTTTGTTTTAATATCTTTCTCTCTCAAAAAAAGATAATACCAGCCTGAGAAAACATCCTCCTAAGGTGAGTCCATGTGCCCTTTTTCCTGGGGACTCAGCAAACCACCTTTGTGGTGGCCAAGCTCCTAAATCCCCAGGCAACTGATGCTCAATAGCAACGCTAGTTTACTCATGTTTCGCAAACTCGTGGACTTCCACTGACCACAGAGGTGTTACTCTTGACCTACCGCTGTTTAAAAGAGATTGGATTCTATTTAACTTGAATTTGTTGCTGTATTTCTTGCTTAGACATTAATAAGAGCTTAACTCTGCAACCAAGAGGTTAACAGAAGAGTTCATTAACTTTTACAAGACATGCAGAGATCCTCGGCTAGGACTGCAGTGTCATTGCCCTGGATTAATCAAATCAAAGGATTAAATTCAGGTTGAATTAAATTTAATTTCTGCTGCAGTGGAGATTGCTACTGACATGCTGAGAGCTGACGTTAGGCCACTTATCACTGAAATGTGGGAGAACCCACTTCACCCTCAGTAAGTTTGCAGATGACACCAAACTAGGTGGGCGTGTTGATCTGCTTGAGGGTAGGAAGGCTCTACTGAGGGACCTGGACAGGCTGGATCGATGGGCCAAAGCCAGTTGTATGAGGTTCAATAAGGCCAAGTGCTGGGTCCTGCATTTCGGTCACAACAACCCCAGGCAATGCTACAGGCTTGGGGCTGAGTGGCTGGAGAGCTGCCCAGCAGAAAAGGACCTGGAGGTGGTGGTGGACAGCTGGCTTAACATGAGCCAGCAGTGTGCCCAGGTGGCCAAGAAGGCCAACAGCATCCTGGCCTGTATCAGGAATAGCGTGGCCAGCAGGAGTAGGGAAGTGATTGTGCCTCTGTACTCGGCACTGGTGAGGCCTCACCTCGAGTGCTGTGTTCAGTTCTGGGCCCCTCACTACAGGAAGGACATTGAAGTGCTGGAGCGTGTCCAGAGGAGAGCCACCAAGCTGGTGAGGGGTCTAGAGAACAAGTCATATGAGGAGAGGCTGAGGGAACTGGGCATGTTTAGTTTGAGAAGAGAAGGCTGAGGGGGGACCTCATTGCCCTCTACAACTACCTGAAAGGAGGTTGCAGAGAGGTGGGTGTTGGCCTCTTCTCCCAAGGGAATAATGACAGGACCAGAGGAAATGGTGTAAAGTTGCGGCAGGGGAGGATTAGATTAGATATTAGGAAGAATTACATTACCGAAAGAGTGGTCAGGCACTGGAACAGCCTGCCCAGGGAGGTGGTGGAGTCACCATCCCTGGAGGTATTTAAGAAACGTGTAGACATGGCACTTCAGGGCATGCTCTAGTAGTCGAGATTGTAGGGTTTTTTTGTGTGTGTGTGGTTGGACTCGGTGATCTCAGAGGTCCTTTCCAACCATGACGATTCTGTGATTCTGTGACTGCACTACGAGCAGGATGCGTTGCAGAGCTGGCAACTTTCAGTACGCAGGAAAACAAAACAGAAAGCTTCACTGTCCTGCTTGTTAGAGAAAAAAATGATATGCTGTCATTCCTGTAAGGTTTACTGAATTTTGTAGAAGCTAGACATGGTGACATAGGCTTCCTCATTGTTTGGTGACCTCATTTCACTGGTAGGTTGCATCTGGGATATGGTGTCACCATTTAGGGGCTCTGGTCCAGGCTGGCCAGAGGGATCCGGGGGAGAAGTGGAGGAAGGGTTGAAACCATCATCACACAGGGTCACCCCGTTGCTGTGGCAGACCTCGTATGTGCTGGAGTCATCGTTTCCTTCGGTGTCTGCAAACTGGCTGGTGCCCAGGAGTCTGTGCAGGGCTTCAGCTGGCCAGATTCCTCCGTAAGTCACAGAAAGGTTCAAGTTGCTTTTGTCTGTAATTGCAGGGATCATCTTCAGGTCTGAGCCGCTCCTAAATTTTTCTGGAAGGTTTGTCTCTGGAGTGGTTGATGGCTGCAGAAAATTTTCTAGTTCTGCTTTTGCTCGAATGCCATCCACTTTATGGATATGAACGTAACCAAAACTCTCTGCATTAAAGCTTATATCAAAATTCTGTGTGGCAAAGGGAACAGCATGATCAGTTAATGGTGGGTATTAGCTTAAGAGAAGAGGTACTTTAATAATTAATTTGATTTTAGAAAGGTATTTATTATTTCTTTAACACTAACCTAAACTGTAAGAATAGGTTAGCAGAGAATAAATTATCACATGGATTAAAGTCCTTTTCCACATTAATCTGAATCTATCCAGTGGCCTCCTGCATGCAGTGCCACTGAAGAGCATTTTATGATCTATGCAATGTGGTGGGAACTGGTGTTTCAGAGACTTTACTGAGCCACGCACCTGTTGCGTGCCTGCCATTTCACAGGAATGAGTCTGCCAAGCCAGGCGGTTCCTTTCAGTTTTACCTTCCTAATTTAGCAGTGAGGGAAGTAAAAGTTTGCCACAACTTCCTGAAACACATTAGGAATCCCTGCACTGGGGAGCACAGAGCATGGGAGAGTCATCTTAGACCTCTTATTAAATTAAGAACATGCAATAACGTACCAAGAATGGAGAGAAGAGCAGTGATGAGTTTCTTAGTGAAGTAATGCACTAGACACACAGTTTTAAGGCAATGGGTTAATCCCACACTTTATGGTTTGTAACATTTGTCCATCTAGCTTTTGTCTGGCAGAACAGTCCATGTATCACATGGTGTATGAGGAATTCTACTGGCCATGTAAGGGTACATGGGCGTCACCAGAGATGCTTGCAAAGGGTCCCCATCCAGCCCCATGATCACAGTTTCATAGCATCACCGAAGCATCTCAGTTGGAAAGGACCTCTGGAGTCCAACTGGTCCCACCTTCTGCCAGAAAAAGGGCCTGGACTGGATTATCCAAAAGCCCTATCAAACCAAGACTTGAACATTTCCAGCAAAGGAGAACCTACCTTTTCTTTGAGCAACCTACACAATGGAGAAAGATTTTTGTTCTTACACCCAGATGAAGTTTCCCCTAAAGCAACACATGCCTGTTGCCTCTGCACACAGCCTTGTGGCAAAAGCACCTCCACCATCTCTCTACCTAAACTTTCGGTATTGGAAATTTGTGATTAGTAGTCCCAACCCTAAGCTTCCTCTTTTCTATAAACAAGTTCCATACCTTCAACCTTTCTTCATATATAAGTTCTCTAGCCCTATGTAGTTACTTTGCAGAAACCAAAGCTCAGGCACTAGTTGAATCATCTGTTATTTCCATACCCTTGACTAGCATCAGCCTGTGCAAATGTGGGCTCTCTTCAGTGAAACGCAGAAGTAATTTCTGAAAGATGTCGCAGTTCATGGCGCAAATGCATGTACTGTCTCTAATGAGTGTTAGTTTTGTTGCCAATAGTCTATACTTAGGTGAAAACAATAGTAGAAGTACATACATTTTTTGGCTTCTTGCATAGTTGCTCCAGCGTTTTTTTATGATCAGGCAGGTTTGGCCACACAGCAGGCTTGATCCTGAAACAGCAACAGTAGAGAAAAAAAGCTTCAACAGCAGCAAAAGAGGGACATGTTGAGATACCAGAGGTTCATATTGCATCATTTGTACTAATTCCCACAAAGCCTTAGGGCTGGCTTGCATTACCCAAAATAATGACGGAGAAGTCTCAGAATAAAACAAAAACAGAAGAGGAGTTGTAAAGGTCACTGAATAGTCATTGTTCTTTTGAGTGCGCAAATTGTCACAGTTAAAGGAAGACACTTCAGCAAGTACTGGAAAAACAGCAAATTATGCTGGCAAAGAGCTCATTTGCATCTAGCTGTGTTAACAGGGTTTTACATGGTGAAACCGATTTCTGCAAGTGAAAAAAGGTTTGTGGTTAAAGTGCAAATTTGCTGATATTTGGCTCTGCATGTTTACATAAGTCAAAGAACTGCATATTTTCCCACTCCTTGGCCAGCTATCTGTGCTTCAGATATCTGTATTGTAGCCCTGTCCAACAGGTCTCATTTTTACTGCCTTCATTAGCAAAGTTCTCGTGTTGTGCTGCTAGAAACCCTCAGCTATGATGCATCTAAAGAATACTGCCCAACTGACATTCAATGTTGAAGTGATACAAATATAGCTATAGACGTATATGAATATATATTTCCTTTTATCTGTGTGTCTGTAGATATGGGTATATACACACATATGTATAAAACTCTCTTCTTTTTAAAAGGTGTCTGTGTTCAAAAAGTCTCACTGTCTAAAAGCCTGTTTTTTCAGCAGTTCAAGGTTCATCTCCTATGGTTAAACTTGGGACTTTTTCACTTCAGATTCTGGTTTCACCACATTATCTATAAATCTGTTCATTTTCTTAAATTTGTCAACTACCTATTCAATATTCAAGAATATACTCACAGCTATCTATCTACTGCTGCGCAGTCAAGACATGAAAAAACCCCCAAAGTAGACAAAGGACTGCCTGTGTAATGAATGTATCTCCTGTGCCACTTCTGCTCTGACTGCTTTGGTGGGGGATGTAGAGCTCAGTTTTGCCACATGGCTGGATGTGGACCCAGTTGGGCTGGTGGCAGATGCCGTCAAGCCCTTGTTGCAGAGAGCTCTGACCTGCTGCTTCCAAGAGTGTTGCAGAGCAAACACCCTGCTGACTCAGCCTCTGAAAGGGAAAGAGGCAATCTCCCCGGTATACTATTTCCATACCTCTTGGGACTTTACAAAAAACCGCAGATCGCTTTTCTGGATCTTGCTTAAAGCTTTTGAGTCAAATTTGCCTCCAGTGTGACATCAACTCTGTAAGTGTTTCATGGTGACTTCAGCTCCCCAAAGGTACCAGTGTTTCAAGCCCAAGACTGAAGTCTGCTCGAAGTGGCAGGTCATCTTCTGCCTGCCGATACCCTCTCTTGTATTCTACCCTTCTACTCTTTGCCTGCCTTCAGCTTGATATAGAGGTCCAGCGATGGATAGAGAATAGTTCACAAGTGTAACAGGGAAAGCAATAAGACTTTCAGAACAGGATTGGTTTCCAACACTTTTTCTGATACAAAGAGACTTAGATTACCTGTTTTCCCAAAACATTATGACCAGGACAATCATCACAATGGATAGCATGAATCCCAGGATGGAGAGTATAACCACGACCACGCTGCTATCTAAAGAAAAATAAAGAACATCACCCAATGCATCTAAATGTCTCACTGTTAAGCCACCATAACTGTACTGTCTCTTCAGACAACAAATCAGGAATTAATGCTAAGCGTTGCACTTGCCTATCATTAGACTGGTGCAGTGGTGCATTTCTCCTCTCTCCCTAAAGGAGGGAAAAGGAACGCTGCCGGAGCATCTTGGCCAAGCTTCAAGCTGGGTTCCCAGGTTGGATTAAAGCAGCTCAAAGTCTGCTATCACCTGCAGCGTGTTGAAGTCACCGCTCACCACATCCTAATAGCAGCACTGACATGACTTTGAACTCACGTAACGCCGAGGTGCTCCTGGGGACTGAAAGGACCCCAAGGACCAGAAGGATTATTCAAGTTTACAAGTGCAATGATGAGATTTTGTCCTGTATCGTATCTGTGATTAAAGTGCCATATTCGCACACAAATCCAGAGCCCTGACATGAGTCATGTTTCCCCACTCTTTCTGCTCTATGTAAAATGCTCAGTGCAAGCCCGTCTTCTCCCTGCACGCCAGCAGGCAGCAAGCAGGGGTGAGTCAGGCTTCACCTCCCTTTGCTGACGTGGAGAGTCAGCCCCAGACCAGAGCGATACAGCTGCCTTCTGGGTCATCTCCTCTGGGCTGCCCGGTGCCTGTGAGGGCTGACCCTGCTGTGGCCACGGGCTCTTCCCCTCCACATGGTCTCATCACTGCTGCCACCAGGGCTGGACAGGGGTCTGGGGACCCCTAGCTCTGCTTTCTTCCAGGTGGACCAAAGTTGTTTCTGGCCCTTACAGCTCTCTGTGGAGTGCTGCTCCCTTGCGGTCCTGAAGCTTTTGGAAGTGCTCCATTCGCTCCACATGCCCTTAAAATATTCTCCGTTGGGCTGTGAACGTACTTTCACCTCATACGAAGCATCATTTTCGAGGTTTTTCCCCAGTAATTTCACCTGAAGGTACGGTGACTTTATTGCCTAAACACACAAAAAAATCAAATTATTTTTCTAGAAGACACGGTAGAATTATCTTTGAGTTTCAGCAAAGTCTGCAAAATCAGGTGCATCCCTGCAGTACTGTGCTGTTTGCTCTGTGTCTTTGTTTATTATATGGGTGGTCATCACGCCACCAGTCTAGTTTAATAGCAAGGCAGTCCAGACAGTACTGAGAAGAGAGACTAATGTTGGGTAAAGGCTCTTTGGAAAACAGCTGGAAGTATTAACTGTTCTTTGCTACTACCAACACTGCAGTGGGAAACACATGCTTCCCTGGGAAGAATCAGAAGAGAGAGGGGAAAAAATACATTTGTATGGCACAAAAAGACAATTCTGAAAAAGCAGAGGCAGAAAAGAAGCTGAAATCCCACTGTGCAGCCCTGGTGATTTTCATTTCAATGTATTTGGCTGCCTGAATCATTTTCTTTTTCTAGTTACACTTCTCCTGTGTTCCCTCTGTAAAAAGCAGGTATAGTCCATGCTTTTCAAACACCTCCCATCTGGACTGGTGTTTGCATGGCTGCTCCTTTGACAGGGGACACAGAGGTGCCAGCAACTGGGCAGCCCAGACCAGATCCATTTCACAGGCAGCTACAGCCCAAAAGATGGTCTGAGGGTGGGAGAGCTGCATGGCTGCACTCAAAGCCTGGAGAGGCTCAGTAAAAAAAGGACATGAAGAAACTCTTGCTAAATAAGAAATGGGGTCATATGATTTACTGACTGATGAGCACGGAAAATAAGAGCAAAACCACCATAGCAGAGAGCAAAATCTCCAGACACTTAGACTGGTTCATTATATTATGTCTTCTCTTTCCACTGCAAAGACCAAATGAAGGAAATCTTGTTAGCTCGGAGAAGTGTCTAACAGACATGGGTGCTGGTGGTCTGGAATTGTTTTGACTGATGAAATGTACAGATGCCAAATATCGTACCTTTCCAAATTTCTGGCTAGAGAACTGTAGAAATGCAGATTTGAGGGTTTTTACCTAACACTGGTATTTCTGATAATGTTTACTTTTGGAAATTAGTGTAAGCTCACCAATACATCATCACTTACCTTCCAAGTACCTTCTTCCTGACGATAGGCTACTTGGTGCATTAATTTGTCCTTTAAGTATTTCTTCCATGAGTGTGGTGTACTATAATGAATAAGATATTCATTTGCCTCCTTTTGGTATGTGATGTTTATATCGAATGGTACTTCAGGCTTAACTGCAAATGATAACAAACCAGGATATAACAGGAGTAGGACAATGTTACTACAAAATAAACAGATTTTGAAAAGTAAAAAAAACCAACAACCAACTTCAAGTTATACCCTCTGCAGGGTGACCTATCTTGAGCGAGTGCTGGCCTGAGCTGGGCGAGTCTCATGCTGAGCCCCAGCTCATCCTTACACCTTCGTCCTGAGGCAGCCTTGCTTTCTGACCTGCTGGAGCAGCAATGTGACCAGCAGGGATGGTGCTTCCTAGGGATATGACATTTAGTCTTGGAAAGCAATTTCCATGCCCACCCCTGAGGTAGCACGGCTAGAAGACCTGAAATTCAGTCCCTCTAACCAGTGCTCTGAGATGAAGATCCCATGGCAAAACCCATGGCTGCTCTGGGAGGAAGGCACTGGGAGCAAACTGGGCACGGGTACAACCACTGCTGGTCATCAGGGCAGGGGGACAGAGGAAGGGACAATGTACGACAGTGTTAGATATAGCAGAGAGGGCTGTGGCTCCAGGCCCTTGCTATAAACACACATCTGACCTGGTCTGCAAGAGACTCTGTCAAATGACCATCTGTGGAACTCAGGTCCAAAATGCAGCCCTCAGGACTCTTCCCAAGCTGTGCCTGAGCTGGATGTGCCCGAGGTCTGTGAGGACCTGTGTCTGTGCCACTGAGGCTTCCTGAATGTGCCATGTAAAGTACACCAGCTCTCACAGGAACAGAGAGCCCACATCTTTCTCCTCTAGGAAAGAGCATATAGCCAAAAATCATGCCCGCTGTTTCTGCAGCCCACAAATACTTAATCCTTCCATGCAGAGCCTGCAGTCTCTAGACACCACCAGATATGGACAAGGCTGGCCCATAAACTGAGAGGTATTGTAAGATTATTACAAAAATATTGGACTGGGGCAGAAATGTTTCATCAGGGAGGGATGACGCAGTGCCTATTGCCAAAGGAAGGCAAAACATGGTGGCACCAGAGCAGAACAGAGCTGCCCTACACAGGCTTCTCTGCAGCCCTCGAGTGAGACTGGCTCCCAAGAGTGGTAAGTCCCAAGGAGCCTCTCTTCCCCCCAAGTTCCCTATTTTTTGGCTCAGGCCATTTTTTTGGCTCATGGGCTCTTGGTGCCCCTTCTGCACTGCAGGATGCCTGAGTACTTCATTCAGACAACAGGCTCCACCAAGAAGCAAGGTGTGAAAAAGTGAGATCTTGCAACTTTGCGGTCCCTGTGCTATTGAGCTCACACTAGACTCGAGGCGGTCAGTCCTGAAACTGCACAATCCCTAGTAAGAGATGAAAAAAATTTCCCTGCTTAACAGCTCGTCCATGCTCAGTAACACTCATGTGCATGATTTGGTCTATGTCCAGGTCTGGGCAGATGTTATGATAAGCCAGAATTCAGTTCCACATTTTGAATGGATGTGAATTTTGAGTGCCTTGAAGCAGAGGGAACACCACACTGTCAATACCCCAATATGAGGCTACACGTCCTGCTAGGGCACTGTTTTATACTGCCTCTATGTCATCCAGATTGATGCTCAAGCTTTGCGCTGGGCTACTTTTTTCACCAGTAACACCTATATCTTAAAAATGTCCAAAATGTGAAGTGTCTTACCAATGTCAGTTACAACCAGACTCCTGCAGACCCTTCTCTTCATCTCAGAGTTCATACAGATGTCTTTATTTGAGAGTATATCAGTGAATTGCAAGAAATACACATCCTCCTGTTTCTCCATATTGAAGCACATGTAATTGCTGTCTTCCTTGGTACTGTTGACCGAAGTGACACAACATTAATTTCTTCTCAGTCTTACTATAACATAGTAAGGGAACAAATCCGTGTCGCTCATTTCACACTAACTGAAGTGACACTCCATGTGAAATTAGAAAAACATGCCATGCAAATAAAGAGTTAAAAAAATTGATAGTATTGTCCCTCATGGTCTTTGAACAAAATATTCAAGTGACATAAGTCACAGTAAGAGCCCTAGGGCTCTTGAAGGAAAAAATAAAATTTTTAAGTTGGAGATGTATGTATTAAAAACCCTTGTATCTTTAAAAATTATCTTACTGATGCCATTTTTAAATATAGGGCAATAGGTTTGGATACTCACTGAAGATAAAGAGAAATTTCTTACTGACTGCAGTGTAGCAAATATAGGGTCAACGGTCAGACAGGCCATGAAGCAGTCATATGGCACAGTTTCAGAGATGAAAATATATCTCTGTGTTTCTCCATCTGTGTGACTCCCATGTTTGAGGACCATCATAAAATTTCAGTCAAAATCCAGAATAAAATCCAGGAAAATAGAAAAATTCTAATAAACTAGGTGGAAAAAAATTAAGTAATGATTAGAATAGCAAGACTGAAAAAAAAATCCACTTTTTCTGGCTGCCACAAAACTTTCAGTTTCAGGAAAAACAGGCAAAGGGAAAAGCAGAAGGAAGCTAAAGAAATAAAAACTGAATTTCTTCAGCTAGCTGCATCAGTCAAAAAAAAAAAGGTGGAAAAGAGTTTCAAGGCCTCAACAAGCAGTGGAGATGACTGACATGTTTGATAACTGTTGGGTTTTTATATACTCATTCTAGTGTGTTATTTGCATGCCTGTGTGTGCAAAGACAATTGCTTAATTTTTGTCTTGACCTAGATAAAGACATTTTCCCCGCAGTGGAAAATCAGCCATCCGGCCAAAGAATTTTCTGTGGAAAGGATCTGCCTCTTCAAAAACATTGTTACTTTTCACTTGGTAAAGGCTAGGTTTGTTTTTTTTAAAAATATTTAATTTAAAGAAAAAAATGCTCTCAGTTCATGCTGGGCTACTTCCGTAATTACAGGTGTTTCAGAGCAACAGAGGCAAAATCAGAACTACTCGAGGTGTTACAATGCCCTTCCAGTTCCTTATTAGGGAGTTATGTTCTGTTTCAATAAACTCTTCTTCTTTGCTGAATATAGTATTCAAACTTGGTAAACACTCTGAAACAGAACTTTGTCTAGCTTTGCTGCTCCTGTTTCCCAGCATACGGTAACATGACTCACTGGTGCTTAGCGTTTCGCTTCCCAGAAGTTTACCAAAGGACGGACTAACAGCACTTACCACAGGGCCAGGGTATAGTTAGTGTTGTGGGGGGGCAGCTCGGTAAAATTGCAGGTCAGGCTGCTATAGGAATCCTTAAATTCCAGCTGGCTGAAGCAGTTGATGTCAAAATTGTCTGGTTCGTCATCTCCAAAAGTCCCTAAGGAGAGATGCGCAGGATGTTATTGAAGCAAACCTGTGAGTGTATTTGATTTGCAGCTCCATTGTATAGGAGGTTGTTTCTTTACGTGGTTGCCTGAAACAAAGAGGATCGACCCACATGTTTTGTAAGAAGCAAAGAAAGCTCGTTCAAATTGAAATTAAAAGCCACTTGCACCTTTCAAGGCTGCTCTGCCCGCAGGCCAGTGAAGCCCACCCACTTACCATACATGAAGGTACATTCTGCATCACCAGTCTCTGAACTATAAAAAGACATAGAGTCACTCTGGTCAGATGAGACACCCTATGTCTGTTCTTTTCTATTAATCACGGGCAAAGAGGAGTGCTGATGTTGACCTGGAAACCTCTGTGAAAAGTCCCAGAGTCAAGCATAAAACAGAGAAAATATATTGTCTGCTCCGCAGTTTAATTCGTCCTAAGTCTGAATCAGGAACAAGGGTATTGTTGTTTTAAAAGTTACGGATAAACTTTATACCAAGATAAAAGCAGGACCTACTCCACCTGAAAATTATCTCCAAAATTTCTCAAACAGGTTTACCTATTAGGAACCACAAAATGCTGCTATTCTTGGGAGCAAGACATGTTCATGATGCCTGTTGAAAAGCAGGGTATTCTAGTCAAGCACAAAAACACCCTTGAAAATAAACAGAACAGAAACACGCACCGGGGAATACACTCCACATGGTCACTGCCAGAGGTGTCTGGGGCTGATGCTCAAGGCTAACACCGGCTCAAGAGCAAGGGCTAATTTCAACGGGAGTTATTTGTATGGGAATTTCAGCTCAGGACAGCCTGTAAGTACGTCAAACACCTTGTAGCTCCTAAGCGGCAGATCCGCAGCCGAGGATGCACGCTCGGCTGTTGCCATTGCTGCACCTGCATCAGGACCAGCCGTGAGCACCTGGGCAGCATCCTCCTGTCCCTGCTTGGCCCCTGTCCATGCTTGAATGTCTGGCCTGTCAGCGGGTTCCTAAGAAGACGGGAAAATGGTATGGGTGGTTTTAGGAAAGCAAGAGTATTTTGGTGTCATGAGGCAATTAAGCCCCATTTTGATTGAACTGCAAAGTTTTCTGAAATGTCACAAATTTGAGCTCAGGAGGGAAAGCTCAGACTTTCTGCCAGAATGCGTGGCTTCCTGCAAATTTGCTTCAATGACTAATAAAACAATTGCGATTTGAGTAACAGCATACGTCTCAAGTCCTACACTTGGCAGGTATGAGTTCGGTGAGGCAAAACCTGATGCTTCTGAGAGGAGTCCTCTCCGGCAGAAACTGCCATTTCAGCCTCATTTCATGATCTCACCCAACATAGCCGAGCGGACAGGGAAAGGGTTTTTGCCATGATCCCCTGAGCAGATCCTCAGGCCAGGAATGCCCCTGTCTCCTTTTACCAGAGGTTAAGGGTAGCTGTGACAATATGTAACCCTCTTCCCCATGTCCAGGGACTATTCCCAGTCCCCTGCTTGGTTCTCTCCTACCCACTCCTCAGACATGCCCTTGCTGTGTGGGTCACCTGCTGCAATGAGAATGATACCTGGGCCGCTTCAGGGACATCGGTGACTCAAACTCACAAACAGTGTGGGGAAATGCCCATGGAAACATTTTGAATGGAAAATCCCTTCCAGAAAAAATGATGGTCATCTCTGCTGTCACCCAGGTGAATTGGATCACTGAGGGGTGACAAGCTACTTGGATACCCTGATGCATAGTTCTGCTGGTGGTGTTCTATGATCCTTGGCCAATCCTGCTAGCATACAGGGAGACCCAAACCTTGTCTGGCATGGGAGAACACCTGAAGATCCAAAATGGTCTTGGTTTGACAGCGGGGAGAAAGAAGGGGAGAGTTTTTTGATTGCTTTAAAATACAAGTAAAGAGCATCACCCCACAGGCTCACTATCAGCAGTGCTTCCTCCTAACCTCAGAGCTGAGGTGCATCTGGAGTAGGGTTTTGAGTAAGAGAAGAAATTCAGAAGTGAGTCAGGAATGCAAAGTAAAACCCAAAAGCAGGGCGGGCAGGGGTAAGAAGGGGGCTGTTGCCACCAACACCCGTGGTGGGCAGCAGGAAGGACAGGACCATCTGATACTGCACCAATCCAGAACCCAGGGGCAGGTCTATCTCCCGAGCTAAGACACAGTGGTCATTTGCTACCATGAGCAACTGGTGCTAAGAAGCAATTACTGGCCTTCCCTTCTCACCTCAGCTCTGCTGGGGACAACAAAATGCGATGTCTTCCACCACCGCTGCTGCTCTGAGCGGATAACTTGTGCAGCACAGAAGACACGGACAAAATAAGTGCTGTACAAAGCTGCTCTACTTGACCAACATCTTCAAAAGAGAGACGCAGAGGTCAGTGCAGCTCTAGAATAAGCCCTGCAGCAGTTTCACACAGGTGAGAGTCTTGACCAATGCAGCCCTGAGCCATCTGGGCATACACGCAATGTACATTACATAAAGTTACATGTTTCTGGGTAAAAGTGTGTGCATATAGATATATGTCTATTCAAAGTTCAGGGGATAACAAGTAAGCTGAAATGAATCTGCATAAAATGGAAAAAAACCCGTATTTCATATAGATAGGTACACCCAAAGCTCACATGCACAGATACGTCACATTTTATGCCTCCAAGACTTTACTGGCAACTACCAGGAGACTGGCTTAGTTATACTCATAGGTGCCTCAACGTTAAAACTTATGAATTAGGATGACTGGTCTTCCTTTATGTAAGAGGGAGAGATTGCTTGGTGCTGTCTGTATATGCAAACTACATATACCAGATTTTGTGTAAACACACAAAACTGATAATCATCATATGAATAAATGGCATATCACAAATAATAATTCAGCTGTCCGCTAATGTTTTGCTGAAAAGTGACAAAAATTTTAGTTCATTCTCTAGCAGGCTTACCGCAAAATGAAAAGAAAGAAAAAGGTTTTGTCTTGCCATTTAATATTTAACCAGCGTAGTGTGCTTTTGGTGCTGCACTGGAAAGAAAGCTGACTTTACCCCTTTGACACTGAACTTTCACATCGTGATTACGTGGTTCCTTACTCATGGAAATAACATCCTAACCATAGAATATATGGTAATTAGACCTCATGAATGTTGTTAAGTAAGCAATTTGAAATGCTTTTTCTGGTATGGTTCCTCCATGGGCTGACCGTAAATTTCTGGTCTGACATAAATATGCATGTAGCCTCAGTTACACTTCTTCCCTAAACCTCAGAACAACCATGCACAAATATTCACTATGTAAATAGTTTTGATGACTCCAACATGACTCATAGTGCTAAAGGACTCATTACACAATTAAAAGTTTACAAGATTACAACTTTTTCCCTTAAGAAGCCCAGATCAGGCAGAGCCCTGAGTCTGCTCTGCTGGAATCAAGGTAGGGCTTGAGATGGGTCAATTCTATTGGGAGAAAAACTGCTCTAGTAGCTACAGCCATGGCAGGTCCTTTGCAAAGATAGTTGTCTCTTGGGTTTTGACAACACCCAGCAAGATGGTTCAAATCACAGTAGGAATCTCATGAGCCTTTACCAAGAGAAGAGTATTAGCAGAGGCTTAAGCTCTGAAGCCACCAGGCCGATCAACAACGCATGAAACCAAAGGCACTGCTAAGCATCTGAAGGATCAGTGACAGAATTTCCAAAGTCAATAAAGTCACTGTCTCCCTAGACAGAGTAATGAAAAATCTCTAGTGATGATCTGATTCAGGCAGAACTTGTTTTAATCATAACAGTTTTGATGTGGGTTGGACAAACCAGAAAAGTCTGCGTAGGAGGACCACTGGAGCCAGCCGTCCTGATGATGAGACCCTGGTGCCTGCTGCCTCCTGCTTCCCCTGCCCATGCCCCTTCTTAGCTCTGTTTGTAGCTCTTTTAGGTCTTTTGGGGATCTCCACCACCTCTGCCAGGCTTGGTGACAGCTCTTGGGGGGCTGTCTGCTGCTTAGAAAAGAGAAGATGAAGGCAAGTGCTGCCACGAGCTTTTCCCTCCTCTGCCCATAAGAAGGGGTGATCTCATGTCTGTGTTGGCTGGTGGCACTTCACCAGGAGGCAGGGTGAGTCAGAACGGTCAAGTGAAAATCAAACATCCACCAGAGGTGATTTTACCTTGGATTGTTTAATTTGTTGGCCAAACCCATGAGACTCAAAGAAATCATAAAAGAGGCAAATTGCTCAATGGGGATTTTGTGAATCTATTTGTTTTTAATTCTAAGCGAATTATGCTTTACTGCAGGGTAGTGATGAAACAAGGAAAGGCTTGGTCATATCTACTTTTGGGAAGCCCTGACAATTTCAGTGACAACAGCGATAAATCACTAGCATTGGTCATTCACCAGTAGTTGCTTGCCAAAGATGGCTCTAAACAGCTGTAGATTGTATAAATAACAGGCAAATAGAAAAAAACCAAGGTTGTTAGGTGCAGTTCTGAGTGACTCCCTGTTTTCCTCTAGCTAAAAAACTTACCATCTATCTATGTAGATATGTATGCATGTACATATGTGTACATACATACATGTTATAATGCATGACACACTGGGGAAAACGAGATTTGCTATCTGCGAGACAATATAAGAACACAGAATAGGACACACATGTCTTCCTAAAAACCAAAATTTCTTTTGCTCCTGCTTTGCAAACAGAGCCCTAAAACTACCAATAGCTGAGTGACTGTCCACGTCGTTCAGGCACAGTGCAACAAGCTCCGTCACTGCTCTTTGCTTAGTATTAGACAAATTGTTTAAGAGATCTGGGATGGAATGTGTAAATCCAGTTTTTCAGTTTCCCTTTGAGAAAAGGGACAGCAGACTGAAACAGTGATTTTATTGCTGTTCTTTATGCTTTGATTTTTTATTTTCATGATGCTAAATAATTTTCACTTCTCTAAATGAGATAATGAAATTATCAACAAACCTAAATTTAAACTGTTGAATTAATTTATAATTATTTGCTGAATAAGGGATGAATACTTTTAGTGACAGGCTGTGAGAACCCCCTGGTTGAGCTGCTGTTTCAGCCATACTACTAGGGAGACTGGGACTATCCTGCAGATACGCCCGATGCAATTGCTTAAAGAGAAAAAGTTTGGCTTTTGAGGTGGAAGAGTTTGAGCCAAGTTCGAGGTACACTGAAACATTTTCTTTGGAGGAATGTGACAAGAGCAAGAGAAGCCAGAACCTCGCCCCTCTCTGACGGCAGCTCAGAGTGACCATGGACTGCAGAAGAGTGAAACAGTTCCCCACTCCCAGGCATAATTCCTCACATGAACAGCAGATACAATGAAAAAGGATTAACAGGTCTGATCTTGCATGCACTTTGCACACAGCTATGGTCTCCCCCCATTTCATACAAATTCGGACATTACAAGGACAACAGACTTGAGAACTAAATTAAATAGGTATCCTCCAGCTCTGCATCTGCCTTAAGTACTGGTACTGGAGGATAAAACAGTGACACATTTAATTCATCAGTTGCATTTTGGAGCACTTAACTCAGGTTTTTCAAGATCATACATGAGTGGAAAGATGAAGATGAAATGACTCACCATCACCATCTGCTGAGGTGCAACCACTTTCCCCAAAAGTGGTGTGAAGAAACAAGATGAAAATGCTCAATACTGTACTCATCTGTGTCATCCTGAGCACGCTGCATGTGTGCAGTACGTGTGTGTGCGAAACCCGCGCTCACTTGCTTTATACTAGACACAGAGCAAACCCATTGCCTGATAAAGAGACCGCAGGCAAGGGGAAATGTAAAAATGCCGACAAGGATGACTAGTGGCAGAGAGCAGGAAGCCAGGGTGAAGATATTTGCAGAGCTTTTACTTTGAAACATGCTTCCCACTTCAAAACTAAGGACCTCCTGGATCAGGCCAATTGGTGCATTGGGCCAAATCTGGTCAAGTCCAGCGGGTCGGGAGCACATTTCATGGACAAGGCTCCTGCCTTGGCCAGTGGGATTTTTTGCTGCTGATTTTGTGGATGCCCCATCCCTGGAGGTGTTCAAGGCCAGGCTGGACGGGGCTTTAAGCAACCTGATCTAGTAGGACATGTCCCTGGCCACAGCAGAGGGGTTGGACTAGGTGATCTTCAAAGGTCCCTCCCAACCCAAACCATTCTGTGATTCTATGAAGTCCCACATCAGGCAATTCTGACCCAGAAAAACTGTGATTTAAAATACTAATCCTGCAAAACCTATATCCTCAGAACAAAGCAGTACATACCACTTTTTTTTCAGGCTTTGGACAAAACAGAGGCAGAAAGCAGAAGATAAAGAGGTGTTAAATATTTCCTTTGCACACTTTCTGTGGCTGTATACACCAACGCACCCTAGAACGTAATGCAGGGCCACGTACGCAGCTGACTGATGTGGCTAACTACAAGTGAGATGAAGACCTGAAAGAGAAGAGCAAGCCTGGCACAGCCCCGGCTGCACCAAAAAAGCTTTATGTCGGAGGTATAAAGGAAACCAAAGGCAAAGTTGGCAAAAATGCCCAAGTAAACAGAAAAATGATGACACTGTAAGAAGGAGACTCAACATGGAAGCCACAGCAGCTTTCTCATTTGCAAGGAAATAATTTAAACCGCTCACCAAAATGATGAAAGCTCAGCCCTCATGTCTAGAAAAGTGTCCTTCCTGCCAGGACATCAAGGACCATCCCCCAGTGTCACCTGCTGCTCTGATCAGGGGACAGAAGAGAGAAAAGGGCATGTTTCTGGGCTTCCCTGCCCTGTTTTAACAGGAAGAAATGCCTACCCTCCACTCCTCCCCCGCCCCCCCCCCCCCCCCTCCCCCACAAGAGCTCAGCAAGGCAGCCAGGAAGATGGACACCTCCCATACATGCATCAGATCCCTCCTTGTGGTAGGACCCTGAGGCTCCCCACCAAAGCATTCCCTGAAAGTGCACAAAGCCTGGATAAATACAGAAAAATGGTTTTGGTTTCATTGGTCAATATGTAGGTATTTACAGTGTATATTCCTGTATCAGAGCTTTTCATGCTTCGCTCCCATCTAGCCAGAGGAGAGCATGATTCATCTCATCCTAACACAGACATTCAAAAGATTAAATCTAAATCCCCAAATACATTTATTTTTCTCTACTGAATTCAAAAAAGAGCCCAAGGTGAGGCAGGGGGTAGATGTATGCCAGGCAGACCTCTACAATACCTCCCACCCACAAACAGGAGTGGGACCTGCCAGCCCACAGTGACCAACCATACAAAGCAGAGAATGTGCTGGACATGGTGCCAGGGCCAAGAGCCACTAAAGATGGCAGCACCATGGCCTGACTGACCCTCATTCAAGAGCTTGAATTCACATATAGAATTATTTCATCAGGGAATCATAGAATGGTTTAGGTTTGCTCAAAGCCCCCTCCAGCCTGGTCTTGAACATTTCCAGGGATGGGGCCTCAACAACTTCTTTGGGCAACATCTCCCAGTGTCTCACCACCCTCATAGTGGAAAATTTCTTCCTAATATCCAATCTAAATCTATCCTCTTCTAGTTTGAAGCCATTACCCCTCCTCCTATCAATACATGTCCTTGTAAAATGTCCCTCTCTAACTTTCTTGTAGGCCCCCTTCAGATGCTGAAAGACCACAATAAGGTCTCCCTGGAGCCTCCTCTTCTCCAGGCTGAACAACCCCAACTCTGTTAGTCTGTCTTCATAGGAGAGGTGCTCCAGCCCTCTGAGCATCTTCCTCTGGACCTGTTCCAACAGGTCCGTGTCCTTCCTGTGCTGAGGACTCCAGAGCTGGACACAGTACTCCAGGTGGGGTCTCATGAGAGTGGAGTAGATGGGTAGAATCACCTCCCTCGACCTGCTAGTGATGCTTCTTTTGATGCAGCCCAGGATGCAGTAGACTTTCTGGGCTGTAAGCACACATTGTTGGCTCATGTTGAGCTTCTCATCTACCAACACTGCCAAGAAGGGGGTCACTGCCCCATTCACATGATATTCCTTCAAGAAATACCCTCTTTCAGAGGCTGGAGTCAGCTGATGGGACTTTAGGAGTAGTTAGTCACCGTCTCTCCCTCCTGCGTTTCCTATGTGTGACTCAAACTCACTGCAGACAAACTTGAATCAATGAGACTGGGTCCTGGTGACTTCACATCCCTAAGGCTTACCCCTGGCTTGCTTTAGTAGAGTTTATGTAAGTATTTAAGGACCTGGCTTAGTAATATTCAGTATCATATTATTCAAGAAACCCTCAGGCTAATTTCCACCTAATTTTCAGCCAGAAATATCAATAAAGGAGGGCTCTCCTGTGCAAACCAATCACTATCCGGAAATGACACCTTCTCACTTTAAATTTGTCTTGTTTATAATTGAGTGGGCTATCACTTTGATCTTTTTTTTTCTTTTTTCCTGTTTCAGCTGTAGCAAACTAAAAGAAAAAGACTTTTCAGACATAATATTTTGGTTGAACCTGAACAATCTTATTATCAGAGCTGTGCTGCTCAGGGGATTTCCATGTTGTCATAGCTGCATTTTGTCTGGGTGGGGAAACGAGGGACCACAATGAAGAGAAAAAAACCTAGTATAGAGAAAAACCCTGAACGAAAAGTACATTTTGTTTTACCTCTGTGTCTCTGCTTCAAAAGTTGTTTGATTTCTAAGAGATATTTGAGACCATCAGTCTCACCTTATTGCCTTCCTCTAATGCCCGGGAGACAGGAAAGCAAATCTGTAAGAGTCTAAATCTTAGGGCAGCTGAAGCATTAGTAACTAGGCAAACTGACAGAATACTGAATTACTTTTCATTTGCAGTAAATTTACACTGGTTTTGCCTCCTAATTCTGGGTTACACACACACACACAAGAAAAATCAGTTTAAACAGTTTGATGGTCCAGCAAAAACACACCTGTGCTTCATTGGTCTGTCAGCCTTCTCTGGGTCTCAACACTCTGCTTTGGAGGTTCTGAGTCACCCTAGACCGTCTTATATTTTTGGTCATCAACAAAGTCCAAGTTACAGCCCCTCTGACTGGGGAAAGCAGGTTTTTTTCAGTGCTCTGTGGTTCACGTGTGTGTTGTCCATACACTGTATCAGCTCCTCAGCATTTCCCGCTGACCACTCCACATGATCCAGTGCCTTCTTGGATTATCACTTGTGTTGCAGCTGTTGAAAATGACTGACCGAGCAAGTCAACTAAAAGTTAACATTTCTGTTTGTTTCTTACACTGTTTGTTCACTTGTTTTCTCTTTTCCTGAGGACACAAAAGTCTGTTTTGATTCTGTTTTGGCTCCAAAAATGCAAAAGGCTTCTGCACAAAAAAAATTTTGCTAGATTTAAGTCTGCTATCAGTACCTGCTTAGAAAGATGAAGTTAGTAGACCCCATCGTTCTACCAGCTACACATTTCAAACATTCCAGTTCTGGGAGATCCCAGAACATCTGTGGGAGCCAAGTGAAGTGAGTCCTCTAGACACATCCCAGTGTGCAGCACTGGAGCCAGGTCATGCAGACACTGATGGTTGGAGGATCTAGGCATCCTTGAATTTGAGGAGCTCAGTTAGTGTGTCCTGGTCAGATATCCATGGGTAAACCCATGGTCCAGCTTGGGACTGGGAGGGAACTTTTCTCATGTTGACCAAATTTGGCAGGAGCTGCTGGGCTTCTTGGCTCTCTCTATGACTTGGGGGTTCCTCTGGTGCTTGGGCTATTAATAAATTACCTCATATCACAGAACAAGGGTGCTAATCCCTCTCTCTGACCTGACCTGACCTGACCCACCTTGCACTGCTCCTCAAAGACATGGGGAGCTGGAGGAGAGAATGGTGCAATTTCCTTCCCTTCTATGGGCCATGGCTGCTGATTCAAGATGACTTTTTAACACCTGTTTAGGTCCATCCTCCTTCAATACAATATTTGATTTGTGCATAACTTTAACATGGTTCTGAATCTTATTAAATTAAAGCTTCAAGAAAAAAATACCCTAAACACCCTTTAAAAAAATCTGCCACAGAATTTCTTTAGATTATTGACAGAAAGACAAACTGGGGGATTCATGCAGATCTGAAACAGAATTTATGAAATTCAATTAACACTTGAAATTTAGAAGTTAATACCCATGTTTGTAAGTTACAGATCGGTGCCTAAGACTAAAAAATGTGGTTATTAGCATGGTTATTATTACTTTTTATTGTTGTTGTTAGCAAAGAGTTTGGTAAAGTTAAGGCAAGTAATAAACTAGAATCTCATTAGAACATGTTTAACGTATATACTCAAACAGATTTAGATACTTAGATTTTTATTTTTTTAACCAGATCTGCTGGGAAGCAGAAATCTTCTGGCCAGCTTCAGCTGTGAAGAGGAGGACTTTTACAGAAAAAAGGGATTCAGAATCTTCTTTTTTGTTGCTTTCTGACATTTCTCACTCTGACCTGCTTTGAAAACTTGGTTCTACATATCTTCTCCCTGGTGGAGACATCTCCTGACATCGCCTCAGCTGAATGAGTTCACGTTACCCTCAGGATGCTCTAAGAAGTGTTTTGCTGGCCCAAAAGCAGGAGCGTGTGGGAGTCAGTATTGCTTACGGCAACGTTGCCATGGACAAAACTTGAAGCCTTGGGTGGGGGGCAGAGAGAGAGAGAGTAGACAATGCTGCTACTCAGCTAAGAAACCAGATCTGGTAAGAGTGTTGGAAAGAATGAAACCCTGAGATTAAATGGATTTACTGTGGAAAATACTGTGCTTCCCTCATCACCAAATCACATTGGTCTGCAGAGTATGAGAGCAACACAGGCTGGAAGAAACATAGTTTGTCACCACATTGTCCTGAAGAAAGGAGCCTGGTGTAAGAGAGAGCAAAAAGTTTTGACTGTTTCTTCAAACTGTCTTTGTCCTTGGTGTTTTGACACTTAAAATTACTGCTTTGAAATTCCTCCCCCAAAACTCATTAATTGGCACCATATTAGCAAGAAGACCTCTTGCACTGAGGGAAGAATATAGAAAAGTTAGAAGGAGGGACTGGTGTGCACTTTGGTTGGTCATTCAAAGTATTATGAGATCAGACCACAAAACTACAGGACAGGCTAAAAAAGGTGATTAATTTTTTTTCCCAAATAACAAATACAGCAACAGCAGTAACAAGAACAGTCATATTAATACTTCTGGGTTTCTTTTGTTTGCTTGCTAGTTTCTAAGTCTTTAGGATGCTCAGGATAATATTTTCAGCTATTCTCCACAACAACTTGAGTCAGAGCATAGTTAAACAAAAGCTTGGGTTGTCTTCACATTATATTTTTAGGTCTTATAGAAAAATAAACTTCTGCAAGACTCAGTTATGAGATCTGGCAGGAGAGCACCTGCCATAAGACCACTGTACATGCTCAACAACATTTTTCAAGCACAATGCTAGGCCAAAACCCTGCCATTTTGGTGTCAATGAAGCATTTTGTGAATGTATTTTAATCTGGCCCCTGCAACTTTTAAATTAAATATGTTCCAATTTTCTTTCTTTTTAATGAATTTGGTTTAGCGTTTCCTTTGTTTAAAATTTTGAATTACTAAAAACTGATTAGGTTTCAGCTGAATACATTCTTTAAGAATCTGTTCATGACAGCTGTGGCTGCTTTAGGATATTTAATATTTAGCCATAGTGTTCCTGCATGCGAATGCCATTCCAGAAATAAAAGCCAACGGGAGGTAGGAGTCTCCATTCCTATGTATGAATAGTCCATGACATAGACCTGGACTCTTTTGTAAGCCCCAGATGAAAAGCAAGCATAGATGTTAGCAAACAGGACAACGGGAAGGAGTGAACAGAAGCAACATGATGACACGTCCCTGTAAAATGGAACAGATGGACAGAAACGATCTTGAGGGAGTTGAGGCTGGTGGCATGTGTGAAAGAGGGCGCAGACCTGAAATAGCATTTGTAATATTTATGTTTAAGATCCTCTGGATGTGGGGCTTCACCACCACCAGGCAAGAGGGAGGGAGGGAGGGCAGGTGTGCCACCCAGCAAGCAGTGCTGGTGTGCGGGGGCAGCACCCCCTTATTTCTCCCCTCCCACTCAGGCAGGCACAAGACCCCCATCTGCCTGGGCACACTACAGTTTGCAAGTACTGCCAGAACTTCTGGTAATAACTGCTGCAATTATGAAGGTGGACAAAAGTGGAAGCTGAAACTTCAGGGGAAAGAGCCAGTATCAAGTGCAGGTGGTGGGAAAAAGCTGGGGTGCCCGTGGCCCCAGGGGAGCTGTGGTAAGGTGGGATGGAAAGGAACATAGCTGCTGTGCTGAATGCCCTGCCAGGGAACCGACCCTACCAATGTTTGTCCCCTCACGCCATCTCCATGGGTTTTGTGCTGCAGCCCTTGAATGCCAATCCCATGGTGGCTGGGTCCTGCACTTGGAGAGAAGGAGGAGCTGTCAGGGAGAGGCAGATCCTCCAGAGATAGGCTTTTAGGAGAATTATGGTTTTCTAAACCAGGGTCTGTGCTGTTCAGATGTATACAAAGTGGACTTGGATGGCAGCTTGGGTGCATTAGGCTGCTGAATGCAACCTTGAATATCAGAGTAGGTTCCCTTTGCTTCTTCTTGCAGTACTTATTAAGTACTTACCTCAGTACTTATTGGTATTCCAGTGCTTAATGAGCAGCATTGAAAAGCCAGCTACAGCCATACCAACTGTTAGCCATAGGGATAATGGAATTTACTGGTTAAAATTGGTTGAATGTAGCTTCATCAGTAAGGCTGAACTCATTAAAATATTCTTAAAGACTGCTTTTAAAAAAACGTTTAGAATGTTTAAGTGAATGAGAATTAGATAAACATGAGATAACAAACAGTCACAAAAGAGAGTCATTTAAATATATTTATATTGTATATGTATATGTACGTATAATATACTTACAATATATTTTAAAATCTCTCTCCTGGTAGGAAACCTACATAGAAGCAGAGGAACTGAGAAAAGCACACAAGAAAATGAAATTGCAACTGAAAAAAGCATACTGCAAGTAGACATTATTAAAGGTAACAAAGAGATATATAATTCATGTGATTTGGCTTGGTATAAATTTTGTGCACTGAGATGTTTAACTGTCCAAAACTAATTTCATCTATGTCACACCAATTAAATAGGAGTAATGTTTGAGAAATCATTAAACTGAGACGCTTCATGCCAGAACACCACAGGAAAATATATGCCATCAACCTGAAAGATTATCCTCCGTTTTAAATATGAATGTAGGGGTGGAGAAATCTCTGTAACGGCAAAAAATAATTACACATTTTCTCCCTGTTCATCATGCCTGATTAGCCAGGAGGAAAACAAATATGCAGATAAGGCACTAATTGCAAAGGGACATATGCGAGCTGCGATGGGACCCCAGTGGCAGAGCTGGCATGCAGGTATGTCATCATCCTGTCATTACAGTGAGCACTTAGAAACCATCCAGAGATGGTTTCACATTTTTCACATTTGGAAACAGAGAAACCCCATCAGATTTCAAATACTGTCCAGCATAACACAGGACCCATTCTTCAGGCTTGCTCTCAGCCTGGCTACTGGCAACAGGTTCCACTCCTCCCTCCAAGTCCTTCAGAAAGCCTCTTTCTTTCTATCTCTGTGAAGGCCTCCTGCTCTCTGCTTTCACTGTCTACATGCCTGCTGCAAAGTCTCCATGTGCTGCCTCGCTCCCATTCCTGCCACCTCTCCCTGTTCCTCACCGTCCGCCTTTCCCTTTGGCCAGGCGTAGCTCAGGGGCTGAGCTGCTCTTCCCTGATGGCTCCCCAAAGCAGGGTGCCACAGCCATCATCACAAGGCAAAAAGGCAATGCTTCGCCCTGCTCCTGCCAGGGCAGAGCACAAAGAACGCTCTTCAGCCACCAAAATACTGGAGATGAGCTACCGAGATAACACAGACCTGCTGGCCACCTCCTTCACCCCCAGGGAAAGGTTCTTAACTGCTTCATATTTTGTTTAATTTTTAAATGGCTCCTTATCCATGACGATCAAAGCAGACTAAAAACCCAAACTGAGTACAATTGTCCTTTCTTTCTCTAGAGGATTAAATTGGTCTGTGTCAATAATGTAAAAAAAAGAACAGTGACATAGGACTGAAATCTAGAGCACATGTATGCTCAATAGAAAACTTCAGGTGTGGGGTCCAGCAGGTCTACAGATCACAGCAGAAGACTGTTTGACATTATTATTATTTTTTATTATTATTATTATTACTATTTTCTACATGGCAATTTTTTTTTGAGGAATTGCTGTGTCAGTGTAGTGTCTAATGTGTAGCCGTATGGGACTAATAAGTCTTTCCAGCTCTCCTTTGCTTTACAATGAGGCATATCAGCAAAAAGACCAAAGAAAAGAGGAATTTCATCATAGCAATATGTAGAAAATGTAAGAAAGAAGACAATCTGAGTCAGTAAGAATTTCATCCTCGCTGAAGCAGAGCTCAGTGCTGAGTGCTGAGTGAAGGGTGCAGACAAAGAAATTGCTACCAAATATGCTGTCCTTTCAGTGTAATACGGAAGCTGAACCCTCTGGCCCTGCAATATTCTCAGTTCACAGTCCAATGAAGATTAGAGGTTCAGGCAGCACCTCAAATGCCATAAAGCTGTAGATACAAAAGCTGGATACTATATACCACAATTAATGTACAGTTCTGATTCACCTAATTTGATGTAATAGCTGGAGAGCTTAGATGAACTGTGTATCAGCCCAACCATATCACCAGTGTGGTTCACACCTAGATCCAGACAAGGTACCTCCAGCCCATGCTGCACTGTGCACTGTGAACATAACCTGAGGTTTTTATAAGGCAGAACAGACTGTCATCATGATGTGGTCTGCTCTGTAGCACCACACTGTCCGAAGAATATCACTTGCTCATCTCTTTATCAGTTTTATTTGTGATGCCCGAGTTATTACATTTGGTCTTCTTAAGACTTGAAGCAGAGGGGGAACTACTGCACCCCTGAAATTAGCTGTCCTTATCGGTCAAGTTGTACATGTAAATTTGTCTAAATTCAACTTCAAGTGAACAGATCTTGTCTGCTTTTGTTTACGAAAATGAATTATCAGAAATCCTTTCCCATGCAGATAATTGTAGTCAACCATGAAATTATCACTTTATCATGTTTTTGAACAAGTAAACTAAATCTAGGGCTTTAAACTTCTCACTCAGTAAGGCAGGTCTTCCTGACACCAAATTTTCCTTCAGCTTTTTCCTGAAGTGCTCAGAATCAGACACAATACTCTCATAAGAGCCTCACTAATCCCTGTGTACAAGGATATTATCGTCATTGCATTTTGCCACATCCTTGTGCTTGTACACTCTGGATCACCACGGTTGTTTTAACTGCTGCATCTACTGGCATCACCTGGTGAATTACATGGCCACAGTCTTACCTAACTTCATTTTGGAGCTGTTATTTCCCTGCACTAAGATCTTTGACGAATAAAAGCAATGACAGTGTGCAAACATTGACCAGATGATAAACAAAAGCAGACTTCTGGGAATGTGAGGCTGCCGTTGAGCCCATTTATTGTGCTCAGGTGCACTTGGGACTTGAAATTGCTTAATTTCAAGGGGTTGTTACATGCCTTCCCTACAAGCTGCAGTCAAACCTCCCAGCCCCAGCTGCTTGGTCAGCCTACTGGGCGTCCCACCATGGGCTGAGCAGATGTCATCACAGCTAAGAAGAGATAAGTCTTATTAGCGAATACATTCCCCAAAGTGGTCCCGATGAACAAAGCAAGCGTCATTATTCTTTCCGGTTTCAGCACTATGGTTTAAAAGAGATGTTGCCTACATGGAGGCAGTGAAAGAACCAAAATGAAAGGAGGGGTGGAAATCATAGTGCATGGGCAGAGGTGGAAAGACAGCTCTCGGTGCCTGCAGGGGCAGCACAAGCAGGACAAGGTGACCTGCAGTGGGAAGGCTTACCCATCTTATGCTCTCGTGAGTGACCAGCATGGTGCTTGTGGAGAGTTTGCCAGAATCAGCATCACAAGAATGGGAGCCAGTGTCCCAGAGAGAAGGAAGGTAAAAGGCCTGACTGGTTTTTGGGCTCTGCACATAGGCATGGTGCCGAACATACTGCCATGAGGTTATGCCTCCTTGTAATTTAGGGGGTGACTGCACCTACAGTATTACAGGGCTTTTCCCTTACTGTGGGTTTGGCGCAGACCGAGAAGGAGCTTTCTGTTTTCTATTCACCTCACTGAACAATTTAAGCTCCTCTGGCAAGAGCTCTTTGCAGTCGGCAGAGGTCCACGCGCTGCCAGGGGAGCCAGCCACCAGCAGACATTCCCCTTCCACCCCAGCTCCCACAGCACCTCCCTTCTTGTAGTCTGTCTTGCACAGCATCAGCCAGCCTTTCCTACCACCACACAAAGCTGGTTCCTCTCCACTAAAATGCATACAGGAAGGGTCAGTATGTCCAGGCTCTTGTTGCCAACCCTGTGTATGGATTAGCATCACGTACTGCTGTCTGGGCTTGTGGGGATGGCACTGAGTTTTGTACATAAGACACAATTTTTATCTTAGTTTTCACCTCATGGTGGGTCATATGCAAGGGGCGTTGCCTTAAAAGTCAAGGGAAATGTCAAAGCCGAGTCAGAAGTTGCTCGCAGTCCTATGAACCTGTGCCAAGGCCCTGTGCGAACGCGCAGCAATTGCCGGTGAAAACCAGCAAACACAGATTGCCTACCGGTTAAGCTCAAGGCTGTAAAGGCCTTGTTGCTCAAAGGCCGCCCAACCTTTCAGTGACCTTGGCCTGAGGTGGAGTTTGTAGCAAAACATGAAAACAGGCATACCTCCCCTAGTTTCACTTTCCAAGGCAAACACTGCAAGCCCAGCCCCAGCCCAGCCCGAGGGTGACTGCCGGGGGAGCCACCGGCGCCGAGGTGTTTGTGTTTGCAACCAGAATGTTCTGCAAACCTGCACCAAATCAGCTCGCCTTGGAAAAGAAAAAAGAATAAAGAAAAAAAAAAAAAAAAAGAAAACAAAAAACCAAAAAAACAGGGAGGGAAACAAAAATTTGAATACCGAGCAGCCAAAGAGAAAAAAAAAAAAAAACCACAACAGACACCAGCTGCTGAAATGCAGGTTTGTTGCAGCCTGAGATTCAGCTAGGAAAGTGATCAGTAAGATTCTAAGTGCAAGTATGGCAGAAAACAAAGGGATGGCTCTAACCATGGACTTCTGGGTGGTGCGGTGGTACTGTTAGTGTCCGCTGCTTCTCCCTGTGATCAAATAGAAAGGGAATTAATGAAGCGCCTACTTCTTTTCACAAGCAGGCAGCAGTGAAAACCAGGGGAGAGCTGATGGTCTGGGACCCCTCCTCTCCATTTGCCACAGCACAACTGCCTGGGGGAGCCGAGCCGGCTCGTGAGGGAAAACATTCAAATCTGGGCATCAGAAGGAGAACAGGCTCCTGCCCCTGCGAGGAGCAGGAAAGGCCAGAGACCGAAGTGGGACACAGGAACACCGAGACAAGGGGCCTTCCACCCAGCTAGCACTGCTGCCTGGCACAAGGTGAGCCAGAAGGCATGTGTGTCTGAGTCCCTGCTTGCAAGCTGCTTGCAACCTTCTCCTAGTAAGGTTACTAATATATTGCTATAAATGATATGCTAAACTCACTGGAGTGCAACATCAGCATTCGCACATTCCCATGTCATGACATAGGCTATCCCAGAAACCGTGCTGTATGGCCACACCTTCACTTGGGCAAACTGAGGTCATCTTCAGCATTTGCATTTCCTTCCTTGAATGTTTCCATCCCCGAATGTTTAGTTTCCCTTCAAGCCTCAGATCCTGTAGATTTTACTAAACTTTCCTCCACAGACTCAGCCACACTTGAAGGAAAGTCAGAAGTTTAAACTGCTGGATGCTGTAACTACTGAGAAACAGGAGTGTATGGTGAGATCCTCCACACCAGAGATAGACAGGTACACCACTTAGTGGTTCAAGATCATTATGTTAATGTGTACTGTGTAACGTTATAATTTCCTATGCAAACTTCATCACCCTTATAACATCAATGAATCTTTTTAGTGCTTGCCAATCCTTTGCTTATTTGCTTCTCCCACCAACACCTTTTTTTTGCATGCTAAAACACTCAGCATTTGTATATGCTCATGTGAAGTGAACTTTGCAGGAACAAGGGAGTTGCATTGCAAATGGTAGTGGAATTATAGCTTCTCACTTCCTCAGCTGTGACATTTACATTTCTCAGCTTTCTGATTATTACAGAAAAAAAAATTTCAAAGTGGAATCTTCCAGTTTACCTCCCACTCTAGAAAAGATTTTCAAAGTAATAAAGTAAAAGAGAGGGAAAAAAATCCTTTCAGTGGGATTTGTGCTTCTCAGTCACTGGAAAGCTTTTGAAAAATCCCATGATAAGCCTTTTATTACCTAATATTTGTCTTGATTTTCACAGCTGCTCAACACCCTCCATTGATCTGTTAGAAATTGGTCATTTCCTCTAAATATTTGACTATGTAGTTGCGTAAGTAAAAATGGATTGCTGACTATACTGAACTATTTTGGAAAGGACTGTCCATAGTTTCTTCCGCAGAGCAGTATTACAAGGCAGTTGCTCCAGACAATTTTCCTTCCATTTTAGAGCCCGTTTGCCTAACTACAGGGCTACATGGGGCAGTATTATTGATTACTGTGGATTGTCGTTCAGCAGTTATGGGAAAATGTAGGTAGAACATTTTGAAAAAATGCCCAGAGTGGGTTTATGTTGACTCATTCAGGACTTAGACTACGTACGAGGAGTACTGGTTTACTTCTATGAAGAAGTTAGGAAAGGTTTGGCAATAGATAGAAGTGGACATTGGTTTAAAGTGCTAGCATTGCTATGTACAATTTTAAAGACATCAGAGGTTGCAGCCATCCCTCCTACCCAGGGCAGGTTGGCTGCACAGGTTCCCTGTATCTGTTGCAGTTACCTTCAACCCCACAGCAAAGAGGATGCAGACAACATCACAAACATACTTTGTAAAAGCAAAGTGGAATCAAGCTATTTACAGCGCACTGATTTGGGGCTATTGATAACAAAAGCCACAAAACCTTAAATTTTTAAGATAGTAAATATTAGCTTCATTTCACAGAGGGGAAACCCACTCTGCAACGTGAACTATGAATCCTGCCAGCATCCCAATCCTTTAGCAGCCTTTTTTGTCCACCAAATTCAAATACCTGAAAAGGATCAGGAATTTGGAAGAGGAATTAAACACTGTTGGTTAGGAGAGCAGACTGGAAAGAGCAACAGCATTTTAACAGAACTGTATGGTTTGGAGGACTTTGTGCTTCTGTCCTGCTGGAGGCTTAATGAAAGCAGCCTTATTAGCAGTAATTAGAAGCTGAAGGCACTAATTGAATGACTGTGCATTTCCAGTGAAGTCATCGTAGCTGCCAAACTGAGTTTGGGAAAGTCAGGATTTTAACCGACCACAATGTTACATCATGAACCAGATTTAGCATTACTTAGAAAGTAATAACAGTAACAAAATCTTTCATTTCTGCTCCTTTCTGAAACCACAGAAAGGCTGTACCAAAAAAAGTGACTTCTTAATCTTGAGAAATTTTAATTTGCACTTTTATGTCAGCTTCACTCTATTTTCTCTAAAATTGTTCACTCATGTAAGACCATGATGTGAGCTCTGGATTTGACTAAGTAGCTGTGCAGAGCAGCAAGGGATGTAGGGTGGGAAATGCTCTGTGAATCAGAACAGCACACAGGCACGTTCTGTCTCTGCCCCAAATAGGCAGCTTTGGATCCTATAGGTATGCTGAATCTGTCCCAGGCACCTTTGCTATCTACCAGTGGTTTACACTGTCACAGAAGTGGTATTTTAACAAACACACGCAGAATCTTGAAGTTTCCTGACAATTGCCTCGTATACACATACAAACGAGAAAATGGTGTTCAGATAGGAAGCTATCAAAAACCCATGTTTTCCTGTTTACATAGCAGAGCCAATATGTATAGCTTGAAAGTTTATTATAGTCCTGAATATTATTAAAATGTTCATACTAATATAAAAATTACCAACACTTCATGTGCACCGAACACCTGAAATTTTCTGTTCCAAGGTAAGAATACAAAGCTGATGAAATGGGTTTCAACAATAGCTAGTAACAGAGAAGATGCCAGCATTGGTAACTGTGGAGAATTAAACCACTTTAACTGTTTTGAACTGGTTATTTAGCTGGGCTAGAAAGCCTCAGAACAGAGATTTTTGGAAAGAGAAGCAGATTTGATAAATGATTTGTTGTTGGTGATCAAGGTCCATAAAAGTTGCTTCCTATGCTCAGAGGCGGTGAATCCAGCTCTGCAGGGGGAGAAGGACTTCCTGCAACACCAGGATTTTGTCATAGGCATCAGTGAGGCAAAGATAGCTCCCAGCAGCTGTTCCTTTCAGTTTTCTACCTGCCTCCATATATTGTTAGCAGATAGTTGTAGGAGTAATATTAGTTTTATATCACCATTTGAAAATTGCTTTTTAGTTTAGTTGCTACAAACTTCTGTACTAGGGTGTGAAAGGGACCATTATTATTAATGTATGAACCAGAATACCTCCTGCTCATTTCGCTCCCATTTTATCGCCTCATGTAAACAGGAATGTTATAGTAATTTGCATTACCCATGCAAATTACTAAAAATGCATAGGACTGATAGGTACAAACTGAAAATTCTTAATCCAGAATGAATCACAAATAGCTTGCTACATCTTTGGATCAATTTATGAATCCCTGGCAATGATGAAAGAGGAAAAGTTTTTTTTAAAAATTATTTGAAATAATAATTTCAATAACTACATATAGTGATGGATTTGACAGCTCTGTTAATGATGCAATTTACTCTGAAAACCTTTAATCTGCTGCAAACCAACAAAAATCTAGTGCCTTCAAATCAGCTGCAAGAATTTACTACATCTGAAAGGACAGTCTACAAGAGTTATTTCAGATGACAAGCTCCAGTTTATTATCTTAATTAAAACTCAGCTCTTATACTGGGTTTCCCATCTTCAAAGAGATACACAAATTCATGTTACCATGTTTTGTTCCATGTCTTCTTTTAAACTCATTGCCAAATAGACTGTTTTGTTGTGTAAAAATAAACAAAGGTACTTCTGAAAAAATGTTGACAAATGTAGATTTTTAATTTACCCTAAAGATGTACGAGTGGTTCATTTAGGTGTGGGTGCGACGTGACACTTTTGCCTGTGGTTTATGTGCTAGCACTGTTTTATCTAGTGAGCCACTAGCATGCAGGCAACCTGCTGCTGGTTGTATGCATTGGGAATGAATGGTTGTGGTCTGCATGTTTCTCATAGATCAGCACTCTGCAGTTACTTAATTGCATAAGAGAAATCTCTGTCTTTTGAAGAAGTTTCACTGCTCACAGGTGAAAATGGAAAAAACCTAATGCTTGCCAAGATGCAAAGTCCCACCTTCTTGTTCCCTTCCCTTCCCTTCCCTTCCCTTCCCTTCCCTTCCCTTCCCTTCTTCCCTGCAAGAATCTATGCAGAAAAAAAAATAAGTTCCTAATTAATGTTATTGACTCTGCATTTGAAAATGACACAACATTATGTAAAAGAGGCTGAAGATGTCCCTTAGCACTGCAGTTGTCTGACAAAGGATGTCTTTGCCATCTTTTCAGAGAGTAGGAAAAAAAACCTGACCTGATATGGAATTTCCTGAGGATATTTAAAATGTTTAAAACATGGGTTAAACTCAAATATGTAAATTATTATGTCTGAGTCACTGCCGCTACAGCAATTACGGAGACATTAGTTTCATTTGTTTTGGTTGTCTGAAAAGTTTCCAAATCCCTTCACTTTTGCATAAGCATGACAATCAATTTAATGTAAGGACCTTTAACCACAGTAAGGCATGATGATCTAAATTAGGTCAGCTTGTATTTGTGAGTGTGCTAGAAGTGTAACCTACTCAGATCAAATTAGGTCAGCTCACAGTGTCCTGCTTATTGAAATATGCCTCTAGAAGAGGACATACACAATCTGTTGAAACACGAACTGAGAAAGACAAGACAACTTGGGAGAACACTATCTTCTGTTTCAGATCGGTGTACCTACATTTGACCCTTATACATGGAAGTGAGAAAACACACCGGCAACATACCTTTCCTTAGACAGTGTGATTATGTATATCTTCCTCCAATACCATTTACCTGTTTATTTCCGTTGTTTGTCTGGCTGAATATAATTGCTTAATCAGCCAGATGAATATCATCATGAGAATTCTACAATATATTCTCTGCTTGTACAGAAAAAACAGCAATATAAATCTGGCACTTTATTAAACTTTAATTTTACAAAAGTATTTCACTCTTCCTAAGTGTTGATTTTTCATGCTCATGCATTCTTTAGCTAAGGAGAAGAAATATGATATCATATATTGTCACTTTCTTTTTGGGTATACAGCTTAGGTATACAGCCTCACTAATCTCTTAAAGATGATGCTTTTGTTTCCCTAAACTGTCTGTGTGTAAGCTATGCTTATTGTTATGCTTATGTTATACCATATGTTCCTTTATTGATTAAGATCTCTGTAATAATTCAATTCAATATGATTGATTTACTAATCCCCATACAGACTTTTGAGGCTGACACATACAAGTCTTTTAGCTTATAGATACACGAATGCATTATGAGACCAGTATTCTTAGCACTTCACTAGAGAAAACATGGCATTCCTTACACAAAGGCACATTATTTAATGTGCAAAAACTTTTATAGCTGTAATAGAAACTAACAAAACTTTTAGCCAGCCTTACAAAAAACCTGCCTGGCTTCTGTTTTCTGTATGCCTACACTCATCTGGGCTAAAAGCCTTTTCAAGAGCAATAGTTTTGACACAGCCAGCTCCATTAATACAACATCATAACAATGTTATCTTGAAAATCTCTGGAAAAATATTTTTCAAAATACTGTGCAACTCACGTCAAACAAATCTAATTCAATTTGATTTAATGTAAAAATTTGAAAACCCATGTTATGTGAGATTGAGTTTGCATTTCTAAATATAGAGCAGGTAAGTAACTTTGTTCAGTTCTGGTATCAACACTTGTCTGCAGATTAAAAAGGACAAGTGACTAATGCAAATCCGAAAACCTGATTTACAATGCCTAAGTCCATTTAACAGCTTAGCCTCTTCTCCAATTCTGAGAGTGCTTAGACCACTTATATGCATATATAAAACTGATGCAGGGGTGAGCTCAGTGTTTCGTAAGTAAGCCTCCAAGAGCACTGATGTGATCAAGATCAGCTGTAATACTCACCAGCAATGAATTAAACTGCTTTTGTACATTAAATAATGTACCTTTGTGTAAGGAATGCCATGTTTTCTGTAGTGAAGTGCTAAGAATACTGACCTCATAGTGCATTCGTGTATTTATAAGCTAAAAGACTTTTATGTGTCAGCCTCAAAAGTCTGTATAGGGATTAGTTAATCAATCTTATTCTACTAGGATTGTACTATTAGGGAGATGTTAATAAAGGAACAGATGGTATAACATAAATACCCAAGACAGCACATCCCACAGTTCCCTCTCAAGTCCAAGAAGAGCACAGTGGCTGTCAATAGCACAGTTTGAAGAAAGTGCATCCATAGTCTGCAGTAACATGGGGCTCACTAATTTTCTAAGAGGGTGTTAAGTTTTAAACCTTTGTAACACACTTGTTTATATTTGGCCTTTTCTACTTCAAAAATATACCAGAAATCTTGGCTAGCAGTTTATTGAGGAGATAGAAGGTGGGAGAATTGTGAATATTAAAATAATATCTGATTTCTAGATAGGCTTAACATAAATTAAACTGTAAAGTCTGACTAAATACCTGGGATGCTTGATTCCAGAACACGAACTCAGTAATATAGAGAGAAGTCCATACAGACATATGAGGAAAGACATCAGAACTTTATTTTTTCTCTATAAATGAAAGTTTAAGGAAACATTTGGTCATTGTATCTAGCTTCCAAAAGAAGGGCGGCTTTTCAGTTTAGAACCCAAAGCATAAAAAAGTCCAGGCACTGGACCATGAAGTTAGAATTCAATCTGAGCAAGAGATGCCTATTTTTAAAAATTAGAGTAATGATTAGAATAAATTGGTGTCTGATGTTCTGGACTCACTTTCACCTAATCTTTTGCAATCATAAACGGTCACTTTTCTAAAAACTATCAAAAAGAATTACTAGACTTTTTTGGGGAACTTTAGGTTGAAGTTTCTTGCGTTCAAAGGTAAAATTTCCAGATGAAAACTTGGTTTAGTTTGAAATCAGTAACAACAGTCCACTGATTTTAGCAGAGACAAAAATTCACCCTATGAATATAAATGCTCCAAAACAAACTGATGGTAGGAAACAATCTTTGATTTTATCTGAGTACCAGCTCTTTTTTTCTTTTTTTTTGAGTTTGTCCTCATTTTGTTCCTTACCTTACCATTGTTTTTGTTGTTTGTATGTTCAGATGTGGGTAGTGGTAGAGAAGAGGAAATCTGTTTCTTACTTCTAATTCATCTGTTTCTGAGAAGCCACCCTAGCCCTTCCTTTGCTCAGCTTTGGATCTTTTAAGGAGTCTCGCATTTTAACCATTCAGGCTTACAATTGAGCATGAGAAGAATAAAATAACAGAGAGATGTTTCTCTTTGTCCTTACCACCAGATTGAAGAAAGATCAATTCTAACTAGGATAATTTGCTTGAGGAAAAGATAAATCTGTGCTGATTATCGAGTAGCCTATGTATTTAGATAATGAGAGTTGAAAATATGCCATGGGCTAAGCTTCAGAGGGCTCATCTAATTCAACAAATTTTAAAGGAAGTGGTGAGGGAGAAAAAAAGCCAAATAGGCTTAGGTACTGAAACCATATTCATTTTAAAGTACAAGCTAATTGTTGCTAAAAGTGTTAAGCAAAAAACCTGAAGAGATTAATGTTCATCTCAAAAAATAAGCAAAAAAAGCTTCTATAGATTCTTTGAGATTCCTTTAACACGGAACAAAGCTAAAACCTTCGATTTCCTGCTCCCTTTGTCAATGGAACAATAGAAAAGACAAGATGCATTTTTCAGAAAACTGGTTGGGTTTTTTTTTTTTATCTCCTAAGGATGTATGCATGCTGCAAAGGGTACTATGACGTTCAGGTGCTCTAAGTTTAGCCATGGCACTACAATTAGCAGCCTCTGTTTGTTTTAAGAAGACTCCAATGCCTGAACTAGCTAATTAACTTACTTCCAGCCAGCTTCAACACCTTTATATTACATTTCACTTGACAAAGGGACATATCCTTATTTTAGAACACTAACCACAAGACCATCCTTCTTCCCTTTTAGGCTTCCTCCCAGAAACAATGTGAATGACATGCCCAGTTTAAAAAAACATTGGTTTCATTGTGTCACTATTAATCTTTTTAAGGCTAAAAAGGAAAACATGGTGCTAAACCAATTGCAACATGTACTATCCGAAATTCAGCTGTCATGGTACTGCAAAGTTTTGTTGTGTGTTTAATCTAGCCCTGGGTACACAGGACGTTGATTTCCAGGTGACTTCAGCACATCCAATTTTTAAAATACTGGCAACAATGATTGGATTTTTGTACGTACTGTTATTTCTGTTAACAAATTAAAAATGGTGAAGAAAAATCCTACAGTGACATAATTAAATGTTATTTCTCTAGAAGTGGCAACATTTCCAAAGGACTAACTATGATCAAGACTTGCTCCTAAACCTACTACTCCTACTTTATGATAGCTATAATATCTGTGAAGTTCTGCAGTGGCTCAGATTATGAGTTCAACAGTTATAATCCTGTAACAAAAAAATCAGATTGAGCATGGAATGTCATTTGCTGGAAAAGCAGCAATTCACGGTTAACCAGGATGTAACTAAACTTCTTCAGATAAAAATGTGCTCCTATCTATAATGAGGTAAGAAAAGTTTTAGCTTTCTGTATGTATATAGGTGTATATATATAAATATACATATATATACACGTACTGGAAAAAAAAAAAAAAGAAAAGACGAACCACTGCTATGAGAAAAAGAAGAGAAGGAAAAAAAAGTCTTTGCCTAAGTTGAACTATGAAGTGGGCATGAACACATTCTTTGTTATGGAAGGGTAGTGCTGCTACTTTTTAATTAACAGGTATGATATTCATTGTGTGAGATAAGTACAGGTTTTTGTCAAAGTGCAGACAACCACTTGTGTTAAGGTAAGGTAGAAGCTTGTCAAGCCCTGTGCTGCTAAGTCAAAGTTCTGCTACTCTGAAGAGTAAGGATGTCTAAACGTGTTGCTACTGAAGCCATGACAGTGAGAAATTTTGAATGTAAAGTGACTACAAAAGATAAAGGAAATGAAATTCAAAACATTTCAGAGAATCTTTAAATGAAGAATAGAATATTTAAAGGTCAGGAAATTCCCCCTACATTTACCTTTACAATATGAATGCTTCCAAACTAAATGAAGGTAGTGAAATTTTATTTCTATTATCTTTGTTATAACTCTATTGAATCAATTCCTGTATATAAATTAATGATAAAGTGCATAATGCATACATATGCATAATGCATATGTATGCTAAGGGTGAAATCTAGCATACATTTAAAAGTGACAGTGGAAGATGTAATTTCTGCTTAACAACAGTGCAACCTGGAGATATCTTTTGATCTGAGTAATGAAAGGATGTTCACTTTTTGATTCCTCTCCTCATGGTGCTCATAAGATAAGCAAAGACACTGGATACCATTCTCATCCATTTTCATCTTCAGGAGAACTAGCTGTTAAAAGCCATTTAGTTACGCTTGTGTCGCATCAATTAAGTTATGGTAAAACTGAAAATAATACATTTAAGATCATAGAATAATTCAGGGAGTAATCTCCAGAGGTCATCCATTTCAACCTCTTGCTCAAGCAGCATCAGCATGAGGTCAGAACAGTTTGCTCAGGGATTTATGCAGTCAGGTCTTGAAAACCTCCAAGGACACAGACTGCACAGCCTCTTTGGGTAACCTGTTCCACTGCTGGATGGTTCTCATGGGGAAAATGGTTCCTCTTACATCTGCTCAGAAACAGTCATGTTTCAAATGGTGCCCATTGTCTCTTGTCGTCCTTCTGTGTGCCACAGTAAAGAATCAGACTCCATCTTCTTGATAATTCTGTCACAGGTATTGTAAAACTACTGTTAGATTCCCCCAAAGCCTGCTCTTCTCCAGGCTAAACAAGCACAGTTCATTCAGTGTCTTGTCTCCTGGCAGGTGCTCAAGGCTCCAACCCTCTTGGTAGCCCTTCACTGAACCTACTGCCATTTGTTGATGTCTTTCTGGTATTGTGAGGCCAAAACCGAACATATATTGTAGACATACCAAGTGCTGATTGCTGGAGGATAACGAGGTGTCTCAATCTACTAGCTATGTTCCTGTTAATACATGCCGAGATGCTGATGGTCTTTTCTGCCAGGGCACACTGCTGGATCATGTTCAGCTTGCTGTCCACCAAGATCTCCAGGTCCTTTTCAGCAGAGCTGCTCCCAGCTGGAAAACCTCAGTGTTTATCATTGTGACAGGTTAGTCTTTCCAAAGGGGCAGCCTTTTGCATCTGTCCATCTTGAATTTGCAGGGATGTCCTACGATGAAATGTAAAACTCCAGAATTTTCATTACACATAATACTTAAAATTGTTAAAGGAAATTATTTCCCACTGTCAAGGATATTTTGTAAAATTGGGAATGAAATAAAATAGCTTTTCTACTTACAAATGAGCATATTTATTATAGCATCTGCCAGAAGTAACAAAAGCTGTACCAAAGCAAGGAATTTGTACTGATGAAGTGAACAATATTGCATCTTTTTAAATTTTCTGATTGCTTGTGTTTTAATTTCGTAACTATAATATTGCAAATTAGTTTGTGCGGTATACTTGATTTTCAGCTTGTATCTACCATTCTGTGCTTTTTCAATGTTTGGAGAACTTCTCTTTAGCAGTCTTCAAGCATTAAGAAAATTCAGCATAGCTAAGGGGCTTTTCACAGAACAGCTTGCTTCACTTATGAAGAATACAAAAAAAGTAACCATGGCTGAACCTCATGCTCAGTGGAAATTTTGAGGTATGGACCACAGAGCAGATTGAGGAACTTTTCTTGCTATAATGGCGACAATGTGACATCACATAGCCACATTTTAAAGCAAAAAGAAAATGAAATACTGTCTTTAAAAGTGTTCCGGTTACTTGAAAATTTTTGAATCTTCCTGTATCAGATCCTGCTTCCTCAAGGGTGTGCCTGCAGGAATTCTACTTATGTAAAGGAATGGATCTCACCCCTGAAACAGACTAGTATGGAGCCCAAATTCTTTACAGAAAGAAATATTGAGCTTGATTTAGGGAGAGAGATTTTATGCAAGTCAATAAAAGTGTAGAAGACATCCTAATTCAGAAGTACTTTTTGGGTTGTTGGGTTTTTTGAAAGAACATTTTTGCAGGGATGGAATACAAGAAATTTTAGTTATTATAAGAATATTGCTGATATAAACTCCCTTGCATCTTTTCTAAGGCAAACTACCCAAGGCTTTTTCTATGCAGCATACACAAGAATACCTGAAATAAGTGAAATTAAGGAATAGAGGAAATATAACATTAAAGGCATACTGTGAAAACAGGATCAAATGTTGCATCCAATTAACTGAAAGCCAAATTTATTTTTCAGGTTTTGTTTTTAATTACGTATTTTAATATCAAAAGTGCAGTTATTTGTTCTTTCAGTTCCCATCACGAACTGGATTGAAAAGAATTATCCATCTTGATTTTAGAACTCTGTGATGAGGAAATAGCTGCAATATTTAGTAAATTGCTTTAATGGTTAATTTACTTTCCATTAAAAATCTGTGACTTTCCGTTAAAAATTTGTGACTTTGAAGCCTCAAATTCCAGCCATCAAATCTTGCTTGTCTTTGTCTACCAGAATGAAGATGGCCTACATGTATTCTTGTAAATCCATACCTGAACCCCTGTTAAGTTTTCCTTTGATGAAGTAAGAAGACTGACTTCCTTGAATTTTCTGGTACAAGGCATGATTTCCCATCATTCTTGTGGTTCTTCTCTGAACACTTTCCAGTTTTCAGCATCCTGCTTGAAGTGTAGGTATGAAAACTGAACATTACATGACTGCAACTCCACTGCCAAATCTGAATGCAAATCTACTCAGCATTCCCCCTTCATAAATACAAGGACTTCCTTCATGTCTGGCCCCCAGCATTAGGCTGGAAACTCCAAGTGTATTGAATAACTACTGTGATATTCAATCATACTCAAGTAGTAACTGTTAACAAAAATAAGTTGATGTTGTCAGGGGATACATTCTTTGCTTTTTGAATTATGCCTTTACTTTTACCATAAAGAATATGTACTATTTGACACTTCATCATGCAATCCAATTCACGTTTTCTTATTTGAAATTGCTCTGTAATTTGCACTTATTTTCAAACTTTATCAGTAATGGTTCCATTGTAAGCCATAGGCAAATTATATAAATAGTGTATGACAAAGGAGTAAGACTTGCAGAACCTTACCTAAATAGCAATTTATGATTTCCAGTAGCTGAAGTTGCCTTTTACCTCACTCAGGTTTACGGACTACAGGCAAGCATTTCAGAAAATAATACCTTTTTATTTTCACATGGAGAACTCCAGTATGCAAAACCAGAATTGAACATCTACTTATTAAAGCTGGCTTTTACTGAAGAAACTAAATATGGAACAAAAGCAAAAATTTAAAGATTCCTAAACATGCAAAAGTAATATTTTCACATGAGAAGAAAAAAGCTGAAGTCTTGTCTGGATATATATATATATGTATATGTAATGTTTCAACAATATTTGGGATGAAATTCTGACCAAGTTGTCCATCCTATGTGAAGAAATTATTCTGGTAACAAAGCAGATAAATTTGTATGCACATAAAGTCTGTTGTCATAAGTAAAACGAGGATGTTGAGGTTTTAGCATGGTTTGCGGGGGCACAACAAAGTTACATCTGTTTCTAAGATAGTACTTAGCTACAATGTGCCAGTGTGGTTTAGCACAAAATATATAGAGTGAAGAGACGCAACATTATTTGCCTGAAGTGATAAGTTTACTGAGTTCTATTCTGAGCTTTGTATATCACATATAGATGCTTTGATCTGCTACCGCCAGACTACCAACTTTCCTTTCAAAATTTGACTGTCTTTAATCAACAAAGAAAGAAACCTGCCATTATTGACATCAGCAAGTTCTAAAAGTCTGACAAAATGCTTATTTTTTTATCACGACAGAAAACAGAATGTATTTTACAGGTAGATCTGCTAGTCATTGTCTAACTATAAATATGCCAGTTTCTCTTTTTTGTATGCTGCGATTTCTTTTTTGACACGTAACTGTTTTATATCTCAAGCAGGCAATTCAGAAATCTTGTTGAGAACATAAGCAAATGTTATGCAAGTACTACTATATTATGTATACTTGGCTAAAATTAGTAAACATACATTAAAAATATAAAAATATTCTGTGCAGATAGCACTTCTCAACAAAGGGCAAAGCTTTGTGGTTCCCTATGAGTTTGCTGACTTCAATCAGACTATTTGTATTCTTAGAGAGCATCATATGTTTGAGTACTTTGCTGAATCAAACCAGGGAAAGGAAGCTTTAAATGTTTTGTGTATTTGTTACCAGGGTACTTGCCCAGTGCAGAAAAAAATACCCCAGAATGACGGAGCAGTGTTCAACTATGAGTAGGCATCTTGGAAGTATTTGCTTATTAATTAAGTTTCTAAGCTAGTAAGACAATGTAGAATGCAGAAGGCTGGGCTGCTGACAGATTGCAAATTGGAAGGTGTACTGAATTCAGATAATCACATTTACATACCTGCTATGTTCAGGCTTCAGAAAACTTGAAACAGTAGCTTAGAATACCACTGAAAACAGGATTTATTAGCCATCTAAATCTTGAATTTCAGAGGAATTAATTATAAAGACTTCTAAAATGTATGTTTAAAAGTTCCGTGAAAAAATAATTCCTGTCATCTTATAGTTAGCATCACTAAGAGAACGGAAAAGTTGAATAAAACTGCAAGGAAACACAAAGATCATATTAACAAGAAAATTTCTGTAAAAAGTATTCCAGAACAACTTCCAGGAAAGCCAGTAAGAATCATACTGGGTATAGAAAAAGAAACAACCACTTCACCGGTAAGTAAGGAAAGTGTTTCACCAAGACTCTGGTTAATCTGCCACAGAAAGCAACATCCGCTAGGTGTCATCGTGTGCCATAGACATTTTTTGATAAACACCTATCATACGTGAAAATTTGAACATGTGTCTGAAGTATAGGATGCCCTTGAATACACTGTGCTGACTAAAAAAGAACGTTTAGTCCCTTACTGAAAACTTTTGTGCAGAACCCCAATGTAAATTCTAGTGACGACCAATACTATGTGCAGGATTAGCAGTAGAACCACAACTGGTGTAGCACCTACCTTACTGCTTTATCTGGGGCTTGCTCAGTGCACCATGATGGGAGGGGAGGTTAATGGGGACCAGCACCCTCCACCACTAACACCCTTGCGACGTCTGTCGTGCTGCCCAGACTTTTAGTGGGTGGTAGCAGAGTTTAGGTCTAATGGAAGGTTAGAAATAGAAACGTTGTATAACAAAGGTTCATCATGTCTGCTGCCAACAAGCACTCCATTTTCATGCACATGATGTCCTTTTGGTAGTTTATCCCAATCTCAGAGAAAAGAGTGTTTTTATTTACTTGTTTTATTAGCTATGAATTGTAACATGTTTTTAAACATTAATTGATTACAACATTTAATTCACTAAAAATTACTGAATTAATAAACTATACACATAACAAAAGGTGACCAGATATCTTAGCTCACTTACAAGAATTGAATATACTCTGTTCTTATATCAATTACTAATGAACACACTACCAGCTCTATTTGAGTTCAGAAGCTGGTTTATTTTTATTTAAAAGTATCATCAGATTATCTAATATGAACTAACCATAACTTTCCCTGTTCTGTTTTGTTGTTTGGTTTTGGTTTGTTTTATTTTTTTTTCTTTTCTTTTTTTTTTTTTTTTTTAATTTAAAGTAACAGCAAATGTGTAATTGCAATGGGATTTTGCTCTTGCAACAATAAACAAACAATCCTTTCTCATGGGAGGACTGGAGAGCTAAGACACATTTCTTACAAACTTGAAAAACCCCATTTCTTAATGTTCATGAACAACAATTTTTCATACGTTGTCTTTACATGTGGTGTTCTTTCCAACAGTTGACTGTGCTTGTTCGGATCTTTGGAGAAAAGTTGCAATATCCTATGACAAGGAAAATAAAAAGTTAAAAGGTCATTTCATGTCGCAGCCTGATCTACCTTAAAACTTCCCATAATAATGACTGTCTTTCTATGGGGTGAGCTTTGTAACTAATGACTAGAAGATTATGAATAAAGAACTAACTTCAGTGGAGATACATTACTTCTGCATGGTAACACTTTCCATAGGTGACATAAGATGTCTTCCAGAAGGGAACTAAAACCAATGCTGTCATTCAGCTTAAGCACTCTGTTTAATGCACTAATGAAAACATAAACATACAGTGAGAAATGTGGAAAGAACATCCTTCATGGCAAATTCCAAAGGAGTTCCTGATGTATCACTAATATTACTGAGATGATGTTTTCATGTTATCCACACAATATCATTGCCTTCAGTGATTTTACAAAAATACAGTATGCTAAAATGCAATTCTTAAAGTAAGCAGAGATCTTAAGCATCAGTAAACTTATCAGTAAAGAGAGGTGCTAAGAGTGTTGTTTAAACCAGCAAATATTCAGAACACACAGAGACAAATTCTTCAAGAAAGGTTCCTTTTCTTTATATGTCATATTTCAGGCTGAACTTAAACAACACTTCAAGGAAATGGAAATGAAAGAAAATAAGTAGCTAACATTGGGAATAATACATATGTGGATTAGTTAATTTTTTGCACTGTCCTGCATTCTTAATAAAAAATTGTTTGAGTTGTTAATTTTCAACAATTTTGTACCAGCACAATCTTCCCTGTTTCCTATTTCAGCTATACTATCCATTGTCTAAGTAGGACGAACAAAGAATTTTTGATTTTAAAAAATAATGTGCTGAATGTTTATACAAAGATAAATAGTAATTTAACGTCCTAGCATTTTCTGGTATTGTCAGTAAACACATTTTTCCTTTAGCAGAATAATTAACAGTCAGAGTTTTTATAAAATATATTAGTTTAAAATTCAAATACATATTCCAATCTGTATTTTGTGCATATTTTGAAGATACAGCCTTTTTTCAAAAACAGAAACTGCCTGTATGCAATGATGCCTCATATGCCTTGCAAAAATATCAGGAGCATTTCAGTGAATACAGAGTAATCATGTTAAAAGGTAATTTTTTGAGTCCTTTGTTTTAGAAGGTATTACTAACATTTATCTTTGACACTAAGAAAGATTTCGGTTTAAGGAGGCCTTTTTCAGCATATTGAGTCACAAAAAGGAGTTTCAGTTCCGGTTCGACAAAAGTAAATGTTAGCAAATGGAACCTTCAGCAAGTTCATTATCAGCACTTATCATTACCACACGAAGCAGATGAGGATCTCAGTAAACTGAAGCGTTTCTGGCGTGGTAGAATGTGAATTTTATTATGAGTGTTCTAAATATAAAGTACAAATCTATGTTCCTGTAAAAAATAAGTTTGAGAAAGCTACTTCTGATCATTGTGGATCAAATGATACATAGAGACACATCCAATACTACCACTGTGTTCATGTGTGTGGGAAGTGGAAACTTTATGCTCTAGCAATTTCCATAGAAATACATGTTAAATATCAGTCTAAAAGTAAGAAAGGTATGATTGAAAATTATAATCTAATGCAGAAAAGAGAGTGACAGAACAGTATTTAAGTATGTGTTAAGAATGAAAAAAGTTGCCTCTGGAGAGATTTTATTTATGTAACTAACGCTTTTGCAGAGGAAAACAAAACTAAATAACCTCAAAACACGGGAGAAATAGTACTCCAAAGATTTGCTATGTCTGTGTTTAATGAAGAAAACAATGTTTCTGTTACACGAATAGATATTTTTATCATTTTTTAATGTAAAAAAAATATTTTTCACGTATATTTGTATTTTCTAAGGTTTTTCTGATGGAATATATGATTAAGAGAAGCAAAACATAGATCTTTTTTTTTTTTAAAACTAGGTATTTAAACACCGAGTTAAATTTTCCTTCTCTTGCACACTGGGACATTTAAAACACCACATGAAAAAGGCTTCTGAAGTTTCATAAGTATTACAAGTACTGCCTATGCATAGACAGTGATTCAGCAGTGCTTTTTTCTGCAAAACCATTGACTATGAACTATATGGTCCGCCTCTTAGGCCTTACTGAATATAATCTCTATGAACTCTCCCTAGACAGAAAGTATTTTTACTTTGTTAAATGATAGGTGGAGTTCTGAATGTTTGCTGAGTTGTGCAATATTAAATGGCTGCTGTGAGTATAAACAGGTTTTGTAATAATTGTTCAACATGCTAATAATTTTTTTTTATAAAGACATGTTAACTATACTTTATTAGAAATCCTATCTTGGTAAGACTCCTATTTGAATGGAAATTTGAGTAATGTCACTGAAATGATTAATAAACCCAACCAAAGTAGCAGCAGTAATAATATGACAATTAATTTAGAAGGAATAAGCTTGATGCAAGGGCCTATGTTAAATGGATTCAAAACATGATACCCCTATCTTCAAAACTAGAGTTTTAAAAAAAGGACTATTCAGCAGTCGAAAGCAGGATAAAAAAAGTAACATAACATTGTCAAATGCATAATAGTTTTGATATGCTGAATGCTAATTATCAAATTACCTTGTTATCCTGGGTAATCATAAGAATGTAGTCCACTCAAAATAACAAATTAATGCAATCATGAAGAATTATAGAAGGAGAATATAGCCCAGACTCTTTATTTAAATTTGTCACAATCAAAGTAGAGAGTTACTAAAATGTGTGATTGTTTCTGTGTTACTGTGACAGTTTGGGGATAGAAGGCAAAATTTGTAGCAAGAAATAATACCAGCTCTGGAGAATACCAAGCTTAATAGAAATACCTATGCAGTGGAAAAAGCAGAATTGCTTGCTTCTTCCATCTGAAATCTGTTGGTCTAATAAAAATATTCTCTCATTTGTTATTATTTTATTCAGAATATAATAAAGTGCATTCATAAACACACACTCATATATAGGTGTGGTCTAACTATTCTAAAGTAATAAATTTCATCTGACAAGTGAAAATAATGTGTTGATAATGGCAAACCACTTGAAAGTTCTAGACAGGACCAGAAAGACTCCTAATCAGGACAGAAAAGAACAGATAAAAAAGTAATAGAATTTCCAAGCTTATTCATTTGTTAGCATTTGTACTGAGGCTAACAGAAATGTAAGATGTTGTCAGCCACTGGTATATGAACTGAGAAAACAAACTCACTTCAAAAGACAAGAATATATCTCACCAGGAGGAAATATTTTTTTCATGGATAGTATTGGTTAAAATTGAGCAGATCATCAAGAGGCCAAAGGAATCAGGTGTCCTAGCTCAAATTTAAAAAATTCTAGCCAGATATTCCATTTGTAGTTTTGAGCAAAACATTTTATTTTCCACTGTTTATGACTGCAGTAGTAGAAACATTTTAACCTTAGAAACCACACCCTAACTTGCTATATTTATCTTGTAAAAGATCTCAAAATAACAGCACTGTGGTTGAATTTCATTTTTATAGAGATTTTTATAGTCTTAGGACAATTTCTGAAAAAAATAGTTGATGCTAAAAATACTGTTTACTTACTTTGGAAACGTTTAGGAAGAAAAAAGTTCACCTCTTCACCAAATATAGCTCTTTGAAGAACTGTCACAGAAAAACCATTCCTGGTGTACATATGCTTTTGACCGAAATCCTAACCTACATAAAGCAATGGCCACTGGGTCTCTATGCCTGTTTGCTGCTGAATATAATAATTTGATGTAAAGTTGAGTAAGAACTTGTGGTCTTAGCTCTTCCCCAGTTAGTCAGAATTTGAAAGTAAGACTGAAGTGTTGATTTCATGCACAAAAGAGAAGCCTGTATTTACCACTACAGTCAAGTAATATAATCTTCTCTTTTTAACTACAGAAACCATAGAGCACTATATTTGAGATACAGTCAGTATAAACCCTTGCAAGAGGGAATTCTAAGTATTGCAAACAAGAACTGAAGCTCTGCATTATCTGTCAAGTCAGGAGATACAGGCATCGAATGAATCTGCCAAGTAAGTAGAAAAATATATTATTTAAATGCAATTAGACCAATATGGCTTTGGTAGACAAGCCATAGAAACTCCTTTGGACTAGAGCACATGCACTGAAACCCTCAGCTACTGCCAAGATCCATATACAACAGTTTGTAAATCTTTTCTCATTGACTGACAATTTTTATAACTGTACTGCCCTGAACATATCTTATCAGGCACAAATAACATAGGTCATTGATGGTAGCTAATACATTTTTAACATATACTACAATCTGTTCTTTAAGCTATATAACATAGCTCCTCCTGAAAGCGGTCCAGAAATATTAGAAATTTTGATAAAGAATAGGCACTGTGCTCTTCATATTCAGCAATCGGTTAATTTGAAAAGGTTTTAAAAAGAAGTCGCCCTCTGCTATTTACAAATAGAATATATGCATATGGCATTACTCAGTTTACACCCTAGTTCAGTGTTAGTTTAGGTTGCAGCATATTTTGTCTTCATGGGGAGTTTGCATTATGTTAAAGGTTGTAAAGGGATAACAGTCACAAGTTGGAAGACAGGAAGTTCTATCTCAACATGGGGAAAAACTTTACTTTGAGGGTACCAGAGCACTGGAACAGGCTGCCCAGAGAGGTTGTGGAGTCTCTGTCTCTGGAGACATTCAAAACCCACCTGGATGTGTTGCTGTGCAACCCGCTCTAGGTGGACCTGCTTTGGCAGGCGGGTTGGACTAGATGATCTCCTAAGGTCCCTTCCAGCCCCTACCATTCTGTGATTCTGTGATTTTGGCTATCTTCCCAAATTGGCTTAAATACTAATATAGGCAGGATAGATACTCATTGATAGTTACAATCTTGTGTTGTCTTTGTCTTATATTTTCTTTTTGTATCTCTTCCTACTATAGCAAATAAAATTTTAACGCTTACTTTGACAGAGTAAATATATTCTCTTGTTTCTTGTCTTTTATTAACAACAATTATGAGTCATATAACAAATACCGGGTATCTCACTTCTTACAAGTGATGAATATAATTAAGAAATAGTAAGTTATTCTTGGAGCATAGAATGGCTTGGGTTGGAAGGGACCTCAAAGATCATCAAGTTCCAGCCCCCTGCTATGGTCAGGGACACCTCCCACTACACCAGGTTGCTCAAAGCCCCATTCAGTCTGGTCTTGAACACCTCCAGGGATGGGGCATCCACAGCTTCTCTGGGCAACCTGTTCCAGTGTCTCACCACCCTCACAGGAAAGAATTTCTTCCTAATATCTTATTTAAATCTCCCCTCTTTTAGTTTAAAACACTACCCCTCATCCTATCACTACAATCCCTGATCAAGAGTCCCTCCCCATCTTTCCTGTAGCCTTCTTTCAGGGCTGGAAGGGGCTCTAAGGTCTCCCCGCAGTCTTCTATTCTCCAGGCTGTGCAACTGGGGCTTATAGGTCCTGCAAAAACTGGCACCATTGCAGCCTGAAAAAGATTGAATTTGATCCCTACTTCTATAGGGTGATGCAGCACCCCTGTACTATGCTTAGTCAGACTGCTTGTGTATCATGTATCTTATTCAGATTGACAGTTTGTGGGACACTACGTGCCCCTGGTGATGATCATCTCAAACTTGTGAAGACTGTTGGTTTGATATTTGGGCATGCGAATGCAAGCATCCTTTTCTCGTTTCACACTATTTTCTTATACCCTGTATATAACATATTTTTGCAATAGTTCAACCCATTTAATAGGTTGATACTCTGGCCCAAAGTTGCCTTATGTGCAACTGTTTAAATGCACATTTAAATATAGGTGCAGGTAACAGGGAAGCTCTAGAGTATGGCAAGGAAGGACACTTGAACCTGTAGTACCTCTGCATGCCCTCTTCTGCAGCCTGGTTGGCTTGGGATGGAGTGTGTTCTATCACATATCCCATAGTGTCTTGCAGTAGCATCCTGTTGGGAAGATAATTCAACCGGGCTCCTTCCTATGGGTAGGGGGAAAGGCAATTCCACGTGTGACAAGGCAGTAGAAAACCTGTAGGCAGCTATAGGCCAGCAAGGCAGGTGTAAAAAAGTAGATCAGAAAGCAGAGCAGTCTTTGATGGTCAGGTTTTTCATGGAAAACAAGACAACCGATCTAATCTACCACATGCTGTGCTGTATGTCTGGTCTACACTGCAAACTGGCAGTATCTAACTTAATTACATTTACACTTCTGGGATAATGCAAATCTCAATATGTGTACTTACAAATGTCTTGGTCACAGGAAGCAATACTTACAGGAAGGTTGTATTCTTGATAACTGTTGATCAAGTCTTGAATGAAAGGATGTTTCAAAAGGAGTACAACTGGAATGGGTGTCAGATCTTCAGAGCCTAATTCTTTGTATATTTTGATGAAAACCTGTAAGAAAAAATAATATGTGGTCAATTTATTAAGTATTTAAATAAATTGGAGAAAAGCAAATATTGCAGCAGGTATTTATTTAACATAAAATGCAAGGTACAAAACCTTCTTTGAGTCAACCAGCATACCTTATCATAACTGCCTTCCTTCTCCAGATTACCAAATCTACAATTATCTTCATCTTCACTTCCTCCAGTATGAAACACTTTGAGTAGAGTTGCCAGTGAAATTACTCCTTCACCCGTGTAGCTGAAAACATCTTTTTCATCTTCTATTAAAGTTTTCTCATTCGGTAATATATTGGTGTAATGAAAGGTCTAAGAAAATAAAGCATCGGTATAATACTTGATGATCAATAGGTCTGTCAGTAGGTCATCTGTTTGGTTAGACATTCATTAAGTATCAGTGGATTATACTTCCAAACTTCTGTTCTTACAAAACAAAAATCATCAGTTCACATAAAATTACCTACTGAACTATAGGATGAAGGAATAGATCCTCAGAGTCCAGAAATATCCATAATGTTGGCTTTAGGAGAAATTTAATAAACAGCTTTTTCCAGGAATGTGGCCAACATTCCCCTGAGAAATTAATACTTTCCAGGGAAACAAAACATGAAAATACTGAATAGTTACAAATTACAATACTCTACCAAGAACTTTATGCTTGTATAAGGAGTAAACTTGGTAATTCAGGATATTCACATGAAAAAAGCAGCATGACTTTTCTAGTACAAATCAAGTACTCACTGCAAGAACTTTATTTTGGCTAACAGTCAACATAGGGCCGCTAGGTCTCCACAGAAAAAGATGAGAAAAGCTACGTGCAGAAAAATTAGAAGTTTACTATAAACAAGCAATGAGGTATCTTTGTGGTAATATTACAGATAGCCAAAGAGAAAAAAAACCAAACCAAACAAACAAACAAAAGAAACTCAAAAAAACTGCTGTAAAGATTTGTGAGCACAAAGATTAGAAAGGACCTCATAAAGGTGAATGATGCTTTGACTAGATGAGGCCACTGTGTAGACTAACCACTAACAACAACAGGAAATTGCATTTAATTGATTAGGCCACTGTGTAGACTAACCACTAACAACAACAGGAAATTGCATTTAATTGAACATACCATTTCTTTCCTCATTAGGAAGGAGAGACTGCTGAGATACAGTCACACTTGTACTACATGTCTTAGACTGTAATACATGTATTTTTCAACACAGGAGGACCAAAATCATTGATACAGTCTTTTATCACTCAACAGTGGAGATATTACACAAATATCAGCACTTAGGTTTTTCTATCTCCCACTACTATTTACATTTAGCTATAAGACCTACACAACCAATAACAAAATTATTGAGACTTAAAAGCTACGCATTTTAAGTGAAAGGGTCTTTGCTATGAAGTCAGTGAAAGTAACAAAAGTCTCTAGAAAGTTTGTCTGATCTTTTTCCATTAACATCACTAAAATTTCAGACGTACTTCTGTAGGCAACTACCAATGAGAGGTCATTACAGTTAACAGGAAAGAAAAAGAAAAAGAGAAGAGATGACTTAAATTAGGTGCTGCTGTGTAAGCGCCTTCTTATAAGATGGCTATCTAAGCTGTGTTACAAAACTTTTTTGAGATGAGTTTTGTATTCCACTGGTGAATATCCAACTTGATAATATTTACCAGATTTCCAGTACCTGTAGTGAGAACTGGGATATTTAGATCACATGTAAACAGCCACAGGTAGACAAAGGTTTGGGATCTTAATTTTGTGCTGAAAACTACTTTGGATATCTTCAGGGATCTATATTTTTCTATCTGGTGGAGCTTGACTCAAACATCACAGGGTACTAACACATAATTCACTATTGGCCCCCTTGTGGTTGTTGAATATCGTGCATGAAATTCTGGCCCTACTGAAGCCAATGGTGAAAACCCATGCACTTCAGTGGAAGAGGTTTCTATTTGTTCTCTTTTTTTCTCGATTCAACATTGTTGTTAAAGTGTACACATATGGAACATATGAAAGAAAAGATTAAAATGATGTTCTATCAACTCTGCAATTCTGAGCACCAACCTATAAAAGATGACTATGAAGACAAAGAGAATCCAGACATGCAAGAGGTTCATTTAGCATCTAATTCTTAGATATTTCTACATTTCTAAGGGAATCCCCAAGACGAATTAGGCACACAAACTCTCTGTATTAGGAGACACTGTGAGACATACATCAGACAGAGCACAGGTTCGCAGAGCCGATACATTGAGTGGGAAACTAAGCATGAGGAAATTCTCAGGTTGGACGGGTATAACTCTTCCTCCTCAAAGGTACTTTGTTACTTCTAGATTGAAGGGAAATTTTTCCCTTCACCTGTGACTCACAGCCTTAAGAAATCTCTGACACATAGGTGATATTGTCAGTGCAGTTACTTAAAATCTTACAGAAGTCCCAACCAAATAGATCAAACCAAGGAGAAAACAGTAAGGAGGAGAACAGGTTGTGTTCTTTTATATCCAATGGCATGAGAGTTAGAAATTTTCACTGAAATATAGGAAACTAAGGTCAGATCTACTATGTCTAATTGGGAGCATTCTGTGCTCTCCTTCTTTCTATGAAATGTAAAAAGGAAATTGTTTTATTCAGTCTCTCCTATGGACAAAAACTCTGTTGTGCCAAATAAAAGCAGACACAGGGGAGTAAATAATATATGTTGCCATCTGAAGTGATAATATGTAATTATGAATATGTATAGGATTACACTGTGTGGTAAAATTAGGCCCTTTCCATACTGTTTCTGGAGAGCACAACTGTATTTTAAATATTAGGCAAATGCTAGAGTAACCGTGGTTGTGAAAACATAGTGAAACATTTTATTATCTAGAAGAACGAGCTCTTTCCAAGGTGTGTACAGGTATATATTTTATGTCTCAAAAATAACTTACACTTCAATAATAAGTAACTGATGAATGCAGTGCACTAATGGGAGTTTTGAGACTTTAAAAATAACAACACATTCCAGAAATACTAGCAATGTTCAAAAGCCCAGCTTCATATGATGTGACAATATGTTCATCATGGCTCTAAAAATAATTTTTAAAAAAATTTCATATGAAACTATTAATCCTTCTGATATACGGGTAAACCAAAACACTTGAAAATAACAACCAAAGTGTATATACTTCTAAATACCCCAAAAGAAACATAGTGGAAAAGAAAGCAAGACCAGCAGTAACATCAGGTTTTATATCTTTAGATAACGATATCATAAATCACACTACAATCTAATTCCTGGGGATTGATAGCTGGATTTAATTGCCTAAGATTAGACCAAAGAATGTCCTCAGTTCATCTGTGCAAGAAGTAGATACCAGTAAATATCTTAAAATTTCATTATTATTTGGCAAGCAAATTTCCAGACTTATGGAAGAGTATTATTACCAAAGTCAGTGGAACTACTTGTAAGGACTGGAGCTACCCAGGATAAGAAAATATACAGAAATCTAGCTAATTTGTAATTTGCAAGCACCACTACTATTCTCTAATATTTTACTGTAATATTTTACCACACATGGAAGAGAAGCTGCTTCTTTTCTGTGAATATAGGTTCCAGTAGCAATGCTAAGTGCTCTGTAAACACCTTCAACTGGATCAGAGTGGGAGGCAAAATAAAGTAGCATCTCAGTATAATTGAGCAGAGCAGGATCTTTTCTGGTATCAGCAAATAAACTGAAGAAAAACTATAAAAGGACAAAAACATGTAAATTAATTTCTACAAGTGGAATTTAATCAAATAGAAATCAAAGACTAGAGAAAAGGATGAAATAAAGTAATGACTGCTGATAAGTGATATTACCTTTAAAAATGTGTTGAGGCTGTGTAAATCAATATAAATCATAGAATCATAGCATCATAGAATACCAGACTGGAAGGGACCTAAAGGATCGTCTAGTCCAAACACTCTTGGCAAAAGCATGGTCTAGACAAGATGGCCCAGCACCTTGTCCAGCTGAATCTTAAAACTGCCCAATGTTGGGGAATCCACCACTTCCCTGAAGAGATTATTCCAGTGGTTTATTGTGCTTATTGGGAAAATTTTTCCTCTTGTAGCCAATTGGAATCTCCCCTGGCGTAACTTGTAACCATTACCCCTTCTCTTTTCGATGTGACTACTTGTAAAAAGGAAGACTCCATCTTCTCTGTAGCACCCTTTAAATACTGGAACATGGTGATAAGGTCTCCCTTAAGCCTTCTTTTCTCAGGGCCAAACAAACCCAGTTCTCTTAGCCTTTCCTCATAGTACAGGCTTCCCAGTTCTTTGATCATCTTGGTGGCCCTTCTCTGGAGCCTCTCCAGCCTGTCCACACCTTTTTTGTATACCAGGGATTAGAACTGAACATGGTATTCCAGGTGTGGCCTGACAAGTGCTGAATGGGATGACTTCTTTATCTCTGCTGGTGACATCCTTGTTGATGCAATCCAGCATCCCGTTGGCTTGCTTTGCCACAGCAGCACAACGCTGTTCACTCATACTGAGCTTGTCATTCAAAGACCCTCAAGACCCTTTCCACAGAGTTGCTGCCCAGCCAGGTACATCCTAGCCTGTGCTGCACTCCTGGATTATGTTTTCCCACGTGCAAGACATTACACTGATCCTTGTTGAACTTGATAAGGTTCTTGTTAGCCCATTCTTCCAGCCTATCCAAGTCTTCCTGCAGGGTGTCCCTCTCTTCTGAAGTGTCCACTTCCCCACTCAGTTTGGTGTCATAAGCAAACTTCGTCAGGGCACGTTTTATCCCATCCTCCAGATCATTTATGAAGATATTAAACAGCATTGGGCCCAGTATCAGTCCTGGGGAACCCACTTGTGACAGGTTGCCAGATTCAAAAGGAGCTATTTACCACCACTGTCTAGGTGCAGACTGCCAGCCAGTTCCCCACCCACCCCACAGACCACTTGTCTAGTCTATAACACATCAGTTTCTCTAGAAGGAGGCTGTGGGGAATCATGTCAAAAGCCTCAGAGAAATCCAGGTAGACAATGTCCACCACTCACCCCTCATTAGCTGAGCACGTTACTTTGTCATAGAAGGCGATCAGATTTGCCCTTGGTGACTACACGGTGGCCTGTCCCAATCACATGCATCATTGGACTTTTGATAGCCCCCAGGAGGATTTGTTCCATAACTTTCCCAGGGATTGAAGTAAGACGTAAGCCTATAATTTCTTGGATCCTCCTTTAAGACCTTCTTGTAGATGGGGGTGACATGAGCCTTCTTCCGGTCTTCTGGGACATCCCCTGATCTCCATGACTTCTCAAAAATTATGGAGAGTGGCCTCACAACAATGTCAGCCAGCTCTCTTAACACCCTTGGGTGGATATTGTAAGGGCCCATCGATTTGTAGGGGTTGAGCTCCTGTAATAGTTCACATGCCAGCTCTTCCTTCACTGACAGCGGGTCTGTGTTCGCATCAACCTGGATTTTTGTTCCCAAAGACTGGGGCCCAACAGTGCTGTTACAGACAGAAGTAAAGGAAGTGTTGAGAACCTCAGCCTTTTCAGCATTGTCAGTGACTCAGAAGTGTGTCTGAGTCATTCAAGGAAACAGAAATTGTAGTATTTTCTTTTCTAGATTGAGGACTTTCACAGAACAAGAAGAAAATCATAAAATCTTGTATCACAACAATAGGTCCAAAATATTTTCCTGTATTTAGATCACACTATTACCTCCCTCTTCCATGGAGACTTCCATGAGCTTAGATACAGGGATCATTTGTCTCCCATTCTTTACAAAGCTGATTACTGTGTAACAAAATTAATGAGGTTCAAAGGAGAACAGGAATAATTAAGTCTTCCTGAGTAGACTATGATTTAGAATACTGAAGGACAATTCCTAGATTCCTTTCTACATTATTTCTAACTTTGAGGTTTTTATACATGGAATCATATTCTAAAGCACCACCTGACCTCAAAAACCACTAAAACATTGCAGCAAAGAAAGCCAAGAAACTTCTGAATGAGACCTCTCAGGTTAGCATAGTGAGTGGTCTCTTCAAAATATCTATGTTTTTTAAGTTACCTTTAGGAGATTTCTTAGCCTATCTAAAGGCAAAGGTTCTGTGCAACTTTCCGTTATGCTTAGATCTTCATCTCTATTAAACCATAAGCCAACCTGAGTAAAAAAAAAAAAAAAGTTTTTTATTTTCACACATTAAAATAAAGTGGTCCTTATGCTCTATAACTTCATCAAATTACTAAGAGCTTAATTCCTTGACTTAATCAAGCTGAATTTGCTATTAATATGCAATGACATCAGAATAAATAAGTAGCTGTTTGTACTTTGTAACAGATACTTTGGGAATTACTGAAAATGGAGTAGGATAGAAGTGACTCTATGCACTTGAAAAAAGTGAGAATTAACTAGGTAGCTGTAAACCCAAGAAGTAGAATATGATGCAGAGTTTCTCTGTGTGTTCTGTTTTTTCCCTTTTTGGGTATCCTTTGCCACCCCATAGCTTTTGTCCTAGCTGTACTTTTGGAAGAAACTGTCCACACATTTCAGTATAATGAAGGACAGAGGCATGGCTCTTCCCATGTTTGCCTGCTTTCAACAACAAGACTAAGTGTCCTATAACGCCTACAGAGCTGTAAATTAAAAGTGCCCGGAACCAAATCTCCAATACTAGACTCACCACACAGGAAATATCAGCTAGAGCTTCCCTTCTAGAATAGAATGGCCATGAGCACACTGCCTACAGAAAAACTTACTTGCTTGGAAGTGGCCCACGATAAACCATGACAGGTTGTGCAAACAACATCACACTATGGACAATTGAGCACTGTTACCTGGGGATGTTCTCTACCACTTGTGTAGTTAACTAGTGCAGGTATAAATAGAGGGGCCAGCTGGGGCACCTCAGATTCCCAATGGAAGGTTCTTTGCTTGACTGTTTCTTGTTAAGACAGTAAAATAAAATGAAGTTTTATGATATTTTTAATGTATGTAAGTCTCAATATTAAGTAGAGAATAAAGTTTGTTTCCATTTTTATTGAAAGATTTTAACATTTGAAAAAAAATCAGTATATTCCCTATTAGATTAATAGACAAATTGAAGATTTCATATAGTTGGAAATCTTCATGAATCACAGATGTTAATGAGAGATGCAATAGTCCTTCAGTGTAGGCATTAAGTTAAAATATTTTAACAAAGTTATGAATTTCCGTAGCAACATCCTTTTCCACGTCACATGAATTACTACATTCTTGATTATATAAAATATTGCATTATTATTATTATGTGTTTTCTTTACAAAGCAATACAATGAAATAAGAAAAAACAGGAAGTTCCAAGAGATTTTTCAGAAAGGAAAATAAACTTGTAAGGTTAATTTTCTGCTTTTTTCCCCATGTGAGCTAGCTGGGAAAACTGAGCAAATTAATAACAGAAAAATAGACTTCATGTTGTCTTTCAGATCTTTACCAGAAATATATCTGATAGTTTGCTGTAAATGATATAATATCAATGATAACAACTGATGAACAATTAGTTTACTAACTCTCTGCTATTGTTCTGTCCTTAATTTCACAGACTTCACTGTGGTGATAGGATGAGGGGTAACAGTTTTAAATTGAAAGAGGGGAAATTCAGATTTGATATTAGGAAGAAATTCTATACTGTGAGGGTGGTGAGGCACTGGAAGAGGTTGTCCAGTGAAGCTGTGGATGTCCCATCCTTGGAAGTACTCAAGGCCAGGCTGGATGCAGCTTTGAGCAACCTGGTCTAGTGGGAGGTGTCCCTGCCCATGGCAGGGGGGTTGGAGCTCAATGATCTTTAAGGTCCCTTCCAACCCAAACCATTCTATGATTCTATGAGTCATTAATACTCTATTGCACAATGTTCTACAGAACACTAACCATTATTTTTTTAAGAAAAAAATGAATAACAAAGAAATGAAACGAGCATTATCTCATACTATCATTAACTGAATGTGAACTAATTCTGATCCTGAAGTGAGTAAATGAATTGCTCAGTTAAAATGACATTTGAACTAGGATCCTGTATTAAAAATGTACATTCACAGTCTGCATGTCTTGTAACTGTTACCTTATTATTAAACTCTCACACTTCTGTAAAAATTACCACAACAATAGACAAATAGATGCAGATAGACCTGCATATTTTGTGTTTTTTCTGGCTTTGAAGAATTTGTTTCTTTGCAAGTTGGAGTGAAGGGTGGGGGTTAAAGAGGGGGTAAGGAGGGAGGGCAAGGAGTGGGTTGGCAGGCACTCCTGGAAGTTTTAAATTAATCAAAGTTGTTCTGAAACTGACAGGCTTCTGCAATAAGATAGCCTCTAATTTTTGCAGGATGCTAATACTAGTTGATTCAAAAATAAACTGCAATAAAGGGTCTATGAAATTTATTTAAAACAGTTTGAAAATTATTTTAGTATCACCAAACAAATACAAACTGAGAGAACTGTAGAACTTTTGTGTATACATGCACGTATATATATCTACATATATATTTAGATACCAATATATGCATGTAGGCATATATACGTATCTAAACATAAGAGTATAGCTATGTACATATACACACATATATATGACATATATATGGCTAGTATGCATTAAAAGAGTGAACCAGCACTCATCCTAAGTATGATTAAGAATCCAAAGTAAAAGTGACAATTTAATGAGCAGAATTTTGCTAAAAGAAGAAAAATGTTATTAATACTCTCATGAAACTTGCTTCATGAAAAACCTTGCTGAACTATGTGACACTTCAAACCGAAGTTGTCTTTAGAGAAAAGAACAGGTCAAAGAATTTTATAATTGTCCATGTATTCAAGGTCTGGGAAACAATCTTCTTTTGTAAAAATTCCTTTTTGGAAAAATTCTAGAAAGACTTAATTAAAGTAGAGCTGGTGAGCCCAAAGTAAAATATTTATTTCTGTTTAGACAGATTTTTTGCATCTTATAGTTACAGTGTCAAACAAGTTAAGAATAGTAAAAGTACTCACAGAACAGTTTCTTTAGAACAGGAAGGATTTTCAATTGAAATTAATTTATGGGGAAAGTAGGAAATGGAAGTAAAAAAGTAAGCTTCATTAGTCTGATTTGTGAAACTATGGATAAGATATGTCTTCAGTTTCCTGAAGATATTTTTTACAAGAAAGCACCCTCAAAACCCAAAACATTTAAAATTCAGGCTGAATATCTGAATGTGAATAAACAAAACAATATATAATTCAATTCAGAGAGTTTAACAAAGTAATATCATTCAAAAGAGAAAAGAATTATAACCTGCATGTAGTGGTCCCGTGTAACAAAGCCTGATCCAGCTACATCAAGAGACTTGAAGCTATGTAGCGTTTTGAGAAGTTGTGTCACAGATGGCACTGGCCAAGGCTGTGCTGCTGCTAGCAAGAATCTGCGCCAGTCAGTAAGTTCTGAGTTCACTGTGAATGCAGATGCCAGATTTTGTAACTATGAAAACAAAATAATAAATGTTGTCAAATATACGTGCATAAATATACACTTTCTGTATAGTATGTATCCTTAGGTCTTTTTCCTACGTGGATGGATGGTTAGGACGTACAAGGTTCTGCAGTGAGATTTGAAAGACGTATATAAGACATGCAGCACTAAACAAAACAGACTACAGATCACTGTCTGTCACTGAGGCCGATTGGCATGTGCAGTTGATATCCCTCTAAATAAATACTCTCACTCCCTAAATAGGAGTCTATATCTAAACTGCCTAAGAGAGAACTTAGTACATGCTAACCCCTGAACCATGCTCCATCTGGAAGAGCAGTAAGAATAGAACTGACAATTCAGCAGAACGAGTATAAAATGTAATAAATGCTTGGGCCTATGCCTTGGTCCTTTTGCCTACTCTTACAGTTGTCTACGACGTGGCTTTTCTCTGCTCTAGCATTATCTTCAGTTAGAAAAAAGTAGTAGTAGAAAAGCTGCTTTGCAGCTTGCCATACGTATCTTTTTACCACTGAAAACATTGTATGTTGATAGCAGAGAAAAGTACAGAACACGAATAGGAGAATACATGTAAAATCTCCTGACACAGCATTGTGAAGGCTGTATCATAGTTATTCTGTTATTAAAATAAAAACAATACTTTAAAGCACTAAAAGTTCTCAAAGAATAAAAAGCATGGGGTACATGCACATATGGTCTATTAATAAACAATGTTTGACTCATAGTTTTCCCCACATAATTAATTTCCTGTGCTAAGATTAGATTTTTGTATACTAATGATGACAGCTGTGCCTAGTTTTCACTGAACTCAGTGGAAATCCATCACTCAGAAGCTTTAAAGTGGTTTAATCATGCAGTTCATCTGTGTGAAGAACCTTTGAATAAAGCAGTTACCCTCATGTAAAATCCAAGTAAAATATTAATGTGAATCATGGCTTGCTGTCAGAAATAATTATCAAAAGTATGCTAAAACAAGTAACCTTCTCATCCCATAGGTTTACCAGCAACATCTGAAAGTAAAATTAATCACAGAATCCAGTGCTGGAAGATTTGGAAAGACTAAATAATAATTTTTGATGTTCCTAAATCTGAAAATCTTGGATAAATAAGTTTAAGGTCAGACAGCTCCAGATTTTATTCTCCTGTTTTGCAAGGAAGAACCTAAACAGTCCTATTTTAACTCCTTTACATGAATTTGCAATGGTGTCTAAGGAACTGATATAATTTGAAAATTGTAAATTTGAAATATAGTGCTGACAAAAGCGTTTTATTTCTGGCACACTGGCTTCCAGAATCTTTCTCAAGTGAAACAGAAGATTTTAAAGGAAAAACTGATAATGCCCTGTAAGAGTTATACTTTTGACTTTATCATAGCAAGGACAATGCTTGCAACCTAGTCTAGAGGGAGGTGTCCCTGCCCATGGCAGGGGGGTTGGAACTCGACGATCTTTAAGGTCCCTTCCAACTCTAACCATTCTATAATTCTATGATTTTATGACAACGTTGCATCTTCTATACAAACCGATACTTCAGTTGAAATGAAAATAGCGGTTAACTTACATCTGGAAGTGTTAAGTTCGTCCATGCATCAGGAAGGCAATTTGTTCCAAGATTCAAATTAATCAAGTCAAGAAAAATGTCAATAAATACTTTCTTTTGTATAAAACCTAATAAAAGAAAGTCAATATATATAAAAAAATATATTTACCATTTTAAATAGACTTTTTTTGTTAAAGGAAATATATTTTTTTATTTTACTGGCCATACAGGAAAATTATTTATTTTGCTATTAGGTACTATTGACAGTGGTAAGTTCTTTCAAGCCAAACATAACATTTTCTCATTTAAAACAAATCACATGTGGCCTGTGTAACAGCAAAATGTCAAATATTCCAATACACTCTAATTATTTTGATACTTGATCTGCATCGTGATCACTAACCCATCCTCACACAGTCTACACTGGCAGTTAATGAGCAGTTCACAAATACCAATCACACACATGTTCTATGTATTGAATACCTACCAACCTTTTCTTTCACTGTGCGCTGTTTTATTAAATCATAAATATATCTCTGCTCTTGAAAGCAAGTGTGTGTTAGAGAATGGGAGGGAAAACACAGACCATTGTTTGTTAAACTTTGAAACAAAATTGAATTGCTTAAAAAGCTTCTCAGAATTGGCTTGTGGGAGTTATAAATAGCTCCGTCAATTTTATTTTAAAGAAAATATAAGATAAAAATAAGTAAGTGCAACAAAACCTCTTTGTTTTTAAAATAGGCATGGATTTGCTTATAAGCAAATAGAAACTTAAAGGTTCATTCAGAAATGGATTTTGCTGGCTCAGTGAGGAATCACTGCAAAAACTCTGCAGTAACAACAAAAAACATAAAATAAGTTTCAAATTATCTATATTTTGAGAAACAAAGCAGATTTGGTCAGGTTATGATCAATTCCATAGTGTCAAAACAGTAAGTTTTCAGATTACCTTTAAAAGCAAACATAATCCGTGAAATACCAGAAGGATTTACTTACATTTCTTCCTTTATACAGACAAACTTATTGTCCTTTTGGAAAGGCATAGCTGTTCACATTCTATGGCTAACAAACTTTACTCTTTGAAGTGGAACAGTGAAGTGAAATTTGTTAAGTTTTATGAAGAAAGATTTAAGTGGTAGAAATATTAAGAATGTGTTTGAATATTAATTTCATAATGTCAGTATTCAAAATCAAGTCACCAATTTGAATTAATAGTCTAGAATCTCTGTAGACTTGTTTTTTCCTCCAATTAGGAAAACAAGGAGTAATGCCCTCATCATGTCTTACTACAGAAGAGAAATTTTATACATATATATGTTTGGAGAGAAGCTGCATTTCCTTCCTAAAATGAATTTGAATTTTGGGTTTTTTTCTGCACAAAATTCTAAAATACCCTCATGTTACTTTTTGTGAGGCTAGATGACTTCAGAAGCATACTTAAAAAGTATTTGAGGGGCAAGGAAATCAAAGAACTTGAATCAAGATATAATATCTGAAATGGAGTCTAAAACATTAATTGCAATTTTTAGAGCTTTGATTTGATTGTAGAATATGCTGGAACATAGTTTTTTGGTAAATTTTATATTAATTGATGTAAGCTTATGGCAAACATGAAATATTGAAAGATATTTAAGCACTGTCAGGTGATCTGCAGTGTCTACCCACTTTTCTTCCTCTGTGGTAAATGTGAAGAAACAACCCTCTTTTTCACTCAGAGCTAAGCTACTTTCTATCTATTAATACAGAATTGCTGATGTGCTCTAGGGTAATTTCTTTTACTTTACTACCTACTCCTGAAGCATCTGATGTGGGAGAATTCCAAAGTATCTTCAAAAAAGTTATAATAGTTCAAAAACTTCAAATAGAGTGTGACCTAATTCCTCCTCATACCTAGGAGGAATGAGGAAGTCTCAGAGAGAGGAAATCCCTCATAAGCATATATATAAGACACCAAATAACTTTCCTCAATGCATTTGTAGATATTTTGTCTAGATTTAATGTATTTGGTTTTATATTATAGAGCTGGTTTTGAATATCTACTTATATTACAAGAGAAAAGGTGATTCAGTAGGACTCGGGAGGTGATCGTCCCCTGTACTCGGCACTGGTGAGGCCCCACCTCGAGTACTGTGTCCGGTTTTGGGCCCCTTACCACAAAAAAAGACACTGAGGTGCTGGAGCGGGTCCAGAGAAGGGCAACGAAGCTGGTGAGAGGTCTGGAGAATAAGTCTTGAGGAGAGGCTGAGGGAGCTGGGATTGTTCAGCCTGGAGAACAGGAGGCTGATGGGAGACCTTATTGCTCTCTACAACTACCTGAAAGGAGGTTGTAGAGAGGCGGGGGTCAGTCTCTTCTCCCAAGTCACAGGCAGTAGGACAAGAGGAAATGGCCTCAAGTTGCACCAGGGGAGGTCCAGATTGGATATTAGGAAAAACTTTTACACTGAAAGGGTTATTAAGTATTGGAATGGGCTGTGCAGGAAAGTGGTTGAGGCACCATCCCTGGAGGTATTTAAAAGACAGGTTGACATAGAGCTTAGAGACATGGTTTAGTGATGGTTTTTATCAGAGTTGATGGTTGAACTAGATGATCTTAAAGGTCCCTTCCAACCTAGCCAATTCTATGGTTCTTTCAATTTAATTCAGAGGTTGCCAATGCTTTAAAATCGTGGAGAAATGCTATGAGTGGGCAGCTACACAGATGGTGCTGAGAAAAGAATACTGGTGTGTAGAAACACTTTTAATTATAAAGGCTAACAAGCATTTTGGAAAAGAATCAGAATTCAAAAAGATTTTGAAAAACTGGAGAGATGGTCAAGATCAGTAAGTAAAAAAGATAAGAAAGTAAGTAAAAAACAGATCAAAGTTCTTTGAGGAAACACATTGCACAAATTAAGACAGTTACTACATTGCTGTTGCAGTTATTCCATTCTGCTGTTGGACATTCAGGGGACACATTTTCAAACTTTTTCTAATCTCATCATAATTAAAATCTTTCAATTTGAAAACTTGAGGGGAAAAATGGTATTACATGACTTAAGAGAAAATCCTTAGAATTAGCAATGCCACATATCTAATAAGACACCCTGTATAATATGTATCCTGTTGCTTCTTAGGTAAACTATGACTAAACATTTTGGTTATCTGAGAAATCACAAATGAACATATTTCAATGCTGGATCTTTTATAATCAACCATATAATGCACAGTACTGATCTCTTCTTCTGATGCCTACAGATTAACTCTACTTGAGTGGACTAACGTTCCTTAATGAGGCGTGTATTCAAAACCTACTCTATTTCTGACACACTATTTACAGCTGGAAATGGCATGAATATTCATGCAATATACACAGAAAAGGACTACATACGTGTGTTTGTGTGTGTACATGTGTCTAGCATATCTGCTGCAATTACATGTTTTGCATTGAAAGTAGACGATCTTGATTTAGAAAAGATTTGATTTAAGATGAATGACCTCACACTCATTTCTCCCATATTGTTTCTAATTCATCTTCATCACTGCTGGGATCATTAGTGACTTCACTTTAGCTATTTTTTTATATAAATCATTGCTTTTTTCTTGAAGGTAGAAATATATTCTGCTGGTATGCTTTACCTTAGTTAGGAATTATCAAGTAGAAAGCTGCATTTGAAACATGTAAAATTATGAAATCATGAAATCAAATACTCTGAACAATTCTCATTATCAGGTCCTAGATTAAAAATCATGATACTGCATTCTTACTGCAACCCACACAGACATTTTTACAAGGAAAAAAAGTGGTTCAAGCTGTGAAGTATATTAGTCATATCCTGGTTGTAAAAATATTTGCTATGCGAAGACTGATTTGTGCAATTAATAATCAGTAATGGAAAATGGATCCACTCTGCCTCTGTAGGAACGTCTTTTGAAGGACAAGTCTGACAAAAATCTGTGACAGGTCATTTTAAATCTTAACCAAAAGAGAATAAAAAGTAGCAACACATACAGATATGGAGGGAAGGTATGACCAAAATTCATAGGCTACAGCGATCAAGCAATCATTTGACAGAAATGATGCATTGATTTTCCACACATTTATCAAAAGAAAATCAGGGTTCCCAGAATCAATGAAACTTCTTGAACTATTAAAGACTGATAGTACAATGATAGTTAACTCCAGTGGTATAATGTATTATGACTCAGCTAAATGCAATAAACAATCACATAGAAGTTATAAGTCATTCCCCATCCACATGTCACCAAGGTGAAAATGTACTCCGTTATTTTTGTTCATTGTCTTGAGATTTACAGAAGCCAGGTATAGAAGGGCAAATTTAAATATCTACTGGAGATTCAGCAGTGAACATAAAGCCATATTTTAACATCATAGTACATTTTGAAAAAAATACAAATTTTACACTCATTAATCCTGCAAGATAGTCTGTTAAAGTGTCCATGTATGTTACACAAAGATTGTGAAATAAAAACTAACAATTTTCATCTAGTCACTTCCACAGAGACTCTCCAAATCAAACTCAGGGGAATAATTTGGTCTTTCATTTGTCATCGTATCACATTCCTGTAGTCTTCTATTTCTTTGCCAAGTAGCATTCCACAAATGAATAGCTTTCTGGGGGTCAAATTTTTTGATATCTGGAGAGTTCATCTGAATTATCATAAAATCCGTCACACTTTCAGACCTTAGGTTAGAGTGCAAGTGCATCATGGTGAGTTTCATTTGACTGAAGCCTCGCTCTGTTTCAGCTGAGCTTGCTGGCAGAGTTAGGATCAAATCTACCAATGTCAGGATGTTGGGATACTTCTTTGAATAATCTGAGTTCACTGTATCCCATGTCAAGGTCTGGATGTTCTGAAATCTAAAAAGCATTATAAGAAGTATAATTATAACCATCAATACGTGTATTTCCATAATCCTTTTGAGTAAATCAATAAACAGACAGAAATGCAGTTATCTTATTACCTGTTATACAGCTCTAATTTCAACATGCTCCATTCAGTTTCTACTTCACCTATTTTCACACTAGCAGCTTCTAGTATGACTTCATAATGTTTAGTCAAGACAGATACTTCCTTTTCACCAAATTCTATAACAAAGGCAAAACAAAAATATTATTATGCTTTCAAAAAATTTAGAAGGTGCACTTCAAATAGCCACTATCACAGTTCTATACCTTGTTTCATTTTGTCAGGCCATAGTTTAAAACTTCCAATAGTAGTTGCTCGCAAAACATCTTGACTTGCATCGCAAAAGCAATCACATAGCCTCTTCACCAGACTACTTAGTACTTTGGTCCGTATTGCTGAAATATTTCCATTTCCAGCAAGCTGGTAACCATGAAAGTGCTGAATGGCCTCCACCAGGCGTTCCTTTGGACCAGCTCTGAAAGATAAAAGAATACAAAAAAGATATATAATACTCTTTTATTATAGCCCAAGAGATCATGGTTCAGTTGTTAGAAATGCCAGACCTTCTTTGATACATGTGGAGTGTTTCCAGCGTTGACTGCACGGTTGCAAATATGTCTGCAATGGAGGAGTTGTGATCTAGAGTAACACGTGACAGAATGCTGAGGACATTGACGACATCCAACAAGAAGTGAGAAAACTTGACTATCTCCATTCTCAGAAGGAGCTGTAGAAGGCCTTTGACTTTTTGCAAGTTCGAGACTCTTGAATCTCTTTCAATCTGGAAATCAATATAGAAAAAGAAAGCCTCAGGTATGTGGACCAAAATTAGACTTAATTTTTCCTGAAGTTACACCCAAATTTTAGATCATTTACCTTACTCAGATGTAGAACAATTGCAGGATAACCTTTAAGGAGAATTTGTAGAGCTGTTTGTAGACGAGGAAGCCACTGGGAGCCTCCAATGCGAGAAGGAATAGCTGGACGTAACTTAATGGCTTCATATGTGGCTTTGAGATTATTCTTATTTAGAGGTGAGTTATGATAAAAGTAATACATATTTCTCAAGACATTCATTAAGATGTTGTATAGCTGAATATTTTTCAGTGTTCCTTTGTAAGCCAGCTTTAGGCGGTGAGCAAAACAATGCACAGACTGTACACAGGGCTGAATTTCCCTCAGAAGTTTAGCTACCCCACTGTTTCGCCCGACCATGACATCTGTCCCATCACTTCCAAATCCAACTAATTTTTTTGACCAGTCCTGGCTTGCCAGACTGAGCTGAAGATTTATTTGTAATGTTTCCTCAATTGCATTCTTTACAGTGGAAGCATCCGTTTTGTGAACAGGTCGAACCCCAACAATCTGGCAATAGACTATCCCTTTATTTGCAAAGCGTACGTAGACAACTACAGCTGCTTTGAGCATACTGTCTGTGATTCCATCACTAATAACAGAGAAAAAATTACATTTCTCCAGTTTCTCTTTCAAAGCTCTTCTTTCTACTTCAGCAATAAAATGTATAAACATTCTTGCCGACTTGTCATTTCTAAACACAGAACCAATATCCACTCCTTTCATATCATCCAGTTTGCACATCCAGTCAAGGTCTGTAAAGGGACGACCAGATTTAGCAATAGCATGGCATGTTCTAAAAATATTTTCTACTCTACCCAATGTTACTGAGTTCATGCTCTTCAACATCTGCTCAGCAGAAGCTGTATCTGGTGAAGCAGTACTGGCAGCTTCCATGCAGGTAGCCCAGGCATGAGCTTCACTACTCTGGTGTGTATTTATATATTCAAGTTTGAAATCATCAGTGCCAGAACAAAAATTATGAATGTTTTCCCCCAAATCCACATTGTGCTTACGACATGGTGCACAAAACATTATTCCCCTTTCATCATCATATTTTAACCAGGAGTATTTTGTTAACCATATTTTTGGAAACTGGCGATTCTTCTTTGTTCTCTGATATTCCAAATCTTTCTTCTCTTTCCCTCTGTCACCAACTTCTCTCTTGCTAGAAGAATTACTCTTGCTTTTAAATTGCTTCAGTGCTCTTATGGCTAAAATTTAAAAAGAAACAACTAAATATAAAATAGTTTTTCTTTCATAAATTATCAAATGTGTTTTTTTCTTTTTTTCATTCACATTTATTCTGTTAATTTGGGACTAGACTGTGACTTGAAATAGCCATAAAAAAGAACAAGGAAAACTGAGATCTACTCTTAAATTACTTGGAGGCTACCCAGGACCCTTGTAAAAAGTGGTCAGCTTTGACTCCAATTTCCTTTTGACTACCAGAATTTTGTCAGAATATGCAACCAGTAAAGTGCATCAGCATCAATATAATTTTTAAAACAGAGAAAACCAGAGTTAGGGAGTGGAATTCAGAATGGTATTTCAAGTAAAATGTCTCCAGAAAATACTACTGAAGCCACAAACCTATTATGATCCCCACTACACCTGACATTAACAGAAAAGTTAACTTGGACCAAGCCCATAGATATATGATCAAATACCTGTCACAGAATGCATAAGATGTTCTATAGCATATGTAGCTGACTTGATCTTCTTAAAATATATTTATCTGCAGAATTATTTTTATTACTGCTTTGAGAAAGAGGAACTGTGTAAGCTTCACATTTTTGTCTCAAAATGGAAACCTTCTTAAAGCACTGAGATTGTTCTTGATATTATTTTCCCAAATTGTTCTCAAAATGGTAATTAATTTTGTGGGAGCAAATGCCATAAGCTGACATTTTTGAAAATTCTATCACTAGAGCTCATGGATCTCCTACTTTTGGCAAGTAATTTAATGATTCTCTTAGTACACTGTTGCCATAAGGTCATGACTTTGAAAAGAAAGCAGTCAAATAACGAAGATAAATTCCATGCAGAACTGGGGCAATGAAACTAGAAATCTATTCACTGGGAAATAGCAGAAGTAAAGCATTGAGGAAATGACCTAAGAAGAGTCTGACTCCTCATCCTTATTGTGATGTGTACTTCAACAGGAAAAATTAATTATTACATTAAGTTAATTATAGAAAGAAATGCCATTTCTGGTGCTTCAAAAAATCTTAAGAAAAAGAGTTCTTGTACCCCACTCTTTTCTATTTTACAAGAAAGGGCAAATTTTCATATATGCATGATGCAATTTTGAGAATTGTTTGTTCCTGTTCTCATAAAAATGATAGTTTGTCTGCTCCATTCTATTCTGAGCATCCTGAAAGGCCATAATATTAAAAAATGTTAGGAACATGCAGTTTAAATACATTTCCATTATGAACAATTCTTTTAAAGAACTTTTAATCTGAGGTAGCAGTTGTGGTCCACATGGACAGCAAAAACAACTAGACCATAGAAACTTCTTCTACATGCCCAAGTACCATACCCAGGACCAAAAAGAGAGGAAGGGAAGCATTTTTAACATACCATAATGATTAAAAACCTTCCCTCACATCAGACAGCCACAAAACCACAAGAAAAGGTGAAAAAGAGATGGGGGGGAAGCATTAATGGATCTGCAATTGCAGAAGTCAGAGGGTGGAAGGGCCAAAATAGTCATAACATCTCTATAGTGCCTACTGCTTCTTAGGTGTATGGGCACCTGAAGAAATTTGCTGTTAATTAGACAAATGGGAATGAGAGTAGTTTCTGTGAGCCACTGTCAGGGATAAGATTCCTTGCAAGACAGACCTTCAATGTTACCAACTTTTTTCAAGTTTTTAATTTTTTTATTTCAAAACACAGGGGTTAAAACTCTTAGAAAAATATATTTGGGACATCATGTGTTTAGAAATGATCTGTTGTATGTGTCTTTAAAAAGACAGCATATTCTACAGTGTGTGAGAACAGTAAATATGTAATTAAAAGAAGCATAAATCATCAGATCAGCTCTATAATCCATCTAAACTATGATTATACTCATTATAAATTCTCCCTCTAGGATATTCTTACCATGCTTCCCTAAGGAAATGAACCTTTTGCAGTTGTGTTGCCTATATATCTCTACATCAATATGTCTGTCTGTCAGTTCTCCCTCACAGATAATTTTAGAATGGCCAATTTGAACCAAGTTTGTCAGTACTGTGGGGTTATGAAGGTCCTATAAATTTCTTTCAGATCTGTTCCCAGGTACAGGAAAAAGATCTTCATAACACTCCCACTCAGGAAAAAGCAGGGAGATGACCAGCTCTTATCCATTCTGTGGCCAAGAGGTATAAGTCAGCCTAAACTCAGTTCCAGACCACACACAGTGTGTCCTGGCCATATCTGTTCAAGCAAAACACGTAGGTAAGATGACATTAAAGAAAGACAATTGTTGGGGGTTGTTTTTTGTTTTGGTTTGGTTTTTTTTGTTGTTTGTTTGGGTTTTTGATTGGTTTGGGTTTTTTTCATTTTGTTTGTTTGTTTGTTTGTTTGTTTTTTTAAATGAGGCTAACAGGCATGGAAAGGAACAGGAAATGGACTAGTGAGAGGAAACTGGGAACATGGGAAAAGGCGGGATTTGTTGCAGTGGTATATGGAAAGAACATAGAATACAAAAGGAAGCCAGCCTGTACTACTTACGAATCAACCTCTTTTTCACATAAAAATGTCATTAATGAAATCAAGAAAAACTAATGTAGAAAAAGCTACACAAGGTAGAATTGGTTTTCATTAAAATCTTTTTTTCAAAGTGAGTATCATTCACTGATATACAAGGTGGCATTGACAAGCATTTATATATGTTTCAAAAAGCAGTGCAGAAACATAATAAATGAATGCAAAAAGTTAATTAGTGAAGAAATTAAGATTATGACCACAAGTGAAACTGAAAACAAAAATAATAAACATTCAAAAAGGAGCATTAAGAATGACAGCAGTGTAAGTGTACACTAGATGTGTACCCTGTGAACCAAGACTGTGATATTTTAAAGGCACATACGAAATAAACATCAATTACCATGGCCATGCCTCAGTTATAAGGCACAGATATACAAAAGAGACTATTTTTTAATGATACACTAGTCAGCAGAATATTTTCATACAGGTACTGTATGAAAATATTTCCCTAAACTGAGGAACTGTAGTAAAGATTCAGATTATAAATTTACACAAAATATGAAGAGATTGTAAACCTATACTAGAGATGAGAATTATGTTAGCATTTTATTCCTTTTTCATCAAATTTTATCAGAACATTTAAACAGCTTTCAATTCCCTTTCATTTTCACTGAGAAAAATGTTTCCATAGCAATTTCTGACTAGAAGTTCAGACAATGATCTATGCAATGCTATAAGGGATGAATGAGTTAAATAAACCCTGAGGTTGAATTATATTAATCTAACTTTAGTAGTCTAAATTTTAATAATATGGGATACTTCTGTCCTTAGATGAAAAAGACAGGAGTCTCAATAATATGACTAATTCTCCCCAAGATATTGAGATACTCATCACCCCCTGCAGATTATTTTTACTGTAAATTTACTGTAAATTTACTTCATTCATTCACTAATTATTACTGATTCTGCTATATGTCCAATCTTCCCTAATAAGCAAGAATCGAGATTTTAAATTTAGAATCACACAAAGTAAGGTATACATGCAAGATGCAATGAAGGGAAAGGAGAGTTCCTCTGTCATGCTGATTGAAATCTTAATACTTGTATATATATATTCAAATATATATACGTAAATATATTTCATAAAAGTAATTGGATACATAGATTTTTAAATACCATAGGCAAACAGTCACAGAATTCTGAAATTAAATAACATACACGATGTAGTAAGAGACATAAAAGAAGGTATAAGTGAGGCAGTAGAATTACCAAATTTTCCATTATCTGTAGGGAGAGGTGTTGTATCTATTCTGGATCTCTGATTAAGGGGTTTATATCCCAAAAGTTTAGGCATTTTCTATCTATGTTATTTGTCTAGTAAAAGTTACTTCCTCTGTGTACAAACTTAACCTTTGTTATTTTCAAGTTTTGAAAGAAGCACTTAGAAAAAAAATATAGTCTTAAAAAAGATAAGTTAGAGATGACAAACTTATTCCTATGCTTATGTATGGACTTCACTCTCTATTAATATCAAAGTCAGGATTACTATTGTAAATTCTTGAGTTGTTTCTACAAAAGTGCTTGGGAAGAGAAAGCATAATCTATAGACGTTATTCAGTGTCAGCATGTAATTCTGAGTTTTCCACTCAACAAAATATTCTATTAAAAAGGTAAAATTTCAGCTGAACTAGGTGCACACTTTCATATGCCTATCTGTTCCAAATCTAGCAACACAGTAAAACCCAATTGACAAGCCTACAATTTGAAAAGAAATAGCGATACAACTTGGTCATAGGTTATGTTCTGTTTTGCGTGTTCATATCTTTGCAGAATATTTTATAGTTTATAAATAAGCACTTTAAACATTTCTGTATATTGGATATAGAAGGTTTTTTAAATCTGATTGAAGTTTATTTCTCAGTTCTATAATTTAACCTGGAATAGTTCATGAGGATCATGACTGGGAAAAAATGAATAAAATTTAAAATTCCATTGTGCAATTCAGTCATAAGACAGAGAAAAGAAAGTCTGGGATAGAATCTGTTTTGATCTATTTGCTAATGCAAAACATTACCAAAATTTCATTCTCTGAAGCACCTTTAGTAGAAATTGAGACATTCCATATGTATGCTAATTGCATTAAAAATAGCTGTTGTCATAGGAAGAATATAGTGCAAAAGGGAATCAAAGAGGATGAGATCTAATAGAGGGTTAGTTTAATTTTCTTGGTAAGAACAGAATACATCCAAAGAGACTGTAGAAGAGAAAAGAAAAAAAGTGTTAGTAGCTCCATAAGACCTGCCACAGTTATTCCTATAAAAAAGCAGCACAGTCTCAAGGCAATATACTGAAGCACTGTTAACAAATTTATCAAAGGAGTTAGTGAAACTAATACTGCAGAACCACATTAAGTTTGGGCAATGACACTTGGAATAATAAAAAAATAATAATTTAAGTATTTCCTTATCAAATGAAAGACTGTGTCAGTAGGTAGGAAGGTCCAGCATAGGCTGTATTTTTGTCCATCGCTGCTTAGAATGGTGAGTAATGTGCTTCCATGGAGACCAAGTGTGCAGGTTAGAACAAAGTTGTCTGTGATGAATCGGCAGTTCTTTAAATACTTTAAATTCCTAGGAAACACAAAACTGTTTACAATGTTTATAAGATTTTTTTCGCAAATACCAAATAATTTTTAAGTATATTGGCACTCCCACCTTTTGCTTTCATTTTGGCAATTTGTTAAATGTATCTTGAAAAGACATCCTTCTGACATTCACCAAATAGCCTGTGAGAAAACTGTTTACATGTTTATTTCTTCCAACACGGTAATTTCTCCTTTGTTATTCTTTGTTTCACTTGGATTTCTAGGTAAAATTCTTCCTCATGTAATCTCCATAATGCTCTAGAAAATAAGACTAATATTCCATCTTCAGAACACCATCAGGAATTTTGCTATTTCCATAGTACAGAAGATTGGTAGGTTTATTCTGTTTAGACTTGCCCTGTTGTCTATGCCTCCTGTGCTTGTTTGTGTGGATTTCCATTATGAATGCGCAGAGGACTGCTCAGGCGAGTAAGAATTAGAAGACTAAGATGTTTGACAGAAAATCTAGATCCCTTTAGAGGTTCTCCAAGACAGGAATTAGTTTGTTACTTTTTTGTATCTTCTTTAGAGCTGCGGTCCAACAGTTCTACCGCCAGCTGCTGGGTGCTTTAGTGTTTTTCCCTTTTTTACTCAGTAAGAGACTAACTACTAAGGAGGTATGTATTTTCTGTTGAGTGTTCTGTTGAACAAGGGGAGACAGAAGGATGTGAAATTTTCCTGAAGTTTTCAGAGAGGAAGGATATAACTCTTTCCCTGGTGTCTCTATAATAAAGTGCAGTGGTTGCCTTAGGAAATCTGGGATGTGATTTATGTGGTCTTAAAGTGTGTGAGAGAATGGAAGTATTTTAATAGTGACTTGCACAGCTTGTGCTTCCCATGCTAATTCAGCTATCAAAACATTTGAACATCTTGACTTAGTCACAAGACAGTAGAAGAATACTGTTGCACGTGCTTTGGGACCTTATTTTAAACAATAATTCCTTACCGTTGTCCCACAGAACATGCAACAGCATTCTTTTACTGTCTGGTGAGTATTAAGTCAATATATTTACATTTTTGGATATTCATGCAAGTCTTCTTGGGTCATTGTAGTGAATATATTTTCATCAAAAGGACAATATTGTAGAAAGATAAATATTTCATTTGTCTTCTTGCTAATTGTTACTAATATACAAGAAAAATAGTTGTTCTGTGTTAAACATGCCAAGAATATCCGAGTTTGTGTTAGACAAATTTTTTTTTTGTTTATCTTAATGAAGACATGATTTAAAAACAAAAGAAAACCTTTTAAGTGGAATGACCAGTCATACTGGTATCTGTGTTTCACCTCTATGGCACTACCTAACAATTACAAATGCACAGATTTCTAGTTTCACATGGCATTATATATGCAATACTATCTGCTAAATTAATCTCTGTGGAAGAGTTTGGAATGCTTACATATATCCCCATGCTCGTACACTATAGATAAGATGATAACCATCTCTAAAGGAAAACTGTAAACATCTTTCTGCCTAAAATGGGTTCATACTCAAAAGGCAATGGGAATTTCTCCATAAATGTACGTGAAAAGCATTTCTGAATAAAGACTTAAATTCAACTTCATGGGCCTTTGTGGTCTTATTACATTAGAAGAGTTGGATCTAAAATTCTAAGTATATGTTTACACATTGTATTTCATTATCTTAGTGGCAATTATACTAAAATTATAATTATAATATGGAACACTGGTAGTAATAAAACACTCTGCAAATATGTGTTTACCAACTTTCCATCTCAGTTTAAAACTGCCTTACCTAAATTATTTTGTAACATTTATACAGCAGTAGGAAGTTACGTAGGAAAGTCTTTTCAAGCATCCTAAGCCTAACGTTCCCATAATTTGAGGGTAAGTACACACTAAATGCATGTGCAAAGGAAAAGAATAAACATATATGAGTTTACACTTGCAAATCACCCAAAGCAACATTGGCAGACATTGAATTGAAGAATATAATGGTTGATGGTTATAATAGACTATAGAATAGTTTCTTGAAAATATTGCTTTCTTTTAAAATGTGTTTTAAAATAATATAGCTTCAGTGTTCACTAAGCTATGAATTTGGAAACAAGTTACAGACTTGCATCTTTAAGCAAAGCAAGCATGACATGTAGCAGTCTTGAAAACATATTACAGAGACGCTGTCTGTTTACAGAGCCCATAGCAAAGACATTAAAAGCTTTTAAGTGGTCTGGTGTTTCACATTTTCAATATTCTGCACTATGACTTTACTTTTATATGTAGCAGGATCTTTAATTGTAGTATGATCTTTAACAATATAGGTAATTAGTGTTTATTAGCTCCCAGCAGTTACTTTAAATTTTAAGTAGGTAACTAACAGCCCTTTAGGAGTGAAGGGGAAAAACATTTTCTTACCTTTAGGTGCGACCTGTAGAAACTGCTTATGAAGCGTAGTAAGTTGTGAAATAGTTAGAGTACCACTTTCAGAGGTCTCTATGTGTGGAACACGTGGTGGAGGAACAGGGTCAGGAATGACTTTTACATCACTGCTGATGAAGAAATCTGTTTCTTCTAAAGTAATTTCATATTGGATTTTGCTAGAACTCTCAATATGATGTCGTGCAACCTCAATCAGCTCTTCAATACTGTGAAAGTGTAAAGGCAGAAAACAATGAGTACTTTTACTACACAGTATTAATAACTTAGGTTCAAATTTTAATGTGTTTGTACTTTGATAGCTTTCCTGAAGAAAGAATTACAAATCCTCTCTGTGAATTGTGTACTCAGAAAAATCGTTATGAAGCGTACTTCTTCTCTGGCAGCAAGAAATCTTTTGACTGTGGTAAGAAACTTATATAAAGGCAGATCTAAGCCACACAAAGAGACGTAATGGAAAAATATGAAAGGATGAGACTTTGTTCCATAACGTTTTTAGTGGTGGACCATACGTGTTCCATCTGTGATTATCCTTTAGCCTATTTCAATGCCTTGTCTTCTGCTCTGCCCATAATTCCTTGATGTACAAAGCACTTTCTAGAGTAGCGTTGCGGAGGGGCATATGAACTCCCGTTTCAAGTGTAATGAGTACAATTTATACAAGGAAAGATGTCAGCTGTCTATAACCTTCCACTAGATATAGGTTTGGCCTGGGTTGTGTCAGGTCGAAGGACATGATGTTATGCAAATATTGTGTCTTTGGTAGTGCTTGTTGTCAGGAAAGCAAATAAAATTGGCTTGAACGCAGAGGCTCAGCCTCTTTGAATTATTGCCTGTTTGAGCCTTCACATCCTACATTCACATCCCTTGTCTTGGGCTTGCTGTGACATGGTTCAACTAGCACTGTCCCGGGTATGCTTCAAAGGTTAGTACAGGCCAGAAATATTTTCCAAAAGCAAAGCAACCCCTTTCTTTTTGGAGAGTAAAATCCTTTAATGATATGGACATAGGCCATTCTGTTCCAGATGGCCTAAGTGTCATAGAGTGATCCCAAGCACATTTTATTTACCAGCACAGAAAAACTGCTAAGAAGAATTTTTTCTTGAAATAATTTTGAGAAATGTTATACGTTTCTGTGTAAAACACAGGGAAGAAAATAACCCCACAATCCAAAGTGAAAAAAGCCACTGAAATGATATAGAGGCTTCTACTAAATGAAATAACTGGTTGTCTGCTGATGCTTGTAAATCTGCTAAATCTGTAGTCTAGAAAAACAGCAGAACGCATAATTACCTCTACCGCTGCCAGCAGAACCTTCTAATCATTGAAGAAACGAGTGATTACCGTTCAGGTATTTAAGATAAAATTAAATTCCAGTTTATGAAATGAAATGATTTTCTACATTTTGTCCCCCAAGTATTCACTTCTATATAAACATCTATCTTTACTAGCATAGTCTAGTTTGAAAATTCCTGTTTAAAATTTGATATACGTTACCTGGACATTTCTGCTAAGAACCTGGATCCAAGCCACTTTTCCATATCTTTGTAAGCCTCTTCTGTTTTCATCGTTAGCTCTTCAACACACGCTAAAGCTTTTTCTTTTATAAGATCTAGTCGAGATTTTGCGGCTACCTCTGTTTAAATAGAAATGTCATTCCTCAGTCATAAGCATCTAGTTTAACATGTTAACCTGGTTTTAGGCAGTAAAATATTTATTTAATTTCTTGTATTCTTGAACAAATTATTTTTCAGAATCACCCCTATTGCACCTTGTCTTCTTTAAGCATCAGAATTCACCAGGTAACAAATATCTTAATAAAACTAATATTGAGGTGCAGGGGATGTGTAAGTAGACAGTGACATAGAATCATAAAATCATAGAATGGTTTGGGTTGGAATAGACCTTAAAGATCATCTAGTTCCAACCCCCGTGCCATGGGCAGGGACTCCTCCCACTAGAGCAGGTTGCTCAAAGCCCCATCCAGCCTGGTCTTGGACACTTCCAGGGATGGGGCCTCCACAACTTCTCTGGGCAACCTGTTCCAGTGCTTCACTACCCTCACAGTAAACAACTTCCTAATATCTGACCTAAATCTCCCCTGAACTCAATTAACACTAACCAGCAACAGAGCTAGAAGCTTAATGATGCAAATGTGAGTACCCTGTTATGAATAAATTTTAAAGAAAGAACATCTAAATCATTATGTACATTAATCACAATAAAGGTTAGCTCTTCTGTTTCTACCCTCCAGCCCTTTAAAATTTACCCTACTGGTTTTGCTCCAAGCTTCCACCATAAGACTATTTTATACCCTAAAACTCGGGTTGCATTAAAGAGTTTGGTTAGTGAGCACTAAGAAAACAATTCACCTCTACCAAAATTATGCTAGAGTATTTATATGAAACTTTTAAAAACATTGAGAATTGAATGATTTTTCGTTTTCAGAATTGGAAGAACTGAGGAAAAAAAATAATCAGTCTCTCCCAGAGAGGCTAATACTTAAAAAAAAGGAGACAAAAGGACTATAAATGGGAAGAAGTCAGAAATGTCCAAAGTGAAAAGGATGCCAACTCAATGAAAAGACAGCTAAGGTAATGTATTGAGAGACAAACGGAACAGGCATTGAAAGACATTCAAAGCCTTACAAAAGAAGGGTAAGAAAAGAGTAGCTAAGGTTATTTTCAATCCTGAAGGCAAATTCAGTATTCAATTTGATCTTTTCTCATCTTTCACATTCTATACTGCAGAATCTTTTAAACAATTAATATCATATAATAATTGGTATAGTAACCTCAAAGTTTAAAACTGTAAAATTATTTACATTGTAATCCTTATTCTATATGCTAAGTTTTCAAAATGCTTAGGTTTGGGGCTGAAACTTTCTTTAGGCAACCAATATAAGATATGTTATTTTAATGTTATTTCTCAGTCACAGTAGTATGCAACTCTGCACACTTTCTGTTTTGAGAAATAAAGAGTTAGTGTTCAAAATTTTAAACACAGAATGGATTTGGGTCTCACAAAGGGTTATTTTATTTGATGGCAAAGATGTAAGAGTAAAGATTCTAAGCAACTGAAAGTTGGTCACCTTTCTTTAATAAAGTTTAAGGCTGCCTTATTTGTGACTTCTCTACATTTTCTTTGATCAACTGCTATCAGTTTGTTACAAAGATAAGGGTATGATTTTTTTTTTTGTCTCCCTGCATTTTCAGAAGCAGGTACTGCACAGTCCACTGATAAAGCTGCTCTCTTAACAGTAGCAGAATAAAAGGCAAGGCACATTGATGCAACAGAGAAACAGAATATGAAATCAATATGAATATCAAAACTTAGCAACTGTCCACAACTACTGACTTTACTGGTCTCTATGTATAACCAAAAGCACAAGCATCCAGTTACCATAACTGCAAGTGAAACTACAATCCTCAAATGTACCAGCTATGTGCCTGTGCAATTATGAAATATAGCTCAACATATTTAGTCTTCTTTAGATTCTTATATTGGCTTTTTTGTTAAGTATAAGATGAAAATGAAGCAACCTCAAGAAAACAAAACACATCAAGGAATCACTAAAATTCATCTTCACACTATTAAGATCTTCAAAGCTACTACCATTCCTCTACTCATTATCCCAAAATCTTAGAATATTTATTCCTAAACTGCTTTTGGATTAAACCATGTTGAAAGTGGTAGGTGTACAAGCATTTGGTCTGGCGTGGACCTAAAGAAACCTCATTAATTAACTGCTGTTTGTCCTCTACTTTCCATAACAAATGGAAAGTTAGCAAAAAGTCCGGCAAGGAGGTAGCATACATGATGATGGGCTTGCCAAGTGTTGCTCAACAGAATCTCTAACAGCTAGGTTCTATCTTCTTTTTAATGAGAAAGAGGTCTTTTTCTTCTAGTCTAAACCCATCTTCAAAAAAAATTTCAACCCATTTTCGATTTGGGACTTCTCTTTTTCAGACATCTACTTTTGGCCGCAATTGGACGTTATTGGGTAAGACAGACAAAGAGAAAGAACAACTGAACAATACATAGTTTTTTGGAAGGGTCTGTCTGGAAAGGAGTTTGCAAGAATAAATAAAATCTGTGTCTTGCTGCTTGAATCCCATGTGGCTTCAGGAAGAGGGAAACAGAGAGAAGAGCATCAATGAACTATATAATTGCCAAGAAATTCTTTCCCAGATCAAAACATTTCAAATATTGAATTCAATTCAATTGAATACTGAAGAGTGGCTAACCACCAATGTGAAACTTATTCTCTCATGATGAATACTTGCTTAGTCATGGAAAATGAAATTAAATGAAATGAAACAGAAGAGAACAAAAAGAAGAATGAAAAACACATTTCTATTTTAAATATATTTACCACAAAATCATTGATGATTACCACCCTAAAAAACTTCCTGATTTCTCCAGATAATCCTTTCTCTCCCCTCCTTTTTTTTACTTATCCATCCATTTTCCCTAGAGTTTCTAGCTAGTTTTGAGTATTACAATACCCAAATTGGGAGTAACAACCACCCCCCAATATAAGTAACCAAATAGTAACATACCCTCATGTTTCAAGGCACTGAAATATTCTTGCTTTATTTTAAGTGTCAGTTCTTGTTTCTTTATTTCTTCTGGGGTCATAGGAACTGGACTGACTTCAACCCCAGATGCAGTAGAAGGTGATCCTGCAGGAAAATAGAATCATAGAATCATAAAATTATAGAATGGTTAGAGTTGGAAGGGACCTTAAAGATCATCTAGTTCCAAGCCCCCTGCCATGGGAAGGGACACCTCCCACTAGACCAGGTTGCTCAAAGCCCCATCCAGCCTGGCCTTGAACACTTCCAGGGATGGGGCATCCACAACTTCTCTGGCAACCTGTGCCAGTGTCTCACCACCCTCACAGTAAAAATAGACCTTTCTCAGTCTTTGGATTTTGCTAGTAAGTTTCTGTATCCATACACAGCTACTCACAAGACAGCACACTTATTAAAACGAAAAATGGCACTTTTCACCTTACTTGATGTGACTATTTATGAGAATATAAAGTTGGTAACTCAGGTGTCTTATGTCAACATAACATATTTAGATTTCTTCAAATGTGATTTACATCTGCAAGACATGCTAAGATTAACTCTGCATAAAATTACTCTAGCATATACAACTGTATTAAAATTAGTTAAACAATGTCAGAAAAATTATTTCTGAATAGAAAATCATGATTGAGTTGTGATCATGTGAACGTGCCTCTTCTGTGATCCTAGGTGGTCAAAATGTCCTCTTTGACCCTAAAATTTACCAATTTATCACAACCAGCACATAAATAAAACTCTCTTGAATGATAGCTGTTCCTCCTGGAGCAAATTCAAGTTTAGCAAACTGTAGTAGAAATGCTATGTAAGTGAATATCATTGGTTACAATCCAAGCAGTAAAAAGAACAGTGAAGCTATTTAAAAAAAATCGTACTCTGTCAGAAGAAAAAAAAGAGGTATGTTATTTCATGCCACTCTAAACCATTCTCTTAGCTGCTAACTTACATATCTATGAACAGACATTGTAAAGGTGTATTGTCATGTTTTTAAAGATCACATGAAATTCTACAGTCACAACACTTTGACTATTACTCAGAAATATTAAAATATTTGTAACTGCTAATGTCCTAGAAGAAGAGCCGATGGAGCCGTTACAGAAAAAAATGACATCTGCATGATATATATTAAAAAGCAAATGGTCAAATCTAGAAGTGATAAAATTACATGTGATAAGTTGTATCACTCAGTTACTAGCCTGTAGCTGTATCCTAGGGAATTCTTCTGTTAGAGGAACTCTACAGTAACACTGAATTTAGTATGAAATCAAAGTTGATACTTCAGTTACAGAAACATCAGTTGATACTTCATCTTCTACCATGAGGAATGCACAGCTGAGTTCTAATGCAGTTTTGTCACTTTATAGTTTTGTGATTTCAGGTAAATTATCTAGTACCCGGTCTGAACATAAATTTAGTTCCAAGAAGCAATCCACAACCCCCAACCTAGCCAGTTAGCATGCAACAGGTGATAGTTGCTGATTTTTTTATCACAAACCTTTTCTAGAAATCTGAAAGTCTGCTACTCTCTTGGCTAGATTGAGATGCTAAGCACACACCTAAGGCTCCATGGGGCTCAAAAATTAGGTATCCATGTGGCTAAGTATTTGCAGAGCTATACTTATTCACTGTATTATGAGCAGAATCAACCACGGAGAGAGCACTGACTACAGTGCAAATAAAATGTCTGTCAAAGAAAAAAAGTCAGCTGCTTTATGCATTTCTGTCTTGGAAATGGAGTACCCACAGGGCTTGAGCCCCTCTCGTGTATGTAGAATGTCTTTACCAAAGATACAAATTTTAGGCTACTAGTCTTGCCTCCTGCTGGAGCTATGACATTTTCAGAAAGAAGTGGAAGTTACTTAAACCACTACCTGCTCAAGGAAGTATTTATGAAAAAAAATGTATAAACAGCATTGCATGCCGGGATTCCATTCAGCAGACTGCCTAAATTGCTAGGCTTCAAGAGATAGTGGGTTTTAGGTCTGTTTCCCTTTTGCAAATAAAATTTTGTATTCTCATCTGGTTGGACAGATTCATTCTTGCCAGGCCTATGCGCAAGATCATAGAATCATAGAGTGATTTAGGTTGGAAAGGACCTTAAAGATCATCTAGTTCCAACCTCCCCGCCATGGGCAGAGACACCTCCCACTAGACCAGGTTACTACAAAGCCGCATTCAGCCTGGCTTTGAACACCTCCAGGGTGTTCGCAACTTCTCTGGGCAACCTGTTACAGTGTCTCACCACCCTCACAGTAAAGAGTTTCTTCCTAATATCTAACCTAAAATCTACCCTCTTTCAGTTTAAAACTGTTAAGCCTCATCTTATTGCTACACTCCCTGATAAAGAGTCCTTCCTATTTTTCCTATAGGCCCCTGTTAGGTACTGGAAGGGGTATAACATCTCCCTGAAGCCTTCTCTTCTCCAGGCTGAACAACCCCAACTCTCTCAGCCTGTCTTCACAGGAGAGGTGCTCCAGCCCTCTGAACAACTTCATGGCCTCCACTGGGCCCGCTCAAACACATCTGTGTCCTTCTTATGTTGGGGGCCCTAGAACTGAACCACAGAACTCTAGGTGGGGTCTCACCAGAGCAGAGTAGAGGGGCAGAATCACCTTCCTCAACCTGACTGGCCAGGCTGCTTTTGATGCAGCCCGGGATACCCAGATCTGCCTCAATGGGAGTCTGCTCTTTTTTAGGACTACATATGACATTAGATTTTATGTTCTTCATTTACATGATGTTACAGTCATACATAAAAATGATGGACCTTGATAGATCCACGCTACTGTATGTCTGATAAATTAATTCCAAAATATCTTGGGGTATTGGATAATTTACCCATTCTATTCCTGTACTTTCATTCTAATATTTGAAATATTTTGACTTATAAGTGGAAAGTAGGCAGAATTTAATGGAATTTTATTTAATTTGATAAACTATTTCTAACCATTCAATTCCAGAACAGCATATGGAGAAAAATTAGTATTTACTTTCTAGGTTCTATTTAGAATATTTACTCCTACATATTAATGATAACAACACATATGATTCAATAAATGCATTTGCCATTCAAAAGCCTCTGCAGTCTTTCATCACTACTAGATTTTCACATTGATATGTCACATCTGACATTTCAAAAGAGACAAAAAATCCAAATTAAATGTCATGGCTTACTCTTTTCTGTATTACAGATATATTTACATTTCAGCAATTTCAAGCACTGCTAAAACAAAGTCTGCATTTCAAATACCTTTTTTTTTAGCAGCTGGTTTGGGAGAAACCTTTTTGGCACCTTTCCCTGTAGCTTTGCCTTTCAGCGTCTGTGAAGATTTCCGATCTTTCTCTTCTAGCTGCTTACGTTCTTTTTCTTCCTCCATTTCTTTAGACTCTATTTCAGCTCTTACCTTGACACCACACATAATAAAGTACATAGTAACAGCACTGTGCAACTACTGTTTCAAATAGCCTACACTTGCTGAAAGTACTTGCTGAGACATACGCACATAAATAAAACAAAGAAGATATTTTAACTAATTAAATTCATTACATTTTGTTATTTATCAAAAATAAAAACCCACAGCAAAAATGCAAGACAGAGATATAGCAGTTTTACTTCCTGTAACCCATTACCTGTGCTCTGGGAAAAAGTGAGAAATGTAAGAATCAACAGTATGTAAAGCAAGACTACAGTTACACTGTAAGGGTGCAGACATGTACTTACTTTAAAATGATCAAAGAGAAAAGAAAAAGCGAACCTAAAACCCAACCATTTGAAAAGCCCACCCAATTCACTTTTAGCTATATATAAAACAGAAGTTTTGAAGTTGTGAAAGGTTTGAGCAAACATTGCATCAGAGAATAAAACTTGTCCTGCTTCTCATGTTTCTATTGAGGGATAAGCGGAGAGTTTATCATGGAAGAAGTAGATACACAGAGTCAACATTCAAAATATTTCAGTAATGGAATGAAAGGGTCAGTTATAAATACAGAGGTGCTGATAATTCACAGATTCCAACATTTTCTTCATAGAAACATATTCAGTGGAAATATCAGTGGTGGAGCAAGAGGCATGAAATTGCGATGCCCAGTGTGAAGGCCATGTGTTTAGGCTGCCTACTGAATGGGAGGCTTTGACTGTCCAATCTAAAAATGTTTAAGTAAATGAAATATTCCTTACAATATCTGATACTGCTGTTACTGCTGTTTGCCATGTATCAGTAATAAGATTTTCATCTTTCCTAGAAGTTGCCACTCCGTCTTCAGAATTCTCATCCTTAGCACTCTTCTGTGGAGTTCCCTTGCTCTTTGACTTGGTAATACTTATTTCTGGTGAAGGAGCTTTCCAAGAAACTAGAGGAATCCTTAAAAATAAAATATAAGGCATAACTCAAACCCTCTTCTATAAAAAGTGTTAATTTATAACTACATTGGAGAATATGTTAGGAGAATGAGAATGCTATTTTCAAAATTTGCCACAGCAACAGAAAAGGGATGAGCTTTCCTTATCACCAGAAGTGGTGAAATGCGTGGATGACAAGAAAACTGTCTAGTTTAACTACAGAAGTCAAGGAATGATAATAGATGGATAAAGGCATGTCAAATGACTGCGTGATCTGCCAATATATTCCTCATGGGCTAGAAGCACAGCTTCATTACTCAGTTTGTAAATGAACTGTAAGTATTTTAAAAAAGCAGGTGTCATTATTGATGACATTTTTGATATTGTGAAACTATTTGATGGCATCCTTTACCTTTTAATATGGCATTCAGTTCTGTGCATCTTTGTAGGCTGCTTTGATTTATATTCATCATTACATAACCCATTTAATTTTGTCTGTTTGTGCAGCTTTTAAACCTGTTAATGTTGCATAATAATACTTAACTTATTTATGTGAGAATTGTGCTGGGAACAGTCAGCAACATGGAGGGAAGCAGGAAACATTTCTATAGCAGATTTCTTTATAAGGCAGCTTTTACTGTATTTTATAATTCAGGGGTGCATTACTGAAAATTATGTAGGCAAACCAGTAGAAAAGCAGGGATAAATTAAATCTTTAAAATGATTCAAGATTAATCACTTGACTATAATAGTTAGTTAAAAATTCTTACTTCTTTTTCATATATACACATATATATTCCCACATATACCCACAAAGCTATCAGTACATTGTGTTTATTGATATTTATATAATAATGCATTTCTACCTTCTTGATTTGTTTTGATCTTCTTTCTGCTCTACATCGATAATATCTAACAATGGGATTCTAGTAAAATCTTGATCATCTTCTGTTGGGATTTTTCCTTCCATTGCTCTATAATAGTCATGAAGAAGTCTCTTTGTATCTTGGAAACGATCCACTTCAACCTCAAGAAGAAAGGACAGAAAGATTGCAACTCAAAACAAATTTCTGGTGTATTTTAAAATATATGATAGCAGAAGCAACTCTAAATCATAAGAGTTTGAGGAAGAGCAACAAACATAATCATATTTTTTTGAAAATTTATAATGTATTCCATGCATACTTCTACTTCCATTTATAATGTCTTCACACTGGTATTTCTAAGGATTAATAAAAATCTTAGTTGTTAGAACAGGAAAAATTATTTACAATAAATGAAGTTTGATGCATTAAATTTAATTACAATATATTTTCATGTATACGTATTTGTATAATAAAAAATATACTAGTGGCAAAAAATTATAGGGGTCCTTTTGTCCAAAAGAAATAAAATACTTAGTAGCATAAAATAAAAAGGGTTAAGTGATGGAGAAAATTTTAATAGCCATACAGCTTTTCTGGACCAAAGAAATCAACAGACTTTACACCCCTAAGTGTCTTGAAGGTCTTTTTGTGTGAGTCATCTTGGAAGAAATCAAGTAAGACTCAAAAAACATTTAACACCTGTCATGCTTTGATTTATTGATATAGGATGGTGTTAGTTTCTAACTGACAAAACAGTACTAAATATTCATGGGAAAAAGCACAAAACCACATTCACAAAACAAAGGAGAAAACCTTTGTGGTGGAAGCCAGCACTTATCCATAACTTAAGGAGAAAATATCTTCTAGTATAACAGCATGTACACAGAAAGGTGGAAAGAAATCTGATAAACGGCATTTATAGAAATCTACGTGCTCGTACAGTAACAGAGCCACCTGGGGAATATATGTAACTTCCCACAGAAAAACCCACAGAGAGCTCAAGACCGAAGAAGCCTATTTTTGTCTGCTTCTCAAAGTCATAACATAAAAATACAGTTATTATATTTTTAGTTCTGTAGTTTTAGCATTAATAATTCATTTATCTGGGGGAGTATATACGAAGTAAAGAAAATAAGAATGGTTTCCTTTGCATTTTTCTTTAGGAAAATAAAAGCTTATACATGGTTAATACATGTATTTGCAATTTTAAATGACTGTTCTACATATCCACACAAGACAGATAAATTAGATTCACAGTGATTCTCCTCTGGACTGCCATTATTCATGCCCATGAAATTCTGCTAGAAGAGAATTAGGATTGCAAAGTTATACATTAATATAAAAGGAGAAAAATAAAATATTTAAGCTGAGCAATATTTAACTTGGCTCCCTTATGAATATAATTTTTAAATACTCAGTCCTATATATACCCTAATTACAGGATTAATTAGTCATCCTGGCTCAGTTAGTCAGCAGTTACTTGATATTCAGACCTCTCTCTTTAGGCGGTGGCCTTAAGTCACTATTTAGGGCACTATTTAGATTTTTTGAAAACAGACCTAATAATTTCCTTACTATAGCAACTGACTACTTCACAAACTTTACTTAAATTACCATAACACTCATATGAGATAAGAGAGTGGTTCCCTTGTTTATTAAACATATGAAAATAACACAGAGAATTAAGGGGCAGAAAGCCCACCCTAAGCTTCTTAGGCCTGATTTCTCAGTCAAATTAGCATAACATGGGACATGCTTAAAGCATTTTTTTCATTGTCATCTTTAAAGTTGCCAAAACTTTCAAAGAATGCTCACTCAGTTTACAGAAAAGCCTGTCTGGTCTAGTTTAGACTAGTCTATTACAGTCCAGTCCAGCCCTAAACAAAAATTATGCAAGTAGATGAGCACTCACAAGGAAATCTTAATTTACTTCAGGAACTGAAGTAATTAATAGTCAGGCTGAATGAGAGGAAAGTCTTAATGTGGGGAATGGGAGAGCCAACTAATTGAAGATGGTCTCTTGAAAAGGTAAGGTGTGTAAAAGCTGGGTCATATTTGAACAGATTTTCTCAAGAGCAACAAATGACATCACATTCTCAAAAACATTCCTTGCAATTTTTTTTATCAGTGTGTAGGTAAAATTTCAAGCCACATTGGTGAAGTTACAACTGAAATAATTTTGTGAAGTGGCAAATACAGCATGACCTTAACAGCCAGTGGGTCTACAGCAAGAGTGAGTTAGGTAATTTGTAAATTAATAGTAGATGTCAATATGATCATAAAAGGATAAAGAACTCTAACATTTCTGTTACAAAATTCAGATGATTCACTGGACTGATAAAATTGCAAAAAGTAGCACTATACACTGTGGGTTGAATGTTTGGGGATGGATTTTTCTTGACCTTTTCTGCCTGCCAAACAGTTAAATGTATGGAATGTCATCTATTTTTTATCTCTTTCTAGATAAATTCAGAAGAGGCATGAACATTTGTTTATACAATTCTTAATTCCTCACTTATTTTGGAGCCAACTATATAAAATTCCTCTGAGGCTTACTGTCCTCCAAATCTAATTCACTGCTCTTTCCACTGCAGACTCTGTACTAGATCCATACCTGCATAAGTGAAAAGAAATGGTTCATTACAATCCCCCTATGATCTTGTAACCAGCCATCATTCATGATATCAGTACGTTCCTGCTCTGCTTCTTCTCTTCTGTTATCACAAATATCCCAGAGAAGATCCCTTAGGTCCTAAAACACAAAATCAAATATGAGAAATAACTATGAAAGGAAATAAATATGAAAAAGGAAAATAAGTTATTAAAAATTACATTTTTTGCCTGTTGCATAGGGCATCTTTCCATTTGAGGCTTTTTCTTTACTGATATAAAAGTCAAAGCCTGGTCAGCAAGTCATGCGCTTACAGAAAGCTGACAGAAAGTAGCTTTACAAATGTGCCAGAGAGAGGAATACAAAGGTATGAGATGAACATGTAGGCTGCCTTGCTTTCCTCAGGCAGAGAAGGCCTATCTAAGCTGGACAAAGATGTGAGAATATGAATAGTTAAGCTTCCAACTGCCCCAACAACTTTCCACTTGAATGTTTTGCTAACTAATACGCTTGCAAGAAGAAATTATGCCAGAGTTCAGGTATTCTTCCAATTTGGATAGCTCCATGCAATTTTTCTTTAACATTCTTTATAACTAAGGGCTCTTCAACTAGTGACTATATCTAATAGCAGCACTGTGTGGCTCAATGACAGCGCTGAAACCCTATTAAGCATACAACATGCATGCAAACTCCCTGCTCCCCATTGCCATCTCTGCATGGAAGCAGCATGACAGACGTCTATGTAATGAGGTGATAGGAAGAGAAGAGTGGTGCTAAGATACGCGAAGATGAACTGTCTGAGAAGTTCTACCCCACCTGACTTGTTTCAGGATAAAAAGAAAAGGTGTTCCAGACTACCAGCCCTGTAATGAGGAGCTTAAGCTTCAGATGATAAGTAGTTCCATATTCACCAGGTCTCGGTCTCAACCTAGTATGTCAGATCCTGGTTCCATCCCCCCATTCAAAGACTTCAGACAAATCCAGTCATCCTCTGTTGGACAAAAACCACTAGGAAGCTGAAAAATGAGTAGTTTTTGGACTACCTAACACATCAGTGATGGCATAGATAGAACGTAGCCAAGGTGAAGGCTATCACATATTTATGGTTGTTCACATTGTAGGATATACACGTAAGGATATGCTACTGAATAAAAAAAAGATATAAGCATACAACTTATCTGTTTTGCAGTGGTGAGTTGATCTTGGCTGGCTGCCAGGTGCCCACCAAGCTGTTCTGTCACTTACCCTCCTCACAGGACAGGAAGAGACAATATAATGGAAAAGCTTTTGGGTCAAGATAATGATGGGGAGATCATTCACCCATTACAATCATGTGCAAAACTAACTCTACTTGGGGAAACTAATTTAATTTATTGCCAATTAATAACAGAGTAGAATAGTGAGAAACACAACAAAACTAGAGACACCTTTCCTCCACTGCTTCTTCTTCCCAGGCTCAACTTCACTCCTGAGTCTTCTACGTCCTGCCCCCAAAGTGGCAGAGGAAGGATGGGGAATAGGGGGTTGTGGTGAGTTCATTATGCTTTGTCTCTGCTGCTCCTTCCTCCTCATGCTATTCCCCTGCTTCAGAGTATGGTGCCTCTCATGGAATACAGTCCTTCATCAACTTCTCCAACATGAGTCCTTCCCATGGGCTGCAGTTCTTCAAGAACTGCTCCAGTGCGGGTCCCCCATGGGCCACAGGTCCTGCCAGAACACCTGCTCCTGTGTGGGCTCCTCTCTACGGGCCACAGTTCTTGCCAGGAGCCAGCTCTGTTGTGGGGTCTCCATAGACTGCCACTCCCTTCAGGGCACAGCCACCTACTCCAGTGTGGGGTCCTCCATGGGATGCAGCGTGGATATCTGCTTCACTGTGGTCCACCATGGGCTGCCGCAGAACAACCTGCATCACCATGGTTTTCTCCACAGGCTACAGTGGAATCTCTGCTCCAGTGCCCGGAACACCTCCTCCTCCTTCTTCTTTACTGATCTTGGTGATTGTATAGTTGTTTCTCTCACATTTTCTCACTCCTCTCTCACAGCTGCCACACTGTGTTTTACCGTTTCTTAAGTATGCTGTCACAGAGGCAACACCACTGTCGCTGAGTGGCTCAGCTGTGGCCATCGGCAAAGCAATCAGCAAGATGGCTGGAGACAGCTGGCATTGGCTCTTTTTGACATAGGGACAGCCCCTGATGTCTTCTCACAGAATCCACCTCTGTAGACCCTCTGCTAACAAAACCTTGCCACATAAATCCAATACTATACAAACAAAACAAGCTGATGTTTTGTACAAACTGATGTACAGGGTATATTATAACTTTTGCCATTTACTTACAGTAACTCTTTGGTGTAGTTCTGCTTTTGTTTCGTCATCTTCTCTCAGGTCATCAGCAATAGAATTAAAATCTGATTGCCACTGAGATACAAACTCCTGCTTAACGTCTGGAAGCTTCAAATAATCCTGAAACCTTTTTCTGTAAGTTATGGTAAAAACAATGGTGTTAAAAGACATATAGAATGCCACAGAGAAAATACAAAATACTAACATTAATGCAATAAGCTACTATTTTTACTCACCTAATATCTGCTAAGTAATAAATTACAGAGTGCTGTTCATCCCTTAGACATCGAAGTACAGTTTTGATGGTATTCATATATGAATTTTCTACCATTTCCCAGTAAGGTACTAAAAAATCAGGTATCTCCTGTGAATTTTTTAAAGACATAAAAATTAATTGATATATTTCTTGGTAACCTATTTAGTGTAGCATTAGCAAATATAAGAAAGAATATTTCCTTAAATCATATTACTGATTTTTTTTCACTATGTGTTTTTTTTTTTATTTACAACTATTTACAACTGATTATAGACACTGTACCAACATATAGTTTATCCTATGCATTTCTTTGGAAAAAAAGGTGGCAGTACTCAAAATGAATGGGAAACTCCAGCAGAATACTCCAGTATCTCTGGTTTTGGATATACTCCTAAACTAAATGAAGACCCTAAGTGAGTATGTAAGTATCGAAATTTGGTGACACAACTGTTCAAGCTGGTAAAATTCTAAGCTGCCTGCCTAGTGTTGCAAAAGTGACATTTGACTGATTGACTGACACAAAATTCAAAATAGAGCCCATGGCCAGAGGAAATCCAGCACATGTGAGCTAATAGCAGCCATGAAAGCAAAGCTGGTAAATATTAGGAAAGGAATCAAAGAACAAAATACAAAGCATCATTATGCACCCTTCAAATCTAAATCTCAAATACTGCATGCAGTCCCAGCTCCTCATCTCAAAAATTTACAGGAAAACTAAAACAGACAGACAGAAGGGCAAGAATCATGACTGAACTATTACAGGCTGTCCAGAGGTGGTGGAGTCTCCTTCTCTGGAGACATTCAAAACCCGCCTGGACACATTCCTTTGCAACCTGCTCTAGGAGGACCTGCTTTGGCAGGGGGGTTGGACTAGATGATCTCCAGAGGTCCCTTCCAACCCCATATCACTCTGTGATTCTGTGATTCTGTTATTCTGTGAACATATGAACTGCTCCATATGAGGAGAGTTAAACAGATTATGACTGGATTGGAGAAGTAAAGCAACACTGAGCAAAATGAAGATGTAATAGATGCCTCTCACATCTTAAATACCTTCAGAGAGTGATTATAGAATTATTATTCATTATACCTCGCAATACAAGAACTAGGGTCATCAAACAACCCAAGCAAACAACAGGTTTAAAGCAAAGTGACAGAAATAATTTTTCAGAGTAAGTGTAATTATACAGGCTGTATCACGGACACCAAAAAGTAAATTGCTTCAAAAAAAGCAACTAGACATAATCACAGAAGAAAAGTCTACTGAGAGCTGCTAGACACAAAGATGCAGATATAAAGACATCTCAGGAAATCCCTAAATTTCAGATCATTGGAAGCAAGGAAGACATCCTCAGGGAAAACATGTTAGAAAACTGTATCCTCAGAGAAAGATCAGTGCACACTCTGCCCATTCTTACATTCTTTCTGTGAGATTCTGCCCATTCTTACATTCTTTCTGTCGAGGGAGGTTATCCTGCCCCTCTACTCTGCCCTGGTGAGGCCCCATCTGGAGTACTGTGTCCAGTTCTGGGCTCCCCAGTTCAAGAAGGACAGGGAACTGCTGCAGAGGGTACAGCAGAGGACCACAAAGATGATTAGGGGCCTGGAGCATCTCTCCTTACAAGGAAAGACTGAGGGAGTTGGATCTTTTTAGTTTGGAGAAGAGAAGGCTGAGGGGGGATCTGAGCAACACTTAAAAATATTTAAAGGGTGGGTGTCAAGAGGAAGGGGCCAGGTTTTTTTCATTGGTGCCCAGGGACAGGACAAGAGGAAATGTCACAAACTTGTACATAAGAAGTTCCATCTAAATATGAGGAGGAACTTCTTCACTTTGAGGGTGGCAGAGCACTGCCCAGAGAGGTGGTGGAATCTCTGTGTCTGGAGATGTTCAAAACCTGCCTGGACACGTTCCTGTGCAACCTGCTCTAGGAGGACCTGCTTTGGCAGGGGGGGTGGACTAGATGATCCCCATAGGTCCCTTCCAGCCCATACCATTCTTTGATTCTGTGAGATCCGTAACTGGCCCTTGTCAGAGACAGGAAACTGACCTAGTTAAGTCTATGCTAGTATTTCATAATATTAAAAAGTACTATTATTTTGGCATGCATGTGCTATTCTTCATCATCATTGTGAAGAATATAGAAAAAAAAAGAGAAAAATTTTAAATTGTGTCTCCTTATTTTATATATTTTAGTAGCAGCTGTTATTTGTATTTTTAGATACTTATAATACAGTACTAGTGCATCTTTCATTGAAAATTATTAAAGAAAATAACATGCAATGAAACATAATTTTTAGGTAGAATATCCATAAAATACTGAGAAAAATATATACTTTGACATCTAAGACTTTTAAGCATGAATGGATGTACCTTGGGAAGTGGTTCGTCTACGTAAATCCATTCATCTGATCCTGGTTCAATTGGTGGTGGTGTCACAAGAATGGGAGGAAGCAGATCTTCATGTGTAACTGGTAAAACGTTTTCTTCCGATATTTCTTGAACAGAATCTTCTATATATATACAATTAGTACCTTCAAATGTATTTTAAGTATCAATAAATAGAATTAGACATCTATATTATGAAAATTTCAAATTAACAGAACAGATTCAATATTTCTTTACTTAGGTGTTCATCAAAAATATACTGGTTAGTATATTAATTAGTGATTAAATCAGTGATGCCACCATTATAAACTCACTTGCCATTTAAGCTTATATTATGTGGGACTGATACTTTTCTAAAATGGTAACTGTAAAAGAAACAGGAAGATAATGAATTAGTATGTATGCATATACATGAAAAAAATTCTTTACCAAGTAAATCAAGACCAGTGGTGTTGATACAATTCTGAGATTCATTATAACTGTCATGATTTCAAGGACTCCCTGCTTAATTAAAGAACAGTTGTAAAGAATTATAGCTTCCATGCTAGACTCAGGAAAGAGTGAACCGAGAGAAACAAATATTGAAGAAGAAACAAACAGATAAATTAAGCTAAATCTGGCCAAATACGAAAAATACACCTTCCTCTGAGGAGAAGCTGAGAAGCATGAAAGATGATGGAAGGGAAAAAAGGGACAGAAAAGATCATGTAGTAGAGAAAGAAATAAGTGAAAAACTAACCCTGCTAACCTGTAGCATAGCAAAATAATACTGAACGTAGTTCAGAGCAGCTTCAGAGCACGACTCAACCCTAGGATCTGAACTGACCTCTGGAAAGATATCAGCATCTCATCAGTGACCACAGAAGGATCCTACAGCAGCTATATTTTTAAATTAACATTAATTAACTGCTCAGAATCATGTGCATGAATTCTGCCCAGTTTTGCTATGGATTTGAAAATACTCAAAGAAAATAAATAGGCTTGTATTAAACCACTGTTGTAACAATCTTGTCTTTTTGTTTGAAATAAGCTTAACATTTAAATAATAGATGTGTTTTGTTTTACTTTGTGTGACAAATCTGCTACTGAAGAACAGTGTCTTTCTGAGTGCTTCAACGGAAAAACTGCTTTCATTCTCCTGATTTAAGTTTATATAAAGAACAAAACAAAACTGTTGGCCACATAAAATATTCCAACTACTTCAGCTTCTGCTAAATATTTTGAGAACCAATCTCTGGATTTATCTTTACCATGTCACTCCCAGAATGCTACTAATGTCTGATTAATTAATATACATACTCATACCACTGTTGTGCTTATATAAACCTAATACCAAAGGATAGCTTGGAGTCTCTCAACACAAATATGGAACTAGACATTATTAACTGATCACAGGGATTACTTCTCCATAGGGAGTAAATAATCCTTGCAGTACTTCTATAAAATAGCTGGATTCTAATCAGAAAATCTCAACTCCATCAATAGGAATTTTGCCATTGACACCGGCAGGGCTATGAGTTATATCAAGCACAAAAAAACCCCAACCCAGTTCCAACCAGGTAGTTCTTTGAAACTGCTTCATCCAGTTTTCTGTCAGGTGTGATATTCACAAGAATTTTTCATGAACTGGAAACCTTGTGCAGGAGTAGTGGTCTAAACTTTTACTGTTAAGAGTGCTTTTCAAGCTAATACTACTTTTTTTTTTTTTGGGGGGGGGGTGGTAGAAGACACATCAAGACTTTCCTGTAATAATTATGAACAAAAAAACTGGCTATTCAGAAGTCTACTAATCCTCATTTATTTCATACATCTTTTCCCCTGGATGCTTCATCCTTTTCCTTTTTTATTTTTAAATGATTCTTTCCGTTTGGGAGAAGAGAAAAATGGAACAAAGATGCACCAAAACCACATGTCAAAACCATCCAAGTTATCCATATTTTTAAGCTGTTGCTGCTAAATGAATATGTGTTGATAATGGCAAATTAGTCTTTCTTACACCATTACACTATCCCATATGCTGAAGATGCTAGCTGTAATATTGAAACCAGGACAAAAGGACTGAATTTAGTAACCATTTACTTCACGGAACTTAAAAAAAATCCAATTGACACTTTTTAAAAAATATTTTAAAACTTTTTCTCAAATTATCTTTACAATTATGTGAAAAAACACAATAGAAAAGTTCAGAATTCTGGTGCACTAACTCACATATCCCCAAAGTCTTGCAGGGCCAGTGAAAGTGTATGTTTCCATAAAGTTATATATATTAAGTATTAGTGTTAATTATAAAGAACAAAGTCTTTTCTTACTGAACTGTAAAAAGTAAGAATAGGAAAACTTACTTCTATTCTGTTTTTTGGCAATTTCTTCCATTATAATTTCCTTCACTGTTTCACACACGAGACTTTCTTCTGTCTCTGCATTGACTTTCACTAGAATATTTTGACGGACTGAAAACCATTTCTCTAATTTTGGCCACGTGTCTAGAAAGCTGGAAATTCTACAAAATTCACATTAATGTATAAAATTAAAATCAAACTAATGGAAAATAAAATGTTTTTCCAATTTAGTAAAAAAAAAAGAAAAAGCAGACTGTGTAATTTAATACTATAACAAATCCAGGCAATACTTTTTGTGAAGTAATAATCCATCACATCAAGCTCTCAATTTTCAACAAAGGAAAATTTAGAAAATCCTACTTTTAACTAGTTATATATTTCTTGCTCTTTCTTGTCACAAGCCAGACCTACTTTCTTTCATCACAACTAAAAAAATTATAATCAATAATATAATAATCTGAAAGAGTTAATAGTATCAAATATTTAGAAAAAACCCTTATTGTTCTTGATTTTTCTCTTTATGTAAAGTTAGACACCTAATGATTTGATAAAAAATACAAAACTAATTGTTTTATATAAATGTAAAAGCGGAAGATACCATTTTAGAAAATCTGTAAATCGGGTGCATTTCACTTCACATGATGACACATCTCAGATATATGTTTGCATAGATATATATATATGTATATGTATATGTATGGTTCATGCAATATATATCTGAAAAATAAATTCTCCTTGGAAGAATACCTTGAAAAAGCATAACACACGAATTCTTATCTCCTACTATTATTTATACTGTGCCAAAAAGTACTCTTTAGGCACCAATTAGAGAAACTCCTTAGTAAATACTTAACATTAGGCATGTCAGTACTATCATGGATCACATATGAGATTCAGATTAATTACATGCCTACACATCTGGCTGAAGCAACGTTTTTGTGCTTCATGTGACATACCTATGTAGCACCTGGTCCCTGGCTAAGTCAATCTTCTCTTCTAGGATTTCAGCATCTGAATTTTGATTGTTCTCCTGTTTGGTTTCAGATGACTTTGATTTATCTGCTGCGTGGGAAATAGCAAATGAGAACATATATTGAAAAAGGCAAATATGCAGGTAGTTATTCACCTGAAGTACGATAATTGTTAAGGGAAAAATTTCAGTGTTCCTTGATCTTAAATTTCTTAATTTAAAAATTGGATAGCAAACTTCCTAGAAGAAAGAAAAAGTCAGAGAAAATCATAGAAATATAAAATTAAGCCAGAAAGGACCTGAAGATAGAGTCTTGCCTCTTCCTCTGTTTAAATGCACAGCCAATTATAGCACTAATATATCCTGACAGATGCTTTGCAGTCATAGAAATCCTCAGTTGCACAGAGGGAGCATTGCTGTGGGTAGACTATTTCAGGCTTATCTAGTCTAACAGTTACAAGGTATTTTAGCAGTTGGATCTCAATCTTCCTTGAAGTAACTACTCATTTTCACAATGGGCAGATAGTCCACTGCATCAGAAGACAAGGCATTCTCTCTCTCCGAGTCTTCTTTAAATTAAAAAACCCTTTAATTGATTAGAAATAAGTAATTTTTTCCATTTTTCCATTTTTTTTTACAGATTTCTGATTTTTTATTGTTCTTTTGACTCCTCCTATCACCACACAATCTTATGAAATAAATTTTGTTTCAATTTCTGAGATTATATAATGTATTATCAAATTTCGAAGTGTTTTGGCAACACAAGAATTTCAAGTGTCTGTACATTTGTCTTCACCACATTTTTAGCAGAAGCTCTAATGATTTTTCCTCATCCTCACTACTACCTATACGTAAAAGCTAATGGTAAATGGTGCTTTAAACTAAGCCACTTGCCATATAAGTGCTGCAGTGAAAACAATGAAGAGGAATCTCCTTGTAATTTGGACAATATGGGACATATTAATGAAAAGAACTTAGGTTTCACCAAGGTGAGTAAGGGCAATTAAAAATGTGTGGTCTGGAAGGGAAACAGCCCTCAAAAAGCCTTTGATGCCTTTGCCTTTTTTGGCCAAAATTAACAATTTCTGATTGTTCACTGACTAATTGAAGGCAAGACAAAGACAGTAATCAATAGGGAATGAGTGTTGGCAGTCCCAGGGAATGAACCTTGGCACATCCCTTTGTATATAATTTCCTTCATGCCTTTTCAAATTTGTCTTCTGGAGAAAAAATACTAGGTACACATACTCATTTGCAATGAGGCATATTTCTGCATCTGTTGTAACTTGTGTTTTTTTTCCAGCTGCTGCTTTATATGATATCTAACACCAGACACTGTGCTATCTCAGCTCCAATGAGAATTCACTACAAATACAAACAAGCATAACAAATGCACTTGCACATTTTTGATCTGCCTTTGACTGAAACAAATAAAAGTATTTGAAATAACTGGGGGCATTCAAGATGATAACGTGCAACTAATGACAGTGATATTGTGAGATGTGGAGAAATTGTGCAGTAATGCTATTTTGCTCCAATGAGTTCAATTTACAGATATATCTGGAAATAATGTTTAGGATTAATGTGTAACATACCTAGTTACGAACTTTTAGACAGCTAAAGTTAAAAGGGGCCTTACAAATAGAGAAGAAAGCTGTCAAGAAATCTGAACAATTTCTATTTTCATAATTGTCAGAGGAAAATACAGATATTATATAATTTAGTATTTTTAATTAAAATATGCAACTTGCTATTAAGTTGCAAAGTACTCACAATTCAGTCATTTCAGTATTGTAACAATCTTTATATCCCTTTTACATCAGAATCTGCTTGTCATTTTACTTTGTTAAAAGTAGTTAGAAACTTACACTTCAAGTTAGCCACACGTTTCAGTGCCACAGTGTCTGAAATATCCAATAATACAGAAACATCAAATGCAGGTGAGGTAACAGGAGTCTTGTTAGGGGCTCTGGGATCTGTAACAAGTGAGAGCTTTCCAAAATTTCCATTTTCTTCTTCTGGATCAATCCCTGTATAGGCTTTTTCAAATAGCTTTGCCTGATTAATTGTCATTGGAAACCCATCCACAATCCACCCTTTCTCTGGTGGTGTTTGGCTAAAAGTAAATGAAGAACCAGAATTATATAGCGAATTGCTAGTATAATAATAACACCTAAAGAAGAGCTTGCCCTAGCAGTCTCTCATTCTGAATTCAGTGTAATAAATATCCTGATGAGTACAGAATATGACAGACTTAAAAAAACCCCAAACTTAAAACTTAAACTGTAAGCAATGGATTTTAAATCAGAAAAATAACATCAAGCTTAACTAAAAGTGAAAGGTAAAACCAAAACAAATTTTGCTGTCTTAATGAATAAAGTTCTCAAAAATACTCTTTATACAGACTATGATCAGAGATGTAACTTCACTATTTTCTCTACAAACTTTTGCACTGAACTAAAAAATAGCAAAATCTGGTTTGTACCTTTAAAATATACTAATAGGAGTAATATAACTTAAAAAGATATTCATGTGGGAACTTATGTGATAATTGCACATCAGGGTAGTTGAGACAATTTTCTGTCAACAAGAGTAGACAAAAATAAGTAACCTAACTGCTGAAGTGTGAATACTTGGATTATGCATTTCACAAAATCTAAGAGAAAAAAAACTAGCAGGTGCAGAATATATTCCAACCAATAAAGAAAATAGAGACATTAGTTATATTTAATGACTGTGTGATAGTCGTGTGTATATTTTTACTTACCTTCAACAGTGCACAATATCATCTACATAATTTAGGGCTGGACTATACTGCCAGCACTCAACTGCTAGCATAAAATGAGCATTAACTAATTTCACTAACTAACTCCACTTTCCAAGTAGAAGACTCTAGTGTTCAAAAAATACCTTAATGAAGAGAAATAGCTGAATCTGGACTACAAGCTGGATAATTATGTTCTAAATAACTGAGGAAAAAGAGCTATACAAGTTCATACTTAATGGCTTCCAATAGGATGGCAATTAGTAATTCATCGGGGATACTTTTTCCTTTCTTCAACAATTTCTGTGATGCGGCGCCAAGCTGGGCACGTACAGATAGCTGTGGAAGAGGGCAGCATAAGACTAATATGCTCAGAATGTTCACAACATTCAGCGTTAAAAAGAGTATGATTCTACTTTATATATTAATTATTAGTTAATTTATATTTAATGTTTATTTTTTATTATATATTATAAACTTATTATTATAAGTTTATTTTTATCTATAAAGGAGAAAGAGTTTCAACGAAAGGCCTACTTTAATTGAAATCTCCAACTGATTTACATCATTAAACATATAAAAATGCCAAAAGAAACAAGGTTGATAAACAAAGGATATGAAGGTCAAGAAAGAAAAAATTAAGTGTCCTGGTTCTAAGCTTACTCTGATTTTCACTACCATAAATCCACTGATGGTTCCTACAGCAGCATTAACTTCATTAGTTCTACAAAGATTCTTTTATATGTTAGCGTTCTAAGTATTTTACAGTGGGCATTAAGATCAAAGAGATCATTGTAGAAATAAGTATTTCTGAATATAAAGAAAAAGAAACCTTGTCAAGGGATGAATGATCTGCTTGGCAGCAGCAAGATCAGGAATACCTTTTTGCTAACTCAGAGATGACGTAGAAAGTATGGTATCTTACATAAATGTGAGGTTTAACAAGAAGATACAGAACTTTAACAATATGAGCAATCCTAACCAACAAACAAAGGAATGGGTTTTCCTAATAAACTCTTTTAATAAAGACAATGCTTGCAGTGATGTTGACAAATTAACTTAGAACAATCAAAGAGTGTCACCATTTAAGTAATTTAACCATTTTAACTAATGCAGCTTTATAAAGTATTTTATAAAGTAGAAGCTCAAATTGGATTACAAACCTTGGATAGGTCATCCTGACTGTAATCTGATTTAACTTCTTGCCCAGATGGATCCTTTTTCACAGGACAATTCCCTAAAACAGGTACATTATAAAGTTTGATAATTCTATTACTATAAAATTTATTACTACAGATAAATAATAAAAGTATATGCCTCCTTATTGTTCTTTGAACAAATCAATGCAGAAAGTATATACAATTGTTAGAATCATAGGGTCATTGATTTATTCAGGTTGGAGAGCAACTTCTGGAGGTCAATTAGTTCAAGTTCAACCTTTTGCTTGAAGCAGCAACAGTTAAAAGGTCAGACCAGGTTGCTCAGTTGTTTACCCAGCGTGATCTTGAAAACCTCTAAGGATGCAGACTACACTACTTTGCCAGGCAACTTGTTTCAATGCATGATGGTTCTCATGGGTAAAGGACTGTGTCCTTTGTCTAGTCAGAAGGGAAGCAAGAAGGGCTTTTACAGGTATTTCCACAGCAAAAGGCAGGCTAGGGAAAATGTGGGCCTCCTGAAAGAGACGTACGAAAGACTGAGGTATCTGAAGCCCCTGAGACTAGTAGGAAAGTCTGCAGCAAAAAAAATTTACCCTTGGTGGAGGAGGATCAGGTTCAGGGACATTTAAATAAACTGGAAATACACAAGTCCTTGGCACCTCATGGCATATACACACACATGCTGAGGGACCTGGACAATATCATTGCTAATTGTCATTCTTAATAATCTTTGAAAAGTCCTGGGTGGGGACTGCGGGAGATTCCTAGGATTAGGAGAATGCAACTGCCACTCCTCTCTTCAAGGAAAGCAAGGAGGAATTGGGGATGTACAAGCCAGTCAGTCTCACATCAGCCCCTAGGAATGGATGGAGCAAATAAGCATGGAAACTGTTTCCAAGAATATTAAGGACAAGAAGATGGCTGGGAGTTGTCAGCATGGATTTATGAAGGGGAAGTCATGCCTGACTGCCCTGACAACCTTCTACAGTGAGGCTGTGGGCTCAGTGGTTGAGAGGAGATCAGCATATGCCGTTTACATTGACTTTTGATACTGTCTTCCTTAACATCCTCATAGACAAACTGATGAAGCACAGACTGGGTAAGTGGACGCTGAGGTGGACTGAAAACTCACTGACTGCCAGACCCAAGGCAGTTGCCCTTGCCAACTAGCTCACCTTCCTTTGTGGAGCAGCTTGCACTTGCTACTCCCAGACACTAGCATTGTGTGGAAACAGGAAATTCATTATGGAAACTACCGTGAAAACTCAGATGTCATGGATACTACCTCAAATATACAACAGAAAGGGGATTTGCCATTTAAATCTAATAAGATAAGAATTAAAATTTAATTTTATAAATATATATATAATATAAATAAAATACATACACACCTTGGGTTCCATTGACAGGTGTTTCTGTTTGGAGCTTCTTTAGAACTTCCAGTGGTGACAAATTCATCTGGACCTTGTATCAATTATGAAAGGAAAAGGATTAAAAAGTTCAAGTTGACTCTTGAGGTCTTGTAAGTCAGAACTTAGAATTAAGTTCGAAATTGAGTAAAAATATTGAAACAATATGCTTTTTCTTTATATATTTCATTCTTATCTCCCTGTGGGAGACAAAACCAAAATTTATGAAAATTCTTACCTCATTTTTTTCCCCAGAACTCTCTGCTTTTTGTGGAATCATATAGTGTTCAATTTTCATTTCATTTCTAAGAAAAGCTTGGATGGCCTCCTGAACCAGAGTATCAACAGATAGTACCTGAATATTGCAAACTAATACACAAAAAACCAGGATAAATTTATTGTTTGAGTTGAGCAAACAGAGAGTCTCTCTACAGAGAGACTATTACTGGTAATTAAATTAATGATTTTGTTTGGGCTTTTGATGTGATTTATTTCCACTCGCTCTTCCACTTGCTCTTGTGATTTATATCCACAATAGCATAGCTATCTTGCTAGTCTCTTCTACAACAAACATCCCCAGAGAAGATTGCCAAAAGCTTTTTCAAATTCTCTATGCAGAAGTAATACTATATTAACACTATATTCAAGTTCAGGTGTTTTTAACCTCATTTTGGAAAATAATGGACGAATGACTTGCAACCAACCCCTGCAAAATACAGATGCATCTGAGGTTGACGATTAGTAATGCAAGGATTTGCCCAAACAATTTCATTGTAAGAGCAGGATTTTAATCCTAATAAACATTTTTTAAGAATTTTAGGAAAAAAAATAATCTCTACCTTTTTCAATAAACTTTACACAGGTAGTTTTTCCACTAAAAAGTTTTCCCAAAATACATCCCTTGATAGGAAATGGAGGAAATACAGGTAGTGAAGATTTGGGTTTTGGAGGATAGAAAATCTCCATCAGCCTATGAAGCACATGACCCAATATGTTATTATTAAGAGGAGGCTTGTTTTCACTGTTTTCTTCAGTTGGGCACCATTCCCCTGTCATACTCTGTATAAACGACAAATTACCAAATAATTTGTCAATGTGCCTTGTCTTTCATCTTCCTAGATATATGTATTAATACATAAACATAATACATACAATCACCAAATCTGAATAGAAGTAATAAAATATTTTTAGAATAGACCCTTGCTATAAGCTATAATTATGTCATAATGATTAAACATTTATTGATATTCACTAATACCGAGTTGAGAGAGACATGTACTCCTACAACCATTTTCACAGATTCCTAAAATAATTTTTTTTTTAATTCCATAAATCATTTCACCAATACCCCAGAATGAATCAGTAGCAGATTTTTGGAATAGAAGTCCAGTGTCCTAATATTCAGCATTCTAAAAACTGGCAACTTTATTGCCCAGTATTGCACAGAAATCTATGAAAATGTTTATGTCTAACGCACATTCAATAAAGAGAAAATACCCCACAAACCATCAACCCAAAACAAACAAATCACCATATAATTCAAACAATTTTAAGGGAAGGAAATACTGAGTAGAAGCTTCCAGTTCATCTACTCTGAGACCAATATAAGTTTACCAGTGGTATGAGTTATCAGCATACAGGCTAATGAGGTTTTGCTAGTAAAGGTTCTTTTGCTCAAAATCACATTGGAAGAAAGATGAGAATGAAAGCATATAGTCAAAAGAATTGAACACAGAATTGCACTTTTGCCACTCTAATATATACTCTACCAGCATTGGATCTTAAAACACTAGGATAGTCCTGATGTGCAGTTTTTAGTATGCAGGATAATACTAATCCTGTATCAATTATTATTTGGTTGCAGGCTACTGAACAGCTGTTTGCAAGATACATGGACTAACAATACTCCAATTAGATCCTAGCTTGTCACCTCATTGAGGGTGCACAATAAAGGGTTGAGACACAAACTCAAATGTTTCAGCAAGAGAAATTTCAAATAGCAAAAAAAATGTTCAAAATAAGAGTGGTTAAACACAGGAACAGTTGCACAGAGAATCTGTGGAATCTCCATCCTTGGAAATACTTGAAAGCTGACCAGACACAGTGCTGAACATCTTATCTGACTCAGACATTGGACTTGCTTTGAGCGAACAGGTTGAACTAAATGATCTCCACATCCCTTTCAGTCTAAACAATTGTAGCATTCGATAAATTAAATATTTAATCACTGTCAACAGAAGCAATCAGTTTCAAATTTCTGCTGAAAGATGATGTTTTGAATTCATGTTCCAGGTAGAATATGCAATCTCTTCCTGAGCTTACTATCATGAACAATATGTTGCCATAGCATACATCCTACTAACAGAACTTGATCAGTGTGGACTTTGAACATGTGTGCAGTAGATAGAACAACACAGTGTAACTCATTATGACTCTAAATGAAAATATCACCTATTTTTAATCAGTAAAACCAAACAAAAAAAAATCTTTTTGTGTCATACAATGTCCCCTCTCTAATGTGTCTCAGAAAAAACACTTCTTAATATGTAATTGAAAAGGCATGCTTAAAAAAACAAAATCCTTGTCCTTTCTGAACCATTCTTCCTTAAATATATAAGCAGTTATGGAAAAGTTGTTTTAAGCTCTATCAGACCTGTAGGAAAAATGAATTCCAAATTGAATGGGCTCCCCATTCCAAGTATTCACCTTCCAGATTTTTAAAAAGAAGATTGCTAGACTGTACCTGTCTTGAGCTATAGTAGCTTACCTGGCAGAAAAAACTTTTCAGGTATTCAGGTGAAAGTTACATAACTCCTGGTCAACACTCTCAATTGAAACCAGAGATTATTTGATATTTTGAGCACTGCCTACTGTTATCCTTGTTTTGGGTGATTCCATTAATTTATTAAGTGATTAGTCACAACTGATGATGTGGTAGTTTCCAGATATTTTCAAGCTCAATCTAATGTGGAATGTGTAACAGACTGATAGCACTGTATTTTGTTCTTGTATTTTATCAAATATATTTGACACTTTTAGTCATCATTCCTAATCTAAACTTAGTATTTCTGAGAGATGTCAAATTGCCTGTGATGGGCCTTTTTCCCAAGGGGTAAGAAAATCTTAAAAAAGCATAAACTTTGCCAGAATGCCCTGCCAATACCCTAGAAGCAATACTTTGAAGGTATTAGCTGCTCACTTAGGTTTTTAGAAGACATAGGTATGAATTAGTGCCTACAATTTTACATATCATACAATACCAGCTTTTGATGGATAGTGATTCAGAAAAGCATAAGACTAACGACATCTGGAAAACAATTATCTGACTCTGCAACTGAAACAGACAGGTAGCAAAAAAAGAGTCTTTAAATATGTCATTAGATATTTGTGACCTTCAGAGCCCTTACATCTAGAGAAGACTACTGAGACTTTGTAATATAAACAACAATATGACTGAAACTTATTTTTTCATTAGCGGTCCCCACTAACTGTTTCCTGCCTGTCTGTCCTGTGTGTTCTCCCTGTTGGTCTTGTGTATGTGCCTTTTTTCACCTAAAGAAAGCAATCATGACATTCATTACATGAGTTGATATGGTCTGAACAAGGACCTTACAAATAGATAAACCAGAAAAACATATCTTAAGATTGAAAACACAGTAAAATGAGCTGCCAGGCATTCATCACAGAAACTTGTAACAAACATTTATACTCATTGCAAAAGTAAATGTAGCAATTACTTCAGGATGTGGATAAAAGCGTATATATTGCAGTTATAAATTCCCAACAAGTCAAAGACCGTATTTGCCTAATTTTGCCATATTATTGTTGAACAGGTTATTTAAAAAGACTAAATATGTAGTGGGATATTTTTTTCCTAAAAAAAGCATCATTAATGCAATTTGGAAAAAAAAGGTGTACAATACATTTTAACATGGAAACATTAATCCTTCATATTTCACTTGTGAAATTACATTAATGTATTCTAAAGTTGAAGAAAAGTTTTAAGACACCCTAAAAATAATTACTTGTGTTCTAGCAGAAGGTTAACAAAAATGTCATCCATTTCTAAAAATTTCCACAAACGTTACAATCTTAAAGTAAATGGATCACACAAACCAAAAAAATCCTGTTAGAAATCTTTCACTCAAAATTGCTGAAATTAAGACTATCAGCTTTTGTAAAAGATACAGTATTTCATTTTACTTGCTTTTCCTGGCTACTTTCTGTTGCATTTTTCAAATATGGTAGCATTAACTACACTTTCAAATTTCAATTAGCTAAAAATTAATTGCTTTGCAATTAATGTGTTGGTCCTATGAATTCAAGAGAGAAATATAATCAACGTTATATACAAGAATGAAATAGTAAGTGTTTTAAAATTGCACCAGTTCTTCAGTGCTACTAACATAAAATACAGCCATGTATTTCATATAGAAACTCAGACAATGAAAAGAAAATGCATGTCAAAATCTGACATCACAAACAAGTGAAAGAACAAAACGAAACAAATAAAATGTTTATGATTATGAAAAATCAAGGTGTATTATCTTCCATTATGTCTTATCAGTTTCATGTACCTTGTATTCACCATAATCTTTTTCATCTAATAGATTCATTTTATTCAGCTCTACAAGTTGTTCTTGGCTTGGTTCATTTGGCAAAGGTTGAACTGAAGCTTGTTCATATATTGGTTTTCCAGTAAAAAAAAATTCCTTCCAATCAAGCATCAGTTTTAATGGAATTCTTCTGCAGAAGAAAAAAAGAAAAAAAAAAAAAAGAATGAGTTCCAAAACAAAAATGAGAGGGATTAAATATTTGAGAACAGTGTACCCCAATTTACAAGAATCACAATCATGAAACAAGCATATGCTAAACAAGATACAGTTTATAATGCTTTCTATAATTATTACAGCTTTTTATAAGTGCTTGGTTGCTTATATGACAGCTGGAGGCACTTCTAGGCTTCAGTATTTCCACAAATGTGTCACCATGCAGTGGTGCTGGCAGCACACTGTAGTAACAGTTTTTCTATAGCTATTTTTTCCTGCTCCAAAATATTCCTCCTTTTCATGGGGTAAGGCCTCCTCTCATCAAAAATCTATAGAATTTTTCCTGAGAGCTAAAATTAATTTAGATTTATATAAGTAATAAAACTATTTTTTTTTCTTTTAGAAAGGAATAATATTCATATGAAACAGCAAGACAAACGGCATATAGTAGTAAGCTAAATGCAAACAGGATGCTGACATATGTCACATTTGAATTCTATAGCTGTTAAATAAACAATATAAATATAAACTTAAAATTTAACAGATGGTCAAAATTAAAGTTTCTACTATTTATTAAGATTTCATCAATTTGGACTTTCTTTTTTTTTAGTAATGATTGCAGATGAGTGTTATAGCTTTAAATAAGCTTTGCATGCAATGTTGAAAAATAATTCAATATCTATTGTATGCATCCTGAACAACAAAGTACACAGAAGGACAGACAAAGCATACCTACAGTGACAGTATATGCAGATGCAACCTTGATATGCATACTTTGGAAAGATTTCAAATATCTGTACATGTTGTGCACCACCCACTACCCGAAAACATGACACTAGCTTACAATGGAACCATCACTAAATGTGTAGATCAAATCGTCAAATGTGTAGATCAAATCATCACTAAACTGTGTCTAGGCTGAATAGGTACTTACTGGGCCTAAATTTATATAATTTCTATAAAATATAATCATATGTATGTCATATGTTTACAGTCTTATTATTTTAATATACAATTAAACTAAAAGGCAATGAAGATTTTTACATATTTTCTCATGCTCTAAGCCTTACCCCATAGTCTAATCACTGAATACTAATGAGAGAAAAACAGCAACAATGCCCCATTCTCTGGTTTTGGAAATACTCCTAGAGCACAGGCTCTTGGAGGTTACTACTTTTTAGGACCTTCTCAGAAACCCTGTGCAATTAGGGCATGCCAGAAGACGAAATCACAGCATGTAGGACTTGGAAGATTTTGGACTGAGTTGGTACTCTTAGGACAGTCCAGGCAGGTTGATAAATCTTAGGAAATTAATTCTGTTTATATGACACTGAGGAAGTGTTCATTTAGTGGAGCAATCTAGAATGAGATAAGCACCACTCAGTTTTTAACTTTTAAACTAAGGAATTTATTCATAAAAAAGGAAACCAGTAGTTTCACAATCTGTAGAACTAGCGGATCTTGGTCTCCTAAGGATTTAACTTAGATGAGTTTTCAAGAAATTATGCTAAAGCTTTAGCATTAGTTTACCCTGTATTACACATGAGTGAATCCTCACATGAAAGCAATATAAACATTTTCCCATACAAACTAATTGAAGCTGTCCTATGAGATACCTGAGAATTTACATAAAATGTTATGATGCTTAAACCAGTCTGAATAGTGAAGCCTAACAGCTACCTAACAAATGCTACTTTTGCCTAACTGTTATCATACTCACTTGTTTGTCAAGAGACGATATTCTCCTACTTTTGTTGCCAAATCAATGATTTGGTCGATCACTTCCCAACATACAGAATAATGCTTTTTATAACGTGCCTGAGCTCTTTCAACAGCAATTTTCTCATGATGTTCTTTTTCTTTGATAATTTGTTCTTCATAATCAATTTTTTCTTGTTTTGCAAGAGCCTAGAATTTTTTTTTAAAGAGTAAATCTGAGATTGCAAAGAAAATGAAAGGCAGAAGTGCACAGTCCTGGAAACAAATATGAACTGGCTCATTTAAGTCAAGAAATGAAAATAGCTAGATTGTCACCAGAGCTGATTAACACATAGACAAATCTCAAAACTTGTGTTCACTCTATAAATTCCAGTTTTCTTGAAATATAATGAAATAAATGAGAAATATATTACTTCTTTCGTGACAAATGATTAAGAACATATTCAGTGCTTAGGGGGCTGGGAAACATGTTAAGTTTTCCTATGGAAAAAACTATGCACATGCATTGGTAAAGGCCTAGTTCCACTGAAAACCACAATGGAATACTCATTTAGAGTACGTGACAAGTAATTTAACTTACAAGATTCTGATCTGCAAATAATTTGATATTATTGATGCCGTTCAATCCTTGAGAAAGACTTCTGGTCATGGTAGAAAATTATCAGTAGTTCCTTTTTTGGCTGCTGATTACATAAGACTCCAGGTGTGTTGGAGGATTTGGAACTGCTAATCATTTTTGGCAGGAGCAAAATAAGATTTCTACCATCACATTATGGCCTAGTATGAGCGTAGCAATTGGCACTTTGTCACAGGATTATGAGTCCTTTTAATGTATTAATCAACTCCAAGCTCCAAGATAGAAATTAGCACTCCTGAGTGAAACTCCTCCAGCATTTGTCAAAAATGGACATTAACAGATTTCATCTAAAGGAGATGAAAAATATGATTCTTGAAATCTTATGTCATTGTCCTTTGTCATTTTGGGTCTGCAAAACTTTTAAACTCAGTGTTCTGAGATGTTTTCCTACAATGTTAAAATTGGTTTAGAAGAAAAGAGCAAAATTAGACTTTAAGATGCTCACTTTTTCCCTTATTAACTCAGCTGTAACATTGAACATAGATAAAAGAATATATCCATCATTAAATCACCCTGTCCCTAGAAAAGTCCTAAATTCTTAGAGCTGACAATACAAGTTCCATTTTATATCAGGAAGGTACTGTAACAGTCCTGCAGCTATTCAGGGAGCAAATAATTTTTTACCGCTTCTCTATCAAGAGCTTCCTGTAACGCTTTCAGTCGCCTTTCATCAAGTTGTTTCTCCCTGAAAATTCTGTTTTGTTGTAACACCTCTTTTTCATGTCGAACGTGCATGAGTTGAACAGCAATCCTTCGCTCCTGCTGAGATTGTCTCATTAGTCTGTAAATAAGTTGCTCCTCCCGGTAAGCTTCCTAAAAGATAAAAAATAATAGTATTAAGGACAGTTTATAAACTGTTTTAGCGACAACTCATCAGTGTCTCATATGAGAAATATGAATGGAGTCATATAACAGTATTTACCTCCTCATTTGACATATAAATCCAGAACAACATATATATCTATTTATCAGTACTACTTTTGTTAACTATATAAGAATTGTGGAATTCTAAAGGTAATTAAAAAATACATTTGTTCAGATTAACTCAATTTTAACTTGGAAATTTCCTGTGCACAAAGAAACTGTAGCATATTTCAAATAATTGCTTCTATATGTAAAGATATACCCTTTCCTCAAATCATTAACTCATTCCTGCTCTTCACCAGCCCCCATTCTCAGCCATACTCTGCTGGATCCTTGATCAGTCTATTCTTCTACAGGTTTGAACTTTTTCCTTCTGTCTTGGGATTTAGGTAATTATCTCCTCCCTTCTGCATTCAGGAGACTGGGAATACAAGGAAGCATTCAGAACAGAGGGAAATACAAGACTTCTAGGTAGAGTTTCAGCGTTCTCAGGGGGACATAACTAGAATTCCCTATTCGGTACTATAAGAAAATAATTTTGAACCATTGCTTGAAGCACGGTTGGTGTGCACAGACAATTTGAAGGCTGTGGACTATTACGTTTCAAAGTACTTGTCAAAACATGATAGTTATCTTCTCACTACTACACTTCTCTAGACTGTTCTTGGTATCAAAATTAATGCTTAACCTAACCTAAAGGTTTGCCTCACTGCTTTCACAGTCCAGGACTACTGTGGACTGTGAAAATTCTAAGCAAAAGCATCATCTTGCTTGTCAAGCCCCATTGTCAAATATCACTCCTACAGCAGAATTTTAGAGCCAATTATGATTCCCTGGACATTTGTTTCAGATGCAGCAAAACTGCTATGAAATGTATTCAAATTTAAGGACCTAAATCAGGAACTGTTCTTAAGATTTCAAATTCATTTCCCCAAGAACAGAGGAACAGGTAAAGTCTGTTAGCAGTAGTAGGAAAACCAACCCAAAATAAAGTATCACTTCTATTTTCTTTGAATCTGGTTTATTTTCCATTATCTGCCTGTGACAGAGAGGCCAGAACACACCACATAAATTCACCTATAAATGAAAAATCAAACTTTATTACATATTATCATACTATTTGTGAAAGAACTCTACAAAGAGGTCTAGGTCTGCACTACCTAATGCAACCATTATACCTGTAATAGATCTCTAACACAAAGGTGAAAAACATGGCTATTTGAATTGCAATAATAAGAACAACTTTCTAATTAATTTAGATCTTTAATGTTGATGTTAGGGAGAAGCCAATATTTTTCAAACAAAACTCTTTCCATATTTTTAAGTTCCCTTCCCTTCACAATTGCTGGGAATAAAGTACATTCCAATTAAATACTGGTGACTTGAAAAGTCTGAGTTGATATAAAAACCTCTCAATGTTTTGCATATTTTAGTCAAATTGTTTTGTACTCTATTTGTAGTGTACTGTTTGTACACTATTTATCTACACAGCAAGTTATCATCATGCACACAACTGAAATGGAAAATAATGCAATAGCAACACCTGTATATGCCCTTTATATTTTTATATTCATGCAGTGTCATTTGATACAGTTCAGGTCACAAAATTTTCCAATAGCACTGCCTACTGAAGAGTTAATCTGTTTATTTGTCTCTTACATTCATGAAGTCCAGGCAATAAAAGGAGACATGATGTCCTTTGCTGACTCAGTTCTATCTGCTGCTTTTTTGAATTTCATTAAAATTTCAAAGAAGAGTAGATGATGCACAGACTTTGCTTCCTATTACAAGTCAATATCCTTTACTGTTTTCTTTAGCTGCAACTGCTTAACCTCAACCATGGACTAGCACAGCAATAAATACTCCACCAGAGGATCTTTCAGTCTTAATTCACAGGGGATCGAAGGAGCCACCCTAACAGAGTGGTCATTTGTGATACAAACCATCAACGCGATAGTGCAAACAGTTGGGTCAGTGAGAAATCAAAGCACCTAATCTAGGTGAATGCGCTCTTTACAAAGAAAATGGGAAGATGCTTCTTTAGAACACTTCTGAGCAGCTGAAAGAGACCTTTTCTGTGTTAACTGAAGGGTAGAGAACTTTCATATTCTAAGTGATACAATATTTTGACATGCTGAGTAGGCCTAAGAAGAGCAAGCAGTAAACTTTTACCAAACAAGAATATATGAAAAGACAATCAATTCAGAGCTACACAATGGATAAATTAAGATTCAGAACACCAAACTCATAATTTCAAAAAGGGTGCTTATTGGATAAGGGAATGAAGCATTCGTAGCTATCTTTCATACAAACAGGAGTGGACGAAGTACTAAAACGTAAGGTTGAAAAGCATTGAAACTTCTGGGCTTAACAGAAGACAAAATAAAAATGGTAGTACAATTTTTTGACCTAACTTTTTACATCAACTTCTTCACAGAGTACTGTTAAGTGTCTGAAGAAATCATAAATATCATAAATGGGACATCTTAGTAATAGTTTGAAAACCGGCTACTGAGAAAGTATAATACTAACTTGTTTTTCAGTTCACCTACTTGAGACAACAGTGGCATTAAGTGCTCAAACATCAATGGGTTTGTTTCGTGTTCATGCAATTACTATATCACATTTTTCTATTTTTTTGTTTCCTTGTTTAGTTTACATACAAATGAAACAATTCTGTCCTATTGTGTAGTCATAAAATTTATGACCAAAACTTATAGCTTAGCATACATAAATCTATTTGGTTGACAAGCAATAATGCATTAACAATTAATTTCCCCTCCCATTTTTATCTTCTCAATTTATTGCTGACAGTAATTTCTTCTTGACAACCTTTCAAACTCAGAGAGATAAAAACTGAACAGAGTATTTTAAAATAATGAATACTTAGAGAAAATACTTTGTTGAAATGGTGGAGATCAAAGACTTATTTGGGATGAAGTGATGTTACTGTCAAACAGTTTCAACTCCTGCCTATGAAAATCTGACTGGCATCACCCTGTGCTCCCCATAGAGAAGTATCACATAATTGTAAAGCATTTTTTCTCCAAGGGTCCAACTTGTAGTGTGCTCAAGTGAACTCAAGAATTTGAATATGATTCTTTTAATAGAGGTTGATACGTATGGACATGAAACACATGAAAGCACTCTCAAGGGATGAAATTCATTTGACTCTAAATGATCCCATGTGCTGCGTTCAAGTTTTATGCTCTATAGGTAAAATTCTGACCTAATGTCCATATGAAAGCTACAATTTCAGTCTGCAAATCCTCTCTGGTTCAATGCCTAATGGAAGGAGAATGTAATTTTCAACTACTTTGTATATTTACTTATTTTTTCAAGATAATATCTCAGTTTGCTTCAAACTTCTCTGTCAAGCAACATCTAATTTCTCAAATCTCACGTAGTTCTAACCAGACACCTCTTCCTCTGCTAATTTAGAACCAAATTACCACTAAATAGATTTTCTGATCTGGTCAGACTACTCTTCTAGTCAAGTGCTCACTTGTCTTTCCTTCCAATTCTTGCAGTCTATGATTTCTGTTGTTCCTATATCAATACCATTTTTCTTCCTGGGAAGTTAGGAACACTATTGTTACTTTTCCCTTGCTTTAGAGCCTCACTGGAGCCAGTCTGATTGGCAGGACATTGCAACAATTCCTCCATGTCAAACTGAGAAAGCTGGTACTACAAGCCATAGGTGAACCAGCTGTCTGGCTTCGTCTACAGCACTGGCTGGCTTGGCTGGCTTAGAACTGCTGTATCCAACAAATGCCCCAGTGACTGCTACTGGCCACGTAGCCATCAACTCATGGCCATGGCTATAGGAACCACTAGTCCAGGCTGCTGAGGTTGTGCTGGGGCTACAACAGCTAATAGCAGGTAAAGAACAAATCTGGGGACTACAGTGATTTCAGACAGCTGGGTTACAAAACTTCTTCATGGCCTACGCATATCAACAAGAACATGATATAGAATCTCTTTGAATGAGAGCTCAGAGACAAGATACACAGATAGACAGACTCTTGGCCTAAGGTCCTGCAGGTGTTTTTCATGGAATATAGGTCAGGTATGGATATTGAGAAGTAATCTAATTTCTTTACAAATTTAATTTTTTCTTAACAACTCCAAAACTGTCTCCAAACATTACATGTCAATGCTTTTATATATATGTGTGTGTGTATATACGCATATATAAACTTCATGCTTTTCCTTTTCACAGGTGCCACACATCTGAACTTCTATAATTATGCAACAGCAGTGGAGACATGCTCGGCTATACTGGGTTCAACCCATATGATCTAGGCTAAGGACTCACAGTACCATACTAAGGTAAAAGATAACTAGAAATCACAGAAACCCAGTAAGTCACAAGGTTCTGTTTTGATACAATCATTACAAAAGAGAAAATTTGTGAAGTCAGTAATCTTAGGAGCTGCTTTTTGAATGAGGTGTATCTGAGGAGGAATCTGAAAAGCATTGTGCTTTACTGATGGGATTCAAATGGAATAACCTGCAACATCCATTTTCAGACACAACACAGACATCCTCCAGAGACACATCTTCTATTCCATAACACAACAAAAATCAAAGCTCTGATCTGAAAAATAAGTGTTTTGCTTCTTCATATCACCCAGCACAACCATGTCAGAATTCATCCAAAACTTTACATGACACATTTGTAAATACAGGTTTTCAATCAAGGAATACCATGTTTGTTGTTTTTTAATACGTATCTTCTTCAGAACAAGTATACAATTTGATTATTTAAAGTTCAACTTTGGCAGGGAGAGTGGAAAGCATCACTCTTTAACTGGTATTTAATAATCTTAGGTCTGCTGCCTTCATTTGATTGTTTATGATCTATAAGGACGAAGTATGACACAGAGGTGGCAAGAAAGAATGGACAACCCTCCATATTTTTCAAGGAAAGACAACAGTTGGCATAAAAGTTATAACCAGAGCTAAGTGTATTATACCTCCCTTTACCCCCTCCAAGCTCCATTCAACCCGCCAAAAATACTCTTCTTTTATATGTGTAAGGAAATTTTTAGATTACTAATTCTGCATGGGTTATATACTTCAGCATACGTTTTCTCACCTCTTCAGCTTCATGTGATATTAACTGTTCCATTAGCATTTTTCGTCGTCTTTTTTCTCGTTGTTCTCTAGCAAACGTATCTTCCTCTAAACGTTTTTGAATTTTGCTTATATATTCATCATCTGAATAAACATTTAACAGCTCAGTTGCTGTCTGTGCTGTAGTTTCTAGAGTTGTTTCTTGTAACTTCTGTGTTTGCAATGATTCTTGTATATCACTGATTGAAAAAATCAAAAAGAAAAAGATCAGTGACTTTATAGGAATTATGGTTCTTGGAGGTGTTTTTATACAGATCTCTGTATAATTATGTGCAAGTCTGACAAATGCACAACAAATAGCACTGTTACTACTTCTTGACACTCTTGTGCCCCACAAGAAAAACTAACTCCAGAGGAGGGCTCCAGCGATAACCTGAGCCAACTGTCAATTAGTACATTTGTTAATATGAAGCCATATTCTGCAGAAACAGGAAATTAGGAAGTCTCACAGAATATCAAAGAAAGATGGGTTACTCCTCAATATATCCATACACTTTGAGTGCAGTTTTGCAGAGTTATTAATTATAGGTTGTTTACACACAAGTATCTACAACAGTATGCACCAGTGCCACCTCTTCTGAGCATGATATACATATCACTAAAGGTGACAGGATGGCTATTACTAAAAATTATTCACAAAAATTCAACATACAGTAAGTCTAAGGAGAAAGGTTATTTCTCTCCATTTTCTTTGAAATGTGTTACCATGCATGTACATCCTCAATATTCTTACCTCCCTGCAAGTCTAACCGACCTTAAAGACTCAATGACTGAAATGAACAGAGAAGAAATGTACTTTGTGTCCTTTGTTGCTGCATACATAGCAAAAAGGAGAGAAGGAAGTTTGAGCCACCCCTACTACAAGTAAAGACAAGGTAAAAACACTCTAAGGGGGCAGGAGCTGGAATATTTGCAGTGCTAGTGGGACAATCATTCAAAGGACAATCACAGTTTAAACTAAACAAACCATTACCTTTTCCTCAAGTAGCTGTCTACATAGATAGTAGGCACCTGAGGTAGGATCCTGTCTAATCGTAACAATCTAATATCCAAATATTACCTGTCAGTGACTTGGCTGTATACTGCAGAGGCATTTCCTGCCATAGACTTCTCAAACTTTTTAATCTCCTTGTATGTATCCTGAAGAAATAACACAAATGCTAATGTTTTTTTTCTCTGCACAAAGCATCAGAAGGAAGGTTCAACAGACCAAGTATTAGGGAATTATTTTTATGTCATGTTTGTGTAACAAATATTTACACTGAAAATATTTCAAGCATCAGCTAGATCAAGAAAAAATAGCATGATCATTTTCTTCTTCTACCTTTGAGTTCCTTCCCCCCTCCCTTTTACCTAGCTCTACCTATGTCCAACAGCCAGAAAATCCTATGATTTTGCAGCTGTTCGTTCTGCAGGATAGTTCTGATTTTACATAGGACTACAGATGTTTATATAATTCCCACCATTCAGGGATTTGAACCAAGATATACTGGGCTATGATCTGCTTTAGATTTAATAGCTTGAATTTATCCTTGATAGTTACTCAAGCAAATATGTTCCTACACTCTACATTTAAATGCATCTGTCGCAGTTGTGCAGCTGCAAAAATTGATAATATTTGCATTCCCGATGACAATACAATCCATGAACTGTAAGTTTACTAGATAATACAAAATTATTTTTTTGCCTGCATCGCCATCTCTTGATTTCATCTAAGACTATAGCTAACTTCAGTTCTTACTAACATTTTTGATAGAGCAGTTTATAGTGTGTTACAGAAGATTTCATACATTATGGTGCAAAACTTCATTATGCACAAACAAAAAGGAAACAATGCTTTTATTTCACGTATTCTGCTCAGTAGAAGTTAAAATACTGCCAGCAATTAAATTAGTACCTACGTATGGTATTTATTCAACAAGAACTTTCTCTTACATCAAACCAAATTTTTACCAAGTACCAACAATTAAATTAGTACCTACGTATGGTATTTATTCAACAAGAACTTTCTCTTACATCAAACCAAATTTTTACCAAGTAACAACTGCAGAATCATAATCATATTAATATTTTGTCTAATTTTCACTAGTTGAATCTAGTATATCCTTTTAACAGTTATATCAGCAGCTTTTGGATGGTGCAAGTACAGTATTTTAAGTGTAAATACTCCTAGAAATCATGTGTTTTGCAAGTTCATACAATTAACATTAAAATAATACAGATGATAGTTACCTCTGCTTCTCTTTTCTTCTTTAAGATTTTTTTTGCTTCAATAGCTTTTATGGTATGGCTTGGTGGTGGCTTTGGAATCTGTATAATGGCTGCTTGAATCTTGGCCATTATTTCATTTTGTCTCCTTCTTCCTATGCGATACTGAATATTCAAGATCTTGTGTTCAGATACTTGAGTTGAAACAAAATATACATATGGCCCTAATGCACTACCTATATATCTATGAAGTAATTAAGCCATGAGGAAAAAAAATCTTCCAGGAAGAAAGTATAAGAGCTTATCAGGCTCCAGGCTTCAGCAAAAGACTCTTCTTTCTTTTTTTTTTTTTTTTTTAAAGCGGATCACTAAAATGCCATGAAAGCAGAAAATTCTTTATCTTTTGTCCACAGTTAAACCTTGTCTTAAGAAAATTCTCGGCCACTGTACTTATAAATCACCATTTTTATATCAAGAAGTAGATGTTGCAAAATGCATTTTAAATTATAGTTCTACATTCTGAATAATTTGACAGCAATATGCTAGTATATGTTCATAATATTTGAGGATGAAAATATATATTTTAAGTACCATTATCAAAAATTGGTACATCTATATATGTTATGTCTGCATTAACTAATACTGCAGTGCAATAGAAGCCCATCTGTAAAGAAAAATCAGTTTATGGCCAGTACCTAACAGGCATTTAAGGGCTTGTAGCAAATTTTAGCTCTAGTATGGTACCTGTTACAGGTCAGAATTCAGCATGGAGAGTGAAAATAGCAGTTTTCTGGTAAAGAAACTGAGACTACCATTAGGTAATAACTACAAATATTTAAATTATACCAGTTAAATGTGCACTACAGATACATGCAGTTAAAGGTGGAATTGAGTGGAAAAAAGGGGGTTTCACACAGACAGTTAAAAAATACATAATACACCAAATAAGATATTAATAATTTTTCTTTTAAAAAATTATTTTGAATATTTTGGATATTGCTTGTATTTTCTTTTCTAGCTACATGAAGGGACTTTTTTTTTTTCATTCTTGTTCATGCAGTGGCAATAGAACAGCTAAATAACTAGAGGAAGACTCTCTCCCTTTAATTAGCAATATTAAATGCATCTCAAATTAGTCAACTTCACTTTCATTGTCGTTCAACATCCCTTAGGTAGCTGGCCAGTTCCTCCATATAAATTACAGGCTGTACTTTGTGTGAGTGTTCCCATATATTAAGAAATTAGTTCCTTGTTTTTACTTTATCAGAACAGCTACACAGAACTACACAATGTTCTGAGGCCATACCCACTACTGGTCCTCTTCCCTGTGTCTTTTGAATAATTTCTTTTCTTTTTCTTTTCTTTTTTTTTTTTTTTTGAATCTTTTCTTCACAAATTAAGAAAACCTTTTACAAGGACATCTTAAAAAAAAACAGTTGAGAAATTTACACTGTCTTCAAACCTATAAATATTTTCCATGTATGACAAGATGCAAATAGTCTCAATTTAACATTAAGTGATTTTTAAATACTAATGGTTTTAAGGGTCTTACAACAGTATATTGGCTTTATATTGCCATGCATACTCCTTTTATTTGTTTTTGTAAAACATGACTGTGTAGCACAGAATTAACATGCATTCACACTGGCTTTAACTAACTCATTATGTTCATGACCTTGAGAAAATACTTCTTCAGAAGTCTATAAAAAGTAAGTAGTCACCTTTTCAGTGTCTTGGGCTCTTTGTTCCTCTTGGAGCTTCTGAACTTTCAGTTGTTCTGCAATATGTATATGAGCTATTTTATCTTCTATTGCCTTAGATTTTATTTCAAAATGCTCAGAAATCTGCTGTAGTTGCAAATCAGTCTGACGTGGTGTTAAAGTTTTCAAACGCTACATTTAAACATCAAACAATGAAGAGTCAGAAACAGTAAGAAATATATTTAAATATGATAATTTTGCAATAGTAATTTCAAACTGTGTTTTCCCGTGTTAATGTACACAGAACAACATCTAAACAAGGTCGAATATTTTTCAGAAAAACAGGACTAGCTCCATTGCATGCAGATTTGAATTTGAACAATGCCAGATTTTTTTTAGTTTGGAGAAAAGGAGGCTGAGGGGTGACCTCATTGCTCCCTACACCTTCTTGAAGAGAGGACATGGAGAGGGAGGTGCTGAGCTCTCTTTCCTGGCATCCAGTGGCAGGAAACGTAGGCACGCACCAGGAGAGCTTTAGACAGGGCATCAGGAAGCATTTCTTTACCAAGAGGGTGGTCAAACACTGGAACAGGCTTCCTAGAGGGGTGGATAATGCCCCGAGTCTGTCGGTATTTAAGAGTCATTTGGACATGCTTTAAGTTTTGGTCCAGGCTGTTGGACTAGATGTGGTTGTAGGTCCCTTCCAACTGGAACTATTCTATTCTAGTCAAGCCAAAATACAGAAAATTCAACTTAAACATGAGAAAAAAAAATTAAAGGGTCATAAACAATTTGCCCAGACAGGTTGTGAAGTCTCTATCATCTGAGATATTCAAAACCCAACTGAACAAAGTCCTGAGCAACCTGCTCTAGTTCACTTTGCTTAGAGCAAGGGGGGTGGATTAAGTGACCTCCAGAGTCCCTTTCTAATGTCATCTATTCTATGATTCAAATGCCATTCCAAACCTACTGTTGACAGGAGCTACTCTTACATGCTTTACCTTCTTTAAGCTATCCCTTTACAGGTGAAGGGATGTTTCGACTGTTTGGTACTATCCTTGCACTCTTTGGTAAACTTTCTGCTTATAGATTATTTTTTAGGAAGTGTGCCAGAAAAAAGATGTGAAATCTCACCCAGCTGAATTTGATTCATGCACATGCCTAACATTACTTTTGAAGTCAAGACGAACATCTTTAACAGAATCTACTATATCAACACTGACTTTCTCTTAGATACTTTCTTTCCCTTTTGTTTTTTCCTCTTCATATTATCCAGCATACGGTTATTGTAGACTGGAGTGTAGTATAAATATATGGAGAGACAAGCAACAGAAGGAACCAAACTACTGTGGCACAAAGCTCAACGCAGTTATAAATAGGTGTTCTGGAGGGAAAATTAGTATAAATTGGTACCTATGCTGCACTGCATTCTGCAATCTGTACTCATCAAATGAATAAAATGACAGCTGCTGAACAACTACTAGCCTTTGCTGCTATATGTATTTTAAGTCTGGAGAAAGCTCAAAAACAGAGCAGGTAACAGAGAATGAGCCAAAACACAGGAACAAAACCCACAGATAATCAATACCCTCATGAGTCACACATAAACTATGTAATCCCACTGTCTATGTATAAGCCATAGCAGAGTATTCCTTCCTTTTGAGTTTTGAACAGGAGATTTAAAAAGTGGGGAGGGGAAGCATGCAACATGCTTGAGAAGTACAGGTAAATATGCTAACTTTTTTTCCTATGTATTTACACAAAATAGGCATAGTTACCTCTCGATACAAAGCACTTTCAATAGACTTAAGCTTTGCAGTTGCTGCAGGTCTCATTGCTTCCATGGCTACTCCAGTAAGCTTTGTCTTTCTCTTTTTTTCTAAAGCAATATACAATTCATATAAAAGCTTTGTTGCAGCCCCATGCTGTCCTGTCATGATGTCTTGGGCCACATTCTCATTAAACTGTACACCAAGGAGGTGAAGTGTAGGCTCCAGGCGAAAAAAATTGTTAAGTTTTGCATTTGCAACCCTATATGATTAAAACAACAATATAACAATTATAACAACAATAACAAATGAGAAAATAAACTTATTTACAATTCCAACTTGCTGCAATAAGCATGGTTGTGACTTTTATCTCATACTAAGACAGAAGGGTAATAAAACCACAGAGGACTTCCTTAAAGTAATGTGACACACATTTTGGCTTAGGTTTTACACTGCAATACATGTAACTGGATTGGTCTACTAGGCAAAACTTTTGGAAAAAATAGAGAACACATTGGGTTGTATAAATCTTGATACATGCATGCACACACAAAGTGTATCTGACAGTAAAAGTTAATCCCTAATTGCAGCTAATGGTATACCAGCCACAGAAAGTACAGAGAGTGAGAATAAAGTTTCTATATTAACTGTATCAATCCACTTGAGATCTAACCAGGCAAAATATAGGAAATTATAAAAAAAAGTCTACATAATCTATTAACCCTCACAATACTTTGTCATATTTCTTCTCCAATAAAAATAAATGGACACATGGGTTGGAGTAGTGTTGAAAACAAAAACTATGGTCTCAATGAGCAATTTACATTCAAAACTGAAATAGCGGATTGCAGATTAATATTGCTCTTGATATGTAGATTCTCCTGTGGAAGCACTCAAGATCAATAGTTATACAGATCAAAACCCAATAACAATAAATTATCAGTGTATCACAATTAACACATGAAATTTCATCCAACAAATCCACTTAACTGGAACCTGAGTCAGATTATCATAATTTCTATACTGCTCTAGCACTTGAGTTCCTTCACATGAACCGACAAGCTTTTGAGGTCAGCCAAGCTACAGCATAATTCTACAAAAAATTCCAGTTTTATGAAGACCTTCTGATAACACAGTATTCACCTTATTCCTAGATTAAATAGTCCAGGAGCTCATTATTCTCACTATTATAGTCCACAGTTTATTTTGTACACAATTACATATAACTGCAGCTTACAACTATTGAACATTTTACTGCCATTAAGTCAAGGTTAAGGTGAGTCCTATTGTCAGAAATCATTTCACATGCATTGAGAAGCTGTGGTGATATCACCTGTTAAGTTTTTGTTCTGTAATCTGATAAAATGGAATTTCTTAACCTTGTATCATAATACAAAAATGTTGTAAATTTGATTTCAAGGTTATTGTAAGAGTTCAGGGAAAACTACAGTATATTATTTTTCAAATATGGACAGCCAAACTAGAAAAAATTTTCCAGTAGTACTCCTTTTAAAAGAGTAGTATCACTTTCCCAATTCCTACACCCTTACTTATAAGTCCAAAAACTATGCAGCATAAGCAGCTAATATAGCTAAGCAGACCTTGACTAGTTAGTCACAGTGACCCTACATTCTTTTATTAGTGCCTTCTACATTACCATTGCCTACCTTAATAAAGGAATCTATATTTCTCCCACCACCACCCCAACAGGTATAGTCTTGCCTTGGGCTGTGCTAAATACTAAAGTGACGTCAGTTTACCAAATGATCCATGAATAATATGCTTTTCCTTAATAGCACACTCCAAATTTTAAAGGTATTACTTTATAGATATAGATATAGGTTCTTGCAGGATTCCAGGGCTATACAATGACTGTTACACAGTAATAATTGATTTAATGTGCAGAAAAAATACTTTGGAGCCGAGAAAACATTGCCTCAATTCTCGATAGTTCTCAAAATATCAATGTCAGTAATTATTTCAAAAGTAAATAATGATGAAAAGTGAAATATCAAATTATCTTTACAAAGTTCTGGATTACTGTGGTAAAGAACACCACATACAGTTTTCCTCCATCTTACATGCCAGCTACTCCCAGAACAATATTTGTCAGGGCCTTTCTCTGGACCTGCTCCAACACATCTATGTTCTTGCACTGGGGAGTCCCAAACAGGGTACAGCACTCCAGATATGGTCTCAGCAGTGCCATTTCTTCTTATTGTGGTCCTGAATGCTGTTTGGCCTCCTTTGCTGCAAGGGCACATAGCTGGCTTATGGTCAACTTGTTCTCCTCTGTGCGTAAAATACAAGCAGCTTTTGATTTACTGATAAATGTATAAAATCTTGGTAAGTTCTCGATGTCTTTTCCACTATGCATTATCAAATCCTAACTGAAAAATAAATATTTTGTCTAATTTCTCTAAGATACATGTTATCCATAGTACTAACCTGCTCTGTGAAAATTGATTAAAGTCATCCTGAAGACCATATTTGTATAGAAGTTCTCCAAGGAGGTAGCCAGTAGAAAATTCTTCTGAAAATGATCCTGGAACTAAGTTTGGGGTTTTGTTTTTTGTTTAAAAAAAAAAAAAAAGATAATTAAAAGATTGTACACTTTCATCTTAATATAACTTGTTATTATTTTATAATTTTTATAACAAAATTTAGGAGATTGATCTAGCAGTAACTAGTTTCCAAGTCACAAATACTTCTGCTTCCAGTGTAGGTATTTTGCAACATAAACTTTAGGTAGTAATTTAATTCTTACTTTCAGGGTTAATAAGTAAACATTTTCATAATTGTCATCAAGATTGTAGCAATATCTATAATGATAATTACTAAATTTTTCCTGAAAAATTCAAAAGAAAACAAAGCTAGATCTAATGTGCTTCTCATCCATGGAAAGTTGCTCCCGCCTTGCAGAACAAATGCTTCTCCAAAGCCAGCACAACACCTGCCATTCAAAACAAAGCACTGCTTTGCAAACATATTAAAATATATTTTTCCTCTGGAGTCCTTATTAACAGGTGAAGCTTGAGCTCCTCGTATCTCCTGAGAGCACTTGCGCCTTGAGGAAAATTAACTTCACCTCGAAAATCACTGCCTTGCGCATGAAGACTGAAAATGTACCTGAGTAGGTATCTGGACGGGAGGAAGCGGGAGGGTTCATCAGTAGATCACAGGAGCCGGGCCCCGGGGCACCCCCCAAATCCCTCGGCGGGACGAAGGCCTGCAGCTGCGGCAGCCACCTGCGCTGACGGGCAAGCCAGCCGCCTCCCGACCCCTCACAGCGCAGAGGGCATCCCCCCACTTACCCACTTTCCGGGAGAGCTTCACCTCCTCGTTCAGCCACTCGCACAAGATCTCCGACATGACTGGCGGCGGCCCCTCACGCCCGCCTGGCACAGCGTCCCGTTGCCAGGACGACGGCGGCAGCGCGCATGCGCATGGAGAGGCGGCCAACCCACCCCCCGATGCCACCCACGAGCAGGCCGCGCATGCGCCGCAGGGCGGGGCGGCGGGTATGGTTACGGGGGGCGGGGAGACGCGGAGCAAGGTGAGCGCGCGGGGAGGAGGAGGAGGAGGAGGCGCGCGTGGCGGGATGTCTCGCGCCGGGCTGTTGTCCGACCCAACTGTCGGCGGGGTCGTGAGGCGCGGAGCGGGGCGGGGCCGGGCCGGCCGGGCGGAGCGAGCGTCCCTCGCCGGGTGTCCCGGCGGCTTCGGAAGAGGGGAGCGGTGGCGGAGCACTGGTGTTCTGCCGGTCACAGGTGGTCGGTAGCCGGCTGTCGTTCAGTGTCGGGTGGTCCTCTGCTGTTTTCCATCAGATCAGTCAGTGGCGCGGCGGCTGCCTTCTCAGCCGCGCTGCCTGCCCGCCCCAGCCGCCCCCCCTCCTGGCTGCGTGGCCGCCTGTCTAGCTGCTTGTTTAATGAGTGTTTAAATCGCCACTTCCCCATTCCACCCCAGCCTTCGGCTGCTCCTTGCTGAATTTGCTCTTGTGCTCGGCTGAAAAACAATCCGGCAGGAAAAAGGGAAAAAAAAAAAAAAAAAAAAAAAAAAGGAAAACTTAATCTGTGTGGTTTTCCCAAGCCAGTTAGCAGAATGGCAGAAGTTACTCTGTTGGCACCGTGTGACAGGGGGAGGGAGAGCAAAAACTGCTGGAAAAAGCTCTACCAGTTTAAATGTGCGCTGCACATTCACAAGGATGTTTTTCAGCAGTAGTGTTGGAAGTCCCGGGAGCGTTCGTGTGCCCGTACAGCTGCAGCCTACGGGCGCTGCAGGGAGCCAGGTTGGGGACCCGAGCTTGGTTTGAAATAAGCCTCGCTGACAGGGTTTTTTGCTCTGCCATTGCTTGTATTAGGTCATCTTTGTTTTAGAATCCCACTGAAATATCATGCGTAGTCTTGGTGCCCCTGTTTTGAACAGCGTGTGACAAAAATGCAGACCATGGAGAAGAAAACTACATCTGGAAAATAAAGTATAAGCCGTGGGAATTTAAACTGGCTGTTTCTCTGGAAAAGATCTGTAGTTGATTTAATTAAGTTTTCAAGTACCTTTCAGTGCAATACAGAATCCTAAAGGATTATTTAATCGAGACGACAGGAGCAAGAGGATCTAGTTAATGACAGGCAGACAACAAACTAAATATAATTTTCAAAAATGACGGCGATTAACAGTTGACATAAAGAACTTGGAATATTATGGATTCTGTTCTAAGTCTTCTGATGCAAATCTCTCTGCTTTTACCGAGGGTATGCTTTAAATCAAAATAAATTACTGAATTTTATAAGAGTAAATTTGTAACTTTTTTATGTTTTCAGAATGTTATTATAGAATTTGTGGCACATGAATGAATCAAGCAACAGGAAACTTCAAGAGAGGGGAAGTACTTTCAGGACAAATGTTTAAATTAATACTTATATCCTTTTAAACAATTAAAATTTCGTGTATATGTTAATTTATAAAAATATCCAGAGTTTAGGGGAAGAAAAAAATTTTTCTTTTTTTTTTACAGTAATGTTTGCAGTGGGGGTATTGACCATTAGTATCTGTTTCTGATATATCAGAATGCAAAGAAATCTATTTTAGCTTCATCATGGAGTTTTTTTCCTCAGCTCCAGAAATCCATGTATATGTATTTATATTTATATGTAGTTAAATGCTGCTGTCATTAACAGAAATTTATGTTGATTTTAAAAACGCAAACCAGACTGATTTATATGAAGTTTAGAACTTATTTCCATATCGCCTCTGACTTTGAAAAGCCGGTACTTCCTGTATCTTTAAGAATTTTTTAATGGAGTATATTCCTTCAGTTCATTATCATATGCAATGGTTATCTAAACAGCTAATTTTGTTTAAAAGTAACATTGGTTATTCTGTCTGCTGAGAAGGACATAAAAGATCCTTAGTCAAATAAGCTAGAATTGTGAGATGTGGAATTTAATATTTAAATTCAGTACTGGTTTGCTGTTTCATCTAAGATGGCTTAGCTCTTAAGAAATGAGTGTAGCTTTCTTACAGAATTCTGAGTAGCAATGGAATAAAGTATTAATCAATTTGTACTTCATTCTTTCCCTGAATTTAAGAACTTGAAAAGATGTCTATGTTCAACACTGTGAAAGCTGAGTCCAGAGAGTGTTTAAAGGAAAATTCTTGCAGACAACAAGTAAGGTAACTGTTTCACTGATTCTTCTCTTGCTGAAAACACGTAGCATTTTTAGATAATATGGTTATTTATTCTCTGTTCTGTTAATTTCTTACTTCTCTGCTAGGAATGACAGTGGGAATGTCCTGGAAAATCCAAGCTGATTTTCCACAGGACACTGTACTTTGGATAATGTAGCTTTTAGACACTAATTCTGGTTTATGGAATGCATCTGAAGTTTTCACCTAGACCGGTATATTTTAAACTTCATACATCTTCCTCTGTGCTTGCTCTGAAAGAGGAGAGAATTATCTATAGGTTGTATTTATAATGCTCAAAGGAATAGAAGACATCAAAAGCAATTTGTGGAGCACAGAAATTGAAGTGCCAGGGATTCTGTCTTGCATTTCGTTCCTTTTGCCCACCTGAAAGGAGCTGCATGTATGAAGAACAAAAAGAGAGTTTATGACATAATCAAGCCTAGAGCTTTTGTGGATATTAGTTTTGAATCACCTGGATGTAATAGTGGTATGTGTGAAGAATAAAAGGGCAAAAATTCAATTTTTTAAATTATTGTCAATAAAGTTAAGCTTTTATCACAAAAGGACAATCAAAATACTTTTAAAGGTTCAAGACTCTAAACTCAAAGGGGAGTTGATTTCATCTTAATGCAACAAAGATTAAGAGAAGTCAAATGGAGAAGTGCCTGAATTCTTAATTTAAATTTGTATTGAAGCCATGCAGACAGTAGTAGCCCTAAAATGATACAGAATAATTAAACAATGTATGGGTTCAGGAGTTTCCTTTTTTGCAACAGAATTTGTTGCTGCGTCACCAAAACTGTTTGTAAATGTACTTAAGTCTGTTTTTTTGTAATGTTGTGTTCTTTATTATTTCCTTGTTTTGTCTATTTCTTGGGAAGTTACAAAGAGGCTAAATAGAATCCACTTCTGATAAGCCTTTTTTTTCCACTTTTCCTTCTCTAGTTTGATTATTCATTTTACTTAACTTTATTTGTTCCCTCTGGCATGATCAAATGATCACGTCCACTTTGAAATCTAATTTCAACTATACTCATCCTGTATGGATACTCTCCACCTGTCACCTCTGGATCCTTATAAGTGTCTGTACTGAGGACAGAAGAGGATCAAGCCCTAAACAAAAAAACCCATGATCTTGAGGAAAACATGTTTCCACAGCTGTTTGCTGGCTATATCTCTCCGTTCCATTGTCTATGCTGACATTTAGAACACCATGACTCTGGAATCCTGTCCTGACTCCTACCTTGGTTTTCTGTGTTGCTTCAAGACAACAGCCATATTAATGCCTTCTGTCTCTGACAATGATCAGTAACAAATTCTAGGCAAGAAATTAGGGGAAAGCACATACTAAGAGCTGTTAGCATATACCAAAACTGCCTACAGAATGTTCTCCCAGCCAGCATTGGTTGTGGTGAAGGACTTTCTGCATCCACAAAAGCTAGTACAATTGACTTTACCTCCATGAACACATGCAGACAGTTTTGCATCTGTGTAAATGTTGTCTGCGGTAAGGAGTTCCATAGCTTAAGGAGGCTTTATATGAAGGAACTGTATTACCTTTTGCTATGTGAGGAAGTACATTGTTTTGTGTATTTTCGAGTGGCATTCTTTGCTCATTGCTTTCAGTGCTATAGTAGTTCTTTTATTTTCAAACAAGAACATTAGGCATCTGACTTGCAGGTTGAACTGACGTTTCAAGTGCTGTCTTGCTTCCAGTCACTCTGTGTTCTAATAGATGCATGTTATATGTGCATTTACTGTCTATCTTTCTTCTTTCACCTTCCCTGTTTTGGGCTTGGGGGGTTGTGTCTCTGGAGAGAAACTGTTGTTCCTATGGTGTGTTCTACTCTTCTTATTATCTGCATGAAGAATGCTAAGGTGTGAGTGTGCCGTACAAATACTGTAAATAAAGTCCGCTGCTTTAAATAGTTGTAGAACAAACACTTGGCACTGCTAGTGTGGCTACATACAATATATGTCAAAGAACTGCAGTTACTGCTTAAGGATCCTTTTTATATTTTAAACAAGTATATCACCTGTGTTGAAATATTGATGAGAATCTATGATGCAGTCTGGAAAATTCCAGGTACACTGTGTACAGGAAAATATTGTAACTGGATGCATTGTTTTCTGCCCTGCAAAATGGATTATTAGAATGTAGGTTCAACTTGAATAAATCTCAGTAATACTGGACGAGATTAAGGCAAGAGAACTGCAGCAAAATTCTGACACTATGAAGAAGAAACAGGATGAAATGCATCCAGTATAAGGAACAACTGCAGTGTTATGGCTAACTGATGTTTTATTTTCCATACTGGTAACCAAGTAATGAAGAAGATAATGTAACCTATTGCACAGAACTGTAACTTGCTTGTTGTTCTAAGACAGTATGGTTCTGTTTAGTTCAATTGTGGCACTTCCACATTTAAGCCAAGGTCTGAAGAATTTTTCAGCTTCTAATGAGAATTAAGTGCCTCCAGTGTGATGTGTTTGTCAGGAATCACTGGCATATAAGGACAGAATCATTGAATAGTTTGGGTTGGAAGGGGCCTTTAAAGGTCATCAGGTCCAACCTCCCCTACAATGAGCAAAGACATCTTAAACTAGATCAGGTTGCTCAGAGCCCGGACTAATATTGAGTAACATTTGAAATATTGATGCTGTGTGGTTTCATTTGTAAGAATACTTAGAGAATTATTAAAGCAGATTTTTAGATTTATTTTTTTTTAAAGTGTATATATTTACTGCTTTTGGTTTAAAGTTCTTGCAGAGATTCTGTAGCTTTAAGGTAGACAGTGTTTCTCAATCATTTCAAGACCAAAGGAACACTTTATACAGAAAGCATCAAAACAGTAAAAGCTGAGCGCAAGTGATGGAAATAAAGAGCCAAACTGCCTGACAGAATGAAAATTCACATAAGCAAAAAAAAAGGCAGTAGAAAGCTCTTTAGAACCTGTCTGAATAATGAGTGCATACGTGTCTTAAGATCACAGTAGATTACCGGGAAAATAGAGGCTGGCATGTAGATACAACTTTAAGCAAGATTGTGAAACAAAGGAATGGGAAATTAAGGACGTTTTTATTTTGAAGAGGTCACTGATGCCACTGAATTGTTACCCATTTTTGAGCATCTAATTCATCTTCATAGTTTATTTTCCTTTTTATTACTGATTTCGATTTCTTTCCTTTAATCCCTGTATGGTAAATTTTTTCCATTAGAAAGGTAGAAATTCTGGGATGCAGACCAATCTTTTAGCAAGATGCTAGGAATAGTTGGGAAAGGCAGTAGGCAAAGGGTAAAAAATCCTGAAGATTAGAGACTGGAATTGAGTAAAGATTCATAAAGGAATGTGACTGGTACAGATAGCTAGCCAAGAAGAGGGTTCCGTTAGGGATGGAACAAAGGGGATCAAGGTGATACAAATTGCCTTATTTCTATGGCTTGAACAGAACCTTGAAATTCTGACTCGTTTCTCCACCACAGGAAAACACACTGGCAAAAGATGTTTTCAGACAATCCCAATAATTACCCTTATCCATGTACACATCTGTGTCATAATACAGTTGTGAACATTCGCTTTGTAGTCATTCTTTCATGCACAGAATAGTGCACTCTGTGTGCATGAATGAAAGTTCTCCCCAGTCAGTTAATTTTTGTTCTGCACAGTTCATTTCAGTCCCTGACATAGTGTTTCTGCGAGATACAAATTGAGTTGATGAAACCAGACTTTTCCAGAGAGTTACAGAATGTGAGATCATCATTTTATGGAAGCATTACTTTTCTACAATGGCCTGATATATTTTGAATATTATTTGGAGTATTCACAAGGCCTCATCAGTTAGTATTTTATCTTTATTGTTCAGTAAATGCTCATTAACTGTGCATCATGTTATCTTCTTTCACAGTAGCTTTTGTCTAGCATTATTAAAGAATGTCTGCCATGTAACTAGAATCCTTTTAGCTATGACTGAAATGCATCTGCTTTTTCTTTTAGTAATGGGACAGCTATTGTGCACTAACAATTCTGTTCAATTATATTTTTAAGGTATAAAAAGGAGAATGGTGTGTCTGTTCTGGAGTGCAAGTAAGCACAATATAACTAAGTGATCTGGAATTTGGCTAGCATCCTTGCAACTAATGCCAGCACTTAAAAGCCTTGGATACTTGTTCTTTCTCATTATGTTGAATGAGAACATTGGTCAAGCATACTGTACGCTGGAAATGTTCTTGGTAGAACATTAGGCTTTCACAATTGTTCTTTAATTCACAGCAGTTGTTAGCTAATTAGGGTAAAACTGATGAGGTAAATAGTTTAAAAAAAATTAAAGTGATGTTGATGTAGCTACACAAAGGAGAGACCTTGGGCTAACATGCTAACAAGCCCAATTGCTCCTTTTAACAATAAATTAATGATAAATTGTGGCATGATAATGCTAGTGTACAGAATTCAATTTTGTAAGGAGAAGATATGAATAGACTTTCTTTTCACAGTAAGAATTTATCTTTCAAGTTGCATATTTCTCTCATACCACAATAAATTTGTTCTCAGGCTGATTCCAATAGATGTCTTTTTTCTTTTTGGACATTGGAGTTGCTGATAATGACAGAGATAATGTGTTCAGTAGCTACTGAAATACAGTTTTGTTTAGTAATGTCTTATTCATAAACAATTTCTTTTTTTCTGAATACATGCAATCTGAGTGGAAGATTTCATAGAATCATAGAGTAGTTTGGGTTGGAAGTGATCTTTAAAGGTCACCTAGTCCAGCCTCCCCTGCAATGAGAAGGCATGTCTTCCACTAGATCTGGTTGCTCAGAGACCCAAACAATCAGATCTTGAATATTTCCAGGGATAGGGCATCTCTGGGTGACCTGTGCCAGTGTTTCACCACCCTCGTGGTAAAAAAATTCTTATATCTAGTCTTAATCTACGCTTTTTTAGTTCAAGCCATTATCCCTTGACCTATTGCAATAGGCCCTGCTAAAAAATTTGTCCCCATCTTCCTTGTAAGCCCCGTTTAAGTACTGAAAGGCTGCAGTAAGGTCTCCCCAGAGCCTTCTCTTCTCCAGGCTGAACAACCCCAACTCTCTAGGCCTGTTTTCATAGAGGAGGTGTTTCTTGCCTCTGACCATTTTTGTGGCCCTCTTCTGGACCTGCTCCAGCAGGTTCACGTCTTTCCTGTGCTGAGGAACCCAGTACTCCAGGCAGAGTCTCACCATAGCAGAGTAGATAGGGAGAAGCACCTCCCTCTACTTCCTGGCCATGCCCCTTCTAATGCATCCCAGGATAAGGTTGGCCTTCTGGGCTGCGAGTGCATGTTGCTGACTCATGTCCAGCTTTTCATCCACCAGTACTCCCAAGTCCTTCTTGTCAGGGCTGCTCTCAATCCCTTTATCCCCCAGCCTGTATTGATCCCGGGTCTTGCCCCAACCCAGATGCAGGACCCTGTGCTTGGCCTTGTTCAACCTGATGAGATTCACATGGGCCCACTTCTCAAGTTTGTGCCTCTGGATAGCACCCTGACCCTCAGGCCTGTCAACCAGACCGCTCAGCCTGGTGTCACCTGCAAACTTGCTGAGGGTGTACTTGATCCCACTGTCTGTGTCATTGATGAAGATACTGAGCAATACTGGTCCTAATATGGATGCGTGAGGGACACCACTCATCAGCAATATGGACATTTAACTGTTCAGCACTACCCTCTGGATGCAGCTGTCCAACCAATTCCTCATCCACCGAACAGTCCATCCATCAAATCTTTTTCTCCAATTTAGAGAGCAGGTGGGGGACCACATCAAAGGCCTTACAGAACTCTAGATAGACAACATCTGTAGCTCTTCCCTCGTCCACTCATGTAGTCACACCATCATAGAAAGCCACTAGGTTTGTCAGGCAGAACTTGCCCTTCAGGAAGCTGTGCTGGCTGTCTCAAATCACCTCCCTGTCCTCTATGTGCCTTAGTATAGCTTCTAGGAGGATCTGTTCCATGATCTTCCCAGGCACAGAGAGAAGGCTGGCAGGTCGGTAGTTCCCAGCACCCTCCTTTCTACCCTTTTTAAAAATGGGTACGGTGTTTTCTTTTTTCCAGTCACCAGGGACTTCACCTGACTGCCATGACTTTTCAAATGTCATGGAGAGTGGCTTGGCAATTACATTATCCAGTTCCCTCTGGACTCTGGGATGCATCTGCCTCAGATCCCATAGATTTCTGTATGTTCAGGTTCCTCAGGTGGTTATGAACCTGATGTCCTCCTACAGTGGGAGGCACTTTGCTCCCCCAGTCCCTGTGCTGTGTTCCATCTACTTGAGAAGTATGGGGAGAGAGGTTGCCAGTGAAGACTGAGGCAAAAATTTATATAGAAATAAACAATATGTCCTGAAATAAGTGAAAATCTGTAATAAAGTTTAATTTTGTATATAGTGGCTGAACACAGGCACTAGTGAAAAATGCAAAAAAGCCATCCAACTGTTCATGCTTTAGGTTGTTGCACAAATAAGCGTTTTAAAGAAATGACAGAAATTGTAACTGTTAGGAACTTGTGTGGTAGAGCAATGACTGCCTTACTATTAATGATGGATCACTTCAAATCATATAACAATGTAGAAAGTTCTATGTTCAAACCAGTAGTAAGAATCTAAAATAGTGTGCTACTCTGGTTCTGATTTTCTCCAGCTGTCCAACTCTTTCTGCTCTATTGATTCTTTCTCTTTCCTGCAATCAGAATTATTTTTACCCATGTGTTTCCATTTATTTCCTCAAGTCTTCACACTTGATCATGTGTCTTCTCATTTTCATCTGTTGCCCTAATCCCTCTTTCCTACCAAGGCTCATATACACATTTTGTTGTTGAAGTAGTTTATATACATTCTGAATTATGTGATATGTCAGATTTTTACTGTAACAACTCTGATCATTCTCTTTTCTCCTCATTCTCCAGAGTGATGCTAGAAACTTATAATTGCTGTTTAGGTTCAATGGCAAGAGTTTGTCCCTTTTGGCCATTTGAGTCATGTGTGGAGTGGTAGGCCAAAAAATCCCTCAGCTGTTGCTTTGAAAGAAGTACTTTGTAAACTGTTTGACATATGGATGTTTGGCATGTGCCTATCTAGACAGCTTAATGTTTTTGCAAATTACAGTTTTGAAACTCCTTGTGCAGAGGGATGGTAAATGTCCTTCTCCATCCCAAGGAAATATTGTATGAAAGAGATTTAAAATTAAAACTAAGAAATATTGTGATAGGACTGTCAGGTATGCACAAAACCAGCTGGTGAATATGCCAGCTTTAAAAAAAACCCTTAGACTAGACAGAGTATTTTTTCCCAAGTATCTTGGGAAACCATTGATCACGTATCCTCGAAGTTGAATAATTATGCCTGTGTTCCTATATATATTGTGCCTTATTTTGAACCTATGATATAAATTCTAATTTAGCTTATACAATTTATGTTCCAAGTCTGGTACATCTTTTTCTGCCCTTGGGTTTCAACACTTGCTTCCTTCACCTAGGATCAGCTAGTTGCCAGCTGTGTTTGGATTTTTATGCAGAATGAATGCTCCCAAAGAAATAATTATCAATAAGTTCCTTTTCAGCAGCACAGTAGCAGGATTTGTCAGACTGAATCATTAACAATACTCAGAACACACCACTTTCTCACTGAGTTTAAAGTAGATTTTCCTACTTTATATTCCATGTATATACTCAAGTAGACCTGTCTTCAGTGTCAGTAAAGAAGTGATACGCGACATCACTGTTTCTCTTTCATATTCTCACTGATGACTTCCAACAGTAAAGCTCATTCTGTTACCTCTCACTATACTGTTATTTCTGTTGTACAAGACCAAATACAGATGCTCAGGCTGCACCGTTCAAACAGCTATTTCAACTGCAGTTACAAGAGTGGGTACTTACTGATATTAAATGTGTTCTTATACAGTACAAGTACTAGTAAATCACTGGTAGAATGTCTTCTTTTCTTAGATACATTCAGTAGAGGATTTGAAGGTTTAGTATAACCTTGAGCAGAATTCTGGTTGCTCATAGCAGTTTAATAAATTCTTATTTATTTCCATTTTAAAAATGAAAATGATAACATTTTCTGTGACAAAAATTCTCCTGCTTGGTAGATAATAAAATATGTAAATGAAGCTGATGTATTCTATTTTTGGTCCATTTACCATTGGATGGCAGGAGAAAATTCTTTCACTAAAGCTTATACCTACTGCAGACACATAATCCATAGAGTCTGCACACATCAGAAGAATTTTACAGAGACAGAGTAGTCATTATCCTCCATTTAGAGAAAAGTGCCTTTCTAAGATTTGGGTATACATTTTTGGTTTCATCATACTTGGAATAACAAAAGGCCCAAGCCTATAACAGGCAAGTGCAGCATACTGTTTATTAAGTTATTTTAAGTCAAACAAATTCTATCCTTTAGTTTGATTAGCTCCCCTTTCCTCCCCCCCAACACACACACAGATTAATGCATGGTATTACTTGAATGGGCCAGGTGAAGTACAGAAAAATAACTTAATTTTGCAACAAGAAATAAGCATACCTGACAGATGTTACTGCTTATACAGCGTCAAATTAATCTCATTTATATGTATAGGCCATGCAAATACAATTTAATAATTTACAGCATAATATGATACATGGAACCTAAGATTCACATAATTCTGTTTCTGGAATTATGCAACTGCTTCCTGTGATTAGCTGCCTTGGGAAATTCTGTTCAACAATCCCTTTTAAGGAATGTTTTTAACAGTTTCTGTTCCGTGAGTGACAGATGAATCAGATACGGGAAGCAGAGGAATGGCAAACATAACCAAAAAGCAAATAAATGAAGTTGCAACCTTGTAATTGCTTTCTTACAGATCCAGGCATTCATGCAAACAAAATCAGACAATGCAAGAGTTAAATTCAGATTAATTTTGGCTCAGTTGTTTCAAGATTTGATCATCTTATCCTTTGTGTCTAACTCTAAAGAATTAAGTTTGCTTTGCTTTGGTATGTTAACACAGAAACCCCTTTACTAGTAGGAATGTATCTTGATCCAGCCCAAAGCAACTCAAGGGAAAAATGAAAGGACATTTTTGGAAGTCAAACACTATCCCATCTCTGCTAATGAAACTCAGCTTTACAGAAACCTGTAAGAGTCATAAGAAAAAAATTGTATAGATATGTGTGTGTGCAAGCACATGTATTTAAATATTTTTTTAAAAGATCCAGTGATTTTGAAAGTTCTTTTGCTAACACAAGGTTCAGTGTTTCAAATCACTAGTAAACAAAAAAATAGCAATTGCTTTCTTCTGCAATGTACTTTCTTTCTCATAAAGTTACTTATTTGAATGAAAATAAAATAATTACCTATTTTTTTTTCCTGAATTATAAATTTAATTGATGGAATTGATAATATTTTCTTCCTTCATGACATATTTTTGAAATTTGAACAATTATATAAATACAACATCATCAAATATTTGTCTTTTGAATTTATCATCCCTTGACTGATTTGTGCAAAGAGAATTAGTAGCAGTTTTTTATAGATATCTCTGGCTCGCTTTTTCTTTTTGTGAAATAGAGTAACATTGCTTTCCTTGTAATAGTTTTTCATAATTAAATAATTTGTTTCTATTGTCCCTATCACTTCAGTATTTGTGAGCTACCTTTTTGTAAGATTGAAAGTAGATACTTCCTTCCTGTATATAACATGTCAGCGTATAGAACAGCAGCTGCTACAGAGGTATAATTTTTCAGTAACTGTAACATTTTATTTTGCTCAGCTTTGTGATTTATTATACTCTATGTCTGTATTGCACAACAGAGACTTTTAAATATGGTTACTCTTTTCCCTTCATCTTTGAGCTGAATCATAGAGTCATCTAGGTTGGAAGGGACCTTTAAGATCATCTAGTCAAACCATCAACCTAACTCTGACAAAAAAAAACACAAAAGAAGACCATACAAAAAAACCCCAAAACCAAACACATTACTAAACTATGTCTCTAAGCTCTATGTCAACCCATCTTTTGAAAACCTCCAGGGATGGTGCCTCAACCACTTCCCTGGGCAGCCCATTCCAATGCTTAATAACCCTTTCAGTGTAAAAATTTTTCCTGATATCCAATCTGAACCTCCCCTGGTGCAACTTGAGGCCATTTCCTCTTGTCCTAAAATACAGTGATCCGTATTTATTTTACAGCTTATATTTTGTTTATAATGAAGATGTCCTCACTAGTGAAGAGGACTTAATTGTTGATCATTCTTTTTCAGGGAGGATACCTTGCAGTGTTCAGAGTTATGCAGGTGTGGCTCAGCCACGGTTTATGAGACAAATCTGTAATGTGGACATTTAACAAGCAGAAAAAAAATGCATGTTTTGCAAGGTGATAGACTGCAAGATACTCAGAACAAATAATGGAAGCATAATTTATATAATTATTAAATAATGGAGATGTAAAAATTATATAAAGAGTTTGTATTTACAATTTGCCTTAGCAAGAGCTGCTTGGTGGTATGAATGTTACTTAAAGAAAAAAACACTTTGGAGATGAAGGGCATTTTGGTTTGAATCCAAATGTGTTTTCAATCATAATCCGTAAAATACATGTGGTAGAAAAGTAAGAGACAATGATAGTACTTAGCAGAAATTCTCGTAGAATTCTTTGTGTCTGTTTGGAGTTCACCTACTCACTCACCACATAACAGACTGGAGGCAGCATAGGTGTACTGGCCATAACTTTTAAGCATACCATTTAGTAATTTATGACTTCTAATGGTGATCCATCTTTGACTTTTTCAGAAATTAATCCTATCAGAAGGCATGCTGCTTAAGAGTTACTCTGATGAGAAAGTTACAGCTACCTTCTTTATCGCAGTGTTATGCTGAACCTACATTACTGGTGTCATGTCACAGAATTGTGTCTGTGCTAGTTTCATGTAGTTGAAAGACCTATGTCTCAGTTTCTAAGGTCATGTTCAGAGTTAAACTGTAAAAAGGGAGAATTGAAACATAGCAAAATTCTAAATTACTTAACTTCTTTTGCATGCATTGTCCTAGTATGTTCAAGAACTTCTTATGAGAACTGTAGATACTATGCTGTCATATTCCTCTTGCAAACCTTATTTTTCCTAACATTCTAGATATTCAGATATAGTATGTATTCCATGTAGATATTCTGTTTACATTCTTAATGCTGTAATTGTAATTCAATGGAATAGCTTTTGGAAAGAAAATGCAGTAGCACTTCAAACCCTGTTGTGTGAAATGGCAAAATTCCTGAAAACAAAAATAATTAAAAACCCCACTTCTCACTTTATGAGAACTTTGTGAGAAGTTCCATTTCAGACCATAGCTGAATCTTATTAATATTTCTACAACCTCTGCTTTCTGGTATGCTCCTTAATTCCTCCTCCTTATTCAACTGATATTACTGTAATTTTTATATGCATCTGTTTGTGGGAGTTCATGAGTGCTCAGGAAGCATACTATCTTTAATTCTACAAACTTTTGTTTTCTCCTGTGTAAGACCTGCTCATTGTCCTTCACAGTTCTTTCTGCTACTCCTCTTCTTTCTATGTTTTCCTGTTTCTTCACTGAAGGGAGGATTTTTTTTGCTTTACTCAGTAAAGTATGATTCCATTTCTTTTCATATTTATTTCATATTTCAGAAATACTAGAAGCCCTGAAATTCTACATTTTAACCAGTCTGTAAAACTCATTCTGTTCCCACAAAGTTTTCATACTATAATGAGTTTTACATCAGGTCTTGGCAATGTAGGTAAAACTCCTAACCTAAATAGCTAGGATACCTCCACAAAATAAAGAAAAGAATGTGTGAGTTTAAGGTAAATAGTTTTGCCCTAGCATTATAAGTCCAGCAAGTTCTGTCAGCAGCTCTTTAACAATGTGTCCATTTATGGCAATCAGAATAAAATAACATAATTACATACAAAAAATATGTGTAAGATTTAACTTTGTGATCAAAGAAGTTAAGATTAAGGCCCTAAAATATTATCTTTATCATAGGCAATTTTCTGAAGTATTGTCATTACTGAGCAAGATATAATTTAAATCTTAAGAAGGCATGAATATCACAGTAAGTAACAGTTGACCACATTCTTTGCTAACATATTTTGTTAACATAAACAGAAATTTACTATCAAATAGTTTACTGAACCTGGATTTATCACAGTGTTCTCATAAATTACTGATGTATGATAAACACTTTCACTGTCGCTGTCATTATGTAGAACGAAACGTGCACGCTGTATTGCTAGCACATTGAAGGCCTGGAAACCCTTCAACACCTTCAAGCTAACAAGTATGTAAAGCAGTAAGGTAAAATCATTAATAATCAGGTTCTGGATAGAGATTACACAGCCATTACTGAAGCAATTCTCATAAAAGCAGTTTTTCTGGATAGGGCATGCCATACAGAATAAGAATGCCACTTTCCCAAAGAAAGCAGGCAATGACTAGTAAACTTGATTGTGCAAAAAGTAAGCGGGAGAGGTTCTGGTTAATTATTTCTGGAAAAGAAAATAAATCACCATTTTGACTAGAATCTTAAGTGTGAAGCTGTAGAACAAACAAATCAGTACATTAAAAAAACAAAACAGATGAAGCAAAGGCTTTTTAGTTCAGAGCCCACTCATAAGTAATATGAAAAGAGGGTGTTTTGAGAGAGAAAAGAGAAGCAAAGAACATGGGGGCTATTTGCTTAGCTGGCAAATGTTGGTATGTTTCTTTGCTCAATCCTTAAAAATTTGGTGATCTTAAAATGTCAGAATGGATTTGATTATGGGTAATTTTTGATTAAAAGATGACTCAGTTTACCTTTTATTCACATACATGTAGATGGTTAATTTGGCTATGTTTTTCATGCCCCAGTAAGACATCTGTACATACTGCTCTAGCTCCTAGTCAGAACAGGTATATAGTAATTTCTTAGAATCATTTAGGTTGGAAAAGACCTTTAAGATCCAAGAGTCCAACCGTGTGCCTTCATTGAGTGCCAAACCCACCACTAAACCATGTGCCTAAGCACCACATCTACATGTCTTTTAAATACTTCCAGGGATGGTGACCCCACCAGTTTCCTGGGTAGCTTGTTCCAATGCTTGACAACCCTTTCTGTAAACACATTATTTCTAATACCCATCCTAAACTTCACCTGGTGCAACTTGAGGCCATTTCCTCTTGTTCTATCGCCTGTTACTTGGGAGAAGAGACCAACCCCCACCTCTCTACAACCTCCTTTCAGGTAGTTGTGGAGAGTGATAAGGTCTCCCCTCAGCCTTCTTTTCTCCAGACTCAACAGCCCCAGTTCCCTCAGCCGCTCCTCGTAAGACTTGTGCTCTTGAGCCCTCACCAGCTTCGTTGCCCTTCTCGCTCCAGCACCTCAGTGTCCCTCCTGTAGGGAGCGGCCCAAAACTGAACACAGTATTTGATGTGCGGCCTCACCAGTGCCGAGTACAGGGGGATAATCACTATTTCTGATACAAGCTGGGGTGCTATTGGCCTTCTTGGCACCTGGGCACACTGCTGGCCCATATTCAGCTGGCTGTTGACCAAGACCCCCAGGTTCTTTTCCACCAAGCAGCTTTCCAGCCACTCTTCCCCCAGCCTGTGACGTTCATGAGGTTATTGTGACCCAGGTGTAGGACCCGGCACGTGGCCTTGTGGAACCTCTTACAATTGGCTATCCCTTGTGAAGAGTTTATAGGCACCCATTGCAGCACTACAGTTGTTTGAGTCATCACACCATGTTTCTGTGATTGCAACTATATCATAGTTTTCCTTCTGCACAATGACTTCCAGGTCCTTTGTGGAGATACAATACAATCTACTTAAAGGATTTCAGATTATCTCTTCCTTTAATATTTTGACTAAAGTACTGTGCCACTGATTGTTATTTTATTTGCAGATTTACTATCAATCAAATTGTAAACGTGGCATTTTGCTTTTTCATATACGTGAACAGTTTTATTTCAGTTCTTACACAATTTAGTATTATTTTTTTACAATTTCAAACTAGGTATAGTAATTTGGGGACTTGTTTATTATTTATTCCACTTTATGGTAGATCCATTTTATGTTTATCTTTAAAATAAATTCATGTTCTGGGACATAAAACACTAGTCCTCGTAACAAAATGCCAGCCTGCTAAATCATTAAGAACACGTCTGACGATGTTATGGTCAATATACTGGATCTCATTTGTTACAAGTGTGGTCCTTTGATGGCTTGTGTAGGCAGACTATATGTTTAAATGGAGTAGAAAATTATACATTCTAATTTATAGTTATTGCCATTGTTGTAATTAGTTTGTTGCCATGACTCAGATATTCATTTATGATAGTATTTAAACATACAAGATGATGATGCCTGAGAAAATGTATGAGGTGAAGATTGAAAACGTACTTTCTCATTTGGAATCTTATGTTTCTTTCTTAGTTTAGCATTTGACTTTAAACAGGTTTTATTTGTGGCAGCTCATCAGTTAATACAATTTAGGACTAATTCTCAGTGTGCCATACACAGCTGGAAACTGAGTATCCACTTACTTTTATTGCCCTACAAAAATATGGTGTAGTCTATGATTTAACTGAGGGACAATCTCTGTAAATCAGTACAGTTTGAACTAGCAGATGTAGACCATATTTCTTGCTGCCTAAACTGTGCAGCTTTGCTGGTCTTAATGTTGCCCGACCACCTTTTCTTTACTTTTAACTTTAATATGGTTTTTTATGGTTTCGTCAAAATTCTTTGTCCTTTCTGCTAGATACAGTGAATGCCAGATTTTGCTTAACTCAGGCATGTCTTCTGAATATTTGATATTAAATTGGCTTACAGCATTGAAAGTGGATCTGGTGTTACAGTCTTTTAAAGTAATATTCTATAATTTGACATTAGTCTGGAAGATGTTTTCTTATAAGAAATTAAACTATAAGATAAATTACCAGTCCAATGCTCTTCTGTCCTTTCTTGTGTATTACCTATTTCTCACTTTGATTGCAGAGTATTCAGTCTGAAAGAGGATTTTTTAATTAACATATGACTTGTACTTTTGATGTTAAATTGATTATTGTATATACCTTAATTTTCTGATTTTTTTAAATGTTTTTAGATTAAGTGCTAAATTAAATATTATTATAAATGGACTTGATTTTACGTATTCTTTGTATGGGTTTTTTGTTTGTGATTTTTTTTTTTACTTTTCTATGATGAAAAGTACATGAACTGTCTGGTTTGTACAAGAATATGGGCTTTTTTGCACTGTAACTTTAAATTTTGGAAGCAGGTGATATGATTGTAAAAAGAAATGTGCATTTGCATTGTGCTGAGGTTTTTTTAAATGTTGACAGAACACGTATATAAATTTTTTCTTATATTTCAGAATAAAGTTTAGTAAATATATCTATTTTATATATATATGTATGGAAACTTACATAACTCATGTATGTATATATAATATTACTCCTTCCATATGAAGCTATCTCTTTATGAATCTGTACCCTTACATAGTTGTTAGAAAACATTTGTCATTACTACTTTATTTAATGACTTTTGCTTAGCGTATGAGAAAGACATACTTCAAAACATACATTTAAAAAACTTAAAATTGGATTGACATGATGCAACTTGCAATAATTTTTTTTTTGCCCTGGGAGAAAATCTTTAGCTTCACTTTAACAGGAGTCATTATCAAAAGAGGGAAGAACTGTAATACTGGAGAGAGAAAACTCATTTTGAACTGGCATAAGAGTCTATTTTCCAACTTTGTTTTTTAAGTAATATTTATTTTGATATTAGGAAAGAAATAATGTCCTCTACTGTCTTTTAAATATTTTAACATAAGTTAGTAAGCTGGTATGATAAATTACTTGCTACTGTGTAATTTAACTGTGTATGAGGAACAGTAACCTGCTCGAAGAGATGATGTCAACTTTATAATAATTGATGCTGTCTGTTGATTTATTTGGGTTTTTTTCTGAAGATGGATACATTATTTTGAAATCAAGGGAAACTTTGCTGCAGACACAGCAATAAAAATGAGCCTTTTCTAAATTCATAAGGAATAATATGCCTGTAAGACTATTGGGTTACCCTCTTATGAGCCTGAAAGACAGAATCAGTACTTCTTACACACCAAGCAAAGTTTGCATTTCCTGCTCTCGTTGTCCCCCTCCCCCCCCCCCAATCATTGCAAGTAATATTCCTGTTAAACTTACAAATCCATGCAGTCCCAGAATGTAAAGATAAATAATTGGATACAGAAATATAAGTCAATAAAAGGAATTCATATTGGCTCACTTCATTCCTTATCCATATGAGCAAACAAGATAGTGATGTTGATACCCTAGGTCAGGTCTATATGGCTTTGAGTGGTCTTTCCTTTGTAGAGCGCTTGGTGGCCAGTTATGAGAGTTAAGTGCAAATTCTGGTCAGGATTAAGACTGGCTTTTTTATGACTGATATATATAGAGAGCATCAATAGCCAGGTCTGAGTGTGTGAATATAGAACAGTAAAAGGAGTTTTGCTGCTGCACTTAAAACTGTTCGCTGTTTGTGATGAGTCAGAATTTGTTCTTGGAATCAGCTGAGATTCAGTGAGCTGAAGAAGTTTTCTTTGCAATAGTGGAGTCAAAACCAAACTTGAAAATAGGAAAGCATCATGATGATGATCTTGATCCCCAAAATATTTGATCTGGGTTTTAAAGAGATGTATTAAAATATGGATACACTGTGTCTTGAGCAGCTGCCTCTGGAGACTTAGAAAGCATTGTGGAGTATCATCTAGATGATGAACTGAACATACCAAGAAAGAGTTATTTTATAAACAATGAAAGCCTGAATAGGTGTGTGTGTAAAATCAGCAATGCCTTTGGTATATATGATGCACATTCTGTGTAACAGTTTACTTTGTGTAACCATAGCTTTTTTCCTAAATTCAACTTCCTTTTGGCTTTTGTAAGCCACTTTTTTGTCTTTTTTAACTCTACTTGGAGTAACAATGGAAACAAAAAGGGAACATTGAGCAATTGTATTATTTAACTAATCCTCTCCAGCAACTTTAGTACAAATTATTGATATGCTAATCATATCAGTCGTGATCTGATAATGTCAATTGCTCTTCAGATATTAATCGGGCTAAAGCTTTGTGGCAGCTAATATTAGAACTGATTCATATTACTTTAAATCCTTAATTGCATTTAATTATAGGTTTGCTTATGAAACAGCTGCACCTTTTCCATCAGCTCTGTCAGTCTGCCACTTGAAAGGATTAAGCTTCTCTGCATCTCTGCAAAGTATTTTTCAGCTTAGCTTGTCTTGGCTGTATTTTATATCTTACCTTGCAGCTGGCTTAATTTTTCCAGAACTCTTTCTTGATCTAGTGCAGCTTTTCATCTAACCACATCAACGACATTACTCTTTTCATTACTTTTTGCAGTAACCCTTTTGGCTTGCCTGTCTTGGCTCAAGATGGTGAAAATTAATTGTAACGTCTACAACAAAACAACACATATAATTTGCAAGCAACATTCTTAAAAATGTTGTAACAAATGAGTTAAATGAAGTTAAGTACAACTGAAACTTCTCTAACCAGTTGCTGATAGATACAATCTGGACAATATTTTGCAAGAACATTTATTGAGACTATTCAACATCAACTTTTGAGAGCTTAGGAAATTTACTATAAATATGGGCCCAAGCAGAGGGAGCTAAAAAGGAAGCTTGAGTGAGAAAACAAGATTTTAATGGAATTTTATGATAATGTTCTCCTTTATTGTGAAAAAGTTACTAGGGACCAAATTGCAAGTCAGTAGAATTGCTTAAACTTTTGTTGTTGGGCACAAACACAGATAAGTTGTTCACCTACCAAATTAGTGAACAGGGTTGTTTGGAAGCCGGTATCATAAATATGAAAAGCACAATTGGTATGAAGTATGGTTGGATGGATATGCTTCAAATCCCTGTATCATTTAGCCAGATGATTGATGATATGGTTGTATGGTTGAAAAAAGGGAAGCTACTTTAGCCATACCAGCAACTGGGTATTGAGATGCAGCAAGGGTTTTCTGCACTAGCCAGAGTAACCAAAAGTTTTGCCCATGTAATTGGAAAATCTTTGATTATTTGTTGTGCATTGAATTCTGGGTTGCTTAAGCTTGTACTGTCTTTGAGTTAGGAATGAGAAAAGCTGTGCACCTTTGTCTTTGTAGATAGTATGATTTGCATCCATAATTATTTCACTATAGATAAACCAAATAGTGCCAGTTTGTGGGTGAATTACACAGCAGATAGGTCATCATTACACTTCCAAGTGTGTGACTGGGATAGAAATTTGGCTGGTAGCTGCCAGAATTACATAGCTTAACTAGCATGATCAATCTTGAAGCAGATTGAGTCAAAATTTTCTTTCCTAGGGGAACAAAAGCCCCAAGAGGTGTTCTAGCCAGTTGATATGACAAATCGTTAAATACTTTTTGCAGCAAACAGGAATGGCAAATACACTATTTTGTATTCTTCACAAAGAAGAGATCTGGGGAACAGCTTGTTCCTTTCTTTCTTCTTCTTTGGGGTTTTCCATTATTGTATCCTTTTCTGTTAATGTTTCCCATCCCTCCAAGATAGTTAGTGCTAATTCCAGTAAAATAATCCCTGTGACAGGGAAGCCACCTCTTTGCATGCTTCCGAAAGCACAGTTTGGTTGACCTGGACATTGCAATACAATGTATGTATTGCACAAACTGAAGTTAATGTAGTAAGACAGAATGTGTTCTGCCCCTCCATATTAAAAAAGTGAAAGTTAAGGCACTTTCCATTAACAGTGCAGCATTTCTGCCTGGGGAAAAAAAAAAAAGAAAAAGATTCCATGCAATGGGGAAGATGATTTTATAGTCAGGAACAGAGTGAATGAGGAGGGTAAGACTGGGAGCCATGCAGGGGACAGGGAGAAACAAGGAAGCCAGAGAATATTAATAGACAGTCACTTGGTTTGAGAGACTTGCAGCACTGATAGAAGTTGGAAGGATGGAGAAGCTAGGGTTTTCTAGACAGAGTGAAAGGATGTAGACAACAACAAATGGGGAAGAACACAGGAAAGGGGGTAAGACACATATTTCTGTTGGCTGTGGAGGTTGAAGTGGAACAGATTAGGCAAAGTGACCGTGAAAATAATGTATTTCCTTATGATGCCTATTGTGATTAACTATGGGAGTAATAAGATGTTCTTTTTCCTAAATATCTTTAAAATTTATTTTTTTCCTCATGTTTAGAATACTGTAATTTCTTATTACATTATATACATTATCCCTGTGTGTCTTGCCTTTAGGCCTACCCAACATTTTGTAGATGAGATGGTTACTAATCAGTTGTAAATATTTTTATTCCTCTGCTTAGGGAGGGGTGATCTGTTCTGTCTAATAATATACAGAAGACTGAAGTAGGAAACAAATGCACTGTTGGAAGATGTGTTAGCTGCAGTCTTTCTGATCCTATCACTACTGGAATTTTACAGACAGTAAGAACAGCAAGATTTCAAGAAATCCAGTTGCTAGACACTCAGCAAAATAAAAAAAAAAAACTTTTGTGGTATTTAAAAAAAATCTTATGGGCTTGTATTTTTCATTAGGACATCTTTTATATCATTTAAAATCATTGAACTATGACTAATTTGTTAATGAAAACTTTGAAATTTTTGAAAATCTGAAAGGGAAATAACATAGAAATTATGAATGTAGAAGGCAATAATAAACAGGAAAATAGAGATGTACAAAAACTAGGTAAAAAGTTGTTGGTTGTTGGTTTGTGTATGGAAGTGAATGACCACTGAGTTGCATCAGCAGTCATTGCATGTTGAAAAGCTGGACAGTATGAAGTGGTGATCTGTTAATATGCTTGTTCACCAGAGTCTAAGAGTTACGGAAAATGAACAGGCTATAATCTAAAATGGGTATTTTAATGTATTTTTCTATCTTATTCCAAATCCAATATTCCAGTATTCCAATATCCTTATTTCTATCTTATTTCCAATTTTAACTAATATAAAAGCTTCTGACCAGCTAACTCATATTCAGCAGTTATCAAATAATTGTCAAGGTACTAGCTATTTTTGCTTGACATTTCTATAATTACAAAAGAAAAAAAAACACATCTGGAGGATGGGATGAAGTGTACCCTGACAAAGTTTGCTTATGACGAACTGAGTGGCAAAGTGGACACTTCAGAAGAGAGGGACACCCTGCAGGAAGATTTGGATAGGCTGGAAGAATGGGCTGACAAGAACCTTATCAAGTTCAACAATGACCAGTGTAAGGTCTTGCACCTGTGAAAACATAACCCAGTAGTGCAGCACAGGCTGGGATGTACCTGGCTGGGCAGCAACTCTGTGGAAAAGGGACCTGGGGCTCCTGGTATGAGTGAACAGTGTGCTGCTGCTGCTGGCAAAGCTGGCAAAGCAAGCCAATGGGATGCTGGATTGCATCAGCAAGGACATCACCAGCAGAGATAAAGAAGTCATTATCCCACTCTACTCAGAGCTTGTCAGACCATACATGGAATGCTGTCTTCAGTTTTGGTCCCTGTTATACAAAAAAGATGTGGACAGGCTGGAGAGGCTCCAGAGAAGGGCAACCAAGTTGACCAGAGGACTGGGAAGCCCGCATTATGAGGAAAACCTGAGGGAATTGGGTTTGTTCAGCCTTGAGAAAAAAGGCTTAAGGGAGACCTTATCACCATTTTCCAGTATTTAAAGGGTGCTACAGAGAAGATGGAGTCTTGCTTTTTACAAGTAGTCACATGGAAAAGACATGGGGTAATGGGTACAAGTTATTGCAGGGGAGATTCCAATTGGACACAAGAGGGAAACAAGAGGGACACAATGAGAACAATCAGCCACTGGAATAATCTCTCCAGGGAAGCGGTGGATTCCCCAGCATTGGACGCTTTTTAACCTTGAGGTCCCTTCAAACCTGGTATTCTATGATTCTATGATTCTATGATATTCTGAATAATGAAACATATTCTTTTCTTTCTTTCTCTCGGTATTGCTCATTTTGGCAGACTTTGTCCTCAAATTTGTTATGGCTAATGATTCCTTGAGTGTGTTCAGGTAATAATGCACTATCTGGTAAAGAGGATTGGTTGATACACATGACCTACTTTCCTGGTCTTTCCAAACATTAGATAACACTTAACTCATAACCTCAAGATGACCTATTTGTATTTTAAGTTAACAGCACTGAAATTGCTATAAGAATAAATTTTCTGGCATGGATTTTATTGTGGTTTAACACCATGATTAATTCGGAAAGAGAAAAAAGATACAAGATATTTAATACTATTGAAATTTTCTCATTTCTTAATAGGAAATTCTAATAGATTTGCTGCATTGCATTGAAATGTACTCATTGTATAAATAATGTTGTTTTAAATCAGTTGAATTATTCTAAGATAGTAATGTTTTCTAAGCATTCTCATCAAAACTGGAGACAATCACTTGATCTGTCACACTTCAGAGACTATGTAAGACTTCTTGTTATTTCTACATTTGCATCAAGAGGATGCTGAAGTTTCACAAATTTTACAGGGCATATCCCATTCCTGGAGAGTTTGAGTATCTGCTAGCAGTGTTTTTAGAAGATTTACTTCACTGGGAGAAAGGTGAGGTCAAAAGATATCTGTAGATATTTGTGTTTCCTTGTATGATGTCCTGGCCACATCTTAAAACTTAGTTCTAATGAAAAGGGGCACATTATGCAGTGTCTTTACAACGATGCAATCCAAAAAATATTTTCATGTAGGAAACGTATAAACAAGGAAAATAGAGACAAGCAAATACTTGAACATGAATTACTACTGTAAGACAATTGAGATTAGTGGAAATTAGGTTCATGTCTTAACATTGTTGCTGTGATGAAGGATAATTATGATACAGAAATTGAAACTGGAGCTGCAGTAATTGAAAACTTATACGACAGATACATGGGGATGCTGGCAATTTGAGTTGTTTCATTTTGCTATTAGACTTCGGGTAATTACCTGAACACACTTGACAAGGCATCATTAAGTATGACAAAAAGAAAAATCTATGACCATCACTTTTAAAAATACATTCTGTAATGCTGAAAGCTACATCGGTTTTTAGGAAATGGAAAACTTCCTGTCTGATTTTACTGCTTGTATTACTGCTCCCTTGTTAACCTGTGCTTAACTCTCAGATACTGGAGGCTGAAAGAATTCATAGAGTTTTTGAAACAAGAAGTGTGAAGTCCTTCTCCTGCCCAAGCTGCTGACTATATGACATGATGTAAGACATTTAACAATTTTATATCTATTTTTTTCCTTGGTGAATAATGAAAATTTACTGTTTTCCAATTATGATGAAAATTTAAATTTTATCTTACAATTGAAGTTAATATAGCATAGAATTTAAAAAAAAAAAATTACAAAAGGAAACCTTACTTCATTACTTTTCCAGCCAAAAGTGTTAATTAGATTTGTAATACTTTCACAATTAATGTAAGACTGCTTATTGTTACTTACTATTTTTACACTGTAACTTAATGGTCTTACAATGTTTCGAGCATTTACTATCTATACCTGTTAAACAAGTATATCATGTTATTTGCTGCAGGTTTATCATCTTGTTATGTGCTTGATTGTGTTTTAAATAATTTAATTCTTTTGGAGCTGTTGAATTATGACTTCAGTGTTTTAAGTCCCAATTATCTGGAAGACATTCTATTTGCTAGTGGATCTAGCAAAAGAAGCGATCTCACAGAAAGGATAGCAACGAGAACCGAGATATAAGATAGAGGTAATATAGGGAAATACCAAATAGAGAAGTCTTAGGAGAAAAGAAACATTTAATTCTCTGTGTGAATCAGAAAAGACTGTCAAGTTTCAGTTCAGTGTCCATGTTAACACAGTATTAGCAGAGAATTTGCCTTGCAAGTAGATTGTCAGCATCTTTCAACTGATCTGTTAAAATCTGATGAACTTACATTCAGAATAACTTGATGAAATAGGTAATAGAATTTTCAGAGGAATTTCTTGGTGACCTAGATGGTAGAGTTCACTCTGCAGTAGAGAGAATGTAATTAAATTGTTTAAAGACAAAATGAGGATGAATGAATGAATTGGGAATCCTGAGTAGCTCATATTTAAAAGATGTGTTCATAGCTCTAATGACTCCTTCAGTTAGCTGGCAAGAAGAGTATTACCACCATATGTACTAGGAAAGCCATTCACTTGAGGTCCAGACTGTAATAAGATAGCAATTGTGATCAACATGTTATTTTATTTGTAACTTGATTTTTAACATTGTTTTCCATACATTAAAATTAGTATAAATATATTTTAACATCATTCATATCGTCATTCTTACATGAATATTATTGTAAGAATTTAGGGATTTGGGGTTCTTCTAGAATGGGTGTAAACATGAACCACCACATAAGAATCTTGTTGTTAAACATGAACTTACCCTGAGTATGCTTGTATTCTTTTCTGTTAATTAGTGCCTTTTCCTCTTTTTTATTCCTTCTTCTGTTGCAGAAAGCCTTATATACACTTAACTTTGATTTTGCTTTTAACTTGACCAATACGTGCTAGCCTCCAAAACGAGTGAACTTGAAATCTTTGTTGTTTATTCACTAGTCATTCCTTTTAAAAAAATTAAAAATTAGTTTTGTCACCTTAGTCATTATTCTTTCTAAGCATTTGTAGTTACTACTATCCGTGTTTTCCAGCTGATGTTTCTTAAGGTAGTTATGGAAATTAAGATCCTTTCCTAACTATAGATTTTTTTTATCTGGTATGGATGTAAAATACATGATGCAAACACAAGTGTGTTTCCAGTTGTCATCTGTTTCAGAATTTCTAATAATTAACTCTGGGGCTTTCCTGTAGGTGCATTTTTGTGTAACAACATTTGCTGTCTCTCTAAATGTAGTTGTATTTCTTAGAAAAGTCTCACTCCTAGATGAGATTTCTGTTTCTGCATCATTAAGGTTTGAAATGGCTAATTAATGTCTTGGTTGTGTATTAACACTATTTTAAAAATTTTTAAATATTTTATAATAATTTTTTCATAGAGTATTGATATTGCAAGGTGCTCATAGTCTTTACAGAATGAACACTTTTTTAGCAATACTTTAAACAATCTCTCACTTTCTAAAAGCCACTTAGTCTGTCTTCACTGACTTATGTCTGCAATATGCAAATTTTGTGTGTGTAAATACTAGCTTTCTCGGAATTGAAATAAGCAAATTATTAATTAATAGCTTTGCATAGGCAATATTTTCTTCAAAATAAGATTTCATAACTGTACAGAAAATTTTGGTCTTAGAATTTTTCTAACTTATGAAACATGAGACAAAACACAGTCTTCTCCAAATGCTCTTAGTTTGATTAACTGTGGTTATTTTATTATAGCTACTATATCTTATTTACTGTACTATCTTAGTATCTTAGAAAATTGATACTGTCTTTCATACTGCATTCTTCTAAAGGCCCCAATTTTCTTTATTAGTTAATTATTTAATATGTAGTCTGTAGGAAAATGTCAGATTATACATTCTATGTTTTCTTTTGAAAGCAGTAGAATTCATAGGTTTTCTGACTTCCCAGAGATTGACAAACATGGGCCAGAAAGATTGAGAACACTTTTGATTGTATTTTGGATGTTTAAAATAAAAACAAAGCAAAACCAATCACAAAAAAAGCCCCTCCAAAACCACCAAACCCTACATAATTTTCTTTTCAATTTCAGTTCCACTGTTCTTGAAGGCAGAAGGTCACTGTCATGGGTGCTTGTGTTCATAATTGAGCTAACCTGATCTTTTCTGTTATGTAAGCTTGCACACTTGAGACATTTGAAAGGAAAAATTAAAAACTTAAATTTAACTATATTTATAGAATCCTAAAATCCTAGAATTGTCTAGGTTGGAATGGGCCTTTTAGATCATTCAGTCCAACCGTAGACTGGTTAGACTGCCAAAACCACTACTAAACCATGTCCCTAAGCACATCTACACATGTTTTAAATAGCTCCAGGCATGGTGACTCCACCACTTCCCTGGGCAGGATGTTGCAACGCTTCACCCTTTCTGTGAAGACATTTTTCCTTATACCCATTGTAAATCTCCCCTGGTGCAACTTGAGGCCATTTCCTCGTCCTATCGCCTGTTACTTGGGAGAAGAGACCAGCCCCCACCTCTCTACAACCTCCTTTCAGGTAGTTGTGGAGAGTGATAAGGTCTCCCCTCAGCCTTCTTTTCTCCAGACTCAACAGCCCCAGTTCCCTCAGCCGCTCCTCGTAAGACTTGTGCTCTTGAGCCCTCACCAGCTTCGTTGCCCTTCTCGCTCCAGCACCTCAGTGTCCCTCCTGTAGGGAGCAGCCCAAAACTGAACACAGTATTTGATGTGCGGCCTCACCAGTGCCGAGTACAGGGGGATAATCACTATTTCTGATACAAGCTGGGGTGCTATTGGCCTTCTTGGCACCTGGGCACACTGCTGGCCCATATTCAGCTGGCTGTTGACCAAGACCCCCAGGCCCTTTTTCGCTGGGCATCTTTCCAGCCACACCTCCCCAAGCCTGTAGTGCTGCAGGAGGTTGTTGTGACCCAAGTGCAGGACCCTGCAAAACTTCCTGAGGGTGCACTTGATCCCCTCATCCAGGTTGTTGATAAAGATATTAAACAGAACTGGTCCTAGTACCAAGCCCTGGGGAACACCACTTGTGACCAGCAGCCGACTGAATTTAACTCCATTCACCACAACTCTTTGGGCCCAGCCATCCAGCCAGTTTTTTACCCAGCTAAGCATGCGCCCATCCAAGCCAAGAGCAACCAATTTCTCCAAGAGAGTGCTGTGGGAAACGGTGTCAAAAGTGTTATTAAAGTCCATGTAAACAACATCCACAGCCTTTCCCTCATCCACCAAGCGGGGCATCTTATCACAGAAGGAGATCAGGTTAGTCAAGCAGGACCTGCCTTTCATAAACCCATACTGACTGGGCCAGATCACTTGGTTGTCCTGTATGTGCTGTGTGGTAGTACTCAAAATGATCTGTTCCATAACATTCCCCAGGACCGAGGTTAGACTGACAGGCCTGTAGTTCCCCGGATTGTCCTTCCAGCCCTTCCTGTAGATGGGTGTCGCATTTGCCAGCCTCCAGTGAACTCGGACCTCCATGATTAGCCAGGAGTGCTGATAAATGACGGAAAGTGGCTTGATGAGTACTTCTGCCAGCTCCCTCAGTACCCTTGGGTGGATCCCATCTGGCCCCATAGACTTGTGTGTGTCAAAGTGGTGTAGCAGGTCTCTCACCATTTCCCCTTGGAATATGGTGGCCTTATTCTCCATCCCATCCCTGTCATCCAGCTTAGGGGGCTGGGTACTCAGGGAACAAGTGATCCTACTACTAAAGACTGAGGCAAAGGAGGCATTAAGTACCCCAGCCTTTTCCTCATCCTTGGTCACTATGTTTTCCCCCCGCATCTAATAAAGGATGGAGATTCTCCTTTGTCCTTCTTTTTTTGCTAATGTATTTATAGAAACACTTTTTATTGTGCCTAACAGCAGAAGCCAGATTAAGTTATAGCTGGGCTTTGGCCCTTCTAATTTTCTCCCTACATAGCCTTACAACATCTTTGTAGTCCTCCTGAGTTGCCTGTGCTTTCTTCCAAAGACCATAAACTCTCCTTTTTTCCCTGAGTTGCAATCATAGTTCTGTTTTCAGCCAGGCTGGTCTTCTTCCCCAGTGGCTCATTTTTTGGCACATGGGGATAGCCTGCTCCTGCGCCTTTAAGATTTCCTTCTTGAAGAACTTTCAACCTTCCTGGACTCCTTTGCTCTTCAGGACTGCCTCCCAAGTGACTCTGTCAAACAGACTCCTGAATAGACCTAAGTTTGCCCCCCAGAAGTCCAAGGTATCAGTTCTGCTAACCCCTTCCTTGCTTTTCCAAGAACTGAGAATCTGTCATTTCAGGATCACTATGCCCAAGACGGCCTCCACCTGTTACATCCCCCACAAATCCTTCTGTGTTCGCAAACAACAGGTCGAGCTGGGTGCCTTCTCTAGTTGGCTCACTTACCACCTGTCAGGAAGTTTTCCTTAACACACTCCAGGAACCTCCTAGACTTCCCTCTCAGCTGTGTTGTATTTCCAGCAGACAGCTGGTAAGCTGAAGTCCCTCACGAGAGCAAGGCCTAGTGATCATGAGACTTCTCCCATCTGCTTATAGAATATGTTATCTGCCTCTGCATCCTGGTTGGGTGGTCTGTAGCAGATCCCCACCATGGTATCTGCCTTGTTGGCCTTACTCGTGATTCTTACCTATACACACTCAATCCTGTTGTCACCGTTTTTAAGTTCTAGACATTTAGAACACTCCCTAACATAGAGGCCAATAATAATTCAATAGGAAAACCATTATATGAGTGGAGTTAAGTATTCTTGGTGACCTGTGTTGCTAAGAAACAAACTGCGTTCTCAGTTGTTTAAATCATTCTCTTCTAAGTGATTTTACCACAACGTACATTGCAATGGCTTATTCAGGCTCGGACATCACAAATCCATTAAATATGAGGTCAAGCTATTATCCGCTTCTTACTTCAATCTTGTTTCATCTAAACTAAAATCACTCAGACACCTCTCCGTGAACATCTAGTATAAAGTTCTAGTTCAATAAGGGACAAAACAAAACTGTTCCTGTTTCTCCGGACTTACCTCCCTCTCCTGTTTCTTCCTTGATCTTGATAATCCATCTGTCACACGGTACTGGAGCCTGAGTGCCACCTTCAGCTGTTTCTTTTTCCACCATCATTAGTACTGAATTTGCCGAGTGCAGGTTGAATTAAAATTCATGTGGGCACATAGTGCATTTCTGTCAAATTAGCACACAATTAAAGATTTTTAACAGTTTTTTGTTTTTATATTAGAATGGAATGATGTGGAATGATAGTTGATGTCAGATATAAAGTCGGCTAGCACAAAGTTACTGTCATCGTTTGAATAAATTTAAACCAATAAAGTCATTTTATACAGGATCTATTCTATACATTGCAGTACTGCATAACTTTGATGTAGTACAAGTAATTATCTGGCTGGATAAACAGTATAGTATTTTTTTTTTCCTATACTTACTGAAGAGTGTTTCTAAAATAGCACTTTGCTTATTCAGTTACAGAACTGATATGTTTGTTTTTTCTTGTTTCACCATCTTAATTATTGTAAAATCTTTTTTTGTAAGTTTGAAAAATGTATCTTTGTTCCATGTGTATTTATCTAAAACATTGCTGCAGGGTGTAGTTTGTCACCATCTCCTTTCTATATCCACCTTTAAACCTGTTCCTAAACCTTTCACTTTGGACCCCCAATGCTCCCTCCCTACCCATCTCCCTCCCTCCCTTTCTATGCCAGCCGTTATAGCCCACCTGATAAATTTTCAAATGCTATTTTTTTTCTTTCTCTCATGTTATCTTTCCCATTTGATAGGAATTTGTGTAAACATTCAGCAATCCCTTTATATCCTGTGGCTTCTTACTACCACTTTTGCTCTGCTAGCTGCACAAAGTTCATAATGGTTAGATCAAGGTTTTGCTGAGATTGTAGACTACAATACTGATCACTGTATTCATTGCTTCATTATTCCCCACCTGTCTATATCCATTTCTAGTCTTTCATTGTAGTTTTGCTCTTGATTTCTGTGAAACTGGAATTTTAATCCAAATGTCTATAAGCCAAGTGAAACTGGTAGAACATTGTAAATTACAGCCTGCAGCATCTTGGGTTTATCAGTTAGTGTTGTATCACTGTGACTCGTCAGATATTAACCCTTATCTTTCTACCTTTCCATGTTTTGCCTGATGTGATATATTTCATTTATTATATATTATATAATTATAATTATATAATTATATAACTATATAATTATATAATAATTATATAATATAATTATATAATTATAAATATAATTATATAATATTATATATTATTATTTATTTCATTTATTATTCCCAGCTGTAGAACAAATAGCTTTACAGATCAGCTGTCACACAATCTCAGGTACTTTTTGCTGACCCTCAGTTCATACTCATTCTGAAATATTTTTAGGACAAATATCAGAGGCTCAGTAGCTCTACTGATTTACAGTAGCAGTAATGCTTCTCTGCCTCAGAAAAAAAAAAAAAATCATGTGAAATCTTCACATTCCAGGCTAATTTCAAATTCTCAACTTGTTTTATTAGATATGATTCAGTCATGATTTAAAGCACTAATTTGGCTTATAGCTTATGAAATATTGGACGATTTCTGGTTTCTACTTGCAGAAATCATGCATTTCTGGGTTTAAATTTTGCACCATAGTTCACTATTATTGTTATTTCTAATGCTTGAAAGAGGCTGGTTTTCATATTAGTTCTAAATTCAGTAGAAGTTGGTTGGTCCTGCATTCACGGTGATAAGACATTGCTTCATTGACAGTCAAATTTAGGATTACGACAACCTCCAAGCTCTGAGGTCAGATGGTTTCTGCCACATGAGGTCTCAACTCCTTGGTTATGTGAATGTTACTAAGTTACACAGTCCCAGAGAATGTTGCATGTCACTGGAAGTCAGATGCCGATACTGTTTTATTATTTGTGTAAGGGAGTAAAGCTTTTCCCAGAACATTGCTAGACATTTCCAAAGCTTGGAAGTTTGTACAGGCTGTGGGTCATTCCCAGTTGGCAGTTTGCTTGTAGACAGTCTGTTTTGGAAGGTAATAGAGTCTAATCATGTTGTTCTGTTCTAGGGCAGTTAGTGCCAGAGAGTGGTACTGGGCACAGTTAAGTTATGAGTACATCTGTAACCTCTGAGTACCAAGTTTCATGTCTTGCTAAGCTCAAACTCACTGGAAGCCAGATTTTTAGTGTTCTTGCATTTCACAGAAGCAAAGTACATATGATTCAGTTCCAGCTGATCACTGGAACCTTTCACTTACAGTTCTTGGGCAAGTCTGCTCTGTTGCTATGAAACTCAAGACTATGTGCATATATAAAATTGCTAGTGTAACAGATTACTGTATATTAATTTATTCTGAACACTTCCCCGGTAATGAGTTATGTATTATAATGCTATCTGTGTAGTATGGGGCTGTAGAATTTCCATGCATTTATTGTTCTTTAAAATAGAATGTGTAACCTAGAAAATCATCCAGAATTCATGGAATATTCCACACAGCCCTCCAGCAGTTATTTGAATGCCTAATTGTCAGTAATGTTGAAATTCTGCACTTTACTTCTGCGCTCAGTGTATCTGCCTTCAACTTCTGACCAGAGAATCTAACCATACTTCTTCTGAAATCTTTGTATTGGCCAGTATCCACTTCCCTTGGGATAGACAAGATGGTTTTCAGCAGTTACATACATACACATCTAGCAGTTTCAACCCATACCTGAAATTTCCAGAAAATACTTAAATCTGGATGAATTACTGTCATGTCTAAGAGCTCCAGGAATATGTGGAGTTAATAAAGCAAAACCACAAGTTAGGCAAGGTTACTGTGTCGTGTAACTGATAAACACACTGTGAGCATTTATAAATCAGATAACTTCTCTCTAATTCGGTGATAATAAAACAGCAGAAACTTCTCTAGGTCACTTTTCCTAATGCTTTAGCCATTTCAGCAGGCAAAGCCCGTAAGTAATTTTAATACCAAGTCATTGTAGTGATACTGCTCGATGACCAACCTCTTATTAGCATCAACAGGATAGACGGTTGACTGCCTTCGTTAAGTTATGAGGTAAGGCTTAAAAATTAGGGTAGGTTTTGCATGTCTTGCATGATTCTCAACTTGAGAACTAGTTCCCTGGCTATAATGTATGCCAGTCACTTTTTGAAAAAACATTTCAAAAAGTAAAATCGTCTCCCTGTTTGTGATGTCATTAGTCATATTTCCACTTTCCAGATTATTACTGCATTTTTTTAAGTATTTACTAATTTTATCTGCCTTTTTATATCACAAGGTGATGCTTAATTCTTACTTGCACACCCCATGCAAATAACATGCCTTGAATAAAGAATACCCTTAGACTGTGTGCTTACCAAGACAAGAATTGTCAGAGCTCCTGAGTTTCAGAAGTGTCCATCCCATATAGGAAATCTTTTTGTAAGTAATAGCAAAGGGCTTAATATTAACAGAAGAAATAGGATGTAAGGAAGATTTTCACCAATTTTATTTTTAGCCTAAAATGATTTATAGAAAATAGCATTGAAGAATAGATTTTCAGCTGGGCCATACCCTAAACCTGGACATCACATGTGGCTCTGGATGCTGTGGCAACTGCAGCTGTGTTGTCAAGGAAACAGCCTTGTGCTCAGTAGGCAAAACCAATGAGGATTAAGCAAGGCTATATTATAGCTAAGCCTCGGTGACCTTATCAGGAAGCAACAAGATCTGTCTGTTCGTCACTGTGCAGGTGTCCCTCAGGAGTGAGGGGGATATGCACAGGCAAAAACAGGCATGCAATATACCTGATTTAAGTGTGAGACCTGGATTATTCAAACAAGTGAATGCATTTCCCAGTTAGATGGATTAAAAGACTCCATTTGTGTAAGTAAAATGTTTATATAAAATTGAATAATAGAGAAGAAAGTTATATGACATGTTTTTCTGTAAACTGTGAAATGAGGAAGAGATAATTGAAGTATGATGAACTCTGGAAGTCTTTTCGAATTTTGTTATAGCTTTATAATCAGGCTAAAATTCACACGTAAGTGTGCGATAAAAATGTGTTAATTTCCCAGGAATAAGAAACAAAGTTTATAGAACACTGAGATGCAGAACAGTTGTCAACAGTTTCAAGCACAGTATTCTTTAGTAAAAAGAATTAATATCACTGAAGTAAACTCACACTCCAACATACACCTGTTATTTCATCCTAGTTTTTTTTTTAATCTAAAAAAACCAAAATCCAAATGGAACTGAGATAAATAAGTGCAAGAGAAAAATGCCTAAGGTGGGGAAGGAAGTTGAAAAAGTTCTTTAAATTGCTGTCAGAAGTTAATTGCTTTCTGCTTAAACTTTAAAATATAATTCCTTTTTGTTTCTAAAGCAAAATAGGATGTTACACTTTAGTTGAAACTTCATAATAAATAAGGATGAGGGAATGAGCAACTAATTTTAACAGGCTCTGGCAGAATCCCTGGAGTTTATCTTTTTTACATTGTCAAGTAGCATCAAAGGTGTTTAAATGTCTTTCTTAATTAACCCTACGCTTTAATTGTTAATCTGGATTTGTTTGTATTAACCATTGTATTTTTTCTTGTTTCAGTATCTCTGATGGTGTTACATGCCCATTTAAAAAAAAAATAATCAATGTTATTTTATTTGCAGATAATGCCAGATGAACCTTTTTCAATAATGATACTGTCCAGTGTCTTGTACATAGAAGGGAGGAACTGAAGCAAACTGTGAAATGAGACACATCTGATTATCATACTGATTTTGCTTCTAACATTATCTTGTGATTTATTTTCTGTCTTGGTGGGTTTTTTTTCCTACAGAAGTTAATCTAAACTAACCAAAGCAAATGGATTTTGTCAGATTTTGATTATTCTTTTCTTGGATCTCATTCCTTTTTTTCAGTGCTTCAGCATTTCTTTCTTTTTTGTATCTGATTATTTAAAACATCTGATTTTTTTCCAGAATTGCCATTTTTACCATTTCAAGTATGTTACAGAAAAATTCTCTGTATAAGATATTTCCTGGTAAAGAGAGAAATTCAGACATTTTGCAGCACATTTAAGGCTATTATGGAAAACTTGAAATTGACCTGATTTCATTGCTTCATTTCTGAGAGTTGCCACTCCTCGATAAGACTTTCTATCAGAACATCAGGGGAAGAAATGAAGCAAAGAGGACAGGAAAGACTTGGCCACTTCTGTGAGCTGAATATGATGTCAGTCTTCTTAACTATGTAAAATTTGCAATATAAAAGTTAGAGGTGAGAACATATTTAGTGCTTAAATATTTAAGAGCCTAACAACTTCAAAGTCATTAGAAAGCTTTAAAAACTGTGAGTTAAATCCTTGGAGGGAAGTCCACTATGATCCAAATATGCTTAGAGTGACGTAATATTAATATTTAAAATAAAAGGATTAGGAAGTGTGTTGTGCCTCCCCAAAAGTTTCTCATTCTCATGCCTTCTTTCCTTATTAATTTTTTACTTTCAATTTTCAGGTGGTCTTGTACTACTCTCATATTTAGTCCCTCAGTATCACATGTGATTTCATCCTCTAGTACTTCTGTTTATTTATGTGTCTAATAGTTATTTTGAAGGTCAGATGCAGAGCTGGATATTTTTTCTAATGTATTGTCTGCCTCTCAACCTTTTTCCTGTCCTTACATTTTTCCTAATTTTGTACAAATAAATCTGCCTTTATTATATCTTGGTCTATCTTCTGTCTGTAGCTTTATGGTAATTTTTTTTTGCTTTTCAATCACTAAAATTTATGCTTTTGTTAACTAGTCTGGCTTCTATAAGGAGTTTGATATTAATTAAATTTAATTTTAATCTAGAGCTCATTAATATGCATTACCTTGACCAGTTATCACTAATTTAGGGAGCAACAAATAGAATCCAACTTCTTTTCTTTAAACCAACTAACTGCTTTAACAGTGTGCCAGTAAATTACTGCAAGTTATCTACTACCCTGCCACTTCCTGGGATAATCTGCAATCCTGATCAATAAGCAGAGCAGCAGTCTCTCCAGTTGGGTTATTTGTGGACGAATAGGCAGATCAGCCTTTCCCTGCTTATGGAGTGACTTAGACGCATTCAGGACATGTCATGCCTCCTGTGCATGTGCTCTGCAACTGAATTGTGTGTGCATAACAAGTCTAAGATATTTCTGATGCTGTAGATTTACAGCAGGCCATCTGTGCATATCCCAAAACCATGTGTCCAGGTGTTCACTTGTGCGGTAGGTATCTTTTCTTCCGTGTGAAATGCTGGCAAATTATTTTCTCATTCCATTTTAAATTGTCAGCGTAACTTTGGTCCATGTATTCTAAGTGCCTTCTACCAAAGAGATTTAATTTATTTGATCAAATTCAGACATGAATTCAGGAGTAGTCATTGGAAACGTATCACTGTGAAATCCCATTAATTCTGTAATACCAGTATGGAGGAAATCAGGACTAGACCTACAGTACTCATGTCTAATTCTTCTTCATCTTTTGTCTTATGTAGCTATTTACAGTGCTGTAAAATGGAAGAACAGAAATCAAAACCCCAGAAAAAATGAGACTGTAGAAGACCTCCAGTGTTTAGGCTACTATTACCAAAGGCTGAACAGAAAATTGTAGCTTTAATTAAAAATATAGGAGTGTAATATGTGCAAGTCAAATAAATTTATTCATATGTTCTTCTCAAATCTTTTGCATGTGAATTGTATCCCGTTAGATTACGGTTCATTAATTCCATTGTTATTAAGAGGTTATGTGTTTATAGGGATAAACTGTATTGTATTATTTTTGGACTGTATGATAATATTTTGAATATTTTGAATTTGGTTCATAAAACTTATATACAAATGTGTACCTCAGATGCTTCTTTTTCCCTTAACTTACCTTTAGACTTCTGATCTGATTTACACATTTAAAAGTAAGTTTCTCATGAGTGTAACAATAGCCATAAATCACTTTCTGAACAGGTTTTGATGAGTGAAACGTTAAAACTGGAGCGCACTTTTTCGGGTTATGACATCTGGATTTTTTGGTGAGTATATTAATCAATGGATGTGTTGTTTCTTTAAATAAATAACGTAGAGCAACATGCTGTCACCCATCAGTTTTAAATCAAAGACTGTCAGTCACAGTAACTACCTGTATACAAGACAACTAAAGACATTTGTGGTATGTATCTTTGTATCACTGCAATAATAAGTAGCAATAGATAATCCTAACAGAAATCGAGGGTATTACTCTACCAACTAGTGAGAAAGTATCTCGTACCTTTTGCAAACTGCTTGCCCTGTTTTCCGGAAACTAATTGACATTTGTTATATAAAAAATCATGCAAAATGTTTACATCAATATTTTTGTATTCCTCTGCACTCGTCTCCACCTTTTTTGTTTCATTTGCTCCTTTAGTATTTATATAGTATGTCTTTTCTATACAAAAATAATCAAACAAATAGAAACTTATCCAGCTGTAAGCTTTAAGATCTATGGATATTTTTAAAAATAAACTCATTGTAAGTATGTTTTTTGCATAAGTGCGTATGGTTTACACACTGATTTTCAATTTAGGACCCAGTTTAAACTTAGATGGAGAACTAAACCAGAACTTCAGTTGTAAGACTGTTATCACTATGTTTGAATCCATATCCTTCCTAAATTCAAATTGTTTGGCAGCAGCAGTAGTTAATCATATTTAAGATGATTTTACTGAAGCTTACTGTGATCCAACAAGCAGCCTACAAACTGGACTGTGCTTAAGGATGCTCTGCTACAGCTCACTGCCTCTTCCAGGAGACAGCAAATGGCTTTGAAGTAATGAGTAGTAGCTGAGTGCATTCTCCTGTGCCTGTTCACATCTTGGCTCAGAGAGCAAGGAGGCTGCTGTGGAGGTACACAACTGTAAAGCTGTCACTCTGCAATGGAGGAAAGGGAAGAGTACCTTTCACAGCTGTCTTCTGTCTGTAAATGGGGAAGATGTTTCATTTCAGAATCAAGGTAGTTTCACTTAGTAACTTTTGGAAGCTATGTAATGCTTGTAATACTACCTCATCATTGATTGTCAAACATCTTAAGAGGGTCTTTAGGGAAGCCTCAATGCCTGTTGAGTTTTTTGATCTCTTGATAAGTGTGTACTTTTCAAGATTATTCATTGACACAATACCCAACATGCATATTTTTCATTACTACTTTTATTTAAAATGCCTGTGTTTCAGTTTAATGTTTTAGAAGTGATAGAACCAAATCCAGAAAATTACCAATAGAAAAATTGAGAAAACAGGTTCAACTGATTTGCTAACAGTCTTTGGTGTCTCCATTTCTAGTCTGCAATCTTGATAAAACCTGAGTAAATATTGGTGATGCTTCCGCTGAGAGATATAACATTCCTTTGGAAATAATAATATTCATCTTGTTAACAGACCTTCAGGCTGGCTGTTAAAAACACACAGGGGATCATTTTGATTACTATTTCTGTTTTTTTAAGGGTATTAACAGGCCCACATCCAAGAAGATGATTATTTCAGCGCTTGTTGCTTAGGATTTATACTGAGGCACATGGTTGCTAACACAAAACTGTTGTGCTTCCTTAGGAGGTATTTAAGTCCTTTCATACACAAGAACATAGAAATCGCTGTACTGGATCAAAGCTGTTGTTCATTTTTCTGATATTTAGCCTACGATTGGAGTTGATAACCCGTTCTTCAGAGATAAAGGCAAGAATCTGCTGCATTTACAGAATAATCAGCTTAATAAAAAAAATTTCATGTTAGGTTCTCCCAGTCACTGCTTGTGAGGCTTGACTTATATGCAAAGACTCTGCTCTGTTGAGTTGGATGGAGAACATAAAGGAAAGGTAGAAGTTACTTAGTGCTGCTGGATAAAGGAGAACAGTAAAGAAGAGTGATAGAAGGAAGAGGAATGACAGAGACCCAGAGATTGACAATGGCATAAGTAGCTGACAGTGTCTTCTGAATAGTCAGTATTTGATGGGTACTGCCTGAACAAGAATGGAGAAATCAGGTAAAATTCAGGATACAGTTTCAGGGAGAGGATATGATTGTGTCTGTCATGTGTGTGGTGAGAACCTTGAGTGTATTGTAACGGAAAGGAAAAGGCTTTTGGGATGTTGATTGATGCTAATTACATTTCCTTACACAGCTTATTAGGTAACAGTGGTGAGACCTACGTGTTACCTGAAGAGCTCATTGTTCAGCCCCTGATGGTAAACAAGACAAGAACAACTTTTCCCTTGAGAAAAGGGGAGTTTTAAGCATTTATTTTTGTCAAATTTTAATTTACTGTTTTTCAGTTTCAGTGTAATAGCAGCACAGTTTATTTTCATTGTATTATTTGTTATTTTATACGCCCAAATAATCATCTCCTTTCTAAGTCACAGTCTGGCAATTTTTTTCCCTTTTATATGGTAGTTTTTGTCTGTACATCTTGTTTTACTTTTAGTGTATTTGAAATTCCTTTCTGAACTTCCTTCTGCTATTTTTGTATTCTTCCTGTTTTCTTCTTTTTTGTTATGTGATTCTTAGAACAGAAGTCAATATTACTAGTATAGACATGTCTTTGATTTCTGTGGTCCACTGATAATACTCTCTTCCATTCTAACTCTTATGCCTTGTTAAGCTTTTGAGCAGCTTTGGATATTGAGAAGAGGGATTTCTTTCTTAGCAGTTTTCTTTCTTAGTAGGTGCATTTGATTGCATCTCCAGTATATGTACAAGTGGTCTATTATTTTTTCTTTCAGTGTCCACTGGGTTTGTAGTTGTCAAGGAAATTGTATTTGCTAATCTGATTTTCAAAGTGGAAATGAAGTCTGTCTGTGTTCTCTTGGTTGTAGAGCAGAGCTCAGATACAAAGCACAGATAACTTGTGTATCTCATACACTGGAGATTGTGGAGGTGGAACTAGTGGTTCATGCTGTTAGCTCACTTAGTCATTTGTTTCTCCCAGTACAGTTCTCTCCCCTTGAGACAGTAAGATAGAATGTGTTATTCTCTAACACACACATCTTTTTTTTCTTTTTTTTTTTTTTTTTAGAATGTGTCTTTCAACTTTTCTGAGGCTAGGTTTCAAACACCCTATCTGTGAAAGCAGATAGGGTATTTAACAGAGCAGTGTGGTATCAGGATAACCAGAATCATAGTTAGGCAAACAGCTGTTCTTTCATCCAGTGATCCTTTTAGTCAGGTGGCTGGTCTATTCTTGAGTGTTCAGGATTGTGGATTTCCTGGACTGCAGCTCCTGTCTTAAGAAATACTGAATTCCTTAGCCTGTGGTATTGATTATTTTTTTATAGTTCCTACTCTGTTTAGTGAGGCACATTCATTAATTGCAGATTCAATATTCCCCTTGAACTATTTCCAGGAATTTTTAACTTACTTATCTTTTAAATCTAATAGTATAGTTATATGCAAGCTTCAGCAGAACCGAAGTGGAGAAAACTAATTCCTTGCATATTTTACACTGTACTAGGCACAAGCAATCATAGAATCAAAGAATAGTTTGGGTTGGAAGGGATCTTTAAAGGTCATCTAGTCCAACCTCCCTGCAATGAGCAGGGACGTCTTCAACTAGATCAGGTGGCTTAGAGCCCCGTCCGACCTGACCTTGAATGTTTCCAGGGATTAGGCATCTACCGCCTCTCTGGGCAGCCTGTTCCAGTGTTTCCCCACCCTCATTGTAAAAAAATTCTTCCTTATATCTAGTCTAAATCTACCCCAATACAACTATTGTTCCTTGTCCTATCACAACAGGCCCTGCTAAAGCGTTTGTCCCGACCTTTCTTATAGACCCCCTTTAACTATTGAATGTCTGCAATAAGGGCCGCCCACAGCCTTCTCATCTCCAGGCTGAACAACTCCAACTCTCTCAGATTTTCTTTGTAGGAGTGATGTTCCATCCCTCTGATCATTTTTGTGGCCCTCTTCTGGACCTGCTCCAACAGCTCCATGTCTTTCACGTTCTGAGGGCTCCAGAGCTGGATGCAGTGCTCCACATGACACTCCCTCAACTTGCTGGCCGTGCTTCTTTTGATGCAGCCCAGGATGTGGTTGGCCTTCTGGGCTGCGAGTGCATGTTGCTGGCTCATGTCCAGTTTTTCATCCACCAGTACCCCCACGTCGTTGGCAGTCCTGCTCTCAATCCCTTCATGCCAAAGCCTGTATTGATCCGGCTTACTCCAGCCCAGGTGCAGGACCCGTTGGACCTCATGAGGTTTCCATGGGCTTACTTCTCGAGCTTGTCCAGGTCCCTCTGGATGGCACCCTGTCCCTCAGGTGTGTCAATCGCACCACTCAGCTTGGCGTTGCCTGCAAAATTGCTGAGGGTGCACTTGGTCCCACTGCCTGTGTCATTGATGAAGATATTGAACAGTATTGGTCGAAATACGGACCTGTGAGGGACACCACTCATCACCAGTCTCCATCTGGACATTGAGCCATTGACCACTACCCTCTGGATGCAACCATCCAACCAATTCCTCATCCACCGAACAGTCCATCTGTCAAATCCTTCTCTCCAATTTAGAGAGAGGGATGTTATGGAGGATCATGTAAAAGGCCTTACAGAAGTCCAGATAGACAACATCCACAGCTCTTCCCTTGTTCACTAATGTAGTCACTCCATCGTAGAAAGCCACTGAGTTGGTCAGACAGAACTTGCCTTGGTGAAGCTGTCTTGAATCACCTCCCTGTCCTCTGTGTGCCTTAGCATAGCTACTAGGAGGATCTGTTCCATGATCTTCTGAGGCACAGAGAAGAGGCTGGCAGGTTGGTAGTTGCCAGTGTCCTCCTCTCTACCCTTTTTAAAAATGGGTGCAATGTCTCCCTTTTTCCAGTCGCCAGGGACTTCACCTGACTGCCATGGCTTTTCAAATGTCACTGAGAGTGGTTTGGCAACTATATCAGCCAATTCCCTCCTGACTCTGAGATGCATCTTGTTGGGTCCCATAGGCTTCTGTATATTCAGGTTCATTACATTCATGCAGAAAGTTTCCTTTTATATAGCACTCTGGGTTGAATACAGCCTTCTGGAAATTATTTTGCTTTGTTTTCTTAATTGAGTGGAAAGGTAAGGGCATTGAGAGAAGGATTTTTGGTTGTGTTTTGTGGTCTGTTTCATAACAAAAGAAAATATAAATACAAGACAGTACATCTTGACAGAGATAGAAAAATCAAATTACATGAATTGTTGTTATAAATAGATGTCAGATTACAATGCAGTAGCATTTGCTTGTGTCAAAACCAGAATTTACGTAATTACACATATTCAAAAAATCTGTATGTCATTACCGTAATGACAAAGCCGTCATTTCTGTTTTAAAGCACTTCAGGAAACAAAATTAAGAGTCTGCCAGCACATTCAATTCATCCATCTTTCACATAAAATTGTACCCTATGTTTAGTAAGGAAATTGTGATTTAAATTTCTACATGCAGATTTCATAATAGAAAGTGAAAATTCATGTTCTTGTTTAAAGCAAAATAACTGTAAGAATTTCTCAAAAACAAGAGTAGTGTTGCAGTTACTCCTGGGAATTAAAACTGTAAATGTTTTTCTCCCCCCTAGCCCCACTCATCTGTTTCTTTTCATAGGTCCCTGACCTTGGCCTGATTGACAAGGGAAGTTAAACTACAAGGTCTTAGTATTTATTTCCACACATCAGTGAGATGATGATAGGAATATTAAAAGGATTAATAGCTTCACTAATATTTAATTTATAAAAGGTATCATGTATGCTATTTTACAGTATACAGTATAATTAATAATATGAATTTTTTTTTCTGTTAGTAAAAATCTTAACTACTATGATTAGAATTTTAAAAATTGCATTGTTTTTACAGATTATAAAAGCCAGTGTACTGTGTGCCTGGTAGGATTTGTTTAATTTGGATATGATTAGTAAATATTAATAAATATGAACTTTCAGACTGGTTCTGCCCTACATGGTCACTGAGCTGCTCCTTCTAAACCCAAGTTTACTCTGCCTCATCTTTTCCCAGCTTTCAAATCATAAAGAGCAGGGCTGCTGTTTCACTTCCAGGCACATGCATTCCGCATACCAGGTTATAAGCTTGATTAGAGAAGTAAAATAGAATAGAATGTGGAAGTTACCAAAAATTATTAATAAAAATCAGCAGCAAGAAAAAGATCACTTTCAAATTGTGTAGTAGTGTAGGTTTTCTGTAGATACAATATATTTGTCTCAGAGACCTTAATATCCATCCTAGGTTCCCAGTGAGTATATGAACAGTAAAATGTGATGCAAGGGGGAGGTGGAAGGATAGCTAATTTATTTTATCAGGCAATTATTGTCTATCAGTGATTTCTTTAATTTTCCTTGGAACTTCCCTCTCTATATTCTGTGTTCTTTGAAGATTCCCACATAAACCATAAAAATTGTGTTTGCCTTACTACTTGTATTTATTTCCTGCTACAATTTATACTTTTTTCATCCATCCTCAATCTTTCAGTAAGAAAGAAAGAAAATGTAACCCCACGTTTCATTCAGTCTTCAGGTCTAAGTCCTAAATTCATCAAGATGAACAGGATTCTCCCTTTATTTTTATGCTAGTCAAGGGAGCAGAGCCTTTTTTCAAGGCCGGGTATCATGCTTGGACATGGGTGAAATCTTCAAGTCTCCAAAGGTATGTCCCTACAGGGTATTTGCAGTTGTCTGTGATGATGAGGCTTAGTTACTATCCTGTTCCTGTATTTTTTTTTCTGATTTGTTGCTGTTTGTGTCTCAACTCCATCCCACTTGTTACTGCGACTGCAATTCTTCCAGCTAAGTGTGGATACTAACACCAGCCTGCATAGACTCCTTGTTCATATTCAGTGAAGAAATAGGCACTTCTTAGGGAAATTTTTCTTATCCTTTATCTAAAACAGGCAAGATGAGGCACATTCTATAGGAGCCTGTTTCTCTCTGTTGACTATATAGGGACCCCTATATAGCTCAGTTACAAGCTCAGCTATAGGCATCTGGTTAAGTGAGGTGAATCCCGATTTGTCATTCTGAAAGTATTATCTCTTAGGGAACACACAATCTACTCAAAGTTCAGCTCAGTCAAACTCATTCAAGAGGGAACATTACTTCTTTGTTCCAAGATGGGCAAGTTAGAATGACCTTTTGCTGGATAGAGTTGACTGTGTTTTGCTGTCCTCTAGTTGCCTATAGTACTTTCAGGATTGCTTCTTCCAACAACAAGTTCTCTAAATCTTAATATTTACTTTTTTTTCATATTTATTGAGCAGAAAATCTTTTGCCTTCACTTCTCTTTCCCCACAGATATTAATAGATCCTGAAACTTTGATACAGGCTATGAGTTAATGAATAAAGAGTATATTTCCTCTTTAATATTTGCTAATCATAGAATGGTTTAGGTTGGATAGGACCTTAAAGATCATCTTATTCCAACCCTGCTGCCGTGGGCAGGGACACTGGACCAGGTTGCTCAAAGCCCCATCCAACTTGGCCTTGAACACCTCCAGGGAGAAGGCATCCATAACTTCTCTGGGCAGCTTGTGCCAGTGCCTCACCACCCTGAAAGTTAAGAATTTCTTCCTAATATCTAATCTAAATCTCCCTTCTTTCATTTTAAAACTGTTACCCCTCACCCAATCACTGCACTCCCTGATAAGTAAGACTTGGTTACATGAAATAAATGTAGATTCATCTCTCCAGGACAGAATGGGAAATCCCCTAACTTGTTTCTCTTTCCCCAGTTCTGGCCATAAATGTCTGTTGCTTACCTTGTATGTGAGCATAACCATTTCACTAAAATGTCAGCAAACTAGTTGGAAAACAAACCAACCAACCCCCAAAAAGCCCAGAAGCAGTTTAACTCATTGAATCTTTAATCTTGAGATCATAGGGGTGCTGTATCCTGGAGAGTGACACGCAGTGAGGAAACTGCAGTACTGAGGGTGGGATGGAAGGAACTGAATCAAAAGCAAGAAGAACAGGGAAAAAGTGAGGAATCAAGATCTCCCCCTTTCAGCATTAGCAAACTATTTGTTTGTTCCACTCATTGCCAACGGCATCTAGGTCTGTATCAGGAACAGCATGGTGAGTAGGACTCAGGAGGTCATTGTGCCCCTGTACTCGGCACTGGTGAGGCCCCACCTCGAGTGCTGTGTCCGGTTTTGGGCCCCTTACCACAAAAAAGACATTGAGGTGCTGGAGCAGGTCCAGAGAAAGGCAATGAAGCTGGTGAGGGGTCTGGAGAGTAAGTCTTAGGAGGAGAGGCTGAGGGAGCTGGGGTTACTCAGCCTAGAGAAAGGAGGCTGAGGGGAGACCTTACTGCTCTCTACAACTACCTCAAAGGAGGTTGTAGAGAGACGGAGGTTGGTCTCTTCTCCCAGGTCACAGGTGATAGGACAAGAGGAAATGGCCTCAAGTTGCGCCAGGGGAGGTTCAGATTGGATATTAGGAAAAATTTTTACACTAACAGAGTTACTAAGCATTGGAATGGGCTGCCCAGGGAAGTGGTTGAGGCACCATCCCTGGAGGTATTCAAAAGACGGGTTGACATCGTGCTTAGTGACACGGTTTAGAGATGTGGTTTTTTGTTTTTGTGAGAGTTAGGCTGATGGTTGGACTAGATGATCTTAAGGGTCCCTTCCAACCTAGACAATTCTATGACTCTATGATTCTATAAAGTGAACTATCTTCTCCAGATTTAATACAGCTGCTCTTCACTAAATAGAATAATGGAAGTTCATTTAGCTATAATTTTCAGTTCCTTATTCTGCTGTCAGGATGCATACCTGTGTCCTAGCCCACCTGAGTTCTTATTTCAGGTATGACTTATGAGATTCTGCATTCATTCCAAATGACTACATTTACATCCCCCACTTTTAGGTAATTGAAAATAATTCTAATTAGGTCTTAAGATTAAAGGACACTGACAAGATATACCTGAATTAATAATAGGTATTTTAATATTGAGCTTTATCAGTGGAGTGAATTTAATTCAGTAGTTTTCAATTACGACAACATAGTGAAAAATTAACTATAATTAAGAATTATCTTGTGCATTTGCTTTTGTTTACCTCTTAGTAAATTTTGCTGTAAACTGGCTAAAGAGTGCTATGGTAAATGACTGAGTAAATGTGGAAGTAGACACACAAACTAACTATCCCTAGTACTTTTAAAAGAGTTTAAGGAAGATGTAACTTTTTCCTGTTAAATAAAGCATAATATTTGGGGACATTATTCTACATCTAGAATTCTTAGGTCAAAGGTAGTATCACTGTGCCTTAAGTTGCTGCAGTTACAAGGACTTCTTAATCTCTTCCTGTGGTATTTCTAAAACTGCTTATTGAAATATTACAGAATTGCAAAGATTAGGACACAAGAGGACCATTTATTATGCTTAGTCATCATCTAGACAGGCTAATAGTATTTTGTTGAGCATGTTATTTTACTTTATTCTCAGGTATTTCTTTCCAAATTATTTGGTGCCTTCAAGAAAAAGCAGAGGTAGAAGGTCTTTCCTCAATAATGCCAGCTTGTTATGTATGTTACGGATAAGTAGGAGATTTCAGATTCCAAGGTGATGACTAAAATTACAAAAACTGTAAGACATAACTAAAAATTGATGGAAATCTTTTTCCTATGATTATGATGACTTATAGTGCACTTTGTTTCTGAAAGGATATGATTGTAAAACTGTTTCCATTGCTTTTTTGGAGGATTTTTATGTTTGCATATTAAACTCTGTAAATGTCAACAAATAAATTTTCTAATCACAGCCATGGTAAAATAAAAACAGTTCTTTCCCACACGCTGCTCAGTTGACATGGAAAATTCCTTCCTCAATGAAATCCTTAAATGTGAAGGTACTCTTTTATATACTAGTCTGGCTGTTTATGACTTCAGTAGGTTATAATTCAGAAATGTTTGTAAAGAAATAGTTTTCTTCTACATATGGTGGAGAATACAGGATTTGCAATTGATGCTAGGTCTGTGCTTAAGCTTTTGGTTGAGCAAGGTTTTTTAGAGCATCTGATTTGCTTAAAATTGTACATTTGTAGCTTCTAATTCCGATTTCACCGCTGTGGTAGCAAAATAGAGAATACTATGAAGTTAGGTAACAATCATTACATGTGATAAGATATTTCTACAAAATTACCTTCAAGTATCAAAGAAGACATATAGGTCTTTTATTTCTGGTATTATCTCTGGGCCCTATTGATGGTCGTAGACATTGTGCAAAAACAATGTCTTTTTTATAGTTACAAATTTTTAGACTAGCTGAGGCTTTAGGCTGAAAAAAAAATAGTGTTGTTCATTTTGCTATAGCTTTTTCCACTGTAATTTCTGGATTCAGTAGTGGTCTTGCTCTGCGACTCAAACAGGAAATTTGGCTGCAATGATACTGGCAAGTTAGAGCTGGTTCCAACTGATTCCACGTCTTATCTACCCAGAAACTGCATGCATGTTACTTAATTCATGGAAAACATATTTATTATAGCTAGTTGTGAGAGAAACATGATAAATCAGTTAACCAGGACCAAAAAAAATAGAGGGCAGGAGGGAAGAATAGTCCTTTTGTAGGAGTGAAAAGAAACTCCAAGGTGAAAGTGTCAGTTCTTTCTGCTTCATTTAAACTCTTTGATTGATTTTTTTTTTTTTTTTTTCCTGAGAATAAATACATTTTGGGCTTGGATTTAAGCAAGATACAGAAATGAAGCATTTAAAGAGATACATGGATACAGGGTTAATTTCTTTGCATAATCAGAAATTTATGCCAGAGTATTAAAGAGGTGGTTGAAATCTGCTGTGACATGATGAATTCCTGCTAAGAATCCTTTCTGCTCTCCCATCTTTGTTGTGCAGAGACTGTTGTTATGAATGCAGAGAAGAGGTTTTCCACTCTATTTCTCTCATTGTGCATTGTGCATTGCACGGCTATTGTACATCCCACAGCTAAAATAAGGATTGGTAGAAGCAGGTATTTGAACATCACATCATCCCAGTCTTTTCTGTCCCTGGGATTTTTCCATCCCAAGGCCTGATTTTTTTCTCTGTAAACATAGTTTTGATGGTCTCATAGTTTAGGCTCATGGTCTGACTGATTACTGGGACATACTGTTATATACCTATTATCTGTACCAGTCATTTGAGCCTGCCTGCTCAAAAGTTTAAAGGAACTCAACAAAATTTCCTGTTTTGACAGAGGTTTTAGAAAGCCTGGCCAAGCTGCACCCTACCTGTCTGGAATGCTGAAACAGAAAAATATGACAAGACTTAAAATAAAACTGATATACAGTAGCCCAGGGGCCTCTGCCACAAGCTTTTCCCTGCAGAAGCACATTCTCTGCAAAACTGGCCTTACAGAAGACACTGACCTGTCTTCATCTTGTTTCTGGTATGACAAAAAAATGAAAGTCCCAGAAGAGCTTACCCATTAGAGCTGCTGTCTGTCTGTCATGCATAGCAGCCATGCTGCATGGCAATTCCTGTGATTAGGACCCACTTGCACTGCTTGCGAGGAGTGAGATTTCCCAGTGGACTCAAATAACAGAAGTTGTAAGGGAGGGTAAATAGCAGCAGGAGAGGAAAAGAAGCAAGCTTGTAAAGTCTTCAGAACTAAGTTCATTGTATGAAAAGTTAAGTAGATAGGAAGGGACTTTGAGTTTAAGCCAAACTCAAGAGTTCAACATTTAATTCCATTAAATAATTTCATGATTGATTGGAATTAAAATCCAAGCTCCTCTGTGTGTTGATGAGAAGATGATTTCATGTATCATGATGCTCTCGAGATATTATCAATAACTGCTAATGGCTTATTAATGTCTGAGAAAAGTTGGATGATAGTAGCTGTCTTCTATTAAGTATCAAGATAATAATTCAATTTCCTTTTTCAAAAAAGCATTTAATCTAATAAAGTTTGATTGAAAGCTGTTACGTACAGAAAGTTCTGAAGTAAGAATTCATGTAAGTCGGTGTTTCTGGGTCATTCCTTTGTAGGCAAAATGAGTTATTTTTGAAGGACATAGGGTGTTATCCATATATAATTGCTTTATAGGCCCCATTAAATAGGGGTTTTGAGATCAGTAAGAACTGGAGGGTCAGTCTGTCAATCCAAAAAGTTAACTTTGGTTCACTGAAACTTTGAACCCACCCCTGGATGTCAAATCCATTGTCCACCTGTCACTATGGGGACTGGGTAGTTGAGCAGCCAGTCACCTGAAGATTGTCCATAACATAATGGACAAAGTTTACTGCCTGCATATGTAACTACACAAAACTCACCAGTGGTGTATAATCCCTGTTAACAAGATCTTATATCTGTTCTCTTAATGTTGTGGGAATCTGGAGAACTTAGAAATGATGTAACTCAGAAGTACCCAGCTTTTCTTCATTCTGAGCAGTCACAGGTTGGTTGTACTGGTTACTTTCTGTAATTTCTCAGTTCCTTGTTTGTGGTATTTTCATTTAATTCAGCAGTTGTTTTACTTCTCTGAGCTATTATGCTATTTTCTTTACCTCCTTCAATTTGTTTAAGAAGACTAAATTGCTGTGGCAGCTACTGGTGTTGTTACATTTTGGGTTCGGTTTAAGTTACTTTTAGTAACTGTCAGCTGCTTGGCTTACAACAGGCCAGGTGGCAAAATCAGCTTTTGCTTTAGACTAAATTATATATAATTAATTGTCTCCTAGTGACAGTTGTTCAATAAGACAGAAACTGTCACCCATCTTCCTCCAATTTTCATATTCATATACAACTCATTTACTGGGGTTTTTTATTCTTTTTCTATTGGTAGTGCTGTATATTTAATGTGCATGATTATTCTTATTTTGGCTATATTAAGGTATTCAAATTTTATGAACAATTGAACATCCGAGCAAAAGTATAAAAATAGACTACAAATTAAAAATGTACAATGAGTAGCCCAAATAAAAACTTCCATTTTTATATCTTTATTTGGCATTTGGGTTGAACGTATCTCAGGATCTTGCATCTGTAATCTTCCTACGTGCTTTTCTATTTTAACAAGCTAAACCAGTTAAGATTTCTAATATACAGTCTGGATTAAACTCTGCATTAGTAATTTTAACAGCATTTTTCTATTTCTGTGTTTTCCAGCTGAAATAAGTTACTTTAATAAAACTGTAAATCAGTCTCAGGCAGCTATTTATATTCTATTTGAACGGGTGGAGGGGGGGGGGGGGTGTAGATCCATGCAAAAATGGCTTTATTGAAAGTTTTGACTCCACTGAAACAGACTTTAACCTTTTAAGTAATCTTATTGACGCCAAAGCTCCCTGGTGTTTATCTTAATTAGTTAATACGTGTTAAATCACACGTTGTCTCACATACATCACCTAATACAGGGGGCTGGGATTCTTTAAAAATCACCAGCTCTTCTAATGTCAAAAGGCAAAAAAAATTTCTTTCAATTCCTTGACTTTCATTGCCTTGTCTCATGTGATATCATTTCCAAGTGTCATTTGAGACTGCCTGAGATTTTACCCTTAACATTAAGCCAGAAGAAAAGAACTTCTGAATTCCTCAATAAATCATAGAGAGCCAAAACAAAATCCAATCCCAAGTCTTTCCCTCTTTACAAAATATCATAAAATTCAGCTCTTAGATAAACAATGATGTAGCTAAAGAAGTCCAGATACCAATTATATCAACACTGCAGCTGTTAATACGCTGACCAACACCTTTGCTTATATTACATGTTTAACATTTGCCACAGCCATTCCTGTTGTTTTATTTAATACCCTAACAGGGTGCATACTTAATAAGTAGGCTATTCAGGAAAGTACATTTTTCTTAGAGAAATTAATCAGATTTTCTTTCAATAAATGAATAATTGAGTCTTTCCTAGAACATTGTTATGGTGCTTAGAATTATATTAAAGGAAGCTGAGGATGGCTCAGCTCCTTTTAACATTTTGCCCACTTTACTGTGGAAAAGTGTGTGTTTATAATCTATATGTCTGTGTTACATGACTAAAATTAGATGGGATTAATCAGAGTCTTGTGTTTCTTCATCCACTGAACAGTGTGGTATGTTTGTCAGACACAGTGTTTTCAGGGGATGATAAGGATGTGGTGGTAGTAGATCAGGCTGGCAATGATCCTCAAATTGTAAATGAGATCAGAAGTTTTGTGATGCAAAGTTTTCTTATGATGATAGGCATGTATGTGCATGTTTGCACGCATACTGTAGTCACTGTGTGCGTCTTGAGCAGTGCACAGCTCATTCTGTAATCAGATTATTAGTTCAATCGTATTAGAGTACTTTATACTCTGAGGGTATTCCCTTAATCCCATGCCTTTAGCATGCAGAAAATATGGCGAACAGCAGTAATGATAATTAAGCTCAAAGAATAGTACCTTCCTTTCCAGGCACACCTCTGCAGCTTTAAAATTGGAGAGACTTTTCCAGAGTTTACAGGAGGAAAAAAACAAAAAGAAAACTAAACAGTAACACTCCCAAAATTCACACACTTTTCTCCAGCGCCCTCTTAATTTTTTAGCTCTATTGTACCAAATAACCATTTGGAGAGCCAGGAAGGTTACATTGCTGAAATATGTAAAACAACAGGCAGTACAGCATCATGTCTTACAGATTATCATACTAGCATATGCATATCAGCATGTACAGCTTTGATGTTGTATAAAACACTACTTACAGTTTACTAGTTATATACTTAAGAAAGTAAAATACTTGGTTATTCTTAGAATCATAGAATCACAGACTGATTTGGGTTGTAAGGGATCTTTAAAGATCATCCAATCCAACCTCCCTGCAATGAGCAGGAACATATTCAATGAGATCAGGTTGCTCAGAACCCCATCCATGATGACCTTGAATGTTTCCAGGGATGGAGCATCTACAGCCTCTCTGGGCAGCCTCTTCTAATGTTTCCCCACCCTCATCGTAAAAAAATTCTTCGTTATATCTAATCTGAATCTACGCTCTTTTAGTTTACAAGTACTGTTCCTTGTCCTATTACAACAGGCCCTGCTAAAGTGTTTGTCCCGACCTTTCTTATAGACCCCCTTTAACTATTGAATGTCTGCAATAAGGGCTGCCCACAGCCTTCTCATCTCCAGGCTGAACAACCCCAACTCTCTCAGACTTTCTTTGTAGGAGTGATGTTCCACCCCTCTGATCATTTTTGTGGCCCTCTTCTGGACCTGCTCCCACAGCTCCATGTCTTTCACGTTCTGAGGGCTCCGGAGCTGGATGCAGTACTCCAGGTGGGGTCTCACCAGATTGGAGTAGAGGGGCAGAATCACCTCCCTCAACCTGCTGGCCATTCTGCTTTTGATGCAGCCCAGGATACAGTTGGCTTTCTGGGCTGCGAGTGAATGTTGCTGGCTCATGTCCAGCTTTTCATCCACCAGTGCCCCCAGGTCCTTCACAGGAGGGCTGCTCTCAATCCCTTTATCTCCCAGCCTATATTGAACCTGGGGGCTGCCCTGACCCAGGTGCAGGACGCTGTGCTTGGCCTTGTTCAGCCTGATGAGATTCACACAGGCCCACTTCTCAAGCTTGTCGAGGACCCTTTGGATGGCATCCCATCCCTCATGCCTGTCAACCGCACCACTCAGCCTGGTGTCATCTGCAAAATTGCTGAGAGTGCACTTGATCCCACTGTCTGTGTCACTGATGAAGAACTGATGAATAGTTCTGGTCCTGTGAGGGACCCCACTCATCACCAGTCTCCCTCAGGACATCGAGCCATTGACCACTACCCTCTGGATGCAACCATCCAACCAATTCCTCATCCACTGAACAGCCCACCCATCAAATCCATATCTCTCCAATGTAGAGAGAAGGATGTTGTGGAGCACCATGTCAAAGGCCTTACAGAGGTACAGACAGACAACATCCGCAGCTCTTACCTTGTCCACAGACGTAGTCACTCCATCATAGAAGGCCAGTAGGTTAGTCAGGCAAGACTTGCCCTTGGTGAAGCTGTGCTTGCTTCTTTCTTGTAAAAGTATATACAACGAAATATATACAAAGGCACAACATCCATAGCCTTGCTCTGCATATTAAAAAGTTTCAGCATTCCTGTCTGCTAGGCGGTCATTATGGCTGTATCTTTTTTAGTAAATTAAATGTAGCTATTTAACTCGGAGATCAACTGACATAGACTGATCAACATAGACTGATAGTCTATGTCCATACTTTTACATTGTATTGCCCTCCAAAACACCATAGTTGCATCCAGACCACCTACTGAGATTGGTCGCTTGTGCAAGCTCCAGATTTGTATCCAGATCTGCAGCTGTTTGGGAGAGTAATAGATGACTTGGACCAAGTCTCTGTCAGGGACCATTCCAACAATATAACATTATAGGCAATGAGGTTCCAGTGCCTAGGAATGTTCCTAAATAGTTTGATTTACAAGCATGGATATAACTGTTACTATGTGTAGTAGTTTCAGACTGTAAAATTCTAGTGACCTTGCTGGCATCTGAGTCGAGTAATATGTAATGTGGTTTTAAATTGTGCTAATGTTCACTTTTTGAATGCTGTTGCTATCATTATCAAATCTACAATAACTTCAGATCCTGAGGAGAAAAAAATAAATATATTCCATTTGTTACCTACAACATGAATGAGACTACTTTTACTGGCAAAACTGAAAAAAATAATATGGCACCTAAATTTTTTAATGTATCTTTTTTTACATTTTAACGGGTGTGAATTATTTTCCTATCCATGATGTTTTCTAACATATTAGGAAATACATTGTGAAATGTTTTGTTTTCATCATATCTCAGTAGTTGAGCACTGTATCACAATCTCTGCTGAATCTTGACTGAGAAACTAAGTTGTCTAGGTTTTGGCAATACTTATATTAGAAGATTTGTACATTAATGAAATTAATATTAAGCAATGTTATAACTAATACCAGTCAGCATTTAGTGAAGGATAGATATCTATCATCTTACAGGGAATATTCCTGTAAAATACTTCAATTCTAGGCCAGTCATTTTGGCAGATCTCTAATGGAAAATAACTACACCTTTAAAAATAGTAATTTTTCCAGCCCAGGAGCTGCAGGATTCCATCACAGCGTCAACAACCACTTTAAAAACATGAAAGTGTAATTTACTGATGTAGTTTATGAATTTTTAAGACATGCAGAGACAGAAATCTCTGTGCTGAAGAATTAATGCTGCAAGCAGGCAACACAGAATTGAGAGGTTAACTGAGGATGTGGATCAGAGTCCTCTCATTTTCATGTTTTTGCTACTCTAGCTGTTTCTTGCGTATGGTTTTGAGACATTTTTTTATTTAGGGAAATTCTCCTCCAACAGTACACATTCTTATATAGATATATAATGTGCTTTTATGCTTATTTTTTTACTAAAAATATTTTAAAATCATCTGGAATTTGCTGCATTACTCAGTTAGGCTTGCTGTTTTACCACAATAGAGACTTCTTGAGTTGTCTTTGATACTTACCTTCTTTGCTCTTTCGTATTTAGACAATTTCTCTTTAGCACCAACACCATTACATTTTAATTTTAATTTCTCCTTCTTTCATCCAGGACTGCATCCTCTTTCTCATAGTTTTACATCACAGTGAGCTTCAGGGCTTGATAATGTTCTATCACAAGCAGCTGGAAGCTTTCGGTAAGTTAGGTTTTGAATGAACAGAATTCATTAGTTCTTGCATGCTGAGGCTGCCTTCCTTACTGTCTCTTCAGAAAGTGTGTTTATGTTTGTTGGTGCATTCCAAACTAATGTGTTACTGTTTCACTGTTGTTCATGTGTAAAATTCTTGTTTCCTAAGAATGCTCCTTCAACTTAGACTTCAGATCTTTCCTCCAAATAAATATAGACGATGATTGCATTGTTTCCAGTGTCCAAGCAAACATAACCTCTTTTTTACCCCTCTTCATCCTTCGCTGGGCAAAGCTACACTGTTTTATAGTAATACATATTAGTTATCCTACTGATTCTCTGCTATATCAGTTCATAACAGGCTGACTGTGCTTTCTGTACTGACTATAAGAACAGTTATAGGAGAGGCTCGGTGATGTTTGCTTGGACGCTTGGTCTGAAGACCGCATTACAGTAGGAGATAAAATGTACTGAAATTTCTGGACACTTTAACAAGGACAAGAATGTAGAAAATTATCATGGTGAGGTCCTAGTAAACACAATTAACCTAGAAAGATTAAGAAAACAAAGCTTCTAATGAGCAACTAGTGGAATCATCTACCATTGTTAGTGACTGAAGGATTTTCATCTTTTGATGAAAGGAATACAGTAAAATAAAACCATCAGATTCCAAATTGGCAGACTTCAGCTTGGAAAATTATTACGTAGGTAAGTCTAGGAGGTCAGTCTAAGAAAAGACTAAAGGAAAGGAAGTATCACATTAAATAAAGCATACTATTATACTGACTACACGCTCCTCCAATGCAGAGGATAGACAGTGTAGAAAGCAACAGCCCATATAAATCATAAGTTCTTGTTTGACCTCAAATATAAGAAATAAGCACAAAGAAGCAGAAGCTTGGTCAAATGGCAACAGAATCATACAAAAAATGGGAAAACTCAGACAAATCCAGAACACTCAGAGCAATCAAAATAAAAGAATCCACTCATTACTTACACAGAAGTTAGTGGCTGTGTCTATACTGGTATATAAAATGAGCCAGCGACAACTCTGTAAGCCCAAGAACATGTGGTGCCACACATCGCATGTCCGTATAGCTAAACTCTCTTTTCTCCAAAACAGAATGTGATGTTCATGGTAAGAAATAACCCTGTTGGCCAGCTTGGGTCAAGTGCCCAGGTCTCGCTCCTCCTCATCCCTGCACCCAGCTAACTTGAAAACACTGAGAGCTTGAAACCCACGTACCTTAGCTGGCTATGAAGTAAACATTTTCACAAATTCAGGCACTAGTCTCTTCTAAAAAATGCAGTTTTCCCAAGCAGCAGAAGAGACTGAAAAGCAAAAATTCTAAAAGAGAAATTAATCCTGTGTCGCTCACACCAGGACAAGCCCCTGGAAGAGCGCTGATTTGAACAGGCCAAAAATGGACCACGAGAGTGCTAACTGTTAAATAGTATGGACAGATGCATACTAGTGCTTGAGCTTGTACCATGACTTTTTTTGTTTACTATAGAAAATATTGCTGGTGAGTCATTTTCACATTTTACTGTAGGATGTATTCATTTTCCTTAGGGAAATCCTTACATGCCTTGCCTCTACTTTCCCTCAAAGGAATGTTTTAATACAGCTCATTTATCTTCCTGGGTTTAGTCCCTGTTTAAATCCTTTGAATAAAAATGAATATTCCTTGACTTATTAACAGCCTACGGTCTTGGTTTTCTTATAAATCAAGATTATCAGCTTTCCCAAGGACAAGACATGAATCATAGAATCATAGAATGGTTAGAGTTGGAAGGGACCTTAAAGATCATCTGGTTCCAACCCCCCCTGCCATGGGCAGGGACACCTCCCACTAGACCAGGTTGCTCAAAGCCCCATCCAGCCTGGCCTTAAACACTCCCAGAGACGGGGCATCCACAACTTCCCTGGGCAACCTGTTCCAGTGCCTCACCACCCTCACAGTAAAGAATTTCTTCCTAATATCAAATCTAAATCTCCCCTCTTCCAATGTAAAACCATTACCCCTTGTCCTGTCACTACACTTCCTGACAAAGAGCCCCTCTCCGTCTCTCCTGTAGCCTCCCTTCAGATATTGGAAGGCTGCTCTGAGCCTTCTCTTCTCCAGGCTGAACAACCCCAGCTCTCTCAGCCTGTCTTCATAGGGGAGGTGCTCCAGCCCTCTGATCATCTTCATGGCCCTCCGCTGGACCCGTTCCAACAGGTCTGTGTCCTTCCTGTGTTGAGGACTCCAAAGCTGGACACAGTATTCCAGGTGGGGTCTCACAAGATGAGATGTGACTAAAGAGGGAAGATATGGAATATCTCTCTGATACAATAAGAGAAGTAAGAGAAAGACCAAGAGAATTTTAGTTCTCTAACAAGTGGAAAGGTCAAAGATTTTAATTAGCTTTCATTAAAGATATCAGTCTCAACGAGTTGCTGAATGCTGTTAATACTAAAAGGGGTATCTGTTTAGTTCTGAGGGAGAGAAATAGAACAACACAATCAAACTACTTGCCTATAAACATCATGAGGGGAACTAGGAGATGAGTAACTTAACAGCTTTGTTGTGAACAAATGATGTCAAACCAGTTTGATTTCTTTCTCTGAGAGTACAGCAGGCCTTAGAGATAAACAATAAATATCTTGATTTTAATAAAGCTTTCAATGCTATATCACATGCCATTCTCATAATGGGAATGCGGGGAAACATGGTCAAGATTAATTTACATCAGGGTGAAAACAAAACTAGTTGGAAAATCAAAGCAGAGGTAGTTATCAGTGGTTCAGCATCAAAAGTCTCTATCAAGTGGAGTTCTATATGCATCTGTCCTGTACCCACTACTATTCAGGATTTTTATTAGCATCCTTAAACATTGACTTAAAAAGTGAACAAATGAAAGACAATTGATGTGGTGGAGCTGCAATGGTAGATAATCCAAAATAGCTTAAAAATTGAAATCACATTATGAAAAATAAGAGAAAACATAACAAGAAAGGATGGAAACTTACAAATTTAGGTAGGAAAAAGTAGCCACCCCTCAATAGGGGGGAACAACTAAGTACTAATTCTTCAAAAGTAAGAGGAATTATAGCAGATCAAAAGCAGAGCGAGAGTTAAGTCTGCTGAATACTGCTTGGTCTGTTTAACTTCAAGTATCTGAAGATGAAATTTATTTGTACATTGAAAGCATGTTTTGTTTGCAAAAGAAAGACTTTTCTTTTTTGCTGTTTAGTTGCAGATAAACATATTTTATCTGAGTTAGACATATGGCTACTTCCTGGTTTACAAGGAAAAATTATCATTTGTGAGGACAAGTATTACGTCGGTTATAAAGAGGAGCACAGTTTGAAAGGTGTATTTTTCCTTCTACTCTTCAGCAATGGTAATGACTAGATTGATGTACTTCATTCATTTTTGCAGTGTTTGGCTTCAAGAGGGGTAGAATATTTTCAGAGAACCTAGGAGAAAGCAGCAAGCTTTGTCAGCAATCCAGAGAAATCTATGACAAGGGAAAAACTTGAAATCTTTGATCTTGAGAAGATAAGCTAGGAGGATGAGAATAGAGAGATATAATAGCAATTTTCAAATACTTAAAAGCTGCTGCAAAAAGGAACAGATTAATCTGTTCTCTGTCTCAGGTGCCCAGAGCAAATAATAATAGTTCCAAATCACAGAACAGGTGATTTAGGTGAGAGATTAGGAAGACTTTCATGTAAGTGTTTAGGAGAGGTTATGGAGAAGGCAGATCTTTTTTTTAAGATTTGTAGATTTCTTGGCAGATGGGGGAAATCCATCAGTGAATCATTAAAAGTAAGTTAGAAAAGTGTCTTTCAGGAATGAGAAAGCTCTTTGGTACTGGAGATAGAGTAGATGCTGTCTTAGGGCTGTTGCTCACCCTATTTTGCAGTGATTCTTACGGTAAAATTCCAAATTCAACAGCAGCAGTGGCGTAAGACCTTTTCCCGGTATTTGAAGGTATATAATGCTTTCATTCAGGCTTCATTTCCCTACATGAAATTGCACCTTCTTTAGTCATCCTTGATAGATTATTTCTGATTTTTCCCTGCTTATTGAAAGTCATGGAGCATTGCCTGTCTTTTGTTTTGACACAATTGGGGCGAGACTGTTAACTGAATCAAGCAACTAACAAACTCTTATTTTGTGGGAGATCTGATCAAATTTGTAAGATTTTTTCAGGTGGACCAGTTCCTAGATCCAGTTTACAATAGATCCTGCAAAATAAATAAGCTGATGTAACTGGAGAGCCATCAGAGGTGAGGAAAGGCATTAAAATGAGCACTGTCAACATGAAAATGGAAAATGTACATGGATCTGTGGGATACGGATCATACCCCCATCCTCCCAAGCCATTTAAAAAATTCTGTCTGTGAGTTTCCATATACTTATTATCATGCATCTGTCATTGCTTTTCTGAAAAGGTATAGGCTAAGTTTTTATCCTAAGGATATTGTAAACATAATACCTTTGAGCCACACAATAACAATGGGATTGAAATTCCATCTGTGGGCAACTCTGGAGAATTAGCTGCTAGTATTTTTTTAATAGACTAGACTAGAATACAATAGAATATTTCAGTTGCAATGGACCTACAATGATCATCTAGTCCAACTGCCTGAACACTTCAGGGCTGACCAAAAGTTAAACATGTTGTTAAGGGTGTTGTCCAAATGCCTCTGAAACACTGATGGGCTTGGGGCATCGACCACCTCCCTAGGAAGCCTGTTCCAGTGTGTGACCACCCTCTCCATAAAGATATGTTCCAGTCTAAACCTCCCCTGATGCAGCTTTGAGCCATTCCCACCTGTCCTGTCACTGGGTACCAGGGAGAAGAGCTCAGCACCTCCCTCTCCATGCCCCCTCCTCAGGAAGCTGGAGAGAGCAATGAGGTCACTCCTCAGCCTCCTTTCCTTCAAACTAGACAAGCCTAAGGTCCTCAGCTGCTCCTCACAGGACATTCCTTCCAGCCCTCTCACCAGCTTTGTTGCCTTCCTCTGGACACATTCAAGGACCTTCATGTCTTTCTTAAATGGTGGGGCCCAGAACTGCATGCAGTGCTCAAGGTGGGAACACACCAATGCTGAACACAGTGGGACTTCTTTACTTTGAGGATGGCAGAGTACTGGAATAGGCTGCCCAGGGAGGTGGTGGAGTCTTCTCTGAAGACATTCAAAACCCGCCTGGACAAGTTCCTGTGCAACCTGCTCTAGGTGGACCTGCTTTGGCAGGGGGGTTGGACTAGATGATCTCCAGAGGTCCCTTCCAACCCCATGTGATTCTGTGATTCTGTGACAATCCACTCTTTTGACCATCTGGTTGTGCTGTGATTGATGCACCCCGGGGTGCTGTTTGTCCTCTTGGCTGCCAGAGCTCAAGGCTGACTCACATGTACCTGCTGCCCACCAGCACCCCCAGATCCCTTTCTGCAGGGCTGCTCTCCAGCCGCTCCTTTCCTAGTTTATACTTGTGCCGGCATTACCCTCTCCCAGGTGCAGAATCTGGCATTTGTTCCTGTTAAATTTCATTCCATTGATGGTTATCCAATGTCTCTATAAAGACATTGCCTCTCTTTATAAAGAAATGCATTTCTGCTTCCTAATTACTGCAGCAGCAGTTTAGTTCATCTGTCCTTCCTCTGGATTAGAATAATTATTTATATTTCAAAAAAATAGAAAGAATATATTTATATACACACCTTAAGTGTTAGAATATTGTTACAAGTATCACTTTGTTAAAATGCCACCCAAGAAATGGTCATCTGTCTAAGATTAACTACCCATCTGCTAGCAGTAACTGATGCATATGAGGGATGGGGGAAAGAAAACAACGTATACTTACTGAATATAAAGCTTGTTTTTATAACAGAAATATAATCTTCATTCAATTATTTGAGATAAACCACTCCAAACAGTAATGAAGACTTTGGTCTTTTTTACCATTTCAAAGCTACAGCCTGCAAAGACAATGCAGATATCTAACAGATCAAGTGTGGTCAACCATACTGAAGTTTTGGTTGACATGAAACTAAACCTAGTAAAACAGAACTGTACTTTGTTGTGTTGATAGTAGATAAGGAATTAGCATACTTGGAGAGACTGACTAGATCTGTATCTTATTCCTTCATATTTTGAGTGCCATGAGTTGTTACAGTGTGATTCACATCTTGTATTATACTTATGGCATATTATTACTGTAATTAAATAAACATTCTGTAATACAAGAAATTGATGGAACAAATTTTTAAAACTCAGCTCATAGATGCTGGAATATATCTATGTCTTTAATCCCAAAGTACTGTCATACAATCAGCTACTTTTTGCAATTCTGATTAAAAATTAGGCAGTATTTTCTCCTCTTAAAGTCACTTTCTGTAGGAGATTAATTTGTTCAGTTATATTCATCAGAGAATGCACTGGAACAGGCTGCCCAGAGAGGTGGTGGAGTCTCCTTCTCTGGAGAAGACATTGAGACATTCAAAACCTGCCTGGACACGTTCCTGTGCAACCTGCTCTAGGTGGACCTGCTTTGGCAGGCTCTCCAGAGGTCCCTTCCAACCCCATATCATTCTGTGATTCTGTGAATTTCAGAAATATATGTAATTCCTAAATGTAGCAAATTGCTCTGTTTTCAAATGGCATATTTTGTTAATTCCAGCTTTCTGTTTTATTAAGTAATAGCCAAGCATAGAGCTGTGGATGATGTCTGAGAGACAGAACTTCTGGTAGGAAGAGGTGCTAGAAGAAGTGAATCTTCAGAAATTAACGAAAGGGAAAAATCATACAAAGTACAATAAACAGAAGAGTCCTAAAAAACAGTGGGATAAGAATAGGGAGATGAGTATGAGAACAGAAAAAAAACCCACAGCATACTGCAGAAGACGGAGGTATTAGAGCACAATAATCAGACAAGACATGGTCAGAAATTGGAAATTTCATCATGAGAGAATATTGCTTAAGCGTACTGCAAAATAAGACTTGACACCAGCAGAGGTATTTAAGTGGAATATGTGAAGACATCATTGAAACTGGCCACTTAAGGATAGCAAACATCAAAACTGCAAGCATCATCTTGAGTTTAAGTTAACATTGGCCATGCAGAGAAGAGGGGCCTATTAGCTCAAATTTGGTGTCACGCTAATGTCACTACACTACTTTTTGCTTATGTGGACACGTGATAGTCAACACCTAGTACTGCAGACATGCCCTCTGCTTGGCTGTCAGACTATATGAAAGAAAACTACTTTGCTTTAATGATACTGTTTCTCTTCTGCACGTGGGTTCTACGCTGTTTCTTTTCTGCACGTAGGTTCTTTAAAAAAGACCAAGTGGCTTACCAGCATCTTCTTTGAAATCACTTAAAACTGTCATTCTTTACAATAATGAGAATTTTGGCAGCTCATCTCTCTAAAAAAAAAGGGGAAATCTAATTTGATTTCCCTGCTAAAGCTTTTCAGAAAGAATTCTCAGTTACATACAGCTATATAACTTATCTTAGAGGTTAACTGTTTTCTTTTACAGCTTTAAAGTTTCATGTCATAAAACCTAGTTTTCCTAACATCTTTCCTTTCCTATAATGGTTTTATGGAAAGATACTGTAGAGTTACATGACTCAGTATAAAGCACTCGTCAAGAGCAGCATATAAATACTGTTTCCTGAGTATACTTATTGCATATAGGTTTTCCAATGACATGGAAGTAGACATGCATGGACGAATGTACTATGGATTCCTCCAGTAACTGGTCTTGGGCAACTAGTCTAGCCAGTAGTTGTCACTGGATCCCCTGGTTTCCCAATTGCCTCATACACTGACACACGTGTGCAAATGGATCTCTTCACTAAGCTGGTCCAAATTTATGATCTTACTGGTATCTAACTCTGATAGGCTCCATAGTTTCTCCATGAGATGGTTTGAGTCTTCTGGCCTCTCCAGTAGCCAACTCAGAATTACGGACACTCCAGTACTTGAATCCCAAACCTTTTATCATACAGTAAAACTGTGCAATAGTATTTCCTGTAAACTATGAGAAATGTCTTGACTTTAAGCAGAAAATTAAGAAAATCTGCATTATAGTAAAATGCAGCAAAAAGTGCTATTGTCCACAGAAATGCAGTAAGTTCCACTAGCAATATTCTGAATATATTTGATTACCTTAGAAAGTATACAAAAGATCACAGGTATAATGTGTCTTTATTTTTGCACCGTATTTTCTAGTATTTCTTTGAATTTCAATATTCTTTAGCCTTGTTTTTTTCCAAGATCTGATTTTTTTCTCTCTGTATTTACTCAGTATTCAGATTGTTTCACTCAAAATTCTATCCAGGTCATGTTTGGGTTTTTTTTTTTTGTTCAATGATGGATGTATTGGTGTGTAAAAGTTGTAAACTACTTAATTCTGATAGAAGCAAGAAGGTAAAAATTAGATCACTTTTAATAAACTTATTAATAACAAGGTTTGTTATTAAGTAAGCAAGGATTATGTGAGGAAACAAGGATATATATAAGATAAAGATGTCCACAGATTGCTTAATAAAATAGAACCTCACAATCAGGAATTTGCCATAGACATAGGTAGGACCTCCTAACATACATCAGTGTGCATGCATTCTTTTAATCCTAGTGTGGCACATAAACATACAGTTACACAAAACCAAGCAGAGTGTCTCAGACCCCACACAATATACTGTCAAAGTATGGTGAGTATTGTAGCCAGGTACTACCAGTCTTTGAATGAGCTCCCATCAGTCTTTCTCCTTGCAAGAGCTGAAAGCTATTAGTTTTCATATTTAGGCTGAAGCATTCTGTCATAACTGCAACTAAAGAAGTTGGTGGTTTCTAAAAGGAACAATGTGAAAGGCACCCACACAGATTACTTACTCTCAAGCAAAAGAAAGAGGCAATTCAATAAAAGACCAATCTGGCTAAATCATGAGTTCTTTAATGACTGAAGAACCTGAAGACTCACCTGAGAAACACAGAGTTACATAAAAGGTGGAAACTAGATCAGAAACTAGAAAATTAATAGCATGTGCACGTAGAGGTCAAATCCAACATATCAAATAGCAGAATGATATACAAGTCATCTTTATTTTCTCTGCTTCGTTGTCTAAAAATGTTATTTCACCAAATTATTCCTGCTAACATAAATCTTACTTTTAAAAGTTGGGTTTTTTTCTTGATGATCCCATCTTGCATGGGATGCATTAGAAGTATAAAATAATTCTCAGCTAGTATATGTCAAAGAAAGTAAAAATGTGAGACTAATGTCGTGAGGGACATAACTGTTTCTCTTGGATTTTTAAGTATTTTATTGTTAGTATGATCTGATGTGTTTCACAAATAAATATTTTTATCATAATAAAAATTAAACAGTATTAAAGAACAAAGGTTCTACATGGAAACTTCTAAATGAATCTAAACGATTGACTGAAAAACCGTGTATTAAATACTCACTTTAGACAACCTGTGTGGGAAATGAAAAAACAATGAGCAAATTTATGGGAGAAAATACAACTCCTATCAAAATCTCCCATAAACATTCTACATTCCTGTTAGGAAAAAACATGAAATTGTCCTTTAAATAGCATATACAGAAGAGAGAAGGACCAGTGAACGTCTTTGTACATTTTTTAAATATCTAGAACAAAATACCTTCTAGTAATTTGCTTGAGAGATACTACAATCTAGTCTATTAGCAGGAAATGAACTAATAATAAGGGTATTTTCCAAAGCATTATTTCTGTGAGGCATTTTAAATATATGACTCCAGAGAATGAATTCATGTATTTAATCCAGAAACGATGAATGAGAGCAGTTCTATATAGTTAAAAATGCAGGTTTTCTGTGGATTGCTCTTCATTTGTGTATTACACTTGCAAAGGCTTATAAATTGGCATAGGCCTGTAAATATATCCTATACCTATGAATCAAGTACACAGGTGTGTAGACTATCTATCTAATTATTGGGTGCGATAATTTAAAATAAAAAATTGCAACTGTAATTGTCTGCATCGGGTGCCTTAAAATCGTAGTAAAAGGCAGGATTGTTCAAGAACAGTGGGAAAAACTGTCTTCAGCATTACTTGGAAGTGTAGAACCTCTATTATTAGATGTCTTTGTGAACAAGTTACAGAAATATTTTTTATAAATGACTTTGGTACACTTGATTATACCTTAGAACTGAAGAGTGGTGTAAAGGGACCTCAGAATATTAACTGTGCTTTGTGCTTAGTTGTGTAAAATCAAAAACTTTACCCCATTCCAGAGGCTGGCTTTTTGCTTTACAAACCAAGAAACAAACTGAGCATTCTCCAAAAGCTTGGTAGCTCCTAATTTCCTCCCACAGGGTGATTTGGCCTATACCTTAGATTTTCCATTTCAAAAGCATTTCCTGTCTCTTTTATATATGGGTAAGAGGGAAGGCAGCCAATTTCATACATCAGTAACTTCATTCAATCATATCTCTGCTAATGAAGTGGTGTGCATATGTCAAATACTGCACATCTGTTGTAAAGGGTGCTGAGAACGGAATGTGTTGCAGTCTTTCAAAAATACTGTAAAATTATGAACATAAAGTTGTGGTGGGTATCAAAGGAGCAAACCTGTCACAAAACCACATTCATATCTTTGTCTCCATTTAATTATCTGTGCATATCAGCAAACTAATAACAACGGGTTTTGCTAAGAAACCAGTATTTTAATTCTCTATAACTAAAGCACCTTCTGCAGCAGATATGCCTTTCACAAGGAATCTCGCTTATCTTTATAAGAAGGCTTCTGATTTCACAACAATGAAAGATCATGTAGAACTGGAAAAGCAACATAACCTACCATAGACATGCATCAAAGAGTGAAACTTAAGATGCCAGACTATATTTGAAAACAAGAGTGTGTCCCTACATAATTATAATTCATTTTCCTCTGCCATTTTGACATACACAGGATGAAAATCCCTTCTCTTGTCTGTGCAGCAGACCTAAGGAAATGGCTGTCAGACTGTAAGCTTTACCATGGTGAAGTTAGAAGTTACAAAAAGAGTTTTAAAACAAGAAACATTCTCAAGAAACTAATCATTACTTTGAAAAAATCTTACTTTGTAACAAGTAACCTGATCTGCTGGGTCAAGCACTGGCTGGATGGATGGTCCCAAAGAGTGGTGCTCAATGGAGTTAAATCCAGCTGGCGGCCGGTCACAAGTGGTGTTCCCCAGGGCTCGGTGTTGGGACCATTTCTGTTTAACATCTTCATTGACAATCTTGATAAGGACATAGAGTGTATCATCAGTAAGTTCGCAGATGACACCAAGTTAAGCGGGAGTGTTAATCTGCATATGGACAGGGAGGCTCTACAGAGAGACTTAGATAGGTTGGATCGATGGGCCAACATTAATGTATTCAACAAGACCAAGTGCCAGGTCCTGCACTTGGGCCACAACAACCTCATGCATCAGTAAACGCTTGGGGAAATGTGGCTGGAAAGCTACCTGGCGGAAAAGGACTTGGGGGTTCTAATTGACAAGCGGCTGAATATGAGCTGGCAGTGTGCCCAGGTGGCCAAGAAAGCCAATGGCATCCTGGCTTGTATTGGAAATAGTATGACCAGCAGAAGTAGGGAGGTGATTGTCCCCCTGTACTCAGCACTGGTGAGGCCACACCTGGAGTATTGTGTCCAGTTTTGGGCACCTCAATACAAGAGAGATATTGAGGTGCTGGAGTGGGTACAGAGGAGGTCAACGAAGCTGGTGAAGGGCCTGGAGAATAAATCGTACAAAGAACGATTGAGGGAGCTGGGACTGTTTAGTTTGAGGAAGAGGAGACTGAGGGGTGACCTCATCACTCTCTATAACTACTTGAAAGGACATTGTAGAGAGATTGGTGCTGGTCTCTTCTCACAAGCAAATAGCGATAAAACAAGAGGGAATGGATTCACGCTGCAACAGGGTAGGTTTAGACTGGACATTAGGAAGAAATTCTTCACAGTAAGAGTCATCAGACACTGGAACAGGCTGCCCAGGGAGGTGGTTGAGTCACCATCCTTGGATGAGTTTAAGAGTCGCTTAGATGTGGTGTTGGGGGATATGGTGTAGGGAAGAACTTTGTAGAGTAGGGTAGATGGTTGGACTTGATGATCCCAAGGGTCTTTTCCAACCTAGATGATTCTATGATTCTAAGAAACCACAGTTCTAGAAACCTAAAGTTTCTGCATAATGATAAGATGCGTTTTGAGCTATTACCATAGAAATTCTGTAATATTTATGTGTATATTCTATCAAGTATTAAGCACCTAAACCCTCTTCAGGTCATCTGAGTTGGTCTTATATGCTACCACCTACCATCCCTGAGCACCTGGGAATTAATTTTCTGGCTCCTCATATCCATTGGGTGGCAAACTGTTAGCTGGATTCTTGCCTAAACTAGGACAGTAGCTCCTGAAGCTCATTTAAGTCCAGTCAGGGAGTGTGGCCATCTACTCTCCATCTTTCTAATGTGCAGGTGCTTACCTTCTGCACCAGACGTTCCCTCAGCACATAGCTGTGCACACCCAAACATGTTTAGGAGACTTTTTCTTCCATTAGGGTCATCTAATATCTATAGCTCAGGTGGCATTGGTAGACAGTGTAGCATTCTTGCCCTCATTTCCACAGCTGGTTTTACTTTCTGACCATCTTAGTGGTAGTCTAAGGTAAATACTTCGATCAGTGACCTGGATGATGACACATCAACATTAGCAAATTTACAAAGGGTAGTAAATTAGGGGGTGAGGTCAGGCTGAGAGGACAAGTGGCAGAGTTTCAACCCAGAGGATGCTTAATAAACTCAATGAGCGGGCCAAGATAAGGCACGTGTAGCTCTGCATCTAAGATGGAGTCACCTCATGCATCAGTACAGGCTGGGAACCAGCTAGCAGGGTCGCGGCCTTGTTGAAAAGGACCAAGGATGTTTGAGGGTTGCCGGGTCGAATATGAGCCAACAGTGCACTCTCACTGTGAAACAGGCAACCATACATGGTGCAACTGCATCTGTACCGCTGTGTTCCCCAGCACAAGAGAAATGTCAACAAACTGGAGCAGAGTGTCCCTAGGGGTGGTTAGTGTGTTGCAGCGTATGACGCACAGAGAGAGGCTGAGGGAAGAGGGTTTGTTTAGCCTGAAGAAGAAAAGATTAATGGGGGATCTAGTTACATTCTTCAGCTACCTAAAGGGTCAGACTCTTCTAAAAAGTGTATAGTGGGAGACGGCAGTGGTCAGAAGTTGCAACAAGGGAAATTTGGATTGGACATAAGTAAAAAATGCTCCGAGTGATTAAACACTGGATTGGCTCAGCTAAAGAGACTGTCGAAATCTCCATCTTTGCAGTTCTCAAAGGCACCTCTCTCCATTGACTCATGAGAAATCAGGGAGTTCTCCTCTATCATTCCTCTCCCAGGGTCAGAAGCTTGATTTTAGATTTTGTTAGAGAAGCAGTACCTCAAATGGGTGCTTAAATTGAGCAGAGCATGTTTGGCCTTAGGGAAGTATAGCAATAATTTGATTTGGAGAAATTGCTTTTGCTGCCTTTACACTTTATTTTCTGTGCACTACATTTTCTGTAAGTTAGTGATGGTAGTTCCTTACTCTTTGCTAGGAATGCTTCAGTGAGAAACAGCGTGAGCAGACAAAATTAGCATTATTTTTAATATTTGCTTCTAACTGAGAGTGATTCATAAATAATCTTACAAGGCTTTGTATTTTTATATGATTTTGCCCAGATTTTTTTAAGTATTTATGGAGGTTTTTTCAAATACGTAGTTCTATTGAGAAAGCCATTTATTGTTATGCACAAAGAGCAAGGCATGTATGTTCAATAAAAATTCTTATTTTAGATTAAAGAAAACAATAAAATATAAAAAACAGCTGCTGTCCCTGCAGATAGGCTGTCTTACTGGGGTACTAAAGCTTAAGTACCAAGAAAACAAACATAATTCAGCGCTTTGAATATGCATTATATTATTTGCCATGTGTTTTATTTTTTATTTTGCTTTCCATGGAAGTTTTTCTGTTTATTGTGTTGTGTTGCATGAATGGCTTGAGCAAATTATGTGAAATTACTATTTTTCCAGTCTCTAGAATCTGTCTCTTCAGGTCATATCAATGTAAAGTTCCATGTGTTAATTCCTCCTTTTCAGTCTGTGGTTTGTAAGAAATTGTGACAGCCATTTTCATTGCTAGTTTTCTACTGTGTGGCTGTCTCTGTCTTTTTGCAGAATTTATTTCTTAGTATTAATATGCAGAAAAAAGCTCAAAGTCAAAGCAGGGATACCCCACTAATAAAACATTCTTCAAGTTTTGAACTACTCCAATAGAACAGCATCAGTTAAAAACATTAATTTGGCACTGTAACTATTTGTTTCTTGTTAACAAACTATCACACACAAAGCTTGATTGAATCTTAGGAAGAAAAGTTAGTAATTATCAAGGAGAGAGACAATTATCATCATTATGGACAAGTTGTTTTTTCTTGCAATTATGCCCATCACTCGTAGTGCATAAAGAAGGGGGGAAAAGGCAAACCAAGAACCAAAATGAAATACAGCAGAGAAAAAGATAGCTAAGTGAAGACTAATTATTAGTAATTATGTCAGTATTAAACCAATCAGCTAAAATGCTTTTAGTATACTGATGGTCCTTCTGTGATTTTTTCTAACTAAAATGTGTGATCCTAGTCAAGAGGTGAATCAGTCCCCCCAGATAATCCTGAATAACAATTAAATTATTTTGGTTGAAAATAATTAAGTGGAAAATTGGATAGTCTTGATAGGAGGGAACTTTTCCAAATTTCCTCTTTGGGATCCAGCTTTTTTTTTTTTTTTTACTAATTTCTGAAAGATCAGGTAGTTAATGATGGGAGAGACCTCCTCCTTCAGGCTCACTGCATGGAAGAGGTTTGAGAATGCCCATGTGTGGGAGGAAGAGATGCATCATACCTCCTGTTGTTGTCATTTCTTGATTTAAACTCTGCTAAGTACTGTTAGAAGAACAGTCATACTGGGTCAGATGAAAGGGCCATCTGCTTCACTATCTCTTCTTCAGCTGTGGACAATAAATGTTACTTGAGAAAGAGAATAATCTCAAGCAAACATATATTTCTGTTTTATGAAGTAGTACATTAATCATTCAAACTAAGGCAAAATACAGCAACTTTCTTGTTAAGATAAAGAATACTCAATAGGCAATGAAATACTGCTCACCAACAACATTTTCCTAAGCAATGATTATTCAGATGTTAGGTAAGACAGCAAATCATATAACATGATTTTGAATAGGAATATATTTCTTGGAAGTGAGCATTATTTTCGATTTCATAATGGACTTAATACACTTATTAGAAATAATTCTTAGGGGAGAGTTTTATTCTACTAGAGATACATCTCATAATATGATGTGTTATATCATATTATATAGATGATATGACTTGGAAAACTCCTAATATAAAAAGGCAACAGATTTTTCAACTTTGTTGGATAGCATAGCTGTCAGGCCCAGAAGAGCAGACAGACCTGAGATTGTTCTGAAGCAAGGAGCACGAATACGCTCAGGATCACTTCAGAAAAGATCTTTGAGTAGCCATTCTACTGCAGTCAGGGTTGAATTTAAACATCACTCAGGAGGCACTGCTATTAGCCACAGGGATTATGCTGGTGGCCATCAGTGGAACAGCACAGAGAAGTGCACTAGGCCAAGTTCATAATTGAATAGATTACAGTCAGAAGGAATCTCATCATCATCACATACTTCTGCCTCCTACATATTACATACTTTATTGATTTCACATACATTTCCTCATCTACTTCAACAATGTCTGATTCATTTAGGAAGCAAATGACTCAAAACAGAGTTCTAACATTTTTGCATTTGAAGAGGAAGAACATAAGGAGGGCAATACATAAAAAAATACGCTTTTGCAGCTAGTAAGATTGTCACAAGACAATAATGAAATTAGAAATTAAGCATTATTTGTGTTTAGTGTCTTTTAAAAAGCTGTATCTGCCTTACAGTAATGCATGGGACCATTTCTTAGAGTATTGTAAGAGACAGAATCAATTTAAGAGAGATTGTAAATAACTAGGAGACAAGTGATTTGAAAGCCTGTTTTTATTACCACCTCTTTTTCTACGCATCTTTTCAGACAACATGAGATTCCATTGGACATATTGTGTTGATCAGCTATAGAGTTTTGTGGAAATGCATTCTGGTTTAGAAATGGAGGCAGGATTTTTGTAACAGTAAAAATATCCAATAAGTAATGATTCATTGTATGATAGTGTAACTTTAGTTATAGAACAAAGAGATGAAAACAGTTAAACTGAAAGGGTTCGCTGGTCTGTCACCTACTAGCAGTACAAAGAAACCATCTTATTGTATAAATGCTACTGTGTGTTCGTGGCATAGTTGTTTATCAGTTACATCTTAATGTTGTTAACCCAGTATTTGTATATCAAATCACACATCAACCAAGCTGTTGTAACACAGAATTTTTTTTTTTATAATTTTAGGAAAAAAAAAAAAATCAGGTTATTATCTTCTTTATTTCATGAATGTTCCCATGAGAAGAAAACATATTTCTAGACAATAGATTGAGTTCACTGTTTCCCCCTTCCTCTGCATGATTAAATTTGAAGGAGAGAGTTTTTGACACAGAAATATAAGAAATAATGAATTGAAATACAGATAGTGGATAGGATCCCCATTCCTTCCACCATGTTCCAATTCTGTTTTACTAATAACCATAATTAAACTATGTGACAACTGCGAGAGAATGAGATACTCAGTGAAAGCATCCATGAAAGCTGTGGGTTTATTACAAGTCCACAATTAAAAGAGATAGGAACATTTCAGAAATTTCTTTAGGAGGTAGTCAAGTGATCAAGCTTGGCTTAATGAAGTAGGAAGCTGCCACACTGTACAGTCATCACATCCAAGAAAAAAAAAGAATTATTTTATCTGTGTCAACAGATAAACTCAGCTGAACATGCCAGCCTTGTACAGCTGAATATGAATTTACAGGAGTTTATAGGGCAAGTGATACAAGGCTGAAATAGATAATGTTACTCTTAATATTTAGTCTGTATTAAAAAATAGATCAAAGTACTTCGTATGTGTATTGGACATATGAGACAAGGATGATTCCTGAAGAACAGCTCTCAGTGATGACAGGCATATTCCTTATAGTTATGTAAATACCAAAGAGGTGCTTATCCTTTCAAAACAAAAATAAACATATGCAAAAAACTTCTGTAAAACTAGAAGATCCGGTTAATTCCTTTGTTCATTAATTCACTGAGGCCTTATAAGAGTTTCAGTTTTCTTCAGCACAGTTAGAGCTAGTTAGGTCTTTGTGTTGTATGTACCTTACTTAGTAGGAGCCCAGTGTTCGCTGTTACACCAACACAGATAAGGAGTTGCACTGGCTGCAGGCATGAGCATGTGTGGTAGATGGAACACTTTGTCACTAGTTAAAGGACAACTTTCACACAAGATAAGAAGTGACCTTACTTCTGGCAGAAGTCCTGCCTGCCACAGTCACATGGCAGGCTTACCCCGGAAAAGTGTCAGGTTCTTGGTGACCAGGCAGTCCTCCCTTCCTTTGCCACCCTCAGTCACAGCCGCGAGATGGCTGGTGTCCCCGTGACTGCCTGGCTCCTGAAGCCATGCCTGCTTGCCAGGGTGGTCTGCTGTCTGTGACCACCCAGCCATTGTGTGACCATCTGCTATGCGTTAATGCAAAGGTCATCAGCGTGTCTGAGGGTAAAAAAACCCGGGGATTTCTGTGGCAAATGGTACTGTCACATAGCCCAAGAACAGGAGTGAAAGAATAAGGTGCTCTAAGTGCAGGCTGCTGTGGAGGTCTGGGGAATGGTTACGGTGGCACAAGGCCTTGATTAAAGTGTTGGTGCTTCTGTTTGAGAGGTGCAAATGATATATGGAAAAGACTCAAAAATTTAACGGCTGGAAATGTGGAAGAAATCTTGAAAATAAGCCAGCATCAGTGCTTTTTGTCCATGACCAAAAATCCAGAAACAGGAAAGGGCTGTATTTTTGATGATATGGAGTGTATGCACAATGTCCTGGACATGCTGGCCTTAAGGTACTTCTGGGTAAACGGGGGGGAACAGCTTCAGCCACCAGCCCATCACAGGCCATTCTCGGACAGCATGGGTTACAGCTTTGTCAATATGAGTCCTACCATGGGCTAAGGACATTCTGGTCCTAGGGTTCCTTGCTGTACTTCTGGGGTGAACCTGCTGTGTGACGAGGAGAAGGACAGGACCTTTGAGGCACATGGGTGATGTGAAGGTGCGTGAGCAGCCATGGCACCTGTTGTGTCTTCTCTTGTATGACAAATGTCCTGTAAGTACATTTAGTCTGTCTCTGAAGAGATTCATGCCAGAGGGCTTTGGCTGCTTCTTCAGAGGAAGTCACGGTAAGGAAAGTAGGCAGCAGCAGAAGACAATATTGTTCTCTCTGTAGTTCTATGAATTTTTATTCCTTTTTTATTTCTTATATTCTTTCCTCTACATTTAAAAACAGAGGCTTGACCTGTTTGCTTTCTTCTGCTGCTTTTTTTTTTTTCCTTTTGCCGGGGGTGGGGAAGGGCAGGGACAAACAGCCACAACCCCTATACAAACTGTTACTCTCCGAGGAAAGCTGGAGGTTTTTCATAGATAAGGGCTGTGGGAAAGGGAAAGACAGATTGCAGTCTCCTCATATGCCCTTTCAGATTGCCTAACATGTTCCTTTTAGCATTTTTCTCACCTGTAAAGCCCTTTTATGAAACCTTATTTCTTCCTTTGACTGCTTCCTCCAACTCATGTCTTCTCTCCTGCCTTTCTCCCTATCCTACGTGCTTCCTGTTGAGACACTATTTTGATCTTTTTGAGGGCAGTGAAATTCTGTTCTGCCTAAATGTCCGAAGTCTGATGGAGCTCCTGTGCAGAATAACTTCACTGAGGTTGGTGAGGTTATATTGATACAAATGTCATCATATTTGAAATAAAGTTAGACCCTTGGTCTCTTAATTTACCTTCCTTTCCATAAATGATCTGTTGATGTTAAGGACTGCTGTTTGGAATTGGTAGTTTATTTTAATGGATTCCAAGCCTACAAACTTTTCTAAATAAATCGGTCTCTGGAAATGAAACTATTATGCTTCTAAACCAGCCACAGAGGAATCTTTCTCTGCTGACTATAGGGGCAGCTTAAGATCCTGACCTAAACCAGATTTCTAAAATGGATACACCAGTTACATGACACGGGATGAGTCAAGTTGATAATCCCTTTCAGAGACCGGCCTAGCTCTGTTCCAGAAGTAGCTATGCTTTTTTTTACCCTCTTGAAAGTCTGCTCCAGTTTTTCATGCTCCAGTGGTTAGTATCCTTCTAGTTTACTGCCTGGTTTTATTTGTATTCTGCTTCTACCCGTTGTTTTTTTTTACTCCAGAATGGTCCCTTAGCCTAAACAGCTACTGGACTTTTCCAGGGCTTACTCTCTTTTGAATTTATAGACATATATTACCTTTACAGGGACATGTAAGTGCCTGTTCCATTTTCTGCCTTAACCTTTACTTTGCCACATTAAACCAGCCAAGTTCTATCAGTCACTTTTTAAGAAGTAAGCTTTAAAACCTTGACTTCATCTGGGTGACCTTTCTTTTCTGCTGTCCTAATTTGAACGAATCTTTCTTGAATGTGGGTGATCTGTGTTCTGTGCATATGAGATCTTACTACTACCTTAAAATATTCTGCTTAATCCAATGCTCCTAGGATCACAGTTGTCTTTTCTTGGCCATATTCCACCAGAGGCTGAGTGTGCTTGTACAGACTTGCCTCACTGGCTTGAATATTGCTAGTGGTGTAGCCACAGGCACGCAGTGCTCATCAAAAGCTAAAAAAACTAACTCAAAATCCTGGGGAAATTTAAGAACTATCTCACACTGCACTGCCTGCTGCCGCAGTTACCAAGGTTGCATTACGTCAGCTAGCTATAAACTGGATAGCACAGGTATAAATGTTATTCTTGTTACAGATCTCAATGATACAGATCTCATCCTTCATCTTGTCTTTCACTAAATCATTACTGATATAGTTTTTGTTCTCCTTTTCCCATCAGTGAGATTCCAGGGGTATAAAGCCTATTTTGGTCAGGGGAAAAATCTGCATGCAGACCTTAACATTATATGTTCCTCTTACAGAAATTAAGATAGTGATAGTGTGGGCAGAGCTTCTTGATTCACCTTCATTTTGAAAATCTCTTTTCCCCCTCTCCCCATTTTGATCCCCCTGTGTTTAGCAGAAGCAGGCAGATGCAGAAATAAAACAACCAGCCGCAGCCTGCTACATCTTTTCTGGCTGGTGAAATACCTTCTGTTCTTTTTCTCATTTCTGAGGCAATAGCATCTTTTCAAGCACACATTCCCTATTTACCAGGAGCAGTTTCATCCCTTTCAACACAGAGAGTCACTGGTGGAATTGTCTCAGAGCTGGCTGAATGCTGTGAGCATGTGATCAATTTTAGGGCATAGTTTTATGATACAATCAAGCGAGTCTTTACTGCCAGCTATGCGTTCCGTTCCCCTATCGCCAGCATTTGTTTGACCTCAGAGTGAGCCTGTTCAGAAATTTACAATAGGAGGGAAAAAAAAAGGGAATTGTCTTCCACCAGTTTAGCTCCCTAAACTATCTTAACATGGAGTCAAATGGGTAATACAGTACACACGATGGATGGAAGGGAGCAAGGCAGGCGTAAGTGCAGAGTGAAACTTGTTCCTCTCAGCAGCAGCTGGCAGTCAGAGTAGCCCAAACCACGCTGAGGAAACACACCTGAAGTTTTATAATCTCTGCATGGATAGATCACAAGGTATGTGCTCCTTACTTGAAAATGTTTGCCTGTCATGCCAAGAAACTGTTCATATGATTACTGATTGTTTGAAATAGTCTGCAGAATGTCCATCTGGTCACAAGATGTGAACAATTCTGACCTTGATTAGAGCAACTTGACTCTAGTAACAGCTTAACATCCACACAACTGAAATCCAGAAATCTCACTTCATTATGAAAAAGAATGTTCTTGCTCAATCTTCTTGCTTAAAAGAATTTTCACTACACATGCATACATTTTATTTTCTATTCAGTTCATTGGCATGAATACAGAGAAGATAAAAAATGTTATTGAATGAAAGCATTAGTAAGAATATGTAATATGTTTCCAGTTAAGTAGAGGTGGATGACTAGTGAATAACTGAGTATGTCGGTAAAATTCAAAGCCCTGTTGCATAACCTGAAACTCTTTTCAAATCACAGGAAAAAGCTAGCAAAGTTACAAAAAAGGAATTTTTTTTTTTTTTCTGTTAAGTCAGCTTTTTGATGTAAACCCAACACCTTGCATTCTGTTGTAAAAGGAAATTATATTTTCTGCTATGCTAGAATATAAAACGTGGGTTACCAGTGCACAAAGAGTATTATGGATGCAGTTTATGTTGAAGGGGTATTAGTTTTTTCTTAAAAAAAAATAAACCTAGGCAATAAGCACTTGGAAGGAGACACAACAACCTGTAGAGTATGTAGCTGATGCTTAAAAATATTCTTTTTCTGCTGATGCATTTCTATGCTCCAGAGTGCACCTCTTACCTTTAAAGCTGTCACACTCCAAACATTGCTTGCACTGAAGAGGATCACTGTTTTGCCTCCAGCAAGGAACATAAATGTTGCAAGACTGACTCCTCCTCTAATGGGGAGAGCATGCACAAGTACGCAGAGTTGTATTTCTTCTAGAGCTGCCAGGCTGAATATTTTGCAGTCAGAGCTGTAAACCTTACAGGCTTTTTCTTTGTTTATCATTCTACTTCGGGGTCTTCTCCCCTCCCTTTTTTTTTTCTGGATTCTTTTTTGAATATATGTGAAACTCTTTCAAATGCTGGATTTTGACGTCCTTGTTCAGGAAGCATTCATGAATTGACATGGGTCAACATACTTTTTGTTACCAGGCAAAAGTAAGTACTGCAGTTAAACCTGTTCTTACTGTATGTTTACCTGACTATAAAGGGTTCTGTGTCGCTGTATAAAGGACAGAGTAGACTGTAGTTCTACTAGCAGAAATTTAAAACTTACAAAAAAGGTAAAGTCAGCTGGACTTAGTATGGTATGCTAAATATTGTATGGGTCACATTCTGAAAAAAAAAAGGCGGCATTTTTGCTTGTCAGTCAGGGGTCTCTCTTTTGAAGTACTGAAATAAAATGGACACAGAGATGCTCTCCTATACATTTTTTTTTTAAATGACATTCAGGATTGCGTTTATTTTTTTAAAGCATTTTTAATGCACTCGATAGTACTGATTTTATGATATTACCCCTTTATATCATTTATGTGTACTAAATATTTATGTCATTCATTAATGAAAATATGCTGGTTGAGGAAATAAACCTTCTGGAGCTCCCATGACTGCTGTCATTATCTTCCACTATCTAATGTTCCCTAGCTATTATTTTATTCTTCCTGTGTTACCCTCTTTTATGTTTGCATATACATTCACTAGTTACCAGATCCTGTTGTGTGTTATTATCTTCATAATCTTTGTATTGGCATAGACTGGCAGTCGACGGCTAAAAGGAAAGGGGGAAAAAAAAAAAAAAAAGCTTATAACCTAGCTGGCAAGGAATAAGATAAACGGTGTGATTTGATCCTGAGAGCATCTTTTCATCCACTTTTCCCTGCATTCTGTTGAAACACTGTATCATCATCCTCTGTAATATTTTCACTATTCCAACAGTCACCTGGTAATTCATTAATAGTCTGGGAAGGGAAAGGGTTTCTTTTGCTCTGAGTTCCCCCTAGAGAGCGCAGCAGCCTGCGAGACAGCGTGCAGATTCTGTGTCCATACTGCCAGCACAAGCTCCCTGCTGCAGAAATGCTGTGCTGCAGCTATCAGTCTTGTCTTCTTGTGAGAGTTGGCTTGCGATTATTGAGCTGAAGTGGGCACTCCCTTCCCCAAGGCAGGCAGATGGATTGCCCAGGCCGTGAACAAGTTTAAGCAACAAGTAATGCCTGAACGTCTATGTAATGAATGCAGCCGTTTCCCATATGCACGCTCTCTGTGGCACCAAGTCAGTGGCACGGCTGCGTATCCGTCTTCTGTGATGAAGTGCAGCCTACTTAAAGTCTGACACAAGGATTAGCATCTGCCCTCATTTGGCATGGAGCTTGCAGATCTTGAAGGAAAACAAAATCTGGATAAATGCAGTTAAGTGTAAAGGCAGCAAGGAGCAAAACCTGATAGGTAATCTTAGGACTTTCTGTGTTGTTGAAATTGAACTGGAAATCTGCCAGAGCAAATTTTCTTGTGCAAGACGTGATGGTTTCACAGGGCTATGTTTTCCAGTGGACTGAACTCAGAAGGATATTTCATGTCTCTGAATTTTCGTCTTTCTTTTTGAGAAGGGCTTTATATGGTTTAGAGCTATTTCCATTGGATTATCATCTTTTGCTGTTGCCCAGCTAAAGATCTTTTTCAAATGTGTCAGATTTTCATGGCTCCGGCTGAATTAACAACTGTAGCAAATGAAGCTGTGCTATCAGAAACAGGGTACTTGGGGAACAAAGGTGGCTTTTGAAAGGTCTGGCCTTCATTTAGAGATTGTGGAAGCTTGACTTTTACACATTCCTTACTGCAGTGAAGCAAATGGAGTTCAGCCACTTCCTTCAGCTGCATTAGGATTTCAGTCCAAACTTTGAGTCTCCCAGGCTTGTATTCTTCACCGGAATTTGACACAGGTTAACTACAGGCTCATAAAACAATAGAAATACTTTGTTCTTACTACCTCTTGGTTTTGTCTTGTTTGAAGCTAATATTCCAGACACTCAAATTTGGAAACTTTAATATGTTTTCTATATATTCATGTACCTGCATATACATATATACACATCAATACACTTTTTATCCTTCAGGTAGGATTTTGTTTGGGTTTTGTCCCAAAGTCTTGCTATGCAGTAACCTTCTTTCAAAGATCTACTGCACCATGAAAACCTTGGTTTTCTGTGGCTTCAGCTTCAGCACCACTTTCGGGTCCCATTTATTCCTTCAGTACAGCTGCCTTTCTGAGAGGTTGTAGGACCTCACAAGGTAGGATGAAAGAGAAAAACAACCTCTACCATAGGTTCTTTGTTGGACTAAGTAATTGGACTAATCTGACACTCTAATAACTTCATTCACAAAGACTTTCTCATTTACCTTTTCTTGACTAGTCTCCTACACTTTTGGGGGGATGCCTTCATTCCCTGGTTTGGACTCCATGCTGGTTTAGCTGTGATTGCTGAAGCATTTCTCCTCAGCCTGGCTCTGCGTTAGAAATCTCCTGTGCATTAATCTGTACTTACTTCTGCTGCATGTGCAAGCTAGGCTAAACTTCATTCATTTGAGGCTGATCTTAACCCTTTTGAAGAACTAGCTCATGTTATTTTAATATCTTTTATTGATTGGTCAGCTGTATTCTGCAATCTTCTCCTCACTCTAAGTTACCACTGTGGAGCAATTCAATTAAACATTATGAAATCAAGGATTCAGATATTTGCATGAGCTAAATAATGAGAGAAGGAAGGTTCCTCACTTTTATGTCCTTCCTCCTTCCTCTCTTTTTAATTGCCTGACCTTACTGAAGAGGTCATTACCTCACTCTGAGAGAGTAGTATCTCACAGTTCTGGTAGGTACTGGTTGGTAATGGTTCTGTTTAACATGACCTTTAATCCTTGTAAAAACTTAACTTGCTAAGAAACTTTCATATCCAGTGTACTTTTTTTTACAATCACCCTTTAGCCCTAGGACTTTATCATAACTTTCAGTAGAGCCACAGGTAATCCTGTTGGTAAGAATATCTTTGCAGACAATCTAATTGGACTTTAATATAACTGATTTTTCAGTTCATTGCCAATACCGAAAACTATTTTTGAGGAAATTTAAATGATCAGGTTTTCCTCATTGTGTCTTGGCAAATTGAAAAGACAAAACTTGAGGCAGAACAAAACATTCAGCTAATGCTGTCTAATCTGAAAAAAAATAATTTCACTTTAAAGCTCTATTTTTTTAGAAATAAAGTGAATTATGAAACTCTCATATTAAAAATGTAAAAGTGTTCTTCATAAAAATCTGTGATGGCTGATTTCAGTGTTTCAGAATATTGTTTAGGTTTTCTTTCTCTTCTGAAACACTTTATTAAAGTTGGTAGAGCTTGTTTAAATGTTCCAGCTCCCTTTAGCTTGTGAGTCTTGATAAAAGTTCTAACGAAAAATTTTGTTCAGTATAAATAAAATCTCTGCTTTTCCTTTTCTAAGATTTACTATCAATTTTGGTATGGTCTGGACTAGTGCAAACTTTATTCTGAGAATCTTGTGACTACTTTTCAAATTGTTACTTGTCTGTTATGAGTAAGAAGGAATACCTTCTAATTGCACAAGTACAAGGACTGTGAGACTTGCAGCTGTTGCATCCACCATCAAAATCTTTCTCCCACTTTTTCAAGTATGAGTATTGATAAACACCAAAGCGATGTAGTCATCTCATCTTACCTGGGACATCACACCCTACTTATTTTTGGTTTCAGAATTACAAATTCTTACTGTCCTTTGGAATTTAGTCAAATTGCATGGTAGTTTTCTACAGCTGATCAACGTAAGTTTTATTAAGGAATAATTCAATTCGTAGTGTATAGCAAGTAACTTCATGTTCTCACAAGAAGCCTATGCTTGGTAGAATTCTGCACTGATAGTGATGTTTTCTGTATGTGCTGTATTCTTTTGGAATATTCTTTTGCAGTAAAAAGGTTTCATATTTTGAATTACAGGATAGACAGTGACCTTGCAAAGGTTTGGTTTGATCTTTATTTCAAAATAAACTATGTAGGATGTTTAATTGACTATTCAAAAGAGTTTAGATCAGAATTCTTAACATGAGAAATCAGGAAGCGGTGAACCATGAGGAAATTTGTATCAGTTTCTGAGGTTATGACTAAGGAGTCTAGTTGTAATGACAATGATTCATCTGAAAGATGTATCTGGAGGTTAAATCTGGGAAAGTGTATGATAAGTTTACTTTTACTTAGAAATAAATATCCCCTTTTCTATCAAATTCAAGCATTCAACTCAAACTTTATTTATTGTAAAAGCATTTATTAGAATATACACTAAAGTGACATAAAAGGAGAGAAGAGAGACAAGTTGAGAGACAAAACAATCATTTGTGTCTCAAATTATAGTATTGACGAACACAGTTAACTGCCATGGAACAGTTCAGGTTGAGGTCTGTGGTAGTTCAAACTTTGAAAATCCTCTGCAGGACTGCAGATTCATTTTTGCAAACAGCTTTATTATACATATTTTTCCATATTTCACTGAAAATTGTGAAATTGGCAGGTAATAAAAAATGCATTTTAAAAGATCGTTGCGAAGATACAAACAAGTGTAAATTGCAAAGCGCTTATGCGTTTCCATAATCCAGGCTTCTTGTCTTATACCATGGGCGTTGGGAGGGATGGAGTATTCCAGAAGTATTTGCAACACATGAGCATTTCAGAACAGTACTTAGAAGCTTCTTGAAGAGGAACACTCACGTGTCCACGTATTGTACCTGTGGAGAATGCATGGAGGTGTCTGCGAGGTGCTCTGGTGCCACCAGATGAACTCTGCAACACCCTCTGTGGGGCAGCCTGAACCCGGGCCAGCCCTTAACGCGGAACCACTATTGCCCCACCTGCAGTGTGTACCTGCCGAGTGCAGCCTTGGCTCTGCCTGGTGGCCTTTTCCTACAGCATGTACCCCCATACCTCACAGCAGTGAATGACCAACCAAGCAGAGGAGTCTGGTTAGACTCCTTTTAGGGTGGGCTGACATAATGCACCAAAAAGGAGCTGGGGGATTGCTTTACATTTCTAAAAGACCACTAGATTTATTTATCTTTTTTTCTTTTGAGGAGTCAAGGGCACTCTGCTTTATTTTTGTTGTTTTCTCTTCCTGTCCCACTCTTGGATGCTGAATTAAAAATTTGAAAGAATCAATGTTTAAAACAAATGTTAAAAATACAGTTTGCTGTTGTTCAGGATTGCACTTAGGTAAGTCTTATTGCCTTTGTATATGGGCTAGATTATCATTATGATACCTCTAGCTTTACAGTTAGTGATCTCTGAAAAGATCTCATTCAGAACATTTGTTACATCTGATACAATTTTCTTTCCTTCTCTTGGGTAATTTTCTGATCTCCTGGTTTTCAGCTCCCTGACAAACTGAGGTAAGCAGAGTTTTTTTAGCATGAGGTTTTTTTTTTAGCACATTCGTTGTTCCCTCAGAGTGAAGTCATTCCATATTAATACTATTTTTAAATTGTCACATTTCCACTTCCAGTGAACATGTGATACATAAAATTCCCTGCAAGCAAGTATGTACTGGTTCATAAAAACTGTCAATAAATTTGGCTCTGATAATTTCTGAAAACTTTCAGATCTCTAACTGGAGCAAGAACAATCAGAAGCAACCATGATATAAAAATGGCAGTTTTATCATTTAGGAAAGAGCACTCTGTTTGATTAATAGCATGTTTTGGATGCTGCCATGTGGTGTGACCCTCTTCCTTGGAGGAAACAAGAGATGGCGTTTTGAAAAGCAAAGATGTCTCGTAGCCAAATCTGCATCTGCTTGCAGTCTCATCCAAAAATTGGATTGCTGCTGTTGCTACTTCTTCACTCCTAAACATTAGTTGGGAAATCATAACAGTTCAATCCAAAGAGAGTAGGCTTTTCCTTTAAAAGATTAATTTTACTTAATTGGCATGCAAAGAGAAAATAAAGAACAGTATGCTTCAGTTATGATAGGCCAAAGTCATGGGCTATGGTGATATGAAAGGTAGGTAGATCATGATTGTGTGAATACAGAATAAAAATAGCAAAAGTACGTAAAAGTACAAAAAATAAAAGGTACATACTTTAAATTAAGGGTAAAGATTAGTTTTAAAAACATTCAATAGAGAAATTACCTATTAAAATGGAAGTTTTAATAAACTACCAGGTTTAACCAAACTACTAAACTACCAGGTTCAGTGACAAGGTCTGGGCATCTGAAGCTAGGATGTTTGTGTGGCCCCTTTGTTTTAAGTAATAACATAATTATCTTCGTCTATATAAAGTAATCGATTATGATCATACCATACCAGTGTGAGGAAGATAAAAAAAATTTTGTTGACTATTTGGCATTCAAAATATTTCTTCTAAACTGCTCTCCAGGAAAAGCCCAGCTTAATGTGTCTTGTATCATCACTATACCTTAATCCTCATATATATGGTTAGCCTAACTAATGCCAAATTAACCCAAACTGTCTGTAATAATTACTAATATATGTTAAAATATGGCTCATTGCCAATGATTATTATTTACTGTTTCCTAGCTTATTTTATGTCAAATATCTCACTTCACCCCTTTTTTGAGCGGTGGCAACATAGATCTCTGCTGTGATTCAGAAAGATGGGGAGAAGGTGAACAAAAGGCTGCAACTGAGGGAAATGTTATTAGAATCAGTTAAAGAAAAACTTTGATACATGATGGTGCAGGCCCCATTCCCCCACCTCCTGCTAGAAGACCTACCTCTCAAAATTCTCATGACCCTTGTCCCCAGAAGGCCTTCCCACTTTTCCAGCCATATGCCCCACTTGTCTCAGAAGTGTATTAGATCCCCAGGGCCAGGAAGTCCTCCCTTTGTCCATGAGAGTCACTATTTTGTCATAATCATGGCCAAACCCCATGTGATCTCAGAACCCCCTGTAATTGCTGACAGCTGAAAGCCTGCCTTTTTCTTTACCCCAGAAATATGTCAAAGGCCCTCACATATGCATTTATATACACGCACACGTACTTACGTATATGTGTGTTTGTAAAGATACATGTGAGAGTATACAAAGTGTATAAATGTATGTTTATAGAGTTACACTTCTTTATAAATACATAAGGATTATATTTATAAAGGGTGTGTATAGAAATGATTAATAACAGATAATGAAATTAAGAAAAAATTAAATGTAAACAGAAAGAAAATTAAAGAAAAGGAAAGTACGGTTGAAGGGTATTTGAGTGTGTCAGAAAGAATGGGGTGCCATGAAAAAAATTGAGTATGTGTTGCGCAAAGCCTATTAACTAACAAAGAGGTCACCAGCCAGCCACAGCTGGTCCAAAGAACAGACCTGTGAATCTGACCAGAAAGGCCTCTTCACCTACCTTCAAACCAACCCCATTTCCCTACAGTATTACTGGGGCAGTCCTTCAGCTCTGTCCTATGCTAGAAAATACAGGTAACGTTGCTTACTAAAGTAGAAAGGCAGAACAAAAATCAACTTCACAGAATGTGTGTAGTTACACCTACACCCCAACGGGTTTTCCTAAAAAGACCATGTGCATTGGAAAGAAGATGGTTGGGATGGAATTTTAGAAACAGAAGTTTGTTGGAGAGGGTGGGAGGCAACTTTTGCCTACATCTCAGTGTGCTAACAGCTGCTTGTAATACCACGACAGGGATTGTGCTGCATGTGTTCCCTTATCCTTATGTTGACGTGGTTTTTATAGCACTTTTTGAAAGCATAATCCTGGCTGATTACATAGAAGACGGAATTATTCTGTTAACTGGTTTTTGTTTTTTTTTTTTCCTGCTTAGGACCACAGGATTAAAAAAAAAAATAAACCAAAAAAACCCAACAACAGCTTTGAAAGAAAAGAAACAGAAATGAATTCTCTGATGTTTGTTTTCCTATGTGCATGTAGTAGCAGCATGCTACTAGACTGTATCATCTGTTAAAAGATACTTACTATGCTCCTGGGGAAGCGGGAAGTTTTGGGAGTGTAAATCCCCTTTCTGAAAAAGCCAGGAGAACAGAAACCAGGTGGCCGCATGGCTTGTAAACCAAGACGTGTAACACATAGGTAAGGCAGTGAGAAAGCACATTAGAAGTAATAGGTGTTTATGGCATATTCTAAAGACAATAACAGTGTTAAGATCATTTTAATGGTGATGAACATATTATCCAAATGTGCCTGGACTGTGTGTCTAAAAGGCAGAATGGGTTCCGAAACAAATGAGGTTTTTAAAACTGTTTTTGCTGCCTCAGTAATTGCAGACCAAGCAGGGAATGGATGGTTTTAAACCAGCCTTTAGACAAGCTGTTAGAGTAATTTTCACTACTTTGTTGCTAATAGTGTAGTACAGGCCTCTGTCACAGGTTGCTTTAACAGGACGCTAGAAACCAAGAAGTGGGGATGTTTTACAGCACACAGCTAAGATTTGCTACATCGATGTGTTACTGGAGTTTATGATAAAGAGCTACAACCACAGCTTCCACAGTACTGTCAGAGTCAGATCTGTGGATGTGAAACCTCCAAGCTCTGCAAGGATTTGGAAAACTGCGTCTGGGGATTGGTATAAAATGCCTCCATTCAGAAAGGAAGACCATGTGAGGATGTCTAAAACAAAAGAAAGATTTGAAAATGGTAGTGAGCAGATGTTCACAGATAGTAGTTGAAACTGTGAGAAAGGGTCGGATACCCAGGTACCACTTAATAGACTACAGTCATTGAGCTATCAAGGGGATGTTTTGTTCCCATGAACTTTAAAAAGTGAACACTGTTGAGGACACAATCTGCAAAATTGAAAAGTTTCTAGTAGTAAAAAGGCAAGAAAGGAAGAAACAGCTGTTTGTAAAGTGCTGTTGCTGGCCCTAGAAATTTAACAGCTGGATAAAAGTCTCTCACATCCATGATGTTTAGCAGTTGAAGCCAGAGTGGGAGAAAAATAAGGATGGTAAACTGTGGCTTTTACATCATGCTCCCCAACAATGCTTGCACCCCCACAAAACACCAGTTTGAAGTTTACTAAAGAGCTATTCAAAGCCCCTGGGAGCTGTCAGGCCAGTGGGAGGTGAGGTTAGCAGAAACACAATACCCAGAGAGCTGGAGTAACATTAATAGTGCTCCTGGGTAAGACATGGCATTATTCTTTGCGGCAAGTCCATTATCCATCCATATGCATATTACTGCAACGTATAAACACTTACTAGTTCCAACCACAGAGCTTTAACTGTTGACCAGCCATAGGCCTAGTCTTCAATCCTCTATTAGGAAAAAAAAAGCTTAAAACAGATGAAAAATCTTGTGCTTTTTGTACAGCTGGGAAGCTAGTGATTTTCTTCTCCTAGGTTTGCCAGTGGCAGTTTCCCTTGTGAGCTGACATCCCTGGAAGGTTTATTTTGAACTACCTCTACACAAAACCTTGTTGAGCACCAGCTGGTTGGAGATTTATCAGCCCTATTATGATGCTGTGTTCTGGCAAATGGTAGTAACAGTGAGATCATTACAGTGACACAGTACAAGGTGCATTATGTGCCAGTGAACCAACCTCATATTGATACAGGCAAAACTGAAATAAATACAAATGAAAACAAGCACAACTTCACAGTGGAACGGAGGTTGTGAAGTTGCATCTGCTGCCCTGGGAGGTTCTGATTTTTTAAGAAAGCACACCATCATGTAGTAAGTAAGTAGTAAAGATAGTAGCAAAAGAATTAAAAGGACCTCTCCTTGTACACAAATTTTCAAAGAGCCCAGGTGGAGTAGAAGGTGTATTCTACAGCCTCTTTTCAAAAGTTATATAATTTTTCTGAAGGACTTTTGAAATTAATAAACCACACATGAAAAGCGTGGCTGTGAACATGACCAAAAATGTGATCAGATGTCTCCCAGGCTGTTGTGGCCAAGCTGCAAACATTGGCAAGGCACGAGGTCTGAGGGGTTGTTGAGTGACATGTCACAGCCCTGAAGGGATGGCCTTCCTCAAACCTTTAAAAAGAAAAGGATGGGTAGTGCCAGGTTTCATTCTGGCCACAAGAAGTAAAAGAATAACAAACCCTACTGAACAGTGGAAAAGAAACAAGATTAAAATGGGCCATTTTACCACTAGAAAAGGAGATATATTTTAACAGGCTGGTCCTGATTTTTGTTCATGGCTGCTCAGAATAACGTACCAAACCCAAACTGGATTCATTTGAAGTGGCTCCAATGCAGACAAACATTCAGAAGAGCTTGTTCACTGAGATGTTTTCAGCTATAACAATTTTCCCCCTGGACTTGAATGGGAAAGACTATGTAGGTCTGAACAACTGTACTGGATCTTTGTTGTAAAATTGCTGAAGAAAAGCATGAGTCTGATGAATAATTGTTGGCACCTACTTTGACCCAGCTGGATGTTACATTCGGAGACAACTGCATTCTGAGTTTGTAAGGCACAGCCTGCTATATAAGGTGTAGATCACCTGGAAGTTGTCTTTGGGAGCTCATTTTCTGTCCTGGAAGGAAACATGCTTACTGCTGCATCAGGTTCAGGGGAGCCATTCACATCAGAGAGACCTTTTGGAAGGTGTACTCCCCTGCCCTTGTCAGGCTGCACAATTTGGGTTTGTTTCAGAAATCACAACCCAACTATCCTTTATCCAATGAATGTAGTCTTTTGGGTAGGATCCATTGGGAACTTTTCCTAGTGCCCCTACACGTGTTCCTCTAAAGTTGAGGTTTTGTTCTGGCTTTCCATTTCAGTAGGCAACATTGCCTGTATTGTCATCTGGTTGGGTTTTCAACAGTCTTGTTAACTTGTGGTCCCATACCTGTATTTTCTTCTTATTTAATTTTCCCTTCATATTTCAACTTTGTTAATTTCAGTATCTCTTATTAAGTGATCTTTCTTATGTAAACTTTTGCAAATACAAATTCATTTGTATCTGTAAAAAGAAGTGTATAAATGCATTTATGCATATTTATACACCTCTCTCTGTATATATTTATAGAGATATTTACATGGCTCTATGTCATATGAGGGCCCTTAAGAAGCTTCCAGGTGACCAGGAAGCTGGAGTTTCAGCTGCTTGTTTGGAACTGTCCTGACGCTTCGCAGAACCTAAAAGAGGACAGGGGGAAAGGGAGACTAAATATTTTCTTTGGACGGAAGAATGCCCAACAGTCTGTTTGCAATTAGTAGCTCTGCGCTTCCGTTGTGTGAAGATTTTTAGCTGGTGGATGTGCTTAGTCAGAAGAAAGAAAAAAAATTTATAACAATGATAATTTAAATTTAATGGATGGGGGGGGCAGGCAGGAGAGTGAAGAATAGCTTTTATGATCATTGTGCAAATTTCTCTTAATCACCCATTCTTAGGCAATTAAAACTGAGACACCTGTGCCCTCTGTGTGTTAATCAGTTGATTATATTTATATTGATAAACTGCTGAAAGACACTGAAATGAATATATGAGAGAACCTGGAGATCAGTAACAGCAACATAGGTTCCTCCCAAAAAGAAGCAAACTTCTTAAAGCACTCCAGTTCCCTTCTAACAAAGGCCAACAAGTCTCAGGGATGGAAGAGCAGCCGTGATGTTGAACATCTGCTCGGTAGTCAGGCTGTCAGTGCAGTCTAATGAAATTTTCATATATTAGCTAGAAACACGTAGTCTGGAAAAAACTACTGTGCTGGATACTCAGGTCCTTGGAAAACCCTTTACAAGTGGTTACCAGTAGGTCACTGTCAATGCAAGAGGATGGATTGAAACCACCTGCACAAGATGAACTCCTTGGTGGGGAACTAATCAGTACTTCTTTAGTGACCTGGATAATGTTATACCAAGTGTATTTGCTAGACAACAGTGAAAAGAGAGGGACTTCCAGTTTACTGGAGAAGAGAAAGTGTTTTTTTTAACAGGTTGTTGTATTCTTTCTGATGAAAAAATAAGTTACTTAGTAGAAACAAAAGCAAGGTGCTGCTTTTAAACATAGGTACTCAATTGCACAAGTGCAGGAAAGAGGTAACTAGGATTCAAGAAAGTATTTTGTATTAATAGGGGTTATAATGCTACACAAGAGGAACAGGAGTCAGTAATGTCCTCCTGCTGTGCAAAAAGTAAGTACCATGCCAGCAATTATAAATAGCAGTCTAGTTTGAGGTGTGCAAAGTGATTCTTTTATTCCCTTCAGTATTTTCAAGGCCTCAACTAAAATACTTTGTCATTCTGAGGCACGGTGCTTCATGAAAGATAGGCAGAGAGTCTGCAGGAGAGTTAACAAGAAGATTTAGAGGTCTGGAGAATGTGGCATATGAGAAAATGAATCAAGACTGATAAATCAAAGTAGGAGAAGACAAGAGTGACATATATACAAAGTGTTCAAAATAGTGTTTCTTCTTCTGCAGTCTGTTGTTTTGTTGCTTTTAGACTGCAAAAAAAGTACTTGGATTAAGTTGCAGCAAGAAAGATACAGATCAGATATTAAGAACATTTTAATAATAAAGATAATAAAGCAGTAGCTTACATTGCTTAAGGTGATTGTGAAATTTCCCTAACTGGAAATTTTAAAAAAAGATTAAGCAAATCTCAGGAATGAAATTGGCATTGTTAATCCTTCCTTGGGGCACTTAATGGGCTAGATGACCTCCTGAATCCTCCTCTAGTCTATAATCTATTGAGAAACTTTTATGAATGAAATTATTAGGTTTCACATTCTTTGAAGCAGGAAGCATATCTTTTGTATTTGTACAGTGCAGAGAAGCAACGCAAGTCTAGAGACTGTTGTTATTATAGAAGCTGTATAGCAATAATGACATCTAATCAGCATGTTATGTTGGAACATAACTGTAAAACCATGAGTTACTGTGCTATCAGTGTTGTGGTAGGTTGACCTTGGCTGGATGCCAGGTGCCCACCAAGATGCTCTACTGCTCCCCCTCCTCAACTGCACAGGGGGAGAGAAAATATGATGAAAGGCTCATGAGTCAAGATAAGGACAAGGAGATCACTCACCAATTACTGTCACAGGCAAAACCAACCCATCTTGGGGAAATTAATTTAATTTATTTTCTATTAACGCCAGAGTAGGATAATGAGAAATAAGAACAAATCTTAAAACACCTTCTCCCCATCCCTCCCTTCTTCTCAGGCTCAACTTCACTCCACTTCACTTTCTCTACATCCTCCACACACACAGTGCAAAGGGACAGGGAAGGCAGGTTGTGGTCAGTTCATCACATGTTGTCCCTGATACTCCTTCCTCCTCACACTCTTCCCCTGCTCCAGTGTGGGGTCCCTCCCACATGAGAAAGTCCTCCATGAACCCCAACACGGGTTCTTCCCACAGGCTGCAGTTCTTCACAAACTGCTGCAGTGTGTGTCCCTTCCATGGGGTGCAGTCCTTCAGGAACAGACTGCTCCAGCTTGGGTCCCCCATGGAGCCACAGGTCCTGCCAACAAACCTGCTCTAGCATGGGCTTTCCATGGAGTCACAGCCTCCTTCAGACTTCCACCTGCTCCAACGAGGGGTCCTCCATGAGCTGCAGGTAGATCTCTGCTCCACTGTTAACCTCCATGGGCTGCAGGGGAATAGCCTGCCTCACCATGGTCTTCACCACATGCTGCAAGGGAATCTATGCTCCAGCTCCTGGAACACCCAGCTGTGTCCATTGGTGGATCCAGCTTGGAGCTGGCTGGCATTGGCTTTGTCAGACATGGGGGAGGCTTCTGGCATTTTCTCCCAGAAACTACCCCTGTAGCCTCCCTAATTTCAGAATTGCTTTGCATCATCCAAATTATCTTGGCTAATTTGTACTTTATTAAAAATTGTGGCTGTGACTGGTATAGGTAAAAATCAAGTTTTGATATGATCTGTAATAGAAATCAGCCATGATAAACTCTAATTTATCATTTCAGTATGTTTTTGTCAATATAGTCACAAAACCAATTTTAGTCAAGAATTATTATCGGTGTCATATTTGCAGGGCCCTTAGTGTTTGCTTTCTCCCAGACCAATGATCAAGAGGTACTCAGATCAGATGGTTATAACACTGCATGCCATTGAACTCAAGGGGCTCTTGGATTTCATACTGTTTTTCTTTATCCATTAATTGCCATACAATCATAAAAAGTGTAGCAGTTATTAATACAACCGTCCTGTTCAGCCCCTTGATAAAGGGGAATACTCCCTAAATGAATGATGTTCAATCTGTTGTGAAATGTCTTCATTAAAATGATTTTTTTAATGTCTTTTAGACTCTGTTTAACTAGTAAGAATATTAACAGTGTATCATGTACGTGCCACTGCCTGGTTTTTATTGGAAGCTGTAGTCTAGAAGAGATTATATGCTGCGAAAGGGCTAACAAATGCCTTCTCCTGAAGAACTAAAAAGCAAACACTTTACTAACCAAAGCAGTTTAGAGAAGACACTTCAGGCAGCAGATGGAAGTGGGAAGCTATTTACAGCACACAGTGATGTTACACAACAGTTTTTGGAAGAAAATATGGAAAAGAGTCTTTCATTAACTAAAGCTGCAAGGGGAATTGTCTACATTACACAATGCTAAAAAGCAGAATATATTATCCCCTGTGGAGGGTTACATTAACGCAGTGATACTAATTTAAATGCTGGAACTAATTTAGTTGGAACTAGCTTGATTATCTGTGGATGGCACTGACAGGTAGACGGACCCTTAATTTTGTGTTTCAGACACAAGAAACCCAAGTACAGTTTCACAACAGTGTAAATCAGGGGTGAACTTGTTGAGGTAAAGAGGTGCTTTTATGGTTTAAATCAGGGTGAGTTTTATGAGACTCGGGCCTTTAGAAAGACACAGTCTTTGAAGCAGTGCATCACCTGACTCCATAGAGAGTGTGAAGGAATAGTGCAGGTATTGAATAGTGAGTTTTAATACGTGTTTTTGCAAACAAACTCTAAACTCAGTTACAGATTATTTTAATTTAAAAATTGCACAGTTACTTCTTTAAATGATTTTATAGTTCTTTTAAGATGGATTTAAACTGTTTTCTTTCTAAAACAAACTTGCATGTTTCTTTATCTCTTCCACAGTTCTTTCAATGTAACTTCTTTCAGTCTCCCTTTCTAACCTCCTGTTGTATAATGGAACATATAAATTAATTAGTTATATGAAGAAGTACTGGTGTAAAATGTTGGGAAGTTTTATATTTTGAGACACAAATGTTCTATAGGAATATTTAAAAAGGTCTTTTTTTTTTAATTTGGAAAGGAGATGTTTCTCATTATAATTTTTAATCAGAAAGTCTAGTTAAAGTAGTTGAGAGGCTAGGGCATTCATTTTCATGAGTTTTTAAAGAATCAACTCCAGTTCTTGCTTTCTTTCAACCTAAGTAGAGCCTTTAACTGTAGTATTTTATGCCCTGGTTGATTTATCTTGCCCACTAGGATAAAAATACTATGATACCTTTCTTTTTTTTTCCAGTTTGAAAGAAGTCTAAATAGCTGCTACAGAATTGTTTCACCTCACATCGCCACATAGTTAACTAGTATTAATATTTATGAAAAATAAAATAGTTGAATTTCTTTTGTCAGTAGTTCCACTCTTCGTTAAGTAATACAGTATTAACTGTAGCAGGGATCCTGGCTGTCCAGCATTGTAGATGAATGTTTTTGCTGCTGGATTATGATTTTCTTTTTGCTCTCTGGTTCAAATAATATTTAATAACTATACAATGGGGAACAATTCAGGCAGGCTGAGCTGAGATACAGAAGACTTGTCCATAACTCAGTAGGAATGGCATTGGTTGGGGTTTTAGAGATTGTCTGACAGTCCCTGGACTTTTTAAGGGCCAGTCCTAATCTAATCATGCATACTTTTGATGGAGGCCATACGAGGCTCATGTAAAGAGAGGTAAAGAACAGACATGCTCAATTAGCTGTATCTGACTTAATTTCTGCAGATACATCCTGTGGCAGGCAGGGTTAGTTTGCTTCTGTATTGTAGAAAATGAACTTTGATGGGCTCTCTAAATCTCAAGAAGGGCTAGATTCCTGTGTAAGGTTACTAGAAATGAGATAAACTAGTCATGGGACCTAGAGATGCATTAAAATCATGGAGTATTACGGAAGCAGGACAAGCACTGTTGTGAACCTCTGGGAGGAACAGAGAAGAAAACAGGAAAAGATGTTTTTTAAAATTGCATTTAATTGGGATTTAGGAATTGCTACCCAAAGGAAGCAGTCCAGAAAGCCTGGGACATAGACATGGACATGGCTAGGAGATTTTATGTCTGATAGAAAAGGGGCAGTCTAAGTCTTGGAGTGTGGAAGCAAAGAGGCACTCCAGGAGAGGTTGCTGGAAATTTTTATGCTGGGAAAAGATTGCTAATGCATAGTGAGGAGTGTTTTCACTTTTCTTACTGTTATGGAAAGAAGGGATAGTACAAAAGGATTATGTCAGGGCAATACAGCGTTGTTGAAGGCAGCTCTTTGAGGGAGAAACGTACCTGGGTTGTGCCCAAAGAAACGGACAAGGCACTCCGGCACACCTCACATTCATGTCTTCATATATTTAAAGTAAGGCATCATCAGAACAAGATGGAATTGCTAATAAAAAGATGGAGACACTATTTTACCAAAGCCAGGAGCTCAGTGATTGAGGCACTCACTGTAGCAAGGAAGACTTGCATTCAAGTTCTTGATCTGAATCAAGGAACAGCAGGGTTTGAGACTGTATTTTCTATAGCCTAGTATTGTGCTATTTGAATGTTTGGGAAAATGTATTTTCTTTAATGGGACAAATTTGTAGTGATCTTTGTTTTGCTTCTCCTTCAAAACTGAATCCATCAAAGAGCAACGAAGGCTCTGTTGAAAGCTGCAGCCTTCACAATGAATCTCACTTCTCTACGTCTGATAACATCTGCTCATCCTGTGTCGGAACTCAAGTTTGAGTTCCATTTCCCAGTATCCCAGAATACTCCAGCACCAAACTCTTGAAACATGGTTCCTTGCAGCATACAAACTGGCAGGTCAATGTGCTACAAAATACACCATTCACTGTCACTGCTGAGCGGATTCTGGAAACAAAGGAGTGGTAAATACCTGATTACTGTTTCCTGACTCCAGTAAAAATTAATTAGCAAGTTCAGACTAGAACTCAGAAATGCTCCAGAAGAAGGAGAAAAGCAGCTTTTCTCCTCTCTTTTCTGGTTCCTGCAGTACAGGTCAGCTGAGCAGCGGCACCCTGAACTGAGTTACTAATGCCAGAAACTAGCAACAGTGAAGGAAAGAATTATTCTAGAGTCTAGGCACCGATCTCAAGTGCAAGGGCTGTCTATCCCCTTTCAACTGAAAATTATAGTTTCTTGTGGATGCAAGAGGTGGGTTTGAGTTGGTTCAACACCAATGCCTAGTATCAAAGGTTTTATGTAAGATTTTAGGTACAGCGTGTATGTGTTGGGTTTTTGTCTGACATTTGATGTGAAGTAAGAAAGAATATTAAGCTTGAATAGGTGTCAACTAAAAAGTATTTACATTATACATTGCTTATAATAGCAAAGCTAAAGAAATTCCAGCCTTAAGCTTTTATTTCCTACCCCTATCACTGTGTCGTGCCAATATAGCTGTTTGTTTAGTGACAGTTTAAACTGAATCACTGAGATGACTGAGGCTTTAAGAAAACTTGTAGGTTACTTTTTAGTACACACGCTTTCCATGATTGCCTCACAGACCCATAAGCAGCTGTATCAACCCAACTGGGTAAGTAGGAAACTGCAGTATGGGAAGGGCTGTAAGTTTAGTTAGGAAAGCTTCCTGAGATAGCTGTATTGGTGTACATCAGTGTGTTGCAGAACTGCTAGCAGTTGAGAGGTCAGCGTACCTACACTCCTTGCATGGGCAGTGTGTCTGCGCTGAGGACTGTGACCCTGTTAACTGGGGAACTGCTGCCTTCAGTCTGATGACTAGTAATGGAAGGTGCTTGACACAAACCTGAAGTTTCAAGTTTCTATACACAAGAAATCACAACTTTATATGTACTATGCATCCAAAACCAGGTAGATACGGTCTAGAGTGTATGGAGTAGATACCTTTAATAGGAGATAATTTTCATTGAGTCTGTAGAATTTTGACCCCCCACATCCTATCCCCATTACCATTTTTTCCACCAGACCATAAAGATTTCTTTTTCTGACTGTGGGAAGACCAGTAGCCACAGCTTAAGGACCAACATCATGTTCCCAAATTTTTTACTTCTGAGACTTTTCTTATGGTATTCCATTGTGTGGGGATCCTACTGCTAATTAACTGTAACAAACATACTTGAGAAAAGTGCTGTCTGTGTATTTAGCTGATTTTAATCCTCTCAGGAAAATCTTTCCTTGGTTCCCACAAAAAACAACTAACTTTTCCCAGTTCACAGGGGTCTGTGTGGCTGTTTTCTGGAGACAGGTAGCTGAGACACAGGTCACCCAAGTTTGGAAGCTCTTCTTCAGTTGTGTGATGGACTCTCTTTATAAATCTTGCGTAGTAACTCCATGAAAGTCTGGGTATGTCATCACAGCTGTGCTAGGAGTTGTAGCATGAGCTGTCTTCATTTAAACAAGCATGAGGGAAACTTGTTGCAGGTGATAAGCGATACTCGTGAGTACATGAAAAATGCCTTCACTGCATTTCCAATCTTGTGTTTTGCTTTTCAGCTAACTGCTGTTAACAGATGGCTTAGTAGGTTCAACAGGTCAGTGACTGTGTGGGGCCAGCCTTAATGGCTACAAATAAAAGCTAGACGTATTTTAATCATTCTTTGATAGCAGTCAGGAAAGAACTAGTTTTGCATTGGCTTTTGCATTGTCATCTTGATGTTAACTTTTAGCTACATCCTCATACTTGAATCAAAACTCCACAGGGATTATCCTTAGCTTTTGCCTGAAGCAAGGGTACTTTAAACAGGTTGGGTTTAAGTGTGATTGCATAACAGTTTAAACTATCTCCACCTCCTCACTTGTTCTTTCACTGATTTGTTCAAAGAGATAAGGTAAAAAAAAAAACCAAAACAAACCTCTACAGAGAGAAAAGTGATTGGTTTTAGTTCCTTGAACTGATTCATTGCAGGTTCGGATGTGTACTGGAAAAGATGCTACAGAGAAGGTAAAAATATCTGGAGTTTATTGGGCAGGACTGCTGAAATTAATTCAAGTAGTAGAACCATGCCATATAAACTGACTTAACTGTTCAGCATCACCAAGAAAGGCCAGAAGAAAATTATCCTCTACTACAAAACGTGAAGTGTTTTTTTTCAGGTTGACATCTGTAATTTATAAGTAGGTTGGAAGTTATTCTAACAATCTCTCTCTCTATATATAGAAATTTCTTTTGAAGATAGCAGATGACCATTAGCCATGCTGACCCCATATTCTGCTCTACAGTTGGAGTAACTTTGCATGTTAAAATCCTGTGTCCTATTTTGGTTTATATATCATACCATTCTTTAGGTATTTTCTTCTGTTCTAATCCATATAAGGAAAAAGCTAATATTATAGTGAGTTTTAAGGGAATAACTTCAGACTGGTGTAACTAGAATGATTGCCTCTCCCTTGCTCAAAATGTCCGGTCTCTTTCCTAACTAATAATCTTAATCCTGTTGCACTACCAGAATGAAATAAGCACCTATATTGTTTAATCAGCCTCCTGAATGTTGAGCAGTCAGTGTCCAATGACTGATAACAGGTAGCTCATTAAATTCCATATAAAATACCTCATGGGAAACATTTAAAGGATTAAATCAATGAATTAATGAGTTAGCATTTATTCATTTTTTGTTTCAACTACGTAATTTTAATAGAGTTAATTAAACTTATTTGCTCTTCTTTCCTAATCCAGTTCACAGCCTGCTAGTGTAGGCACTAGTGAGGGTTAAGTTGAAGGAAGAAACCTTTTCGTAAATCAGTGCCATTCTGAAAACAGTTGTCGGGTTTGATATAGCACTGGTAGATTAAAACCTGCCTTCTTGGTTCTGCTGCTTTCCCCACAGGGAACCTCCCACGTTTAGCTTGGTGGGAATTATTCTCTATCCACCCTGAAACTCAGGTCCGGGCGTCCTCATCTGCAGAATGCGTTGTTAATCAGGCAGCGCGATCCTGCTAAGCTACAGAGTAGCTTAAGAGTTAGCTCTTGGCTACTGTCCTAGCCCAAAGGCTGCATGAGCATTTCCCAGTACTTGGGACACAATGCAGAGCAGCAGCATGTGTGTCACTGCAGCTGCTGGCCTGCCAAGCGCAGCGTTCCACATGGGGCAGATGATGTCCATGCCCCTCTCCGCCTTTTGTTTCGCGATGCCTTGGTCCCCAGCTGTGCTGAAGAGATTTGCCTCAAGAATTTGTTCATATTTTCCTTTAGAGAATCAATTAATGCAAACATTCTGGAGTGTTTTACAAAACAGATCTCTTCCCATGTAAAACATAAACTGAAGTCAACTGACAACTCGCACTGAAGCTGTCTCTGTGTTGCCTAAAATAGACCACTGAAGTTAAAAATACATAGGCAAGAGTCTGTGTTAATTTTACAGTCAAGCAAAGACTCTCTTTTTTTGTTTAGCTAGTTGGAGAATTCCACAGGCAAGGCACATGACACAGTAAAACACGTCATGGCACCAAGCAATGGAGACTGCAGGTGCACTTAAAAGTGCAGTTTGTTCAAAAGTCCAGTTAAAGCTGAACATAGAGATCCCCTGGAGACATACCGAAATAATACTGATTTACAGGTATGCTTTCTGCTAGAAAACTATTAACTAATGTAATCTTCAGTTGATCTCTAAAACTTAAAAATAGCCTGACCCTGTTACAACTGACAGAAGTCAACAAGAATTAATTTGGTCAGAAGAATATATATTTAAACAACTACATTGTTCTTTAAAAAAATCTGTCATGGTGACTCTTAAAGGCCAACTCTGAGGATTGATATTGTTGTGCTAGTTCTTTAGGAAAACAAAATGCATAATCATTCTATCCTGAAGATTTTTGTTTGGTCTTACAATTTTCCACAAAATATTTTCACAAGAAAAGACTGCTTTTCTTCTGAATGTAGATATATTTCAGATTTTTTAATAGACAAAGGGCTTTTCACAAGCTTTTTAAAGGGTCCAGTAAGAGTGCAGTTTCATCTTGTCCATGTCCCTGAATGTTTTTTTTTTGTTTCAAATATGCATTGCTGTTTCTATATGAGAATTATATCCTCTAATCCTCTCAGGTCCCACAGAGAATGGATATGAGCTAGCAGGCAGAAGGCATTAGGTGTAGATATAGTTCTGTTGAGTTCTGTGTGAGAACATAGGCAAGCCAATTTTTTTTTTTGCAGAATCAGGCTTTGCTGGATCAGAGTATGTTACAGGATCTAACGTAGAATAGCTGAAATTTAGATTACGTCAGGTGGTTCTGAATTTGATTTTGTTAACCACAGCAATTCCAAAATGGAAAAGCATCCTAAAGCTTTTCTTGACCTACAGTGACTACTTTAAATCCCAAGGCAAGATTTCTTTATAAGGGTTCTTGAAGGTCTGAGTTACATTAATGATATAAAGTTCCATAACATATCTTTTCTTTGAAAACCATCTTAATTTTCTGTTCAGAGTTCTGTTTAAAACAGTAAGTCCTTCAAGAATGGATTAAAATACACAGTAAATCTCCAAAGGTAATAGTGTTTCTTCAGAAGTGTTTCCAAAAGACCTCTGGAGAGAGCAATACCACATTTGCTGTTGCTTGATTAATTCTTGATGATGAAAGAAATAATGAAATCACTCCTGAGTAAAGTGGCCAACCGTTGTCATGGAGGTAAATAGGATGAGAAGACGGCAATCCTCTATGGCAGTTTGTGTCACATGATAGCTTAGAGCCATTCATACAGTGTGTTAAGCATAGTTAGGTACAAAATGGTAGATAGCAAGGAGTGAGTAATGAAGGTAACTTTTACAGAGTGGAGACTGTGTCACTGACTGTGAGAACTGCCGAGGCTTCAGAGAGGACGAGCAACTGGATACTGTCAGTGGGCTGCTGTAGGCTAACATAAGATCTCAACAAGCTTGCCTCCATAACAGGGTAATTTTGTTTACAATCTCTCTGTACATTACAATATGCATTCTTGCATATTCAGTATGTTCCTACATTTTATGAATCCTGAAAAAATAGAAGAGTGCTGAGATCTACAGTATTTGTGGAGGACATGAAGTCAGAGTCTTAATGTGAGGAGAATCAGTCTGGTTATTCAGAAAGAATAGGTGACTTCTTAATTTTTAAGTAATTGCATCAGGAGAAAAATTATTAAAAGCCTTTTCATATGGGGCTTAAAGTTGTAGGAACAAATCACCAGAACCTAAAACCCTAAAACCAGAAAACTTAAAAGTAAACACCACCCTTTCAGTTCTGAGCATGATTCTTCTGCCAAGATAAATTATTGGGGATAATGTCTAAATGAGGACTTTATGGTAGGTATCCATAGGGAGAAGCAAGGCATAAGCTGAAAATTGACACAAGATATTTTTTTTGGTGTCAATTGGCAGGGGGAAAGCCACAACACTGCACTTCAGCCAGGAGATTTGGAGTCAAAGAAGGTTTCTGAAATCTGTGGAGGCTGCCTGAGAACAGAGTCTGGTAAGATCACACTGTTACTTCTGCCCTTTTTCTGAATTATACGTATTATCTCAAGTTATTTGGATAAATAGATGAAATGTACTAGCCCCAGATGTGCAGATGGTACTAGATGTTCTGATTTTTCCTTTCATCCTTGAACTCTGTGTCTGCATATAACGTGGGAATTACTTAAGTAATAAAAGTAGGGTATGTGGAGTGCCGCCCTGCTACAAGTATCCCACTAGAAACTTAAGCTGTGGGCAAGCTACTGCTGACACAAAATTCCTGTTACCTAGGATTATAGAATATGTCTGTATCATATTATCACCAAAAATGTATATAATCTTTGGATTTGAGTTTTAAATGGAACATTTCTCCAAAAACAGTAACTCCCAGTGTTTTAAATAAAATAATGTGTCTGCCCCACCATTCAAGAATTGGAATAAACAACCTACATGTTAGTAAATATCCACTAGGTTTTGTGTCTAATGAAAAGAGACACAGAGTTGAAAGGAAAGACTCCAGAGGAAACACTTAAGAAACATTTCAGACTTTGTTAAGAAGCAGACATAGAATCAAGTCCATGTAAAAAGAATATTTGAAAGTCCATTTTATTTAATATAATGGAACACCCTGTGCCTTTGAACTAGGTCTGTTATTTCGCTATTTGGGTTTTTTTCTTATAGCTAGACATGGTGCTACATCTATGTATGTAGGTAATTTCTTTTCAAGTATTTTCCTCAGATTTACAGAATGAAGCTGGACAAGCAAACCCTGCAAGGCCATGTGAAAACTCTATATGTCTTTAGAAACTAGTATCACCAGAAAAAAGAAAAGAAGTTATTTTTTTACAATCATTTGTTCTCACAAGAGCTGTGTGTGTTTGCTTGGCATTTTCATTGTGTTGAGAATGTGTATAACTTTGTGGGGTTTGTGAGAATTTTACTCCTTGGATAGAAGAAATAAACCTGAGTTTATAACTTGAAACTGTATATCTGAGAAATAAGATATTTCAGTTAACAAACATTTGCTTTTAAATTTCAGAACATCTTTGAAGCAGATGAAATGATGAATTGGCAAACATCTGAGCTAAACCCAATCTTTTTAAGACAATACCAGAATATAATTTTAAAGATCTGAGAACCACAAAAACAAGGGTGTTTTAGAAACAGTGACAGAAAGCCAGGCTGCTACATACTGCCTACAAATCTGAGAACAGTGCCCCAAATTGCTAACACACAGCGTTGGGTTTCAGCATTGTTCTTCATTTCATAAAACTGTACACATTTCAGTAGATGTTAACTTTTTGCCCGCATTGATTTGTACAGTTATACATCAATGGGTGATTTTATTTTTTCAATGTTTCACACGAGATTTCTTTTTACAAATGATTTGTTGAGTTCCCATCTTTTGCTAATGTTGGGAAATGGGGAATCTCCATCACATAGCTGTGTAGAAACAATATAAGAAAGCAGAGCATGTAATTATAAAGTCTGTTTGTTCTTGAATATTATTAGATGACTCAAGAATGTTGTATATATAGACACTATATTAAAGGGGAAGTTGGGAGAAAAAGATGCAGGCAGCTATGCACTGTGCAGAGTAGTTTAGAAAATACACAGAACTTCAGGACAAGTCTTTTAAGGTAAAGACAAATACAGAAATAAAGGGAGAGTAGAATGAAATGCTGAAGTAGTTTAAGCTAGACTAGTCTGATACCTGTCTACATAGAAGTGCAGCAAATCTCATCTAATTTCAGTGAAGCGTATCTTTTGTTGACACATAGGAAACTATGAGATTGAATGGTGAGATTTAGAAAAGTGTTTGTAGGGCTGTACCTCAGTCAGTAATGACACTAGCAATGAAAGGAAAGCTCCTGTGTAGAAGAGGGTTAGCTTTGAAAATCTTCAGGGTAGGGTTGGATCTGAATCTTTAATACCTGTTTTAATCACTTGGATGCAAAAGCTAGGAATATGGTGATGAAATTTCCCGGTCATGCAAAGTGCACGCTCAGTGTCGAAGTGTTGTATGGGAAAAACTAGGTGACCTTGAGAACTACAGTAATGTAAACAGGATGAAATTCAGTGGCACAAAATGCAAATCCAATGGAATGGAATGCAAGGACTCAGAGTGGACTAATAACAAAAATTACTGTTTCAGCCAGAAGCTCATTAGCTGGAAACACAAGCAAATTACTTTGGCAAGTACAATCCTAGGAGCTTTGGCCTGTCTTAGCTGAATTATTTCTAGCAGAATTAGAGGAGTGATAATGATGTTATGCAAAGTTCTAGTGAACACATCAAAATAATTTGTTAGGTTCTACTCATTCATATTAAAGAAACATAAACTATAATTAGTGCAGAAGCAAAGAAAAGCTCTATTCTTACTATTCTAGTAGCCTTTCTTACAGGAAGATACCTCAAAAGTAATCTTTTTACCCTAGCAAAAAGTCTGAGAAGGAATAAAATTATTTAATCATAGAGCGGTTTGGGTTGGAAGGGACCTTTGAAGATACTGAGTTCCAACCCCTCCTACCATTGGCAGGGACATCAAAGCCCCATCCTACTGTCTGCTCTCTGAGAGGGGACATTGTATCTCCCCATAACATGTTGTACAGTGAAGGAAGAATGCCAAGGGGAGGCTGTAATACTAGGGACAGAGAGGAAAATAAAATGCAAAACTCTGAACTATCTGAGCCACAAGAACCAGTAGATGTAAAACAGAGAATAAACTTTAGTGGGAAATTGGAAGATCATTCTTTTCTGTTAAAGCAATTAAAGGGTTGATCACCTCCCAATAAGAACAGTGAGAGCCAAAGAAGTAACTGGTATTAAAATGTATTTTGATTAGTTCATTAACAGGCTTATGCAATATGGTTATTCGTAATAGCAGGTGGTTTGGCTGAATCAGGTGATTTCTTCCAACCTGTGTTCCCACTTGTTGCCTCTCTCTGTAGAGAAGTCTGTGAATGATCCGTGGAAGTCAGAGTGCTGATATATTACAGATCTACCTTAACTCAAAGTGTTTTTTTGAAGACTGAATCATGACACTTGGGTCAGCTCTTTGGAGTTGTCTGGTTCTGCTATTTATTTGATTGCCTGCAGGACATGTATTCATTGCAGATCTAGGCAGTGGTCAGAGATGGTTCATGTATGCAGGGGTGTTAGATTTTCTCACTCTTGAGCTTTTGACATGTCAGTGAAAAATGTGAAAGGCTTAATTTTGCCTTTGTGAAGCTGAGGTGCTGTCTTTGGTGGGAAGGAAGTGCTTTATGGCAGCTGGGGAGACCGTGATCCCCTCAAGCCCTGTGGTTTTGATGGTTGGGCAGCTCCAGCATGACAGGTCTGGCTGGTGCTCCCCCAGCTTGTCTGGCTGTCTTTGCTGATGTGTGCAAGTGAAGGGAGTTTTTTTGGGAAAAAACGAGAGGAAAGGAAAAAGACATGGGTCTATAATCCCACCTTTCAGACACCTCGTCAGAGTGCTGTTGCCCATGTTAGTGGTAACTGTCACTGAGTTTATAAAGCCCTATTTTGTTGACCTCTTCCTTAGATTAGTGCAGGTTACCAGACTGGCAAGTGGGGCAGGTGCCTTGAACTTGTGCTCTTCTTTCCATGCACTATTGCTTTTCGCCCACATGTATAATCCCAGCTAAAGGTCTTGGGAGCTTTGTTTAGTGACCATGCATGTTTAACTGCCATACTGAACAGAAGACTATCCATGTTTCTGTAGCCCAGCTCTGTACAATGGAGTTAAGGTTTTCATATTGTTCTCTTAGTTTCTCACCCCATTTTTTCATCCAGCATCCAGTAACATTCCTGACTGTCCAGCACTGTGGGCATCTGCAATGTGCACTTGAGTGGGAGCAGTAGTTACAGAAACACTTCTGGCGTTTATGCACTTCTCACAGACCTCTTGGAGCCCTTGTGTAATACTTTTCTTCAATAAAGAAAACCGTATAAGTATTAATCATCAAAACTTAGTGACATCATGTAGTTTGGTGGGTTAGGCAGCTTGCCTGGGTTCTGCAGAGCGCAGTTTCATGTTTTTTGGCATTGGCAAGTTCAGGAAGGATTGGATTGGCTAAGTGGATTGGGTCTGGCTGGGTTGGAGTTAACTTTCACTGTAGCAGCCGTCATAGTGCTGTGCTTTGTGTTGGTAGCTAGAAAGGTGTTAATAACACACCAGTGTTTTGCTACTGCTTGAGTAGTCCTGGCACAGCATCAAGGCTGTCTCTCCAGCATCCCTGCTCCAAAGGCCGGTAGGCTGGGGGTGGGCAAGAGGTTGGGAGGGGACATAGCCACAACAGCTGAACGAAGCTGACCAAAGGGATATTCCATACCATATGACTGCTGCTCAGCAATAAAAGCTAAGAGAAAGGAGGAGAGGAGGGGGCAGTAATTATTAAGGCATTTGTCTTCTGGAGCAACCTCTATGCATACTGAGGACCTGCTTCCCAGGAGGTGGCTGAACATTGCCTGCTGATGAGAAGTATGCAATTAATCTTTTGGTTTTCCTGCACTTCTCTGTGCAGCCTTTGCTTTTTCTTTACTGAACTACCACAGCTACTGGCTTATTAACTAGAAAAGCTGATGAGAACACATATATTATATGCTATTCAAGGAGATGAAGTATTTTCTCCACTCTCTTTTGTCTCCCTTCATAAATTCTTAGAGAAGTGTAGCATAGTACAATTTGATTTTACAGTCATCAGTCATGCAACTGGCTACAACTTTTTAGGACTGGGTTTGATGCTGCGGCTGAGTTAAGCTAGCAAATGGTTTTGTAAAAGGGGAGGTCCTGCCTCCCCCCTCCTCCCTCTGCTCCTTTATTCCTACCTACCAGAGAGCCCTACCTCCTCTGCACCATCTTTGGTGCTCACTGGACCTTTTATGAAGCTGATTTAATTTACTAACCTGACAGAGGTTTTTTTTGTCAAGGTAGTTGTTCATCAGTTTGGAGCTCAGCTGGCACATGGAGAAGTGGGAGCACGTGTCCAGGAGAAAGGAGAGTGAGGGAAGTGGGACCTCCCCACTTCATTGATCTGCTCAGCCATATTGTCAAAATGCCCCAGCTGCGCTCTCAAACATATAATATGCTGCCCAGCAAGAAACTAGGTAGAGACAAACGCTTACAATTGTGTCAGAAATATGTTTGTTCATAATTTGTGCAAGGGCTCAGTCCTGCAGTGCCTGAATAAACTTAGTGACGGTAGCGAGGTTCAGCCATAAGCTCAGATAGCCAGACAAGTCCAAAGAGATGAGGGAGGTTGGGAATCAGGCCAGGAGCTCAAGTTCAAACTCAGGGTCAGTGTCCAGACGAGTGAGGTGCCTGGCCCAGCACAGGCATGGCTGCAGCAATTAGCATATACAGGACAATGACATGGTTAATGAATGATGAATAAGCCATTACAACATTTAAAGAAAAGTCTAAAACCAGCTTGCATTTATAATGTTCTGGCCTTAAAAGAAGAATGTACTTGTCATCATAACACAGTGGAATTATTCTCTTAAGTAAATTGAAATAATATACTTGGTCTTTTGAAATGTCTTTGGGTGATCAGAGCTCTCTAGTGACTTAGTTTTACAGATTTTCTTATATTTATTCTTCTTTAATGTATTAAAACTGTATTTGGTCTGCATTAAATAACAACAGAGTTTTAAAACCCACTGTTGTCACTTAATAAATAATTATGTGGCTGTCCATCAGCAGTCTTGAACTAGCCTTACAGAATATCACTGATGTAATTCTTCCCTCATGCTGTCTGCTGTCCTGAGTTCAGTACGATTGTTTCCAGAACAACATTGTGTTCCAGTATTCTGCAAGTCAGTCAAGGCCAGATTATCATGGAAGAACAGAAAGGTTGCATTTGAGTCATTCTTAGGAGTCTACATGTGTAGGTAATTAATCTTTTTTCACTACAGTTAGAAGACACCTGATATTTCTGGTACAGAAGAATAAAACTAAAATATGTCTGTAAGGAAGAAATATTTTGGAGGTTTCATAATTTTTTAAAGTTTATAAAATGAGTATCTTTAAGGAGAAATAGTATGTAAATATGGGCAGTTGAAAGGAATTCCCTTCTCTCTATACTTTGCTGTACGAGCTGGTATCTTATTGCTTTAGTCACTCAGTTCTGTTTTAAAATTATGTCACTTGCTGGAGGCAGAACAGTGAAACTAGATTAGTAGTGGCTGCTTTAATTTGATCAGACAGTTTAAGTGAAATTTAAAACACAGATCCGCTTTTCTGTTATGCTTCTAAAGATGAAAACATATTTGTCTCTTCAAATTCACTGTCCCTATGTATGAGATTTGAATGTATGGGCAAAGGTAGCTTTTGATATTCGAAGTTTTGTAAGACTACTGTTTATGCAGAACTTAAATTTACAAGACCTCTCAAGTATGGTGAAAATGTCTGCCCTGATTTCTGTAGGAGTACTTCTAATTAGAGGTATGCTAACCTGTACATGTATTTCTGCAGTTTTCTCTCTGTTCCTTTTCCCTCTCATGTGAGTAACAATCAAAGGGTTTTTGATCATTGTCTTTCATTGTCTAATTCAACTCGCTCCAGTCCACAGTGATGAAATAACTTCTCACTTCGAAGTACGAAGTCTTAGATTTTGCTTTTGTCAGTTAGGATAGAAAACTTCAAAGCGTGAAACATCTTTCATAATCTTTATAAACTCTTTAAGATAAAGCTAATGTCTGTGGGGATCTGGAACAGCATGATCAAGATCAGATTTATTCTGTATTACAGTAGTAACAACAAGAAAGGGGCCCTTATTCTATGATTCTTTCTAAGGAAAAAAAAAAAAAAAGGCCCTTTCTAAAGCGGTTGCAAATATCTACTGATTGCTGCCATCCCCTAAGTTCACAATCAGATTTGTCATGAGTTTATCAGTAGTAACCCTTGCCATGCTGCTACTGTTTCTTTTTCCTGTGTGTAAGCATGAGGTATCCCAGTTTCCAGTTTTTATTGTGTCAGGAAAAGAGGGTGATACATAGAGGACTGCTGAACAATGATCTAAGAAGCATGTCACAACTTTATGAATACTTCATATGCTTAATCCATGAAGTGCATTTATTGTAGATTGGGTTTGAAGAATTTATTGTGAGTATGCATTCATCAAGCTTTACAGGAACTCTGAGAAGAATAAACCTGGAGACAATTAAGTGTCTTCTGAAATTAGCATCTTCCAACCAAGCATTTGAGATCATACTCATTTCATAGTAATGCACTTCCGGGATCCTGGCAGAGTGACATAGTTGTATAGTCAAATCTGGCAATTAAATAAGAAATAAGAGCACTAAATAAAAGAAACTTTTTTGATTGAGAAATCCGGAGGGTGTATTTGTCAGGCGATGTTCTTATTGGAACAGTCTCAGGTCCTGGGAGAGTATCTGAAAGCAGCTGAAACCTTCCCCAGCTCTCAGGGAATGGTGGGGCTTAGAGAAAGCAACTGTGTAAATGGACTTTTTAGGATGGGACAATCCAAGAGATAATACATTGCTCTAAAGAAGCTGTCTAGTCATGTCTCACCAAAGCCATTACTTTGACAGGATTCAGATGCTGTCTCAATGCTTAAGAGGAAAAGCTGAAGCCATGGAAAGACTTATTTATACCTTTTCCTTGAAATCAAAGCCCCCTCCTGTACTTGAGCACGCTGTTTTAGTTAATTGGATGACACTGGTTTTGTTTTGCTAACACTGGGGTTTTTTTGTTAACCCAGGCTGCTATTTACTAGTTTTGAGATATTTGCTTAGTTTTGATATAAATTCATTTTGGAGGAATGCCTTGATAATTACACTTGCTATTTGCTATCCCAGTTGCTCAGGACTTTAATTTTCTTTATTAAATCCTTCTCTATCAAAATCTCTTTGGTAATGACTACTGTACATCTTTGCAAAATGTTGTGCTTAGGTTGTGTACTCCAGAAAGTAAATTAGGCATCAATTTCCCTAAGGAGATCATCATTCCACTGGGCCTAGAACCTGCTTCTTGTATTTGGTGACAAATAACATGTTGGTTCCAAACTCCACAGGCCAGGGCTTACATATGCCTCTCTCTGCCACCTGACCTCCCAGTGCTGATGCTGGCAGTTAATGCTTATTGAGACAACTGCTACATCGTTTGGGATCTAAGCTGGTTAGAGATGCTTAGGCACCTCCAGAATTCATCAGCTCTGTCTAAACAGGATGGGGGCCTTTGGGCATGTCGTGGCTTAACCTCAGCCAGCAGCTAAGCACCACGTAGCCACTTGCTCACTCCCCACCAGGGGGACTGGGGAGAGAACCAGAAGAGTAAAAGTGAGAGAGCTTCTGGGTTGAGATAAAGGCAGTTTAATAGCTAAAGCAAAAGCTGCCCTAGAGATCTTGCATTATCGCTAGGAAGATTCACCCAGCATTTGCCTCCCTTGTACTACATGTGCTTCATAATCTCAGCACGTAAGCCTGTTGCATGGGGTGCCCTACTTACTGCCTTAAATGTCCACATTCGGGGTTTTTTTGTGTCAGCCTGCTGTGAACAAGCTGATACATGTGAAACTGGAAAAGGACGAGATGCAGGCTGGCTGAATGCACAGTCAGGTAGTTTCCATATTTTTGTGTCTCTGAGACAGTATCACTCAGCAATGCAAAATTACTCCCTGTCCATTTCACCAGAGAACACACCAGAACTGTAGAATGATGGCAACACTGGGGTCAGACTAGCATCACCTGCAGACAGACTGCATCATTCTTCAGGTGTTGGACTATTAGTAATGGGATACTAACCTCAAGATGTGGAAGACCCTTCTGGACCTTATTTCATTAATTCATAATTAGCAATTCTGCCTTTTCAGAGCTGTTCCTGAGTGTCCATACTGATCTGGAAGTGAGAAGACATCATCTGGCCACAACATACTCATGAAAGGTTTGGGGCTATCTTACCATTGGCAAGCTCTGTTCCTGTAACTGTTCCTGTAGCAAACTTGCTCAAGGTCATCCACTAACTGTTCATTGCTTTGGTCATTGCTGTCCTGACACCACTGCTGCTTTCCATGGGTGTGACATTACCAGCCGGGCCAGAGACTTTATAGGTGTTCTCTGGAGAGGTCCTGACAACATTGCATCATACTCTGATAACTTACAAGCTACTTGAAGCAATTCAGCTTTATTGTATACTTTGTGAAACACTGTGATTCACATATTTCAGGACTTCAGAGTCTCCCTGTAGGCCATAATGTTAACTTGTTCCTGTGCAGAGATTTACAGTCAAGACATGAATGTTCTGACCTAGATTCTTACTGCTTATGCCTAGCTCTGCTGCCATATGGTGTGTTCCCCTCTTCTGATGGCAGCTTCTTATGAGGTACCTACTGGGTGCATTATCAGGTGGTTTAAGGCGTACTAGTATTGTCCATAAAATCAGCTTAATATAAGCCTGGATGAAATTGCTGGAAGGCAGCTGAATACTTTGCAGTCCATGAAAGGACAGTAAAGAGCAATGGCCCTTACTGTTTGTGTCTCCAGGCCCACATCTAAGCTGTTGCCAAACCTGGGACTGACTTTTGTTACAAAGCCAGCAGTCTATGAGGAAAAGATCTTGCTTAAGTTTCACAGTACCATAACTGTTCTTGCCTTTTCTTTTACCTAGTCTTGAGAGTCTAAATCTACTCCCTTCACCCCTTGCAAACTCTTCTTCATCTTCCTCCTTATCCCATATTTTCATAGCTACATACAGCAAAGAGGTTGAGCCAGCCAGCCAGAACAGACTTTGTAGCACTCACATCAGAAATGTTAGTGGACATATTGGGTGTAGGTGTCAAGGTCTTGGCATCAGGGGGCTGTAGGGGTGGCCTCTTTGAGAAAGGATCAGGGGCTGGCTCATGCCACACAGAGCTGGTTCCAGCTGGCTCCACAGCAGACCCACCATAGGACACAACTGACCCCATCAGTGAAGCTGGTGGCACCTCTGTGAAAGCATGTTTAATAAAGAGTAAAGTGTTGCATGGCAATGAGAGGGAAGTGAGGAAAAAAGCGTGAGAAACAATAGTGTGAGAAATAATAGTGTGAACACCCGGGTCAGAGAAGAGGGAGGGAGGTGCTCCAGATGTCAGAGCAGTTATTCCCTTGCAGCTCATGGAAGAGATCACAGTGGCACAGATACCCATACTGTAGCCAGCGGGAACACCATGCTGGAGCAGGCTGGTATTTCCTGAAGGAACTGCAGCCCGTGGAGGAGCCCACATAGGAGCAGGTTCTTCTGACAGGAACTGTGGCTCTTGGAGGACCCACATGGGAGCAGATTTTTTTCCTGCAGGACTGAAGCCTATGGAGAGGACCCACACTGGAGCAGTTCTTGAGAGACCCCAAGGGAAGGACACATGCTGGAGCAGGGGTGTAGTATAGGGGAAAAGCATGAGGAGGAAGGAGTCGCAGAGATGAAGTAATGTGTACTGGCCGTAGTCCTCCACTCCCCAATTCCCCCTGGACCAGTGGTGGGGAGTAAAGGAGTCGTGTCCAGTTCTGGCCCCCTCAGTTCAAGAAGGACAGGGAACTATTGGAAAGAATCCAGCAGAGGGCTACGGAGATGATCAAGAGAATGAAGCACCTCTCTTATGAGGAAAGGCTGAGAGTTGTGGGTCTGTTTAGCCAGGAGAAGAGAGGACTGAGAGGAGGACTGAGAGGAGACCTTATCAATGCTTATAAATATCTAAAGGGCAGGTGTGAAAAGGATGGGGTCAGACTCTTCTCAGTGCCTGGTGACAGGAGAAGGGGCAACAGACACAAGCTGGAACACAGGAAGTTCCTTCTGAACATGTGGAAAAACTTCTTTAGTTTGAGGGTGCGAGAGCACTGGAACAGGCTGCCCAGAGAGGTTGTGGAGGTTCCTTCTCTGGAGATATTCAAAACCCATCTGGATGCATCCCTGTCCAGCCTGCTCTAGGTGAACCTGCTTTGGCAGGGGGTTGGACTAGATGATCTCTGAAGTTCCCTTCCAATCCCTACAATTCTGTGATTCTGTGAGTCAGGAATGAAGGACTGAAGTTAAGCCTGGGAAAAAGGGATGTGGGGAAAAGGTGTTGTTTTAATTTTGTCTTTGCTTTTCTCACCATCCAAATCTATTTAGTTGGCAATACATTAAATTAATTTTCCCCAGGTTGAATCTGTTTCACTCAAGATGGTAATTGGTAGATAATATCCCTGTCTTTTTCTCAACCTACAAGGGTTTTTTAATTATTTTTTTTTTTCCTCCTGTCTTGTTGAAGAGGAGGGCAAGAGTGGCTGGATGGGTGTTTGGCGGCTGACCAAGGTCAACCCAATATGGTTTAAAAAAAAGGCTCTTTCCTGGATGTTATTTCAGCCTTTCTATAAGCAAGAGGACTTGCTTGGATTTTACACTGATACTTAGACAGCCTTAATTTGTGTATGAGCTCAGAAAATGCTCTGCCCAAGGCACAGTGTAATGGGGCACACAGGACATTTGGCTGTACCTCAATGAGATTTTGCCTCCAATACCTTGTGTCAGCAGGGCTTTTCCCCCCCCTTTTTTTTTTCTTTTTTTTTTTTTTTCTATAAGTCACTTTTATTGCTGCCCAGACTTTTTCTGCTTGAGTGTTGCTTTTCTGTCAAGGGCAAATGAGCATCTTCCATAAAAGCTGACACTCAGTAGTGACCCAAAAATGACATGCATATTTCCCCTTTTCCAGTCCTTATGTTGTGCAACACAGGGCTCCGGCAGGAGTTCTGCTGTCCTGTACCTTCTTTCTCTGCTATTTCTAGCGTATGCAGTTGGTGCTGCTGTGTCTTTTATAGAACACTACAGGCTTGCCTTTAATTCATCTCATGATGCACTCATCATGAGCTTCATGAACTGCTTTTTGCTCACCCAAAGCCAGGACTCCCTTTGCTGGGCAATATGGTAGTCGTGTTTGAGGGAAGAGATATTGCCTACATCCTGGAATGCATTACAAGAAAAGATGGCATGATATGGCAGGGTCCCTGGCCTCCATCTGTAATATTTTTTTGGAAAAAGCATGGGGCAAGGCTACCAGTCCTTGTTTATCTAATCAGACTCCTCCATTTGGCCAGAGCGTCCATGACAGCCTTTCATGTGTCTACTTGCTAGCACATGTAGTTTTCCTTAGTGGCTCAAAGCACACTCAGCAACCGTTGCAATGGAGGTTTTGCTGCAAAAGCCTGACTAGTCATGGCATTCAGCTTCTGTCCTGATTCAGGACTGTTCCTCATCCTTTGTGGCATCCTTAGGGACTCCTTCCAGAGCCATGATTTATTGCACTGTCTTGAGATCTTTGTCCTCTGTATTAGGTGATAATGTAACATACTCACTGGAGTTCTGCTCCTTTTTGTGGTTGGCTAAATTTTGTCAGACAGATCCTTCCAGAGGAAAGGGATTTCTTTGTATGTGGGTCAAATAACAGGCTGGGTGGAGGCCAGTAGTCTCAACAGCATCGATATTCCCTGCCAGAAGGAGGAAGGGGTGTCCCAGCTGGATGGATTTAGCTGGTAATTGTATCTTATTGTTTCTGAGTTGTAAACCTAGATGAGTAGATGGCTAGAGATTTTGTTGGAACAGTGGTGTACCGTGGTAAAAGGACACCAACAGCTGTGTAAATAGAAATCTCCCTCTGAGGAGGTATCTACAGCATACCTTGATGGCCCCTTTTATTCTCTGGCACATTATGGTTATTCATGCATAGTTACAGGCTCTGTAGTTCTCCCCAAAGTGAAGGCGTCTAACAAGAGTTCTTCCTCCCCACTCCACTTCAGTTGTCCCTGTCCTCAGATTTCTGATAGTCATAGTTTCTTTACTTTTGTCTTACACTCGTGTCCAGTCCATTCATGGCATATAGGCAGTGATGTCCGTGTAGTAGGTGACATTTTTAAAAACATGATCCTACCTGCACAAACATCTTAAATAAAGTAAGGAAGGTGCTATATGTCACCTGGATTCATGTTCCATTTGCCTCCAGCCCTGAAATGAAGTATTGCAGCATGTTCTCCATTGTGCAGAAGAATGCTGTGAAAGTATAGCAAGCATTGGGCACTCAAGAGGTTTCACTGTTTGGTGCTCTCAGGGAGTGTCTTGAACATGCAGAAACTTGTCTGTCTTCTGAATGTGACTGCCAGAAACCCTCTGGTACTTCAGATGTAGAAAAAGACTGGGCATCCTCCATTGCTTACAGAATTTCTCCTCTTGCTGGCAGTACAAAATGTTCCCTTATTACATACTTATGAAACTCTCTTGTGTTTATACATAAGCAAAGAATTATATCCTTTTTGACAATGAGCAGCAGGCCTATCCACTGTATAGATTGTTTTACTGCTCCTCTTTCTTCTTTTTTTCTTAAATCAAAGCCTTATCCAGTCCCTCTGTAAGCTTCCATTTGAGCCTGACAGACTTAGCTCATTAATCTTTCTGCTGTGGTCTGGAAAACATCCCCAGACTCGTTCCCAGATGTTTTGTTCACTTTCTTATCCAAAATGTGCACCCTGTTGGTGAATCTAAAATTTTAACCCAATCATGGGTACTTTTTTTCACAGTGCCATTATAAACTGCATGTTTTCCAGATCCCTTGCAAACTCAATGCATAAATAGCTTCACGAAGTCATGAAATTTACCAATTTGAATTTTCCCAATTTGTCTGCTAAATTTGTACATCACCACCACTACCACTGCAAAAACACATACTGGTTTTGTTTACAAATTAGTTGGTGTATCTGCAGGGAGTAAGAGCTTGCACTGGGGGACCAAGACCACTTTTAATGAAGGCACATGTATTTGCTGAGGAGGTCCACCGGAGCAAGTTCAGAGCCTCCATTTTGAAAGCCTCTCAAGCTTTCGTTCTGACAGTAGCTGCTTTGCTATGTGCAGCATGTGGTTTACAGGATTTCTGCGTGCCATAGTGTGGGCCACAAACATTCACTTCTTAGAAGTCTGAAGGAAAAAGTCTAGGTTGTTTGTCCATGATCTAGAAGCATGTTCTTCTGGCAACTGGCCCCTGAGAAATACTGATATCATGTGTTAAAAGCATAAGGCTCTTCTATTTTTAAATACTTAACTCTTATTTGTGCTGCTTATTACTTTGATTTACTTCCCTGGACCTTCAGAACAATGGAAACTATTTTAGAATGCTTTTAGACATCCTCATCTCCTCCGTCACAGCACCTCTGCTTGGTTTAATGGCTTTTAGAAAGGTGTACGTTCCAAGTAATGGGTAAATGATATATGACATGCTATTCCATCTTCTTGGTTGCTGTAGCAACATCACACTAAACTACGCATTAGTCAGTAGTCCAGGCCAGCAACTGTCTTTTTTCTAATGCATGGTTTACACATTATGAAGACTATTAGAAACAAATGCTAAACCAGATAATTGGCTATATAAGCAGTTCCAGTGGAAGAATGTGCATGAGAAAGCAAAATATTGATTTGGTTTAGAACTGAATCTGTCTATTAAGTTCCATACATAAAACTTTCAAATTTCCCTCACCTCCTCTTTGTCCATGCAAGTACATATACCATTTTTTATATGCGCGCAGTGAGGAAAAAAACCTATTTCAAAGACAGGTAAAAAATGAGAACTGGAAGTTCTTTGTGATAACCTATGTATCTCTGTCCTATATCTGTGGTACTCAGCCATATGATGTTGTTGTATTTGCCATGGTCTTTTTGTTTCTGTATATAATATGATGACACAGATTTTAGGAAAATTAAATAGGGCGATTATATCTGAAAAACAGCTATCAAAACATCATTTCGATGAGAAATAACATGAGATATTAATAAGCGCTAGTCAGAAAATTGAAAATAAAATTTGAATGTTTGAATAAGTTCTAGATAAGCGGTAATCTGTTCTAAATTTCGATGTGAGCAAAAAGGAAACACTTCTTATATGTAAAGCTGTGCATTTATTTTTATTATAGTAGAAAAGTCTAATCAAAGAAAATCCTTACTAGTCTAGATCTAACAGTTACAGAAAAGAAAAAGATTACCGTGTTACAGATTTCAGAAAAAGTCTCAAATTTAGTAATACAATGAAAATTTTTGTGCACATATTCCTAGGATTTACCTTTTTTTCTCTGCTCATCCTTTTGCTGCCTCTGTCTGCTAAGGTCACCAATGCCAGTCTGCCTCGAGTGGAAAGGAACGGGGAGCATTGCAGCAAACCATCAGTGCTCCAAGTCTTTCACTGAGAGGAGTTTAATGTTGCTGCTGGGGTTACTTGCTCGTCTTTGCTAGGAGGAATATGACATTGGTGTTAATGGTTTCTTTGTCCCCTTCTTTAGGACATGCTTTGAGCCGTTTTTATAGATTTACTAATGTTCTGCACCTGGCTGTTTATACACTGGTCTGCCAGCTTATGATACATCCAAGTTTAATCAACTTGGTGGTTTTATATCTTTTGGATATTGTTCTTCACTACCTTCATTTTGCTCAGCTCAGTGTAGGCATTCTGTAACTGGCCATTGGCAAGTTGTTTATAGCCCTTGGATTTCTAGTGTCAGCTTGTCCTCTTATTCTTATCAACCCGTGCCTGAATTCCTCTGTACTGCATCCTGGGTCCTCATTCTCAAGGCTTCTGCTATCAGACCAGCCTTGTATTCCTCTACACTGTATCATTATGCCATTACTAAATATTTCATCATATCAGAATAACGATGTTACTACCATATATAAAAAATATGGTTATACCATACAAAAAAAGAGAAATAAAAGTAAAATTAATTAGAAAAATTATTATTATGCCTAAAAAAGCCCTCCATAAAGGTGCAGGTGGGCCAAGAAAAATTCAAGCCTCAGTCTTGTGGACTTGCAAAGCCAGTACAGTCTGCAGCTCATTGCTAACAATGGCAATAGTGTGTTTACAGGGACACAGGGCTACAGGAGAAGACAGCTTTACCTTTAGAGAAAAATGGAATTGAATTTGAGATACAATTTGATCATGGATAACAGTATGACAAGCATCAAGGTGCTGTGATTCAAAGTACCTGTAAACACAATTAAAGAAATGTGAAGTCTCACATTAAATCAGTACCTGGAAAACCAGATGCTGATAACTTGAACTGACATGAATTTTTCAGTTTGCTTGTTAAGTAAATGCAAGATAGCTATGGCAAATATTCAAAGTGTTGCCATTCCTGAAAAAAAAAAAAAAAAGTTGTTGCTCACTGGGTAAACTTTACATAAATTATCCCTCCATAGTTAACTTTTGTGAATTACAGCCCATCAGAATGAGAAAGAGGTTGATGATTTGATCATAAAATAGCCAAAAATACTTGGTTAGCTTAAAAAGCTGCTTGAAATTCCACTCTAATTAGGAAATACAGATTTGCTTTCAAGAATTACCCTGAATATGTTTATATGGGTGCAGCGTTCACATGGTTTGTTTCTTAATTTCTGACTAATTGTTCTCCTTTCTTGCATGACATTTTTCCTCTTGTTTAAAGATATATTCCTACTTACTAAGCTAGAATTATTCCAATTAAAGTTGGCACAAGTGGCAGTGAGATTAGGGGGATATTCTTGGTATTCTGTCAAACACTGTGATTTTGTTTTTCTTTAATCATGCAAGTTTTCCATGCATCCCATTTCATGCAAAACTTGTTAATTTGAGTTTTGTGGGGATTTTATATTTTTCACTATGAAGCAGAAAGCTGCTGGCTGGAAGTCAGATGTTTACTATGTGTATCTTAAGCTAATGCTAAATTCAGTGAAATTTCTCTTTATATGCTGGTCTGAATGTGGACAACGCAGAGCAAAAGGAGAGATTAAAGCATACATGCGGTTGGTATAGCGGGTAAAATGACTCAGTATTTAACGTAGAGGACTGCTTGCCATATTTTTGTTACTGGTCATTCTTAGAGATAAGATAATGGCTCAGATGAGCTTTTGTCTAACCAGTTAGAGAAAGTACCGTGATTTACAAAAGAAAAATGTATGCGATCCCTCCCTCAGTATTCTTAAAGGACTGATTAAAACTGTATTAAAATCAGTATTGCAGATTTGCAGATTCTTTACATGTTAATTACAAAGGTTTTAATTGCCTATGCTTATGAACTGCTGGTGTCATTTCTGTATCCTGCTTCTCCCAATGGAAAAAATAATGAGCTAGCATTCACAGACACTGAAAATATTGAACTAAAAATGAAAATAAAACAAATCAATGCTTTCCACTATAAAGGCGAAAAATGAAGACACCAAAGTCTTTTGTTTTGGAATATGCTTTATTTTCTGAATCAAGCTGGAGATCTTTTTCAGGATTCATGGAATATTTTAGTACTGGATTTTTTCGGCATTAAAAGTGGATCCTGGCAATGTCATGGAAGAAATAATTCTGTAATTAATAAAGAGTTTCATCTTTGGTCTGAAGAAATTGAATACACATGTTCACTGTATATTCCTAGTAATTTTTTTTTCCTATTTCATCCTGAGTTGCCATTTTTTATTCTCATTACCACTGATTTTGACAGCAGTAGTTGCTGTGGACAGTTTTGCAAGTTATGTAAGTAGCCTTACAGGCAACTCAGGCTTCTTGCGGTTTCACTGTTACAGTATGCCTGAGCTCCACTATTCTGGCATAAGAGTACTTCAAAGCTTCTTTTGTCAGAAGCAGTTGTAATATTTAGGTTAATTGGGAAGGCAGTGAGCAAGAGGGAGAATCTGTACTCTTAATGCAGAATTAGGAAATAAATATTATTCACTCTTTAAATGTACTCCTAATAAATAACAGTTGTTTTCTTGGGAAAAAAAAAAAGGGTGTTAGACAAACCCAAGCAATATTGTAATTAAACGTTTCCTCCTTCAAATCTTCACCTTCGTCTAAGATCAGATATGCTGATCTTGTGCCATACCAATCTTAATTATAAGTATTTTAGATAGGATCCATATTTTTCCTGGTAATCTCATAATTAGATGATCAGGATAATCAATCAGATAACTATTTAAAATTATTATTTGGAATGTCAGAGCATTCTGATCAATCAATTTGCTTTAGGCAAGATAATAGAGAATTTTCACTAGATTTCATAATTAATAAGCTACTGAAATTAAAAATAAGGTCCACCAAGTTGGAGATGACTGCAAGCTTGTGCAAGGTGCCAGAAAGAAGCAGTTGCAGTTACAGTGCAAAGAACTGTATGTGTCTAGTAGGGTATGTTACCTTCAGATAGGAAGAATCTTCTGAACTATCTCCTGTGAGATTTCCAAGTATCTGTAGGTGCCTAGTGTGGCATTTACGCAAAATCAAAGCATGTAAATCCATCATTTGCAAAATCTATCAGGTGCTTAACTTTGATTTTGAAAGTTCTCTAGGTGTTTAAGCTTAGGCGTGTGTGCCATTGGTGTAAAATTGGTGTAAAAGAGCCAGCGAGAAATACTGGCTCTATTCAGCATGCTGAAAACATACCTAATTCATACCAACAGTATAGCTCCTCTTTTCCCAGTTATAAAATACATTCTTTATTAAGGAGTGCTCCTGACCCAAAGTAATTTCTTATCACATCCTTAAAGTTTGCAGATCAAACTTTGGGTCCTGTATGCAAGCGTGTAACAATAATAGAGCCCCTCCCTCATGTACCAGACTCCTTGAGCTCTCCCCGTGGCAGCCCCAGCTGCCTCACTAACCCATCATTGGAGATTTCTTTCTGGGCAGCATTAACAGCAAGAGCTGCAGGAGAAGCTTCATCTGGATCTGCGTCCATCTGCTGAGTCTCCGTCGCCTTGCCTTTGCTGCAGCTCTTCCTCTACCATGCACAACCTGTAATGCAGTGGAACAAAATCAACACGTGGGTTTTAAAGTCCTCAAAACTTTTGGACAAGTGAAAACTGAAATTTATTATCCGGGCGTAAACTTAATTAATATCTCTTCCTTTTCAAGAGTGTGTGAGATTTGCTTTGTCAGCCAACAAAAGCTCTTTGTTTCATGGGTATTTAAGAAGTGGTTGCTATTTTAATTGAAATTCAGTTACGTATTCTGTGTCAGTAGGTCCCAGTTAATCTCATATTTATAACCCTGGTTAAATAAAACCAAGGTTAACTGGATACTGATAGTTTCCAAGGATTTTAGGAAGATAAGGCATACAGTGACTCGAGTATTTTGTTTCTAATAATGCCTCCTTTATTTTTAAGTAACTTGTTTTCTCATAGCCATTTGCCCATGTTTTTTGCTCTTCTTTTATGTATGCCAGCTGTCTGTATAGAAAGCAAAATGGTTGAAAGTTGGTATGTCATGATAATAAAACTGCAATACATTATGGCAAGCTTGTTCGTTCACAGGTATTTTATGTGGTATCATGTTTACCTGTTTGGCAAATGTCTAGATTCAGAGCTGAAAGAGTTTCTGCATGAAAACAGCATTCCTCTGCATTAAAAAAGTCTTCAGTGATTTTTTGAGAAAAAATAGATTCACTTTTCATGGCATTTTTATGCTATGATCAGTCTCAAATATGACTTTCAAGTACGCCTTTCTCTACATCTACTTTCTAGAAGTCTTTCCTAACTTACTTTCTTGGAAGTTTTCCTCACGGCTTCCTTAATTCAATCTGCTGTTTTGCTTTCAGCTTTGTGTTTGTCTACACGGTCTTTCGTAGCCAATAGGGCCTTGGAATAACCCAGACAACCTGTTAGTTTCTCCTCCTTCTTACCTTGTTGGTTTGCATTATCCTGTGACGGAGCAGAGGTGTTTGCTTTACTCCAAAGGAGCTCGGATTGGTGAGAGCAGATGGGCACACGTGTTGTGATCAAGCGGGGTGATCAAGTGCTTTTGTAGAGTCACAGCAGCAAAAGAAAATACTTTGTTATTTATTTTAAATAAATTTATATAAATTTATTTTAAATATGCTTTACAGTGGGGGTGTACATAAATCTGAGGGCTTCTTTTCCTGGATTTGTAAATCATTAACAGAAGAGTATGTGTGGTCAGTATTCAGTTTACGTTTTAAGTAGTGCTTACTTTTACCTAGGGCATGTGGTTACAGCAAAGCATAAAACTGGTAAAGGTTCAAACTCAGCAATATCTCATCTCTAGATGCAAAAATGATACCTCTAATTTTGCTTATATATAGTAATTGTTCAAAATATAAATACTCCTTTTCCTTATAGACAAATCCAGCTACTGAAAAGCAGCTCGTGAACAGGATCTGCTTAAACTAATCTTCTTTCCTGCTTCGCCCTCTTCTCCTGGAGTCAGTCCACTCATGCCCTTTATTTCCTTAAACAGAATTTAAGCGGCTTGTCCTCACCCTTGAAGACTATACAAACTTACTGCAGTTACTCATACAACCCCTCCCTAACCCATGGCTACACTCCCCTCCTCTTTTGTACTATCATGTGTCAAGGTTATTGTTCTGTGCCTATTCCTATCAAATGCATTTAGGTCAATGTAAACTTTGTTTTTCGTCTTTCCTTCCTCAGTGTAAAAAACATTTGAGGGACAAGTTAATACTTGCTCTGGCTGGGACAGGCAGTGAAGGCTTGAATTTATAATCTGAGTTTTGTGATATTCAGGTTTACTTCTTTCACAGAGTTTTTTATGGAAGAATCAGTCACCCCATTCTTGGCTTCCAAGAATGCTTTTATCAACACTTACTACTTCTAGAAATTCTCCCAAACTCCTTCCTAATTTGTAACTTTCTGCTTGGTCATTCTTAGCTTCTAAGGCATTAGCCGTAGGAATGCATCTTAAACTGCAATTTGAAAAATAGCATGTAAAAATGCAATGCTATATAAATTATTTTTAGCAGTAGCTTGTTTAAGAGTACTATATATTGCAAAAAGAGTTTGCATTAGTTCATTTTAATCCTTAAAAATCATCTACCGATACATCATCTTTAAAGAAGACTGAAAATAAAAGTAATAAAGCAAATATTTTGAAAGGAAAGGATATGTTTTTATCTTTTATGATATTTAAGGTCCCTTCCAACTCTAACAATTCTATGATTCTACTACTGGAGCCCTGCTGTATTATCATTTTAGAGTCTTTCTGAACCCATTTGCAGACTTTTTCCACATAAACAGCATGGGTTTAATTAAAATAAAGATGTTACATTTCCTGTGATCTAGGATATGTTCTTAGAGTGCAACTTTTTTGGTTTTTCTCTAGTATTCACAAGTTACTTATATCATACACACATGTTGCATGAGAAAAAGGGCATTGCACTCCCCTTATGAGTAAAAGAATCCATCAACATCAGCAAAACTTTCAAGGCTTATAACCACATAAACACAAGCCAAAAAAAAAAAAAAAGTGGGAAAGCATATTGGAATCTAAAAACCTTTTTGTGTTTTCTGTTGCTGAGTAAAGGCAAGATGCTGCCTTTTCTCTATGTATAAAACTTTCTTGTATCCCTCCCTGAGGAAGGAGTTTCAGTCTCTTGCCATAGTAAAGAGAATACTGTATGTGCTCCCAGGGCCATGAGTAGGTATATTGACCCTTAGGATCTTAGGGACTAAGAATAATGAACTGATAATTAGTTATTGATGTAACTGCATTCACTTCCACAGTTTAAAACCTAAACATTTGTTGTCTAGTTATCTTACTTAACAAGTAAAAAATCTTTATCTAATAAGTTCCGTTTTTCCTGTGCAGGTCAGTTTAGTGAAATGCTAATACTACCCAGTAAAATGTCTCTTATTCTGCAGCTGAAGGTTTAAATGAGCACCTGCAGAATATCTCCATCTGTGGGGAAGGAGACAGTGGCATTAAAAGGAATGGACTACACCTGGGAACATGCAACTCTTATGAAAATGACAATGAAAAATGAATTCCCACCTATACTAGTCTTATTCCCACTTCTACTAATCTTTTTCATCTGAACAATAGGCAGTTGCATCAAGCTAATCTCTTTCTAATCTTGCCAATTTCAAGAAGTACTTTTTCCATAGGTATGAAATGTTCTTGAATCATTTCTTGTGCACACAAGGCTTGAATACATTTCGTTTTAGCAGTGAGTTGGCATTTTTTGTGCTCGCTTATTCTTGTGTTATTTTTGTAGTGTTCATCCCAAACTGGCTAGGGAAGGCTGATAATATTATACCAGTCAAAATGTAAAGTCCTTTTTCTGAGCCTACAGTGAAATCCATCATTTCAACACTGTTCTATTAACAGCCATTTCTCCTGAGAGCATGACAACCCACAGACTGGTTCCCATTCTTTGTTGAACTCCTGGCACTGGTTACCCTACCTCCCTATTTAGAACAGTTAAGTCAAAATACGACTTGGTAATTATCTCACATATATCTATTTTTAATATTTTCATGGAGTTCTAGTCACATTTAGCCAATGTTACTGAAGGAACTCCAGTTCTGGTTTTACAGTCTTTGTTTGCTTGGAAGAGGGAGAAAGGGCCACAGACATCATAGAATGAACATGCAGTTACTGCATCAGAAGGTCAGCCTAAAATTCAGGTAAGTGCTCCAAGAGAGTACAAGTTTTGGATTACAGAGAGTGACAATAGGAAAGCTATAAACAGAAAAGAAAATATGGGCCTGCATTTTCCTGATGGCAGTCTTCCAGTACCTGCAGGGAAGATATTGAGAAGATGAGGCCAAGTTCTTGCTGCAGTGCATGGTAGGAGGACTAAAGACAACAGGCATGTATTGTAGCAAGAGAGGTTCAAACTGATTATAAGGTAGCATTTGTTCACCCTAAGGACAGTCAAGCAGCAGAACATGCTGCCCCAGAGAGGCAGTGCAGTATCCGTCTTTGGAGATTTTTAAGGTAGGAATGGATAAACACAGAACAACCCATTCTGGTCTCACTGCTTTCAGCAGAGGATGGTAGAGATCTCCAAGCTCCCTTCTAACCTGGATTATTCTTTGATTCTATAGTTCTTCACTGTTCTACTTCATTTTAATAGGTCCCATGAAATGTAGGTGACCCTGCTGGGTTTTCTACTCCTTTTGTTTTCCATTTTTATGGCATTTCTTACAATATACTTCCATACAGACACATTGTCTCTTTCTGTGTGCAGTATTTCCTGAATTTAATGATTCCTGTGTGCAAGTCCCACACAGTTACCTCTGCTTTTTGAATTGATCACTAGCAGTGCCCCGAGTAAGAAGTAAAACTTCAGTAACTTATACTTAACTGGTCTTTGTAGTCTTAGCAATAAGACTGACCTGCTACATCTAGCTCAGTGTAATTAACACACGCAGGAGAATATGTGGATACTGTGCTTCCTAACCATAAACCTAGAGTTTGTTTACTGTGTACTAGGTAGCTCCAAATGTTCACAAAATTTCATGGAGTTCTAAACAAACATGTTGTATTTGGTTTTCCACTTTCCTAACGTACACAGCTGTTGTATGTCTAGAGTTAAGGTCAACTAGCTTTTTTGGTTTTCTTACTTATGTTCAGGCAAATACCATTGATTTGTTCTTCAAGACTGTTTTTAGAACATTTCTTTTGAATGGAAAGTTAAACAAGTGTGTGCTTCTGCATATCTAATTTGACAAACAGAGGTAGTTGGCTAATTTCAGTCTCCAAGGATGGTGATTCCACAAGCTCTCCTACGCAAACTTTCACTATTTAATAAGCAGCTTGTGAAATATCAATTAAACTGCTAATTGATTTCTCTCTCTAAAAAATTGCAAAAGACAAGTTGCTTTGTCCCTTTCGCGCTAAAACTGTCTTCTCTTCTTCCTTAATCTCCCCTCCCTTCTGCATGCACACGTGTACAGACACACACACGAAAGCAGACAGAAGTTTTTCTTTTATCTGTCTTCCATAAATCTTTTGACTACTGAAGCATGTCTTCTCTGTTCTTTCACTGCAGGGGTCTAATCTTGATCCCCTTGCATTACCCCTCCACATCTTATTCTGCATCTCATCGGAATCAACAACTCCATCTATCTTCTCTGTGGTGATTACCCATGAAACTACATCTCCAAACCTTTCCTTTTGCCTTTTGTCTGAAGAAAAATACTGGCCTGTCTCTGATTTTCCATTGTGAATGTGTCACCAGCAGAGCAAGCTAGACAGGGTCGAGGACAGTTCCTGATCAGTCAGCCAAATCCTTTGTTTCTCATGTTCTTCCTTAACTACTGCAGAAGGCTGAACCACCCTGCCAGTTAAGCAGCAAAACACTTTTCACATTTGAATTCAAATCTGTTCACATCCAGGCTGTGTTGCACATTACTTTGTGTTGCTGTTTTAAAGCATCATGTTTCCTGCCCACCAAATCTCTTCATGTATTTTACATATGACTTAGCAGCTACTGTACAATAAACAGAAAACTTGGGCAAGGAGAAAGCAAACCTCATTCTTTCCCAACAAAGTATACTGAATACTAACCTAAATACTAACCAGTCATATTCTATTCTGGTTAACTTTTTTCTGTCCCTCTAACTTGCGTTCATTGCCAGAATGGAAACAAGAGGGGCAGAGAGCAATTCTAGCCCAGATTGCTCTATGCCATAGGAAATAAGAGGTTTAGGATTGAATTCCCCTAGGATGAGATGATAATTTAACTTATGCCTCCTTCTTTCTAGGCAAATGACCAAAAAGGTCTATTTTTATCTAAGTGAAGCAATAATTTGTAGTCCAAACTTTTTTTTTAAAAACCTATGCCCTCTTTTCTCAGGTGGCAACCCATAAAATAGACCTGCATGCTCAGAGTGAGCAGAAACACTTTTACAGACTTACTAGAAAAATAAAATAAAAATTACTCTAAAATTACAAAATAATAATTGGAAATTTTGATATGTGAAGCTCCTCTTGGTTTACTAAAGAAGTGAGGCTAACTGATCTCACAATCTGTAGTCCCCATTCCTGCCAATATTGTATTATCCTGTTGCCCAGTATAAATCACATTTAAAAGAGGGTAGAATTCCCAAACAGAATAGAAACATGCAATTTTTCTGAAAATTGTCAAATTAATAGAAAAGAGGGGCCCTCATGTGTTCCTCCTCATGTGGATGAAAAATTGTGCAGAATTTAGTTAACATTGCGTTATATTTGGCAAAAGCCCATTAGACAATCAGCATATGCATGCTGGCCATTCAAGCCAATTCATGTAGAAGGAACCCCATTGGCATAAGTTTGTCTCCAGCCCACCCATACCCTTTCAGTCTCTTGGCCAATGGAGTATCACAGAGGATGTCAGGAAGGAGGAAGCTGGTATTACAGCGTCAAGATGAAACAAATTCTTAGAAAATCAGGCTTTATTAATTCCATGGCTCATGGAAAAACATGGTTTCTTTCCAGTCTGGTCTCAGCTTAATCATGTGTTACTGCCATGTTTTAGAACTTAATTCCTGTTGACTCAGTATTGCAAAACTGTTCCTGAAAGAGCTTTTGTTCTCACGAAGTCATAGACTTACTATATTCAAGGGCACAAAGTGTTAGCAGTGGCCAAGAAATGGTTGCTGCAACTGAGGGCATATGGGATATGTAGTCTTTCTAAGCCACTTGTCACACCCCGGCACCATCAAGGTAGGTCAATAACTCTGTGTAGAATGCAACTATTTGAAAAGAATTTTGTTTCATACCAGCTGTCAGTGATTCCAAACTCATGTCCTGGCTTGAGAAGAAGGATGGTACATAAATCATTACAAAAACTGGCATGAGTAGTCTCTTCCTCTGTGCTGCCATAGTCATGGCTGGCACAGAGCCCATCTCTTCAATTCACAGTGTCCTTAGTCAGGTTCTCCACCCAGACTTCATAACCTAGTACTGCTTTCATCATATAAGTAGGAGGCTTTGCTGGGTTTTAATGTCAAATGTAATTGTATAAGTAAAGCTGCAGGAAAAGCACAGACCTGCATATTTCGTAGATGCTGGAAAGAACAAAGACGCATGTTCCTCAGTTGAGAAGCTTGCTGTCATTCTGAGCTTTTTGCACAGTGATAATCATTAAGATATTCTAGGATGTAATTTCAGTGCAATCACTGCAAATGTCACTCAAATAGAAACGCCAGGCATATAGTTCTTGTTAGGGGTTACCAACCTGCATGCTAGTGGAGGGAGAGAAAAAAAAACAAGAAGTGACAAAGCTTTTATTTTCCATGCAGTTAGCCAAATACAGACAGATGAACTTTCTGAAGAATGACAGTTTGTTTCCAGGTTGAGAATTTGTATGACTTATTTAATGGTTAGCTGTAAAGTCAAAAATAAAGTAGATTGTAAAGGAATTAGGTCATTGGCTGCTGCTTTTGTTATGAACACAGCACCTCTAAGAGGAATCAGATTTTGACTAATGGAAAAATATCATATAAAAGAAAATAAAAAGAGATGCAGGATTAGAACCAGAATTTCCTGAACCTCAGCGCCAGTTCTTATACATATTCACCAGTGGAAAATGAACATAGTGAAGCTCTAATGCAAAGTTCTTCTCAAAGAATCATAGAATGGTTAGAGTTGGAAGGGACCTTAAAGATCATCGAGTTCCAACCCCCCTGCCATGGGCAGGGACACCTCCCACTAGAGCAGGTTGCTCAAAGCCCCATCCAGCCTGGCCTTAAACACTTTCAGGGATGGGGCATCCACAACTTCCCTGGGCAACCTGTTCCAGTGCCTCACCACACTCACAGTAAAGAATTTCTTCCTAATATCAAGTCTAGAACTCCCCTCTTCCAATTTAAAACCATTACCCCTTTGAGCTGGCCTCATAATCTCTCCCTTTCTCAATGAATGGAATTAGTTGTATATTTTAGCTTTGGTTTTGAGTGTTGTCCTGAAAGGTTAGATAGCCTTAAGTTTAAAGCACCTGGAGCGCTGTGTTTGATTCAAGGATACCTAGTAGAAAAAAGACATGAGTATACTGGAGTAAGGCCAACAAAGACCACTGTGGTAATTAAGGGACTGGACCATCTCTCCCATGAGGAGAGGCTGAGTCACCTGGGACTGTTCAGCCAGGAGAAGAGACAGATCAGGGGAATCTCATCAATGGGTGTAAATACCTGATGGGAGAAGTAAAGAAGATGGAGCCAGGCTTTTCTCAGTGGCATCCGGGGAAAGAACAAGAAGCAACGAGCACAAACTGAAGTATAGGAAATTCCTCTTAAACATAAGAAAAAACTTATTTACTGTGAGGGCAGACAAACAGAGGAAAGGGTTGCCCAAGGAGCTTGTGGAATTGCTATCCTTGGAGACATTCAAAACCCAGCTGGACATGATCCTGGGCAGCCTGCTCTAGTTGACCCTGTTTTGAGCAGTGGAGTGGGACTAGACAATCTCTGAAGGTCTTCCAATCTCATCAATTCTGTGAGTCTTTGAAATGTTTACTAAAATTCCTGCCTCTGGGATATTTTTTAAAATTATTTACAACAAAATCACTACTAGCAATTGTTCTGCTCATGAGTAATCCCTTCAATCTAAAGTCCTCAAAGTATCTTGGAAACCTTAATTTCAACCAACATGGAAATTATAAGTGTAGTTAACATACACATCTCAGTCAGATGTGGAGTCTGCCCATTTTTCATGTGGACAAGAGACGTCCAACATGTCAGAGACCAAGCTATTGGCAGAGTTTGGAGCAGAACTCTGGAACTGAGTTCTAATTCTCCCTCTTTTTCCTCTTTCTGATACTCAATTCTGTCTTCCCAACCTCTTGGATGGTACCTGGAAGGCTTGATGTCCTCCATAATTCTCTGCCCTTGACATTTTTTTTTCTTCTCTTACCCACAGATTTGGATAAGACTTGCAGCAGCAAGTCTCTAAACTGAGAGCCTAGTTTTAAAGCCTTTGAACCAATGGAGGTTCCGACCAATTTCACTTGCAGACAGCCTGCAGAAATGCCTCTGATTTTAGCAGTTGCACCCAGTGATTCTGCAATATTTTTTAAGATTATTTTATTGGTGCTAGCAGTACTTCCTGCTGATTGTTTACATATCCAAGTGATATATTTAGCCCATAATCTAGAGTATTTCCCCTGTCAAGGTTCCAAAAACCCAAAGTATTTCTTATCCTTTTTGGTTTCTAGAATGGATTGATTACATCTAAGTATTTAATTCACTGAGTGGCAAAGATGCATTAATTCTGTAAAATAAAATTGACTTCGTATCAGAGTATATACTAGTGAATTTAATTCCAAAGCAAAACTGACCTTGAGAAGCTGCTACTAAGGAAAGTGTTTGCTTCCTGAAGAATTGGAGCAAAAATTGTGTCAAATCAGGAATTACTCCATAAAATTTTACAATTCACATTCATTTAGTGTGCTACTGTTTTAGGAGTCCACTTAATACTATATATTCTACATGTAGCAATTCATATTTTGTAGGTACTATATTAAAAAAAATCCTCAGATGCTATAATACTTAGGGTTAAAGAAAAATCTAAATAAGCCAGTGTGTAACTCCAATTTGTTCATCACAGAAAAGACAGAGAAATCTCAAAAAGTAAGTTCAGATCAATAGGACTGTCAAAGGAGTAAAGAGGTATGAACAGACAGCATAGTAAAGGACTAAGGCCATGTGCTTGATTGCTGAGCCTTGTGAAGTATGAACATATCATTCCTAGAAATTACGCTTGGTAATAACACCAAAAAATAGATTGGTCTGGCCTGTGAAATTCTCATGAGCGTGAGTGAGTTTTAACAGGTGAAATATCAGATGTGTGGCATGTAAACAAAATGTAGTATTAATGATATAAAAATCCATCACATGGAAAAATAGGATAACAAATAATTCCTGAAACACTGATAAGTCCTAATAGCCTTTTCCTGAGTAGAAGAGTCTTGCCTTTGCCACATAGAGGATCTTTGAACTGCTTTCTTCTTGCATCTGCTATTTGCAGTTGTCCCATGGATATATATCGTAAACATATAACAGAGTTTATAGAATCACAGAATGGTTAGGTTGGAAGAGACTTTAAAGATCATCCAAGTTCCAATCCCCCCTGCCATGGGCAGGAACACCTCCCACTAGAGCAGGTTGCTCAAAGACCCGTCCAGCCTGGCCTTGAACACTTCCAGGGACAGGGCATCCACAGCTTCTCTGGGCAACCTGTTCCAGTGTCTCACCATCCTCACAGTAAAGAATTTCTTCCTAATATCAAGTCTAAATCTCCCCTCATTCAGTTTAAAACTGTTACCTGTTGTTCTATAGCTACTCTCTCTACTCTTTTCTGTAGGCCCCTTTTAAGTATTGAAAGGCCGCAATAAGGTCTTCTTGGAGCCCTCCCTTCTCCAGGCTGAACAACCCCAACTCTCTCAGCCAGTCTTCACAGGAGAGTTGCTCCATCCCTCTGATCATCTTCGTGGCCCTCCTCTGAACATGCTCCAACAGGTCCATGTCTTTCCTGTGCAGAGGGCTCCAGAGCTGGATGCAGTAGTCCAGGTGGGGTCTTTAATACTAAGCCCAAAGTAAATATTCATGTATATCTAGTCTCACAAATGTATCTGATCAGAATGTGATCCTGTAAAAGGAATCACAGCGTTTGTTTGCATTTTAAACGTTGTAAGTTATTTGAGGACATGGTGATTCAAGACTGAGTGTTAAAATGAAAAGGAGTAAGTGTAAGCTAGTAAATAAGTAAACTAAGAATAAATGGTCATACTTTGTATAGCGACATGGTTATTATTGTGCACTTGCTGATTTGGAGATTTTCTGTTTGTGTATACTCTTGTATACACATAATTGTGAAACTATTCTAGGTATAGGCAGGTATAAAAAAGTAAGCACTCTTGCTCAAATCAGAGTTTTCAAGACCTAAAAAAGAGCCCCTGACCCTTTCCTTTCATGTGCTTCTGTGCATAGATCAGTATTTTCAATTACGACTTTCACCTTTCAAAGAGTGAATTTTGTTTAAAGCAGGTAAAGAGTTGAGCAATAAATTAGAATTGGAAACTGAAATAGTGGAGGAGATTTTGAAATAAAATGTGCATCAACAACTTGTGGAACCAGTGTCCTTTTGCACCACTGGAGGAGGAATACCAGAAATCTCTATTAAAAAACCTGTCCTCTTGATTTGCTTTTCATATCAAAGACAAAATAGTCTGTGAGAAGTGGCTAAGTGTTACTGTGTTTAACCCTCCAACAACAGGGGCATTGCCTGTCTCTTGTCTGTACAGGATAACACAGCATTCTGACTGCACTTACAGCTCCTGTCCTGTGTTCAGATCTGTACCCCTGTGGATCTCAATCTGAGTAACTCTGGATGCCTGTCCTGAGTAGCTCACACTGTAGTCCAGAAGGGAGACATGGGGTTTGCATCGGAAAGCTGCTTCAGTGGCAGTAGGCTTCTGAAGCAGTTTGGGAACATTGCAGAGGTGGCTGTTGAACTGAGTGTGTCCTTAGCGTATGTTGTTCAGCAGCTTTTACTATGGAGAAGAACTGATCTGTATTATCGAAGAGGTAGTCATTTTTTTACCTGTCAGCATACTTCATAGAAGGTAGCTATGTAAATGAAAAGATGGCAAATGTTTAAATGTGGCTAGGACTCTGAAAGTGAGGTAAAAATCAGTTTGAAGAAATCTGAGTAAAAAAAGCAGAAAAAAAGTTTTTATAACCAAATGAACTTCTATGACTCAGCTGCTCTACTTATTTCTAAAAGGTATGTTTATATTACAAAATGCCTCAATTACCTACACATATTGTCTACAACTAATTTGTCCTCCTAAGGTCCTATTGCTATTTGTGCTGTCTTGAAAGACCATCTCGAGGCAACCCTCAAAACCTGTTCTTCACCCAGATAGCAATTTTTGCAAGCTGAGTCCCCTACACTCTCTGAGCTACACCTGGGGCAAAACTCCAGGGAGAAGGAAGGAAAAGTGTCACTTTTTACCCACTTTCATGGTTCATAGAGCTCTAATAGTTTTTGTTTTCTTGAGCTTCTTCACAGCTGCTTTGTTCTGTGAGCTGGGGACAGCCTTCTAAGACTGTTATATTGGCAGCCTTGTCAGAGTGTAGTGATCCTTTTCTCATGTTCTCTGAAGGATGCGCAGATTTCAAGTGGAAGAATACCTTAAGGGAGGCAGAGATCTCACTATTCTTGCTCAAGTTTCCCACTATGCCCAGTTAAACAAACAATCTGAATTGGATTTGAAAGTCTGGTGCCAGTGTCTATTAAACAGCGTCAGTTCATATATTCAACATACTGTCAGTGGAGCAACTCAATGCTTAAATTAAAAGAGAAATATAAAACATGGTTGTGTTATTCTTTGATTATTTTTCTATTTAAATTATATAAAATATGTTAGGGCAAGCAGCCAAGAAGATGCAGGCATATGACCATAAAAGGCATCACTGAAAAGGCAACTTGAAAGGATGCAGGTAACAATAATGACTGAAGGTGTGGATCCAAGTTTCAATAAAAATGACTTTTATATCAAGTAAAAAGGTCAGCCTTTATGCAAGCAAGGATTTAAAAGCCTGTGTTGTTATTACCTAAAGTAAAACCCACAGTTACAGCATTCTTTCCTCCTGCCATTTCATAAATGTCAGCATAAGGTTTTTATTTCAGGGATTGTCGAAGAAATATTGTGGTTTAAACACAAAATGGATGTTTTTACCATTTGAAATATGATTGGGTAATTGGATGCTTACAAAAAATTACTAATTGAAGTTTATTTTAATGGGATATAAAACAAAATGGGTTGATGTTAAATACAGATTACATTACCATACTTAAAATTATTTCAGCTGTTTATAAGACTTACTAGCTTGCTGCAATTTACCATGAAGTCCACCATACAAAGGGCAAGCATGAAGGTTCCTGTTGCTTATGCCTTCTCTTTGATTCCTTGTAAATATCAAATAGTTCTAAAAGAAATCTCATTGATAGTTCAAATTTATTACCTTCACATTTTCTTTTTTTTTTTTTTTTTTTTTGACATTTGTGTGAGACAGCCTTTGTCCAATTGAAACATGCAGATCTGACATTTCAGATGCTTGGGCATAAAGTCGTCTTTGTCTACCTACAGTTATTGAAACTGAATTTTAGTCAGTTTTCTTTTAGGTGAAAATCAGATGGGTTTGCTTGCAAGCAGTTCTGAATTGACCACTCCAATACCCCACCTTCATACCTTTCCCTTTGGCCCCTAAACTGGATGGCGGTTTTGTAATCTTGAAGAAGCATGCCATTTCAAAGGCAGAGGGCTCCAGTGTTGACTCCAGTGTTCCAAGGTGAAGTCATTACCCTGTATAACAAGGTTTATAAAGCTTGATAGTTATCGTTCACTCCATAGGTCTAATCTGAGACTGAGTGCAAAGAAGGAAAAATTTCACAGCCACTGGAGCTATACAGCACACAGTGAATCAAGAACATTTACAGAAAAAAACAGGTGTAACCACATGCACTGATACAGCTATAACTAAAAGCCCTTAATTTCTGAGTCTTTTTTTCACCAAATAACAGGAATGTACGGAAGAAAAGTGTTAAAATAGATTTTGCTGTAGTACAGAATATATTTTTTATTCTTTGAAATCATTTATCCTCCAAATTCTGTTTAGTAACTATTTCTTCACTATTTAACCAAAAAGTGTGCAAACTCCACAGAGGAGTAGGGCAAACTGACACATTCATGTTAATTCTAATTGGACATGTTTGGTGTTACAGCAGAGGTAAAGGAGAGGCATGGCATTCTTGTGTCCTTAGTATGTTGAAACTAAACACTATCCATAGTCCAAAACCTAATATCCCATATTTAGTTAATCTGTATTCATGGAGCCATTTGTTTGCCTTTGCTGCACCATGAAGATTTCTCTCTCTTTGCAAAATGGATTTCTTCAAGTATTTTCTTGACACATGTTTTATTTACTCTGTCAGAGATGCAAATATTACCTTTTAGAAATGCATTCATCAGTAGAAGACACAATATTGTCCGTGGAGTTTCTAAGGAACAGAGCAAGCAAGTTAATGAATGAATGGGTTAATGAATGAATACATTAATAAATTTACCTTTAACCTCCAGAGATTGCAGTGTAAGTCTTTATGCTGTAAACAAGTACATAAAAGTCTCACAGCCTGCAACCTCAGGTTCACTTCCTTATACTGCAAACGAAATGAAAAATCCAAAACGATTCACCATGACTGAGAAACTCCAAGGAATAGCAGCCTGGCATGAAGATGGGGCATAGATCAGGTTAGTTCTACACTTCATTCAGTTTATATATTCATCATGAAGAAATTAGAAGGGAAATCCGTACTCCTGATGAAAGGGTGAATTCAGTTTCTTCAGAATGCATATTGCAGCTTTCAGGACCTTCAGTATTCTTCCACTGCAAAACTGTGATTAAATAAAGATATTTTTGCTGGAAGATGAGCATCTATGTGGAATTTAACACAGCTGTGATACAGCAGTATTGATACTTTGGCACGTAGGAAGTTCAAAGTAGTTTGAATATTTGACTTTCTTTAATGAGACATTCCTCATAAGGAAGCTGTGTGGTTCTTACTGACATTAAAGATTAATGCCACCTATGAAAACACCTGTAGAAAATAATCTGTTTATAAAATGTGTTAAACACTAGTCTGGTCAGGAATTAGGTACCGGAGGAAATCTACGAAATGCCACCAAGATTAGAGCTGGGCGTGATAACAATACTTCTCTGCATATCCACATATTTCTGTATCAAAAGTAGTATAATGCTTTAGGTTAGAAGTGCCAAAAGGTAAATTATTTTATGCTTAGGAAAGTGAAGGTTGAAGGTTAAATATTATTTTATTCCCATTATTGTCAGCAATTTCTCTCAAGTGATTGTAAGAGAGGATTTTTCCCTCAGTTGCAGATTACCAGGATAGCGTTGTTTCATTCCTTTAGCTAACCCTTGTGCCACTTGATCTGTACGCAGCATCAGTGGTAGCCTTTAGAATGCAACCACAAAGCTCTTTTATCAACAAGTTTGAAGCTCAGGGAATATGCTTGAGAAATGTTAATGTTCACAAATAATAGGTCATTGAGTGCTTATATCAGTTTGTTTGGAGTAGTAATTTTCGATAATTGTGTTCTTTTACAGAGTAACTCTACAGTCATTTAAGCAATTCTAGTGTAAATGCACAAAGGTATTCAGAAAAAGATAAAGAAACAACTACTTTTACAACCCCATACTGAGGACCTCCTGAAAAAGAGAAGACTGAAACAGAAAACAATTATTTGTCCAATATTTTTCTCTGCTTCCAATGATATTGTTAATTACTGACCATATTTGTGATTGAACAAGAACATTTATTCCCCTGCAGCCAGGTTCTTTCTGTTACAGTCTTACCACAGTCATAAAGCTTTGAAGAGAGACTCCAGACACACTCAGCCAAAACGGACTGTCTCAGTGAGAGGGAATAAAGGAAATGTGCTAGACCTAAGGTCACAGCTTTCTTCAGCATCACCTTACTGATGCTTGCAGGCATTAGGATCCAGCAGATGCTTCTGCTCCCCCCAACCCTATTGTCTGTGTTCACCAAGAAAATGCTATTTGGGGATGGCATCCAGTGGATGGAGCTTTGAAACCCAAAGCGGATGTTGGAATACATTCTAAATTACAACTTTGACCCTTTACTGCCCAGTGTGACCAGATTATTTGTTTTTTCCCCCTTCTGTGTCCTTCCTCATTGTCTCTTCCCATCAGATTCAATTCATAAACCTTTCACACTTTTCTCTGTTACTGTGTTCAATTTGCCACTTTCAAAGTACTGTTCCTTTGCTTCCTGTAAAGTCTTACTCATTTTAGTCCCTTCACAACAAATTCCCCCACCTCTACACCAGCATCTACGCCAGCAGATCCAGAGAGGTGATTCTGCCACTTTGCTCTGGTGAGACCTCACCTGGAGTACTGTGTGCAGGTCTGGAGCCCTCAATATAGAAAGGACATGGACCTGATGGAGCGGGTCCAGAGGAGGGCCACTAAAATGATCAGGGGGTTAGAGCACCTCTCCTATGAGGACAGGCTGAGGGAGCTGGGGTTTTTCAGCCTGGAGAAGAGGAGGCTCCGGGGAGACCTAATAGCAGCCTTCCAGTACCTGAGGGGGGCCTACAGGAAAGCTGGGGAGGGTCTGTTTACAAAGGCCTGCAGTGACAGGACGAGGGGCAATGGTTTTAAGCTGGAGAAGGGGAGATTTAGATTGGATATTAGGAAAAAGTTCTTTACTATGAGGGTGGTGGAACACTGGAACAGGTTGCCCAGGGAGGTGGTTGAGGCCCCTTCCCTTGAGATATTCAAGGTGAAGGTCAATGAGGCCCTGGACAACCTGGTCTAGTTGGAGGTGTCCCTGCTGACTGCGGGGAGGTCGGACTAGATGATCTTTGGAGGTCCCTCCCTGCCTGGACGAATCTATGAATCTTCCACCAGAAATGTCAAAATAGCAAGACATTTCATGCCATTGCATTGCTCATTGAAATTCTTTGTATAATTAAAGATTATCAGAAATTTTTCACATTAACAATTTTTCATTGGAAAAAAAAGTTATAATAAAACTGTAATTATTTTCTTAGATTTCAGAAAATGTTCTACTGGAAAATCTCAAAATGCTTTATGTTGATATCTGGTGATATTTGTTAATTCTGGAATTTTGAAAATTTGCATGCATTGGCTTTCGTTGAAAAAGAATTTGTGACATTCTGAAATGACATTTTGAAGTTAATTTTCTAAAACTGATTCTTCATATGCAGTTTCCAGTTTATGAGGTATTTTGAAAATATTTTGAACCTAAGACAGTGGGATTCTATCTTTGTTCTCAGGACTATCATAATAAATACGATTTGAATAATGATTAATTGTTGTAGAAATACTTGGGTGAACGTAGTTCTCCTGATTAATGCAAGAGATGAGGTCAATTCTATCATGATCCTTTCCAATCAAGCCAGTGCTTATGGCACTATTGTAGCTTTGGTAAAAAACATGTTTTATGTCAGTCTTATTATGTAGGGAGGCGTCACCAGTTCATGGTATCACTTCCTGATGAAAGCAGTCATGAAAGCAGAATAAAATTTGCTGGTAGGATAGAACTGTGTATTTTGATGTAGTACCAAGCAGTAGAAATCAGAAAAAGTGGAGGAAGGTTTACTTTCATTTAGTGATCATAACCAAAAATTTTCTTTTAGAACTACGCTTACTTTTAAATGTGGCACATTTGCATAATTTTTAAAATGTCTCTGTGAAGTGATCTAGATCTATATGGCAGCTTGTATTTTGGGAGAATTCTTCTGCTTAGCCAATCTTGAGACAAACTGTGTTCCCAGCGTGCACACTGACAACCAGATTTCTGTCCTCTCTAAAACAGGAAGCAGTTATTGAGCTCCATCTTTAAACTACATTTCACCTTATGTGATGGTTGAGTAACTTCACTGCAAACATTATTTCTGCCATATTCAATTGTATGTTATCTATGCCATTTAATATATGCACACAAGAAAGAAACCATTTATCGCCCTCAATTAAATCTGATCCTCTGTAACAGCATAATGCCAAATAATTTCATGGCATTTTTATTGTTCTCATTAGCCTTACTGAAATGAAGCCAAACAAAAGAATACCTTTGTAACTGGGTAATACAGCTTCTTACCTGGTCTCCAGGTGATACAGACCATTCTTAATGCTAGTTGTAAAAATATTCTACTTTGTTTCAAACTGTTTAAAGATAAATGATTTTGTAAGAAATAGCATGATGAAGTTAGTTATTTCAAAGTTATTAATTTAATGTATAAATAGATTTCTTCTTTTGGCGGGTAAGTTGCGCACTGAAGCTCAGCTAAATTATTTCTTCACAGCATAGTGTATTCATATGGAATGACAAAGAACAGTTACTTAAGCATAGTGGCTTTTTTGGTAAAACATTTAATTTCAGTCTGTTATAGTCAGCTTCAGCTAAATCAGGTAGCCCCATGGATGTGAGGCTGCTGTAGGTCCATATGCTGAGGTTCTGCCAGCAGTGAAGCAGAGCAGCTCCTGATGGGTGGGCACATGGACACAATAAACACACACAGAGGCCGTACATCAACAAAGACACAACATACATGATTACATGTATTTGTGTGCATTTGCACCAAAAAAAGTGGATCACTCTAGTAACTGGTCTTACATGCCCTCTTGACCCAGTAGCTGGCCCCAGATCCTCTGGTGTCCCCAGCTGTGTGGAGTACAAGCCTGAAGGTTTGCGATCCCACTCCTTACTGGCTAAACCAGCTGAAAGTTCACTACTGACCAAATGTACCCACTCAGATCAGAACATACCCAGACGGAAGATAGTCAGAAATAGGACTCGGTGAGAATATAGGGTAGACTATGGTGACCAGCCACACATCTTGGTCAGACAATCCGCCAGGTTACACTTAACTGACCTCTTTATTCCCCTTTTCACCTTATTTTGCCATGCTTGTTTCTCCCCAGTCCACTTTGATCCCTCCCTTTCTTCTACAAATTCTTTCCCCCCATCATCCCTTAATGAGTCCTGTGCCTCCTTCAGCCTGTGAGCCATATGGGGAAGGGGATTTGTTTGGTTGGCTTCTCCTGCTGGGTTCAACACAAGGAACAATGGTCTGACTGTGTTTTGGTAGTCTTAGGCATGACCCATTCCACGTGCCCCATTTTTACTGATTAGGCTGTTAGGGTTCCTCCCCCAAAGTCCCATCAATTTTTATCTGATCCTGTCCCAGCCTTTGCATAGATGGTGATTAGCCTTTAATCACATAGCCTAGCACAGTCTACTGGAAAATCTTAAGCTGCATCCTAAACTGCTACAAAATTTTGTGCTTTTATTGAAACAGGTAAAGGAAAGAGGGTATGGTAGCATGGTATTTTACCGTAGTTGCTATTGCTCTCAATGTTTAAATGTGTTGACTTAGAGTGTCAGTACATGAATCAACTAATACAAAAAATGATTTTTTTTTTTGTTCTGTATGTTTTAGGAATAAAGTAGTGATACTTCCAGTAACATACTAATCCTGGAATTTCTTTTTCTCTTGCAGATTATCAAGTGAACTGACATTCATGAAAGAGAGGAACAAAAATCTTCATCGCACACATGAATCCTTTAGGTAGGAAATTGGACTTTATATTTCATGACTATGCTACATATAAATTACATTTAAAATTATTATAGCAACATAGAATCATAGGATAGAATCATAGAATTGTCTAGATTGGAAGGGACCTTTAAGATCATGTAGTGCAACCATCAACCTAACTCTGATAAAAACCATCACTATACAATGTCTCTAAGCGCTATGTCTACCCATCTTAAATACCTCCAGGGATGGTGCCTCAACCACTTCCCTGGGCAGCCCATTCCAATGCTTAATAACCCTTTCAGTGTAAAAATTTTTCCTAATATCCAATCTGAACCTCCCCCGGTGCAATTTGAGGCCACTTCCTCATGTCCTATCAACTGTGACTTGGGAGAAGAGACTGACCCCCGCCTCTCTACAATCTCCTTTCAGGTAGTTGTAGAGAGTGATAAGGTCTCCTCTCAGCCTCCTTTTCTCTAGGCTGGACAACCCCAGCTCCCTCAGCCTCTCCTCATAAGACTTATTCTCCAGACCCCTCACCAGCTTCATTGCCCTTCTCTGGACCCACTCTGGCACCTCAATGTCTTTTTTGTGGCAAGGGGCCCAAAACTGGGCAGAGTGCTTGAGGTGGGGCCTCACCAGCGCCAAGTACAGGGAGATGATCACGTCCTGAGTCCTAACCATGCTGTTCTTGATACAGGCCAGGATGCTGTTGGCCTTCTTGGCCACCTGGACACACTGCTGGCTCATGTTCAGCTGACAGTCGACCAACAACACCAGGTCCTTTTTCTGCCACACAGCTCTTCAGCCACTCTTCCCCAAGCATGTAGCACTGCATGGGGTTGTTGTGACCCAAGTGCAGGACCTGGCACTTGGCCTTGTTGAACCTCATATCACTGGCCTCGGCCCATCAATACAGCCTGTCCAAATCCCTCTGTAAAGGCTTCCTACCCTCCAGCAGGTCGACACTCCCACCTAACTTGGTGTCATCTACAAACTTACTGAGAGTGCACTCAATACCCTTGTCCAGAAGATTGATAAAGGTGTTAAAAAGAACTGGCTCCAGTACTGAGCCCTAGGGGACACCACTCGTGACTGGCTGCCAACTGAATTTAACTCCATTCACCACCACTCTCTGGGCCCAGCCCTCCAGCCAGTTTGTAATCCAGTGGAGAGCACTTCCATCTAAGCCATGGGCAGCTTCCATTGTCATGGAAGAAGATCAGGTTTGTCAAGCAGGACCTGCCTTTCATGAACCCATGCTTGCTGTGCCTGATTGCCTGGGTGTCCTTCATGCGCCACATAATGGCACTCAGGATGATCTGTTCCATGACCTTCCCAGGCACTGAGGTCAGACTGACAGGCCTGTAGTTCTCCAGATCCTCCTTCTGGCCCTTCTTGTGGATAGGTGTCACATTTGCTAGACACCAGTCAGCTGGGACCTCCCCAGTTTGCCAGGACTGCTGGTAAATGATGGAAAGGGTCTCAGTGAGCACTTCCACCAGCTCCCTCAGTGCCCTCGGGTGGATCCCATCTGGCCCCATAGGCTTGTTTAAACCCAGGTGTTGGAGCAGGTCCCTCACCACGTCCCTTTGGATTACGTGGGCTTCATCCTGCTCCCTGCCACTATCTGCTAGCTGACGGGCTTGGTGCTCAGGTACAACCAACTCTACTACTAAAAACTGAGGCAAAGAAGACATTAAGTACCTCAGCTTTCTCTGCATCTTTTGTCACTGTTACCTTCCACATCCAATAGTGGATGGATATTCTCCCGAGTCCTCCTCTTGTTACTAATAAATTTATAGAAATTCTTTTTATTGTTTTTAACATCCAAGGCCAGATTAAGTTCTAGTTGGGTTTTGGCCTTTCTAATCTTTTCCTTACATAGCCTTACAACACCTTTGTAATCTTCCTAAGTGGCCTGCCCCTTTTCCAGAGGCCATAAACTCTCCTTTTCTCCCTGAGCTGTGACCCTACCTCTTTGCTCAGCCAGGCCAGTCTTTTCCCCCGACAGCTCGCTTTATAGCGCATAGGGACGGCCTGCTCCTGCGATTTTAAGACTTTCTCATTGAAAAACGTCCAGCCTTCCTGGACTCCTTTGCCCTTCGGGGCTGCCTCCCAAGGGACTCTGTCAATCAGGCTCTTGAAGAGACCAAAGTCTGCCCTCCAGAAGTCCATAGTGGCAGTCCTGCTGACTCCCTTCCTTTCTTCCCTGAGAATTGAGAACTTTATCATTTCATGGTTGCTATGCCCAAGACAGCCTCCAACTGTCACATCCCCTGCAAGCCCTTCTCTATTTACAAGCAGCAGATCCAGCAGGGCTCGTTCCCTAGTCGGCTCCCTCACCAGCTGTGTCAGGAAGTTATCCCTGATACACTGCAGTAAGCTCCTAGGCTGTTCCCTCTTGGCTGTATTGTGTTCCCAGCTGATATCTGGTAGGTTGAAGTCTCCCACCAGGACAAGGGCAAGAAATCAAACATAAGGACTGTGGAGCTGGGCTTGTTAGTTGGTAGAGATGAACTTCCATCACATTTCAAGAGCAATTTTCAAGTTCTAATGTAAATGCTAACTTTGAAACTGTAAAATTTTACTCTTTACAGCTTATGTAAAAGACTGTTGTGAAAATAATAATCCTAAATGTACTGACCACCAGGGAAGAAAATAGAATGTTCAGGAGTTGTAAGACTGGTAGAGGAAGATTGCTATTGTTACCTAAATCATGTTTTCTTGGGAAAACAAAGGGAGTAGAGGTAGTATTCAGAAAAGGGGAAAAAAAACACCTAGTAGGATCAGTTTTTAGCTTTGGTTATATTTCTAGTATGAATCTAAGCAAAGTACTTCATCATTCTTTGTCTTAGTTCCCCATGTATAAAGTAGGGATAATGGTGCTTTCTTCTTTTTGTCTTGGCTTTTCTTGTCAGTTTAGATGTTGAGAGTTTTGAAAAGAGTTTCAGGCTCAGTTCTGTAAAATCAATAGGAGTTAAGTGCATGAATACTTTGATTGAGAAGTAAGTGTCTAAGCTGTTGTCAAGAATCTGGGATTTCATGATTTTTCTTTTTTAAAAATTACTCAAGTCTTTCAGACTGAGAAGCACATTCCTACAGGTGAGAGAAGTTGTTTCATTCATCATAACATGTTGACTGCTAGTCAAAGGAAGGACTACAAAGGGTCATTAGGAGAAGGTTTATTTAGGAGAGAAATTTAGGAAAAACATATTAGAAACCCTCACATAGTCTTCTCAGGTGAAATCTGAAATAACTTGTAGGTGCTTCCAGTTTATACAACACAGAAAGATGAATGCTTGATCCCAAGAAATTACCTGGATGTCTAGGTCCCCTTACATGACCAACAGCAGGAACTAAGCAACCTTACAAAGGACCCTACAAAACCTATGTGCTAAAAGTAGCCTCCTGGAATCAGTAATAAGAAATTTAGACCAGACACATGCCTGAACTCCTTGCCTTCTCTGGAGCCTATTCATCTCCGTGAATGCCGTATTGGGTGCCTGAGGGATTCAGAATCTGGAGAGTTCCAATTAGGGCTCATTCAGAGAGCAAAAGCAGAGCTCCAGACATGCTGCCCATCCACAGCTTCAAATTTGCAGTGTAATCCCAACTATCACTGTCATTCAGAAACACATCAGTGACAGCGATGCCCAAGTCTTGGTTAGGGACATATATCAGTGCTGGCATTTGAGAACTTGGCATGGGAAGGCAGACTCATGCAATGTTCTCAGTATAGTTGAATGTATGGCCAGTAGGATTCTGGGTGGTCTAACAGACTGTTACATTCTACATTCTGCTCTTTATTTGTACTTGGTTTCATACAAGTGTAGTTCAGCCTTTCAAATGGTGACGAACTGTGGCGTTTTGAGACTCATTAAACTGCCTCTCCATAGGCCTGAAAGATGGACGTTGTTTATTGTCATAACCAGTGGGAACGTGAATCTTGTTCAGTACAGATTGATAAAGTACTTTTGGCTTTAGATTTCTTTAGCAGCACAAGCAAAGCCTGTGATCGCCATAATGTCATTGCCAGTGGGTGCTATACAGTTTTTCCCCTTCCTGCAAGCCTGAAAACATTGCAGATAGAAATTTTTTCCACCTGTGCAGAACTGAGTAAAGACTTCTCTGTCTGTCAATCTGAAGACATTTGTCCTTCAGCATAGCCAAAAAAGAGAGAGAAAAGAGTGTAAGAACTAGAACTCAATTAGGACAAGGACATTTTTCTCTCAACCCTGCTCCACAGCACCTGATTTCAGTGTTGGTATTTAATGTTAAGACTCGTCTAATAGCATTGTAAGCACAGTGTTCAAACCTACCATTTCATAATATTATTAATTACAGAGTAGGGTTATTTTACAGGAATATCTAACTCTTCCTGCATTCTAAAACCCAGTAATCATTTCCATTTCCATTAAGGTGTACTGTTTTCTGGGGTGCAATTGTGCAGCTGTTGATACTATATAACAGCTGCATTAAAAAAGAAGATTCAACTCTAATGTCAGAATGTGATAACTTCATTGGAATTAAAAAAAAACCTTCAAAAAGGAGGCATGTGATCTTCTAATATCAGTTGCTCAACCCTTGGTTTTGCATGACGTTCTGGCAAATCAATGGTCACTGTCTGCTTTATAAATGAATGTATTCAGTCCCAAAAGTGAGGCATCCTCTCACAGCAACTTCAGTAATGCTAGTTACCCTTTTGTGAAACCATTTTCACAGGCACAGATAGGGGAGATGCACTTTTGATATAGTTATGACAAAGTGGGCATTCTTTTTTGTATTAAAGCAAGTGCTTTTAAAAAACAAGACATCTCTCCAGAAGCCTTATAAACGATATTTGAACCACAAAAACCAAATACCAGGCAACTATGGAAACATAGGCACTGGAACAAATGGAATACAGTTAATACGCCTGGAGCCTCTTGGCTATTTCTCTGCTGTTTACATTCCTTCAGAATGCAAATATCAGAATGAAGCTTTTCTAAGAGGTTTTTAAGCATGATCTTCAAGTAAGAGGTTCTGATAATTCTTTAATAGAAAATATTTTGAAAGCGTTGAATCCTAAATGTAAAATAGGACATACAGCAACTGTTTGTAATTCAAGTATATAACTTGAATCGAAACACTGGCATGGCAAGCATATATTAGATCATGAAGTCCAGTCCTCAGCTACCACAAAGTACTATGTCATATCTATTTCATAATAGATCAGACTACCTGGGAAAACTAAACGGGATTTTTGTATTTGGTAGACTATTCCAGAAACTCACTGCTGTGATGGTAAATTTTTTCTCTAATTTTGGAGCTAATTATGGCCATCTGTTCTGTTCCAACATTTGCTAGATGTTTACACATTCTTAATTTCCTTCTTTTGATGCTAATCTCCTGCTATGCTTATAGAATACAGGCATCTTTGCGTGGAATAAAAAGCCGATTCCTTAAATCTCCATCATGAGACAGCCTCTGTGTCCCCTGCTCATCTTTGTAGCTGTGTAGCTGTGTTCTAAGTCTGTTCTAGAGAGGTTAACCTGGACTTTTTTCCCCCCAAGTAAGGTGACCAGAATTGTACATAGAGTTCAGTCTGTGGCACTAATAGGTCCGTATTCCTCCCCTGTATCTCTCTTATTCTTATTCAACCAGAGTACAGAAGGGGTTCATGATCATCTCATTTTTAAAATACAAATGTTCACAAGAAAAAATACTTGGTTTTAAATTCATTCATTTCATCCTATTTCTATTAATTTGGTTCTTTAGGTCCTCAGTTTCCAAAATTATCCCATTTTCCTTGTGGAGTGCTCTAATACAGCTCTTTCTTGATGATGCCTCTCTCTTTTGTCATAATGACAAATTTCATTCTTTTACTTGCTGTAACCAGTTTTTCTTATCTGTCAATGCTGCACACAGAAAAGATACATCTGTAAAAGTAAAAAAAAAAATAATCATGGTACGAGTTCCCCATAAGGAAGCACAGTATGAGTCTCAGTTTGAAAGTGTCGTATTTTGCAAATGTTCCAACTACTTTTAGAAATAATAAAATATTGTAAGTGGTATCATACATACATGAAATAATTACTGTTTACAGTTCATTATTTCACCTTCACTTGAGAAAAATGTGTCTTGTTCTTGCATTGGCTCAGTGGTCTGTGCTCCATATTATATAACACAGCTCATTTCTGAAGTTAAACACTAGTGTTTGTAACTGCTGTTTGTTTACAGTCATAAAATCTGCACCTGCTTACACAAAACTGGAATTTATATTTATATGGTTTGCTCTCCCCTACTGTATATGCACAGATTGCTGTAAGTGAGTTTAAAACTAACCCAGACGTGATTTTGCAGCCAGTAGCTCAGTTACATGCGTGAAACGTGCCTGGATATTCAGAAGTGGTATATGGAAATGTAGCAAACTGTTGTTCTTCTCCACATTGTCCAAAGCAAACATGGCTTAGACTCAGTTAAATTAACTGACGCTTTCCTTGCCTTTGTGCTTGAAAAACATTTATATGCTGATGGATTATAGTTTCTTGATACAGAAAATGAATTGCATAATGAAAATTGAGTCATCACGCAAAGAATTCTGCCTCAGCAAAGAGACAGCTTGTTTCCACGCTGTGCTACACTAAATGGGTTTCAAGCATACAGATACCTATCAGATGTGCTTGGTATGAGTGGGAAGGTGAGGTAAGGAGTTTCCTATTTAGAGAGTAGATTGTTCTTCTTTAGTTTCAAAGAGTGAGGTTGACTACTGAGAATCAAATATCCGACGGGAGTTGCCGTCTCCAACAGGAAGCATATTGGTGGGAGAAGCAGGAGGTTTGCTTTAAGCTATTTTGTCTTTTCTTTAGGCTAAGCAAACAGATTTAGCAACAACGCGGACTCCTGATCACCCTGAGCTGTAACCTGAGTTCTGAGGACATCTAGTGGTGTCAGCCCACTGCAGGGACTGGGTCTTCACAGCTGGTGGCTTCCCACTTGCACCTCTGTATTTCAGCCTCTGACCTTTACAGGCTGAAGAAAGAGGAATAATTGCATCCCATCTCGCATTTTCACCTGATAAATTAACTGCGAAGTTAGGCTACTTTTTCCCTGGTTTTTGTTTATTTGTTTGTTTTGATTTGTTTTGATTTGTTTTGTTTTCTCTGCTCTTGGCATTTCCACTTTACTGCAAAATCAAATGCAGTAAAAACAATGAGTTGAATTCTTCAACTCAGGTGGTCCTGAATTCAACATTGCCAGTCCCAAATATTCAGAAGTCATGAGATTAGCTCAAAAATCATAAATTTCTAAATAAATTTTGGATATTTTCTGTTTTTCTTCCACTTTCAGGACTTTCAGAGTTCAAATATGTTGAGGTCTTCTTTATGCCACCAGGGACAAAAGTGTATTTTTTGTTGCTAAGAGTCTGATTTCTCAGGTAAATTAATGAGTCTAAAAGTTAGAGCTTTAAGAAAAGCCAGTATCCCAAGATGCCAAATAAATATGCAAAATTTGTTAATGTTATGGAATTGTAATCCTAGCACTACTAACAATTTGAAGACTTTTAGGAAGATGCACTAACTACTCTTGAGATTCAGGTTTTCTACTTCTGAAGTGGAACTGTAGGAGTTGCTCCACCTTTTTGAGAAATAACAAGAATGAATTACCTGCAATTCAAAAAGGACTTTGATCAAGCCAACATATTACATGTTAAGCATTGTTATTGACTATTGCATCATGGCCTATTTTTCAGTGAGCCCTTGATCTGATATTTCCTCCTGAGGAGAAGCAGACATCATGAAGCGGAAATTGACATCATCAGTTCCAATTATTTTGCTACTTGCTCTGACTGCAGTGGGTCTGACTGGTAAGTACACCACTTCCAAAAACACTTGTTTTTCCTTAAAACACTTTCTTTAGAAAAGTCTGAGGCTTTAATGGATCTATCCTGACCACCACTGGACCCTGTACATATTTAAATTACTTTCTTCTGAAGTTTTGTGTGGAGATTTTGAAAATGGCTTGAGTCCTCTGTTCTTTTTGTAGTATCAATTTAAAGATTATGTGGTGGCAATGATGAAAGGCACTTGCTCCATCCCTATACTCACTCCATGCTTGTCACCTTGTTGGGAATTAGCATCATATGAATAGTAACACTATTAGAGATAATGATATGGAACTTTAATGAAATAAATGTAAGCTTAGGTTGAAAAGCCACGTGCTTTTCATGTCAAAATGTATCTAAGTTTATCATCTGTGTTCTTGGTAGAAGTTAATGACAAGTGGTCTTACCACAAAATACTCTTAAATGTATTGGGATTATAAGGGAATATTCAAATAATTAATTAATACATTCAGGTTGCCAATACAAAAAATGCTCCATCCAGCCCATTGATTCCTTCTTTTTGTTACTTGTCTTACCCATAATTTACCCCAATATGTGGAAATAGTGGAATTTTGGTTCTGTTGCAAAGTTGAAGGTGAAATTTAATTTTAAGATACCTGAAGATAAAAATTTTGGATCTTTTAGGAAGAAACAAAAGGTTGTACTCCAAGCCTTTTAATTTAATCTGGGGATAACTTTACACTTTTTAAGTTTGGGTAGAAATGAAATCTTCCTTTGAAAAAGAGAAGTAAAATAATTTTAGGAGCTATTTTAGAAGTTTAATGTAAAACATATTTACTTTTCTGAATGTTTTGACCCCTTTTCCAGGCATTTTCCAAATTCAGTCCATAGTTTAAAATAATTTTATTGTCCTCCAAAAAGCATTCTTTGCTGAATTTACCATTCAACAATAACAACAAAAAATACTGTCCAACTCTAATATAACTAGCTGGATTTCTGCACTTCCCTAGGTCAATCATACCCTGGAAAACCTAAGATAATAAGATGTCGTTCTCTAGAAAAGGAAACCTTTTCTTGTTGGTGGAAGCCTGGCTCAGATGGAGGACTTCCTACCAATTACACCCTGTTCTACAGCAAGGACAGGTAACAAGCAGTGCATACATATTCTGTAAGTGATCATGTGATGATTATGACAGAACGAGGGAATAATAACGTTAATTTAAAAAGGTGGTTTTATGAATCCATGTTAAACCTCAGATACTCAACAAGGCCTATGTGAGGTGAATGGCTTTCCCTTGTTGGAAGGAAACTTGACTACCGCCAGTCCCAAAGCTTCAGCTTGGCCCTCCTGAAACTCATCTCACCTAAAATTGATCTGGTCTAAAGACGTGCTGGGAAAGGTGTAGCTTGTCCATCTTTCCAGGAGGCACACAGCTTTTAGCTGAATGGCATGCTTCTCTGAGGAGGGGAGCATCAGGGCATCACAGGACACCTCCTCCATCCAGGGTCCATCCCACCACCCCACCCAGGGAGCAGGGCAGGCCAGGGGCAACCCAGCCTTGGTCATCAGGCACCTCCTTGGGGATGGGGACAGGCTGAGGTGGAACTGGGGCTGGCTCAGCAGGACCCATGCCTGGCAAGGGCAGGGGAGCTGGAGACCAGCCCTGCTGCGGTGGGCTGAAATGGGGACTTGGGCCCCAAGTGGTGCCTGGGAAGGACCCAGGGAAGCTGGGCAGGGGCAGTGAGGGCTGGTGGTGCCCTCAAGGGACCTGCTGAGGAGCTTCTCCATTACCCTCCACAGAAACCCTCCATCTAGAGAAAACCTGTAGAGAGTCTTTGCTTCCCCTTTTGGATCTGTTGCCAACCTCATGGTTCCCAAAATGGAGTAAAATCAGATGTAGGTATTGCTCTCAAAAGTTAGTTTTGGTACAGTCTGTGTCTCCCCCATCCTGTTAAAAAATGAAATGTATATATGTTTAGTATCTTTGCTTAACTTGTGCTTCTTTGTATAACTGCCCTTCCTTCCTGAAAACAAGAGGTCTCAGAACAGGGCCAAGTAAGCAGGGAGGCTCAGAGGTTACATTTCTTTGAGTAAATCCAGTAAGGTTCAGAATAGACAAGGTAAAGCCTCAGACTTCCCTGCTTCAATTAAATAAACAACAAAACATTTGGTATTAATTATCAGGAAAGATGCAGCCTTTAATGAAATTACCACACTCAACAATGATCTGAGAACTTTTATTTTATGAAAGTCCAGATGTTTCAACCTCGATCACAACAGAAATTTTAATGGCCTTTTTAAGTCATGCCTATCACAGCTCTGAACAGGCCTGCTTAGGGTTGGGTAGGAGTGCTTCTCTGTTTCATTAAATCTGCTGAACATCGGGCACTGCCAAGCACTCCAGATCTGGGCCACCGTGTCCTTTCTTTGCTCATTGTCTCTCAGGTACAGTCCCCTTGCTCACGTCTTTTCTTTGTGAACGGGGACAAAACTGCCTGGAAACTAGAAGATCTTGTTATTAGTGGTGCATAGAACATAACAGTGGGACTGAAGTGCATCCTTGAACCAGCTCAGCTGGTGCTTTGGGTTTGTGCAGTTCTTCACACCTGGAACAGGCTCTGAGTACATCACCCAGTTCAGCTCTAATTGAGTACAAAACAATCCCTCTCCTGAAAAAGCTGAAGACTCATAAAAGGTAATAGGTAAGAGATTATGAAATGTTGAGACACTTGTGATGATGATCATGTTAAAAAAGCAGATAAATTAACATCTTGCTGAAAACAAAACCTTCTCTGCCATAGGGGCCATCCGGTTACTTTCCAGGGGAAATACGTAAAGAAGATACTAAGCAACTTCTCTTCTTTAGTCAGACTGAATATGTTTAATTTGCCTTTTAACTTGCTTTTAAACATTTTTTAAAATTACCTTATGATATCTCTGGAAATTTCTCTTTCCATTCTTTTGTTGATATATTCGTATGTATGAAAAAGGGCATAAAAGTGTTCATCCTGAACAACTGCAGTAAAAATAGCAATGAAGCATTTATGGTAATAGCATTTGACACTCACCAAAATGTTCCCCAAAGGTGGGATTATATATAGGTTTAAAGTTAAGCATTTTGAATTTCTTTGCTGAACGTAGTCAATTACTAGAGTATTATCTGCTTTGCTTCATTTCCTAAACTTTTAACTTTTTAAATCATTTTATTTCAGTGAAGAAAAAATCTATGAATGTCCAGACTACCGAACGTCAGGTCCCAATTCCTGCTACTTTGATAAAAACCACACTAATCCCCGGACAACATATAATATCACCATAGTGGCAACAAATGAGATTGGAAGTAACAGCTCAGATCCTCAGTATGTGGATGTGACCTCCATAGGTAAAAAGGGAAGAATGAAATGGAAAACAAACTAGTTGGAGGTGTATGTGGTACTTTAATCCCAGGACAAGTAGTGGCAAAAAATTGATTTCCTCGTTATGTGAAACTTGCTATGGAGGAATGTTTATCTACAGATGATCTAAAACATGCATCTTTAATTTATGTGAAAACTGCACATTTTATTGTCATTTTAACTTTGGCAGGAAATTTACTCCAGTTTCTAGTTATCTCCAGTATTTCAATTAGACTCAGTGACAGTGTTTTAGGTTCCTAGCATTGCAGATTATAAAACTTTCAAATTAGGTTAAGCTACCTAAATTTTCCAAATGTAAACATCTTTCTGGCTGCTGGCATTGCATTCTTGGGATAGTAAAAATAACTGCTTAAGCAGTGTACTGGCTCTTTGTAGTGTCTCATATTCCTAACTCCATTCTGCTTTCTGCATACACATAATCTACACATTGTAATGATGAATGTACTTAATCTTTTTAGCTATGAAATATCTGATATTTTAATTTCAAAAGAGTGGCTTAATGAAATTATGATTTGTATTTCCTTAGACTGACAAATTCAGAGTAAAGTCTAAGATTTGCTGATACTGTGGTAAATCAGAAACCAGTTAAACATTATTAGGAAAAAGGAAAAAAAAGGCTATTACACTGTTATCTTACAAAAGTCCTGAATGATGCAGTCCAAAAGATCTGAAATTAATGTAATGAAAGACAAAACCATAAAGGCAATGCCTTTTCTGAGAGAAAATTAAATTATTAATGGCAAACTTTTCATTTATACAGTTCAGCCAGATGCTCCTGTGAACCTTTCTCTGGAAACAAAAACATCTGCTAACACAATGTACCTTTGGGCAAAATGGTCTCCACCTCCATTAGATGATGTCAGCTCTAATTCACGTGTATATCACTATGAACTACGACTAAAACCTGAGGAAAAGGAAGAGTGGGAGGTAATGGGAAAATATCTTTATTGTATAAATGCTCTTTTCAGTGAGTTCTCTTGTCTGAATTTAGCTGATATTATAAAAATCTTGGTTTCTATAAGGACAAAAAAATTAATCAAATTTGTATTTGTACAATCACCCTGATGTCATATATTAAAAAACCCCTACTTCATGCACTGATACAATATTTAATTGGAATTTTTGCCAATGTGTCTGTTCCCAAGTGTCACAGTAAGAGACTGCTCAGTTCATATATTTTAAACCAAATCAGGATCAAAGCAGTTTACCAATTGATTAAGAAGTAATTAACAAGCAATCAGTTTACTATGCAGTCAAGGTCAGTATCAGCAATGTAACAGATAAATCACAATACTGGGCACTTAAAAATGTTAATAGATACCTACAAATTTATAAACACGCTTCCATAACAAGTCCCACAATGCTGCTATATAGAGAAATTCCCCTCTCCCAGGGAGGGTGGGTTACAAACACCGCCCACCCTCCTGGAAGTACAAACTCCTCTATTTACACCTGCTTCTGCAGGGGACATGGATGCTTTAACTTAATGTGAACCCACATCCCCTCTTACAGTCTTCTTATTATTTTTACCCTTTTTCAACTACTGCTGAAGTTTTCAGTCTCCCCCCACTATTACAAATTTTTATGCTTCTTTAATACTGCTTTTCAAGGTGACCCTTTTTGTTTCAGAAGTCTCTCAGTTATTCTCTAATTACTATTTAATTGGGCTGAGAGTTGTCGTCATCATCATTCTCTTCCACATGATTAATCAGGGGCAACCTCCCTCTCAGAAAGGTTGGGATGTCCTTCTCACACACACTATTTCCATTGACGTTCCCAGCTGTGGCCATTTTGCTAGGAGTGGGCCACAGTATACTCCCACAGTTGAGAAATCAGGATAAAATGTCGTTCCTGAAGTCATAGTCAGATGGCCTCGATGCTACCTAAATTGTTGATGCCTTAATGGTGGAGAAAGCTATGTGTCTTGAAAGACTTTCGAAGAGAGATTTGAAAGGCCTTAGGAAAGCATTTAATAATAAGCACTAAAACTAGCCACTAAGAAGTATTACACAGAGGGTTTATTAGAGTATAGTGTTCCTTACATTGTGGATCTGATGGAGTACTAACTTATAGGAAGTCTACAATTAAATATGTTCCTGAGTATGAGAATGGCAGCGTCACTGAAGCGAGTTTTTCTGTTAAGACACTACCTTTGCTTCTTTGAAATTCACATCTTATAAAATATCCGACTGACACAAGCCTACTCCTTTATGGTTTATTTGTTAAAATGGTCCGATTGTTTATTAATTTTCCAGTCTTTCTTTTCCAGACAATATCGGTTGGAGTGCAGACGCAGTACAAAGTGATTAGGTTACAAGCTGGGGTGAAGTATGTTGTTCAGGTCCGTTGCATGTTAGACATTGGAGAATGGAGTGAGTGGAGCTCTGAAAGATGCATTCAGATCCCCAACGGTGAGTGAATGATTACTGTTCTGTTAATTGTTTTTAAATTCAAGCTGGTTCAGTGTTGTAAAAGGTTCCTAAAAGGCAGCCCTGAGAACCTGGTTCTTTGCGCACATACTTCATAGTGCTGAAGGAGCAGCGTTGTGCATCTTGCTGTACTTCGTGTGTAATTGCATATTTAGTCTTGTTGATCGACTCAGGATCCTTTGCTGAAATTGGCCATGACAAACAGGCTGGGATTTACTAGGAAGTCACTTCTGATACAGGTGTCCCTAAATAATTTATTGTTCCCATCCCTCTATTTAAAAATCATGTTGATTTCATCTGTAGCTATAGATATCAGCTAATGGTACTTGTATAAGAATCACTTGTTAGTTCATTAGTAACTGGACGAAAAGCACTGCCATGTCTAAAAAAGCATAATGCAGCTACTAGCACATGGAAGTAATTATCTGTGTTTTGTTGGGTTTGAGTGGACAAATTAAATATACATGACATCATATCTTGTTGTCAGACACTTTAGCCAGGTTGTCTCAAACTTTCTTCTTTTGTCACTGACTGTATTATTCGTTATTTCACATGGAGATTGCTGAAGTACTGTTAATATTTTTTAAATGTCCCATTTTCAGATCTGCCTTAGGCAATTAGAAATTTGGAAAATCAATGTCCCTACCATAAATAGTAGAAAATATGTATTATTGATGTAATAGGACCATATTTTGCCACAAATATGTAACTGCAAAAGTTTCATCAGGGTTTTGACTAGCATCAGCCTATTCAAAATTTAAACATTTTCCTCTGCCCTACTCTAAGTGCTTTGCTTGAGTCTATAAAAACATCATCAGGAATCCAAACAAGTATAAATTGCTTGGCAGCAATCATGATACTGAGCATAACATTACTTTACAAAGAAATATGAGAGCTGCTTCTTTGTATCTTTGGAATCAGCTCAGCATAGGTACTTCAGAAGAGAGTTACTGGCAAGAACATAAACAAATGGACAAACACATTCTTCATTTTCTTTTCCTGTAAAAGCCAAGACAAGTGACAGCATATTTTTTAAGCATTCAGGAGCATCTTAAAAACACATTTTTGGAAGGAAAAATTGGTTTATGTAGAAAATAGTTTGGATAGCAGGGTGTATTTTAAATAATTTTGTAGAACCTGCTATGACAGTATTTGAGCATCCCTTACCAAATCTGGGGACAGAGAACATCTACAGCCAGGAAACTAAAACGTATTTCCTCAGCATAGCTGCAGTGGGAAAGGATTTTGAATCCACGTCAAAGTAGCAGGCTGCTGCTCTAACCACTGAACCATCCTTCCTTTCCTATGCTAATACAAAGCAAAACTATTTCTTTCCATGTAGAAGAAGAAATATTTTCCTGTTCTCTGCTTGATATTGTTCTATGAATTCATGGTTGACCTCAAGCATTAAACTTACTAATTAGTTCATTTCTTTATCTCTTACAGGAGAGTCACCTCCGGAAAAGCCTACCATAATAAAATGCCGTTCTCCAGAAAAGGAAACATTTACTTGTTGGTGGAAACCTGGTTCAGATGGAGGATATCCTACTAACTACACTTTGCTTTACAGCAAAGAAGGGTAATAAGTTATGTATAATTATTCAGTGTTTTATTGGAAGGACCTGGAAAATCAATCCTGATTGGTTTTGCATTTAGGAGATATCATTTTCCATAGCACATGTTTTTGTCCAAGTGACATATTCTGGAATAGCACAATCAGCAGCATATTTAAGGTTGAAACAGGATCTCTTTATAATGTCAAGTTTTTCAGATGTTTGTGAATTTTCTGCCTTGAAAGATAGACTGCCTTGAAAGTTGCCATGGCGCAGCAACTGCATAATGGTATGCAGTACAAATGCACAGTCCTGTAGCTCTTTGGCCATGCAGCCCCAGAAATAAAGCTTTCCAAAATGACCAGATACTAAAATTTTTGTCTTCTGGTAATGCTTATTTTGCACAGCTATTCACAGGCCATGAATACCTCCTGGCTTCTGCAGTAATCTTGGTGTTGGAACTTAGACCGTGCTGAACTTTCATTTTAATGGCATATTCAATATTTTGTTTGGGTGCTGCGAACTATTTTTCATTCTCAGCGCTGCTCAACCTTGTACTGATCTAACTGGAGGCTAAACTCCGGACTTGTCAGCATCAGACAGGTCTTAGTGGAAAAAGACAGATACTGGTCCAGCCAGCCAGGGCAGAATGTGATGCAGACATCCACGACTTTAACTTTTGTTATTGTGTATCTCAGAGGAACTGGGAAACAAATACTACATGCTCAACTTTCTGTCCTGTCCCTGCCTGCTTTGGAAAGCTTGGGAATGGATTTGGAGGACTAGTATAAAGTAGGGTTTTTTGAGGAACAGGTGATGAAAGACCAAAATAGATTCTGAAAGTATATTAATGTAATATACAGAACTCACGTAAGTGTGAAATGAACATTGGAAATACTCAGTTTTTAACAGATGGGTTAGAAGACTTTAGCAATCACTTCTGCTGGTTCTCTGGAGCTTGTATGTAAAGGCTATGTAGTGGACAATGGCATTCAGAGAATTAAGAACTGCACTCTGCTAGTGCACTGCTGTATCTACAACAGCCTAAATTCTTCAAGCTTTCTAGACTTTATTTTGGGGGAAAATGTTTACTACAGTCTCTGAAATTTTCTAGTGACTCATTAGTCTGAAAGCAGTTTTCTGATTTTATTCACGTTGCCAGACATGAAAAACCTGATCTAGCCCAAAATATTGCTGAACTAGTAGTAACCAAAGTCAGGTGGTTTAGTCTGTGTAATCTAATCACTGTGATTTGTCCATTTCAGAGAAGAACAAGTTTATGAATGTCCAGATTACAGAACTGCGGGCCCTAATTCATGCTACTTCGATAAAAAGCATACCTCTTTCTGGACCATATACAATATTACTGTGAGGGCAACTAATGAAATGGGAAGTAACATCTCTAATCCTCATTATGTGGATGTGACTTACATAGGTAAGAGATAAGAAGTACTTTCTGTGGGACCAAATAATTCAAAATTATGGATTTCAACACAAAAATTTTAATTCCAGCTCTTCTCATCTGTAGTATTATATCTAAGTTCAAAACTTGTGAGAACAAATAAGATCTTATCTGGTGTAATAATAAATCAATCTTCATCCCGTTACCATTTGATTTTCACAGGAAGCCTAAAAATACTAAAAGCTTTAAAACTGCATTCAGATAGCCATTTATTGGTTTTCCATATTTCTTTCAGTCAAACCCTAAGAAACGTCATCCAGATAAAATCTTTTTCCACTCTACCAGCAACTGAAATAAAATTGATCTTTTAACTAATAATACTTAAATTTGATTATCTAAGAGTAGTTTCCAGACCCTAGAAAAGCTGAATTAGTGCTTTTTAGAGCAGTGTACTAATAATCTCTTTTCTCAAGACTTTTTTCCACGGAGTGACTGTGGACAAGTATTTAGGTTTTTTTCTAAGGGAACGGAACATTATCAACAATAACTATTTTGTTACCAAGGATCTGGCTGTCTGGGAACTGGAAAAGAGCTGCTGGATAAAAGGCTTTACACTTTACCTCCATGTCCTGACTACTTACGTGATGAAGCTTTGCATAAGACAGCGGTAAAATACATACATGACATGCAGAAGCTCTGCCTCTGAACTGAGGAAGCTGCAAGCCTGACTGTAGCAGAAACCTGTGTTCCATTTTGGCTTATTTTTGAGATATAGACGGAGCTTTAATATTACTGGTTTGTTTTATTTTGGAATATCCTTACATACACATGTAGGGATTATGCTGTTGTGTTTTCTGAATGTAAAAGATAGGGGGAGGGAGAGGCAAATGTAATAAGCTGTATCTGTGTTTTCAGCATTCCTAAATATATATGGCAACTTTGACAAGATTATGGTAAAACACAACTTTCATAACACTGCACTAAAGATCTTAACTTCTGTTGTGGGGAAAAGCAACAATAAATGGTAATGTAAGAAAAAATTATTTTTGGTGATAATTGATTAAGGCAAATCTCAACATCATCTCAACATATTTACCATTCTTCAGATTTTTCTTCAAATTTATAAATCCATGCTTACTTTATCAGGAAACTCTTGATCCCAGAGTATTCCAGCACCAGTTCTAAATTACTAGACACAATGGAGGTGGCAACTCACCACTCACTCCATTTTATATTTCTTCCTAAAATGCAAGGACAAAATCATTTAGATTCTTACTGTCACTTCTTTTACTTTAACAGTGCAGCCAGATCCTCCTGTGAATGTAACTCTGGAATTAAAAAAGCCAATAAATAGAAAACCATATCTGGTCTTGACATGGTCTCCACCCCCACTGGCTGATGTCAGATCTGGTTGGCTTACCCTTGAATATGAGTTGCGACTAAAGCCTGAAGAAGGAGAGGAATGGGAGGTAAGGATGCTACAAGTTTTTGATAGATGTTGTTTTCTGATCAATTAGATTTTGTCAGCCAGGTCCCCTGCCTGAATGTAATGAAGCAGGCACACCGAATAGTTCATCGTTTTTGAAAAGTGCTTGTGATATCTACAATTTCCTACTGAGAATACTGGTATCTCAGATGCTATTGTGTGATAGCAGGTGATAAAGTACTGATTTGTTATTGTGGCCATTATATATTAATCATATTGACATTACAGTTTAAATTGTTCATTCTCATTTAGTCAGGTTTCTTTTGTGATAATTTGTTCTTAACCACAAACACTTCTTAGGTAGCAGAAAGCTCAGTGACATTACATAAAATCATTTAAATTTGTACAAATAGCCATTAGGTAATAGTTTTCATAGCCACATAATAATAATTGTGTATAGCCAGGACCTGGAACTCAAACAACTGGGCGGCAAACTAAAGACTAAGCTGTTGAAATTTGGCTACATCCCCTTCCTGTCTGCTGCAATACTTCAGAGTTGTCTCTGTACCTCCTCCCCATTCCTCCTGGCCGTTGCAAGATCCACTTTTTACTACCCTGTGCAGTTCCACCAACTCCTCCTTTTCTCTCCACATTTCCTTGCCTCCTTCTCCTTCACTCACCATTTCAGTTCCCACAGTTCCTCCCTATTTGCCATATGCTCACAATGTGTTTCTATAGTAATTTAATTTGCACAGTATGTTGGAGCCATATCTCATTCCCACTGAATTATGTCACAAAGCTGACCTATGCAAATAGAACAAATATACTGTTATTCCATGCGTGCATAACAGTTACTAGGAAGCTATCCAAATTCGATCTATATTCCCAATTTGGTTATCAAACCTCAAACCTCATCAGCTGTGATTTTCATAGAAATCATAGAAAAATGTCTCAATTTTATATGCAATTTTATGATTTTTATTTAATTTCCAGACTATTTTTGTTGGACAACAAACACAATATAAAATGTTTAGTTTAAATCCTGGAAAGAAGTACATTGTACAGATTCACTGCAAACCAGACCACCATGGATCATGGAGTGAATGGAGCTCTGAAAAGTATATTCAGATCCCTACTGGTGAGTGGCCAGGCATCCCTTCAGTAATCTTTATTCATGTAGTACTTGCGTTAGCTGTTTGTGCCACCCATGTAGATTGACATCCCATAGTTTCCCTAGGACAGGTAAAAACATCATTGCTGAGGTAACTGAATTCCTATTAGCTTTTCCCTTCATTACTTTTTGAAGTTAAAAAGGAGAATCAATTTCTTTACTTATTTAAACTGTGTCCTTTCTGTTTATTGCCTCATTTGTTCTCATGATGGTAGTTTTTAATTAAAAGAATACCAGTAACTGCATTGAAACTGCTACATAGACAACAAAGAGTGACTGTCTTCAGATAGAGTAAAGAGCTGTTACTATCTGGAACAAACTTGAAATAAACACTTCAATGTAAAAAGTGTCATGTTGCAATAGAAATCCTTAAAAATACCCAGCCCTAGATCATTTAACGCACCATTTAATTAATTGTATTATATGTATCTGATAATGAAATGACTACAGTATTGGCATAGTTGGATTTGAGCTCAATTGCTATAACTGGCTCTGACAAAATTTGACTCTTCATACATTTTTGTGTTATTTTTCCAATAGAGTTTATGTCCTGCACAGTGCCATTAATAAAAAGTAATTTATTATGAGATATTACAATGGTTGTTGAGATCCATCTATGCTAGTAAAGGGCTCTAGATTCAATACCAGATTTCTCAGTTTTTACCAATTCTTAAAATAAAAGTAATTTGAGACTTTTTTTGCATGCTGGCTATACATATGCTAGATGTACGTCCTTAAATAATTGTCTTTGTTTCCTAGACTTTAGAGTAAAAGATATGGTTGTGTGGATCGTCGTTGGTGTCTTGTCCTCTCTTATATGTTTAATCATGAGCTGGACAATGGTTTTGAAAGGGTACAGGTAAGTCACCGATTTTGCAATTAGATGGAGATGAAAATCTCAGCAAACTTTTCAAAAATAGACTGCTAACATTTGACTGAATTTCCTGTAGGTTTTGTGTTCTCTTATAAACTACAAGTTACAGGTATTTGACTTTCAATTCACAACTGATAAAGAGGTATTTCTGTTTGTTAGAGAAATCAGACTAAATTCTTAGTTTCTGAAGACATGTCACTATTAGATCTGACCATCTTGGTTAGCTCTGTAAGTATTCAGTAAACATCATTTGGAGTATCCCTACTCCTGTAGAAGACACACCTTTTGTTTTTGCCCTAATTTCCTAAAGGAAGCAAGGTTATATTATGAAGTTGTCTTTCTGCCTACCTGTCTGTCAGTTCCTCAAATGATTTGTTAGAATGCTGGCTAATTTCAATCAAATCTGAAAGATGAAAGTGTTACAAAGATCATAACTTTTGTACAAGTCTTGCAAAAAATGCTGGATAAGTAAAAGAAAGAGATAGAAACTGTTGATGGAAAAGTCATCAGAAGTCATTCATCATAAATCCTGTGTGGTAGCAGTCAGCTGACAGTCAAGTATGTACATACAGGCCCACTAGTCCTACTGAATTGTGCCCGCGTAGCTGTTTCTTGGCCAGTGATGAAATTACATGGATATTGTAGAACTGGAGATTAAGGGACAAAGGCCAATAGGAGGAAATTAGCAGCGTTACTTTTCCAGTTGAATAACTTACATTGTTCTCTTTCTTATAAAACCATCTAAGGGTAACTTATGAACTGTAACTGGATTTGTAAATTACATGGCTTGAGAGGTAGACAGGAAACAGAGGTCCAACAGGGAGGTATCAGATATGGGAGAAGTGTTTAAAATATCAGTCATATTCTGAGGAAATGGGAGAATGAATAGAGAGACAGGGCCCATACTTATACCTTGTGTGTTTGTTCTGTTTTTTTAGAATGATAGCCTTTATCCTACCACCAGTTCCAGGACCAAAGATAAAAGGCATAGATACACATCTCTTAGAGGTGAGTACCACTGATAACAACAAAAGAATTCACCATTGCTTACTTTTCCAAATTATGCACTAGCAAACACTATTACTTTAATAAGGTATAAGCCAGCTTCAATTAATTTAATCAATGTTAAAAGTAAGCGACACTTTCAGGTTGATCGTGTGGAGGGTATGAGTGAGACAGAGTCTTGCCTTGCACTAGCAGTAGGAAGGCATTTGAGAACAGGGTTTGTGACTGCAGCTGTTCCCTGGGACACCATGAGAGCCAATGCATGTGTGATCTTCCTAGTAGTTCTTATGGAAATAGCTCTCCACAGTCTCTTGCCATGCTGAGGAGACAGGACATGGCTGCTCTATTATTCTCCATTTCCTTCTCGTTAAGCCTGTGAAACCAGTACCTGCCAAAAGCTCCCTAGTCCTCCCATTTAGAAACATGAATTCTGGGATTACGTCTCCCCGCTGAGGGAACTCAAGAAATTTTCTTCTGTTTTTCTACTGTTTGCTGCAGCAGTAGAAATCCAGTTTAGGTCCAGTGATATAACTATTAAAGTATCAGTATATTAAATATGTAGGTTGTTCACAATTGTTCTAGTCGCATAAGCCCTAAGGTTAACGGTGAAAAAATATATCTTATTTATTGTGCCCTTAGACAGGAAAATCTGAAGAATTATTGAGTGCTCTTGGTTGTCATGGTTTCCCTCCGACATCAGACTGTGAGGAACTACTGATAGAGTATCTGGAGGTAGAGGACAGTGAGGATCAGCAACTCATGCCAAGCCGTACCAATGGTCATCCCAGTAAAAATGCAAAATTGATACCCAAGGAAACAGACAGTGACTCAGGCCGAGGGAGCTGTGATAGCCCTTCTCTTCTTTCTGAGAAGTGCAGAGAGTGCCGCACCCTTCCGTCAACACTTCAAACACCAGATGTTAGAGATGTTCAAGAAAATAAAGGAGGAAAAAGGAGCTGGGAAACTCAGTGCATAGCTTCAGAACAGAAAATGCTCCTTTTTAACAATGAGAGTAGAAAATCATCCACATGGCCTGCAGCTCAGTTACCTAATAATCAGCCTCCTATGTTTGCCTACCACAGTACTGTAGATGCACATAAGATAACACTGAATACTACAAATGTGAACATTGCACCGGTTTTGGCGGGAAATGAAGAAAAGCATCAATCACAATATCCTATCACTGAAACTGTCCACAACGACATGGAAAAGCAGAGAGAGATAGAGAATTTGCATTCCAAAACTGACCAAATCACAGTGCAGGTCAAACAAAACATACCTAATGACAAGTCACCATTTTTGAATCCTAAACTAATGGATTATGTAGAAGTTCACAAAGTCAGACAAGATGAGCCAGCAGTATTACTGAAACATAAAGAAAATAACGGAAAGACCAAAAAATACACTGTTCCAGGAACCAGCAAAGAATATACCAAGGTCTCAACAGTTGTGGACCATAATATTCTAGTATTAATGCCAGATTCATGCATCCAGCACACATCTGTGTCTCAAGAAGCTGCAATGGAGATGTCTCCAAACCTTCAGCAAGGTCAAGCTGAGAAAAATATGAGCTATTGTCTGACACCTCCAAGCGAGTGCATAAGAGAGACCAGTGGATCAGAGTACATGGACCCATCTTCCTTTATGCCCTCCTTTAAATAACTAGTAGTTAGTACAGTACATACTTAGTAGTTTTGTGCAGTAAAACAAAACCACATAGCAAATAGTTCCTTAAAAAAGCCTAGCCTTCTATGTGTACTATACAGAGAATAAAAGAAACTGTGTGTTGAGGTAATAATCATGGAAGTAAACCTTGGATCATTAACACATTTCTGACACAGGGAAAAGAGAAAATGAATATTATCTGCCATGAAAAATACATTGTAAACTAATTATTCAACTCTGCAGATTTTCTATTAGTTGATTAAATGTGAGGGAATACTGCAGATTCAACAAACATAAAAATCGTTATGAGTCAGTCAGTACACCATAGTGATCTGAGCAGTTCCTAAATTGGATAAATTGCACAACAGCATTCTGATCTACAATGTATTTTCTTCTGAATACATTCTGACACTAGATTAAGTTTTCTTTATATTTTTTTTCAATCCTCAAGAAAAAAGGAGCTCTTATATGTGACAAATCATATATAAAAGAGAATATATTCAACAAATTACAATAAAAAAAGAAATTCTTCTAAATATATTTTTCCTTTGTTTCAATGTGATAGAAAACTGCATCCCATTCATATCCCTACTCCAATCAAACCATACATGAAAAAATAGCAGGACAATATTTGTTATACTGCCTTACTGTATATAATATACAACTCTACTTTAGTACAAGCCCATATGTTTAACAATGTATTTTAAAGGCTATTTTTCTATTACCAAAAAAAATCAAAATAAATATTTTTTAATTTCCCAGTGCTATTTAGCTACTTCGGAACTTTTATGTTTCCTTCCTTTCCGCTGAGACAGCGGTAAGAACTAAAGCTACCATTTCTGTACAAAGCATAAAATTAAACTTTATACTAATTAAGAATATGAAGTAATTTTTAAGCTATATTTCTAATATATTGCAGATGTACTACTATTTTAATTGTAAATTATTTATTTCACTTGTTTTTTATCACCTGTAATTATAAAATTAAAATAGAATCTAGGTTTTGAAAGCAAAGCTTCTTTCCCACTGAATTTGTACTCTGATGCCAATCATGAATGGATGGTGTTCTCCTGCATCCTTAGACATTGCACTTTTCTCTGAGCCTGGAAGGAAAGTTTGAAGTCAGATATTTCATAATGAACTCAACGTTAATTTTGGAATCCAGCCTCCAAAGTCAAAGATATGTGGCATAATGTCTGAGTCAGAGCTCTGCTGAAAGCGGTGGGAATGAGGAAAGGAGCCCGGTGTACTTGGGCTGGCCAGATGTCCCCAGAAGAGCAGTGGGAACAGTGAGGATTTTTCATATCCCATGCAACCAAAGGTGGAATCAAAACAGTGCTGGAATGTCTCTGAACTGACTGTGGTCCTTCCTTCATGAAAAGTTTAATTTACTCCAAGAAAGTATGACCAAGTGATGACTGGATAAAACTGGGCCAAGTATTTAGCCAGCATCACTAGCTTCAGGGGATATTGGAAACATAAGGTAAGGGAAATTGTACTGTACATGTGAAGGAAAGTGTATTTGCTATTATGAGCTCTCTTCTATTCTTGTCCTTCCTGGACAGCTTTACATTTCTCCAGCTTTGCATGATTTTATGCACTGAGCCAGCCTTCCTGCAGTATCAGGTAACCTGCTGCAGAGCTAGCTGAAAGAGAATTTCAGATTTTGAAGGTCCCAGAAGGCCACATCTAGTTTGGCAAATCAGATTCTCACCTTCTACCTTCATGTCATGGAGCTGCTCAAGTACAGACCAGTCGAGCCGTCTGGCTCTTCCGCTGGCAGGACTTTAGAATGTGGCTAGTTACCTGTGTGTCTGTAAACGTATGTGTTAGTGTATACTGTTACACTTACTTTAGGCATCAAATTTAAAGCCTGTGCCCCCTACAACGGCAGTGTAGTGCCACTTCCAGGGGTTGATCAGGACAGGCTGGATACTCTGCTGAATGTGTAGGTAGCTATCTTAGATTCTTAATTTAGCCACTTATCTAACACTTGAAGACATGAAATGGATACTCCAGAGAGCAGCCAAACATATTTTATTTAGTTACAGTTAACAGGACAATTTTACTGTAACATTTGTAGTATATCTTACAAATTTTCTAAGGATGCTAGAAGTACTGCAAAGAATTATTAATTTATCAGTCAAAACTGGAATATTTTGCAGGGCAGCAACCTGTGTGTGTGCATGTAGGCAAGCTGGTAATATACTCCTTCTGACAGTGCTTCATTTACACTTCAGTTTTCTGACCGAACCTGTCAGAGCTGATCCGGATCCGATACATTCTCTTTCGTTACGCAGCCATATCTGAGCTGAGCTGGTTTTTTCTACTCCTAATGCTGTGCGTAAAGACATGCTGCTACTGGCCTTCTGTGGTGCATCTGGTGATGCATAGAGGCTATAGAATCTTATCAAGCCACAGTCTAAAGATTTTCCTTATGTAGTGGATTTCTTAGGGATTTCTTTCTGGGCTTCTTAGAGTAAAACACAGGTGACTACATAGATGTTGTAAACTGAAGAAAGTATGGATAAGGTGTCAGCAGCAGGCTGTTGCTGTCATACCAGTTACTTTGGACCTGAGGCAAACAGACACAACCTTTAGCAGATTTTAAGTGTATGATTCATCCTGCCTAACTGTAGGTTTCTATATGTATACCTCTAGTAATCCACACAGAAAGAGAACTGAGTGGAAGAGTTTCTATACTTTGCCATAAATTGGTACTGAAACTGCAAAATAGCTGTAGCCTGAGTTACACTGTGAGGTGTAGATTCTCTCCCGCCTTTGCTGATGAACATCTCAATATGCCAAATCATCATGGCTTTCTGTGAAAAGGGAACTTCAGCCAGAGTGGAAAAGGTGCATTTGCTCGCTGCTCTGAGGTAGCTAAGCTTTTTGAGGGATTTGTTAGCTAAATACAATTTGAACACAATTTTCATAAATATATTTCATTCTTTGAGCTGAACAAATGTGCAGGTTAACTATTTTTCCCTTGAATTTGCTTTTATTTTACAAAATACCTTGTTAATCCCACTGTGGGAGCAACACCTTCTGAAAGTGGCCTTTAACATCTGAAAGTACATTATGAAGAGAGTAAACGTGTTATTTAGTGTAATTTACCTTCAATTAAGTTTTTGGGCCTTTGGATGTTCAAATACTGTTTTGTTTCCAACAATAGCTTTGTCTGCAGCTCTTTAAGAAATAGCTTTTTATTAGGAAATAGATGAGATTTTGCAGCAGTTGTACACAGTTGATTGTCGTAAAATTATGACACACCAGTGGGGAATAACAGGCTCTTGAGACATCCTTTGATATACAGAAGGATGAAGTATGTAACAGAATATACTCCAGGAACAGGGATTAGCCCTGTGGCTCTTGCCCTGTTAGTCAAATTTCTCACTTAGAGTAATTATTTGAAAAGTTTGAATGATGTTTTCAATGTCAAATTTATGAGTGTGTCACTTACTGTGAATTACTTTTTAGTAGCATAAAAGCCCTAAAAGGAAGCATAAAGGCTCTTCAGAAGTCATGAATTTTGTGAAATTAATAACATGGAATATATATATTTTTAATTAATTACCTTTCCTTTGGACTCAGACTAATTTTATTAACAGTTTTTCTTCAGTATTGACAAATATGATTCATAATCTTAAATTTTCTAGTTAGACCTTTTTCTTTAGCAGAGACATATTTGATGTACAATTTTAGTGTAATATTCCTGACTTTTAAAGAAATATGATTTATTGAAGTGGGACGCGTGCTCCCAAAACTCACTGTCACATGAAGTGCGGGCTTGAAGAATGGTCTGGATGATACTATGTAACTACAAAGATTATTTAATAAAAATGCAGTAAACTGACCTTACATAATACTAATAAGAGGTTATATGTGTTTATGTAACAAACTGTAAAACAAATATGTAATGATAATTGATTTATGTTAAAGCAGTGAATGCTGTGGTATATGTGTTTATGTGTCTGTGTTTAGATGGCTGGAAAATATACAGTTGCTTTAAATGTCATTTAAGTATTTAAAGTGTAGTAACAGCAGGTGTTCAAAATGAATAAGCAGATTTATTTTTTTTTTGTGATTTCTGAAGCATTGTATATGTGGGGTTCACTTCATGAAGCCTGTAAATGTATTTCATAATTTTTCATTAACTGTAAACAATTTGAAGGTGTTGTGCAAGGAAACCAAAGTCATCTGATCCAGTTGATAGATATTAGACATCTTCCACAAAGCCATAAAGATAAATGAAATGAAAAAGTGTCATGAGATCCAGGCATCATATTCTCAAAGAATTGCTACCTCAGATTATTTTTTTTCCTCCCTTTAAAAAGGCAGACAAAAACATTTTACTTTGTGTGTCAAATTGTGAATCATTCTATCAAGATTACAAAAAATCTTACTTGCTTAAATTATTTTTGTTGACTAACAACATCATAGAATCATCACTTGTGTTGCACTGGTAGTACTAAGGTGGGATATTTGAGATGTGTAGCAAAATGAAATGTTTTTAATATGAAAAAGTAATGGAGAAATTTCTGTCTTGTAGGGAAAGCCATACTGACCAATTTGGCAGCCAAGCGTCAGTCCCTTTCCCGGGCTGAAAATTTTTTTGCCACTGCCTGTGTGCCCAGCTCACTAGGACTGAATGAGCTGAGTTGTCAGAGATGCTCTGATTCTGGATCTCAGCAATGGAACTAAGTATTTATCAATACCTGCTATTTAGAAAGACCTGTTTTCAGCTGAGTTCCTGAGAAGTAAATCTTCAAGCTCTGTCCCTAAATGACTGACAATGGAGACTAGCTCTGCTCTCAAATATCTCAAACCCTCATACTAAATCCAGATTCCAGTTCCTGTGGGTGTGGAAAGATGGACTGAATTACATTAATTAGAATAATTTTGCGGCTTTGCCTTGAAAAACATTTTTAAATAAATCAGGGAATTTTTTCATCTTCCCTTTGTATGTCGAGCAGGAGATTAAAGATAAATGGAATACAGAAATAGATAATATGTGGAGATAGAAAAAGAGCTTAATGATGGGAAGGAGGGACACAGTTGCTGCACGTGGCAGAATGGAGAAGTACAGTCACTATAGGATGGTACACAGGTAGATAATTAGGGAAATCAGAGGGGCTAAACATGCATTTTGACTACAACTGAGAAGAAAGGAAGGGACAACAGAAAATGGAAGCAAAAGAATCAAATTTAAGAGCAGATAGGAAAAAATGAGTAGAACTGAGAGCAGTGACAAATTATGTTTGTGGAAAAAAAAAAAGACAAGAAAATACTTTTGTATCAAAGGTGTGAATATGCACATCTACCTGACATAGTCCACAAAAGTAGTAAAGCCTTATTAAAGGCTGAAGAGTTGGCAAAATGCTGAAATCAGCTACTGTGGATCAGCTGAGTAGAGTAGATCAGCTTCTACTGAGTAGAAATAGTCCTATACATAAGAAGTGGTCGTTCAATTTCTATCAGTTACACACATTGGTCCCTGGCAAGCAGAATACTTGAAGAGCTGGACCCCTCATCTGATCTGTGGTTGCGTTTTCTACATTCCTAAGTGAAAAAAAAAAAACAAATAAAGTGTACCACGCTGTTTTTAAAAGCAACCTTCAATTTTTCAGACAGATCTACAGATGAGGTGTATTTATCCATTTACGTTGTCTCACACATATGCCTATCATTCTTAAGCGGTTTTCTATTTTTTTATTTATTAAAGATAACATAATGACCTAGAAACTCCAAGAGAAAAAATACTTTGGGGATACTGCTACATCATCTCTTGGCATTTCTGGGCATTGTTTAGTTTGTATCTGTGAAAATGTATCTGTTAACATTTTCCTTAATTAGAAACTCCCTGTCTTGGTGATAAATTTGAAAAATTACCAAGTCAGGCTTAAAATACATCTCTCCCGTATAAGCTAAGTTTTTAAGAGAAACTATTATATCTGTCAAAAGTAATTTAGAAAAATATCTGAATTAGTTGTGCAGTGCTGATATGCTAAAAGCTGGGCTTATACTCAAGATGTTAGTGTGTAGAGCAGTTAGACATAAGAAGTATTTTTTTACATCTTCCTCTTTTATTTTTGGAAGGTTTAATGTCCTGTTCTACTTTGTGATGCTGCTTGTCTTGGAACTTGTCTTTATTTAACATATTTTTTTGGACAATGCTGCTTTTGGGTCTGTTTTTGTGAGCTGCTGAGTACCTTCACCTTATTTTGACATCAGTAAAAATGGAAAGATTTTGCTTCAATTCCTACAAAGACTGCAATGGTCAATTTTACAGACATGTAGCACTGAGTAGAATTTTTACAGGATGCTGGAAATCTTTGTAGAAGTCACTTGTAGAAAATATCCCTTCAGTAGTACAGAAAATTGTACATGTCTAGGAAGAAGCAGATTTTTCTACGTGCAGAATCCATGCAGAAAGAGAATGATGTCAAATCATATTTTTTACTATTCATAATGTTGTAGACTACTCCTAATTCTCATCCCTGTGTCCTTCATTCCAAAAGGAAGAGGAAACTACTGCTCAGCTACACTCAGAAAGAGCTCCTGGGCTGCTTTACTGTTGTTTATATTTCATCTTGGAAAGTAATTTTATTTTTTATTCCAACTACAAATACCATTCATCATCTGGAATAACACAACCAGCAGTTCCATATATGCACTATATTGTTCAGAGATACTCAGCACTATCTGGGCTTCTGAAATCTTTATATTGTGCTTCATATATTTTTTTAGTCCTGGTGTAAAATACAGCAATACTAAGGGTGCTGGTCTGAAAAAGTACTGCCCAGAAAAAAACATGTCAGCAGTCATTAGCTAATTGTATTTCTGCCATGCTGTTAAGTGCAGGTAAAAGTCTCTGGAACTTCCTTGCCTTTAATTGTGCCAGCAGGTCTCTCAAAGAAACATATTTATAAATTAAATTGCATGTTCTGAATAATATGCAGAATAAACAATATCCTTTCCAGCAAAGAAAGAGATCATCCAATATTTAAAGCAAACTTATTTCCATTTGCAGAAACCATTTCATTGCTAGCCTTGCAATGTAAGCTAGGCATCTTTTTCCAGTACAATTTCAGATTTTATATGCAGTCTAGAACATCCAAGTAATCATATTGTCATTACTGTAGCAACAGAGTGACTTGAAGCACAATTATTCTATGAACCAGATCCAAATGTTTTGTAAATTTCTAAAATTTAAGAACTTATAGAAAGTAGATTTCATATGCAGTATGTACATTGGCTGGAAAATACTGGTATGAAAATAGTTGCTCAGGAATTCATTGTTTCTAAGTGTATCTGAAGGAAAATGCTTTAAAATGTATTTTTTAAGTTCTTAATATTAAAAATGCTGGCTTTAAAATCTGTTAGTGTTTTCACTTGTAAGATCAATATTGTTCTGAAGTCTGTAGCTTTCTGATGTACTTTTCAATCTTTTGTCAATGTAAAATCTCTCTGCAATGGTGTTCACATTTCAGTTAATAAAAGTTCTTGAATAAAATTCATAAATTCTAGCTTTCTTCATGAAATATAACAATTCTAGTATATAATTTATAAAAAGGAAAAGGAAAAGCTGGATGTCCAGCACAGTCTGTAGGATGGGCTCCTGCTGTGGGGCATGTGGAAGGCTCCATGAAAGATGTGGGGAGATCTTTCTCCATGAAAGATCCTGGGCTGCATCAAAAGAAGTGTTGCCTGCAGATCCAGAGAGGTGATTCTGCCACTTTACTCTGCTCTTGTGAGACCTCACCTGGAGTACTGTGTACAGGTCTGGAGCCCTCAATATAGAAAGGACATGGACCTGATGGAGCAGGTCCAGAGGAGGGCCACTAAAAGGTTGGAGCACCTTTGCTATGAGGACAGACTGAGGGAGCTGGGGTTGTTCAGCCTGGAGAAGAGGAGGCTCCAGGGAGACCTAATAGCAGCCTTCCAGTACCTGAGGGGGGCCTACAGGAAGGCTGGGGAGGGTCTGTTTACAAAGGCCTGCAGTGACAGGACGAGGGGCAATGGTTTTAAGCTGGAGAAGGGGAGATTTAGGTTGGATATAAGAAAAAAGTTCTTTACTATGAGGGTGGTGGAACACTGGAACAGGTTGCCCAGGGAGGTGGTTGAGGCCCCTTCCCTTGAGATATTCAAGGTGAAGCTCGATGAGGCCCTGGGCAACCTCATCTAGTTGGAGGTGTCCCTGCTGACTGCGGGGAGATCGGACTAGATGACCTTTAGAGGTCCCTTCCGGCCTGGACTAATCTATGAATCTATCTATGAATCTATGTGCTTAACCCACTTCACATGCACCAAGCAATTGAACCAGTTAACAGAGATGGCTCATGCAATGGGTCATAACTTTTATACTCAGGCTCCTTTACGACACTTTGTGCTGATGAAAATTATCTTTGTCACTGAAATTCAGGGATTTGAAATTAGCAAAAGTAAAGTTTGAGAAAGGTTGAGCATTGGGGAGTCCTAATGTCCCTAAATGAGGGTTCTTCACCCAGTGTGCAAGAGCCAACACACTGAGTTGAGGTATTGGTTTTTATTTCAATTCTGCAAAACTGGGTGCTGGGCTCCTAACAGCAGCCAGCACACCCACCTTTCAAACTGCCCAGTGTTTATAACAATAAAATACAGCTGATTGGTCAATAATGATTCATTCAGCATTCCTAACTATACATATGCATCTAAGCTCATGTTTAAAACATTTAGGATGGTTACCTGATTAGCATGCTCATTATTCACAAAGGAGTGTATATTTTAGCTTTATAATTACCCAAAGTTAGTTTGGGATACACTCTTGGCTCCAATTTGGTTCAATTTACAATTGCCAAGTTACAATTTTTGGCATCTTCTGCCTAAGTCAGCAACTGCAAAGGAACACATAAGACACATTGTTTTGTTTCAAATACTATTCAAGGTTAGGTACATTCCTTGATGCCTCAACCGTGTCCCAACTGAAACTTTTTGATAAACTTTTAACTTTGTTCTTTAGACATCACTAAGGTATGTGAACACTGCCCTGTTAGTAGAAAGCACAAATCTCTAACCCATTGCAGCAAGATCAGGCAGTTTTCCTGCAAAAGTGGGACTGACTGCCTCTCAGGGTACGTGAAGATAGTACTCAATCTTCTGCCTTAGGAGCATCCAGGGTCACCAAAATCATTGTGAAATATCTTTCACTGGCAATTGTGTCTAGTTACAGTGAACGCTAGTTACCACTCCATGGAACACCATCACAAATCTGATTTCTTTTAGTATTGCGAGGCACTGGCAGGTAATGAAGGAAGGCAAGAGAGAGCATCCCGCTTTTACACAGAATCACAGAATGGTAAGGGTTGGAAAGGTTCTTCGGAGATCATCTAGTCCAACTCCCACTGCCAAATCTAGGGCAGGCTAGGCTACACAGGAACGCATCTGGGTGGACTTTGAATATGTCCAAAGAAGGAGACTCCACAACCTCTCTGGGCAGCCTGTTCCAGTGCTCTGGCACCCTGAAAGTAAAGAAGTTTCTCCTCCTTTTGAGATGGAATTTCCCGTGTTCCAGTTTGTGCCTGTTGTCTCTTGTCTTGTTGCTGGGCACCACTGAAAAGTCTGGCACCACCCACCTGACACTCACCCTTTACATGTTCATAAGCATTGGTGAGATCCCCTCTCACTCTTTGCCGGGCTAAACAGACCCAGAACCCTCAGCCTTTTCTCATAAGAGAGATGCTCCGTTCCCTTCATCATCTTCGTAGCCCTCTGCTGGACTCTCTCCAGTGGTTCCCTGTGCTTCTTGAACTGAGGGGCACAGAACTGGACACAGCACTCCAGATTGGGCCTCACCAGGGCAGAGTAGAGGGAGAGGATCACCTGCCTTGACCTGCTGGCCATGCTCTTTTTAGCACCCCAGGAGACCGTTGGCTTTCTTGGCCACACGGGCACATTGCTGGCTCATGGTCAGCTTGCTGTCCACCAGGACTCCAAGGTCTCTCTCTGCAGAGCCGCTTTCTCAGCAGGTCAGCTCCTAACCTGTACTGGTGCATGGGGTTATTCCTCCCCAGTAGTAGGTCGCCGGTACTCGGCTGCCGGCCGGCGATAACGGCAATGACCGCTCGGCGCCGTTGGAGCCAACGGCAGGCAGTAACGGCCGCTCCCGCCGGCACGTGCGGACGGGAGGGGCGGGGGCAGGACCGCCTCCCCCCGGCACTGCTCCGCTACCGGCCGACATGGCGAGGGGGTTCGGGCTGTTCCTCTGCGGGCTCAGCCACCGGCTCGGCAGCGGTAAGGCAGCAGGGCCGTGAAGGGAGGCGGCTCGGCTGTGCCGGAGGCGCGGGTAGCGGCCCTCCAGGTCCCGGTGGGACGGGGCAGCCGCGGTTGCCCAGGCGGGCGCCCCGCCGGGCCGTGAGGCGGCTCGCCCCGCCGCGGACGCCTCGCCCCGCCGGGCTCTGCCCAAAGCCCTCGCAGGCCTGGGTTGAGCGGGGGAGGCCTGGAGGGCTCAGCTGTCTCCCTGAACGGCCACCCTCATCGGGGTTTTTGGTTGCAGCATCGTATTTGTATCTGTTGGGGAAAGGAGCACTTTTGGTGTCGATGCAGATCCCTTTGAAAGAGATCCCAAAAGCAAAACTTTTCTAACGTACGGTTTTCAATTAATACTTTTGAGACTGGACCCTTGTTGATGATTAAGTACTACATTATTGCTGTAAGTGTTTGTAAGGGAAGTGCAGGGTATGTACTTTATTCCAGGACACTTTATTCTTAATTCATTTACATTTTAAGCTGCTTTATAAACTGTTTAAAACCTTAGACATTTAATAATAAATGTGTAGTTCTCAGCAGATGTTGTTAGGGATACAGAAAGAGAACATACTTAAATGATAACTTTTTCTGATACCTGCTTGATTACACTTCCAGTTAAGGGAAAGGTAGGATAGTGTAATGGTTTTAGGATTTTGGAAAGAGGACGGAAGATGGCAATGAGAGTTGTCAGGGCTCTGGGCACACCTTGTCTGCCCTCTGGGCTGCCTTCACCAGGGGCCTTTTCCTGTGCCCTCCCTGGGTGGACCCTGGACCTGATTAATCTTCTCCACTTATGTGGGACACTCTCAGTAGACCCTGCTTTGCCCACCTTGTTAAGGTCTGTTGGGACTGCACCCTGCTTGCTGAGAGCACCACCTGTGCTGTGGTCACCCTGGGCTCCTGGCTTGCATATACATATATATCTACATATATTTTGCCTTTACAAAGATGTTACTTAATTATGTTTTACCCCAAGAAAATCTCTCAGACAAAAAAAAAACCCCAAACCTAAAACTTGCCTTGATCGTAGCTTGTGTGCTCTCTAAACAAGCTTATTGAGAAACTTTCAGATGCGCACTTTGATAAGTGTTTGGTAATTCTCTTATTATTTTGCAGTTGCCTTTAGGCAGCAGAAATGGAAAAGCTTTGTCTCCCCACAAGCAAAAATGCCTCCTTGCGATTTTGTACCTGAACAATACAAAGTAAGTCGTACTTATTACACTGAAGTTAAGTAAGACTACATTACTACATCTGAGAGACAGGTTTATCTGCTATAAATAGTGCATTAAATATGATTGTAAAATTAGCTAATTTGGGCAAAAAACAATTATGTTACAACCAGGATTTAACATATAGATATAGCTGTGTGACAGTTCTGTAACGTACTGCTAAATTGTTGATCTGAAAAACTTTAAGGAAGAGGTAAATGCAGAACAGCAGTCTTATTTCAAAAGCTGAGTTTCAGAGGTTTGTAAGACCCTTTATGTGCCAAAATTTGTTAAAATCTTAGTTCTGTGAAAAACTGTTCTAGACAGCTGTGTAATCTGTGTGATCCACTACAGCTCCATTAGTCTGGATCTTTAGAAAGCATAAAGGGATACTGATTTTTTTTTTTTTATTCCATTCAGTCCTATCCGTATGAACATATGCAAAAGATTCGTGAACAAAATGTTTCTCCCTCACTGCGACTGTATTACAAGAAGCCATTGTTGCTGCACCAAGGATATATGCAGTGGTTGTTTGATTATGAAGGAAAGAGATACCTTGATCTCTTTGCTGGAATTGTCACTGTCGCTGTTGGTCACTGTCACCCGTGAGTTTGTTAGTTTGATTTATACTATAAAACACAGGAAGATATAGCTATGTTGGGTTTCTTCTTTGTTAGTCTGTGGCACTGTGAGCTTAAAACCAGGGTATGATTCACTAAATGGTCATGTATGTCTTATATTAAGGTCAATTTCCACTACATTTTGAATAGTTCATAAATTCTGTCTATTTATTCATCCCTCTGGAAAATGGCACAGGGTCTGCATTTTCAGAATTAAGAGTGGATAGGTGTGTGTATGTATATGTGCACATCTGTGTTGAATTCAATCCCTTTGTCTCTTCTTGTGCTACATGCAGGAAGGTAACTATGGCTACCCAGAAACAGCTTACTCGCCTGTGGCATACCACTAATATCTACATGCACCCGTCAATCCACGAGTATGCTGAAAAGCTAACTTCTCTTCTTCCAGATCCACTTAAGGTACTTTGCTTCCGAAAGGAGCAGGGGCTGGAGAAGTTTAGGGAAGGGAAGTTTACTGACATTTAAATAAATAAACCACATAAATGTGACATTTCATATGCTGAGAAACAGTAAGAAAAATATTGTGTTTGTTTTCAGGTAAAATAAACTGGTCTTAAAATGAAATTGGGTTAGCAGAAGAGTGTGAGGCTATTGCAATCTTAAAAAATGAAAGGAGAGTTTAAAAATTAAAAAAATTTAAAATGTAAATCATCTGCATACTTAAGCACTGGAGAATCTCAATTACTTCTGAAAATTAACTTTAAAAGTAGTGACACTAGAGTTTGAACTGTTTTCAAATCTCAGAACTTTTATTCAGGATATCCCTTAATTCTCATTTGTTCCCAGTAAGCAAGCTCTACTTGCCTCTTCTATTCCACAGTTGTGTCTGTGGATGTCACTCCTAGTAACTAACGCATGGGGATACCGTACAGCCCTTTTTACCTATGTGAAAGTTTTCTGTTCAGTCAGTCATGCTCAGTTTGACCCAGACACTTTCATTTTTCTTTGAATCACGGTTCCGTCTTAGGAAAACCTGAAGTCTCCAACTTCTAAAGATTTTCTGTGTTCCCTCAGAGTAGATCAGCTTGATTTTTGTTCTCATCTGTAATGTATGGGCAACATTAAGTTTTTTGCAGTGTAAATCACCTTGTGGTAGTGATAGGCTATAGCTCCTAATGTTGTTAAGTGACATGGTCTGATGCTGAACAAGAAGGTGGTTGTTGTGCACTGTGCTGATCCTAAGCATCCTCCCATAGGTGGTTTACCTAACCAACAGCGGGTCGGAAGCCAATGATTTGGCCATGCTCATGGCAAGGCTACATACTGGTAACTTTGACATCATCTCTTTAAGGTAATGATGATAGATCTTCACAAAACTCCTTTGTGTGTGTGAACAGTCTCTGTATGCCTAAACCACGAAATAATACAGAACTCCTCAACCCCACATCTGCTGAGGAGAATGCTATAAATTTATTTTATTTGACAAAGAGGAGTAAAACAGGAGTTGAAGATTTGATACAGTATATTAGGACTAGTTTGCATACAAAACACAACCTGTAATTTTTGCTTTTGTTACTTAGAAAAGAGTCTAGTCTCTGTGTTCGGGGTGAGCCTTGGTGGATCTTCATTCAGGGCCAGAGCAGGCTTCGGCAATTGGAAAGGTTATGGAACAGCTCATCCTGGATGTCATCTCTAAGCATGTAGAAGAAAAAAAGGTCATCAGGAGAGGCCAGCATGGATTTACCAAGGGTAAATCATGCTTGACCAATCTGATAGCTTTCCACAATGGCATGACTGGATGGATAGATGAGGGTAGAGCAGTGGATGTTGTCTACCTTGACGTCAGCAAGGCTTTGGACACTGTCTCCCATAACATCCTCACAGGTAAGCTTAGGAAGTGTGGGTTAGATGTGGACAGTGAGATGGATTGAGAACTGGCTGAATGGCAGAGCTCAGAGGGTTGTGATCAGCAGCGCAGAGTCCAGTTGAAGGCTGTAGCTAGCGGTGTTCCCTAGTGGTCAGTACTGCGTTCGGTCTTAGCATATTCATCAATGACCTGCATGAGGAGACACAGTACCCTTAGCAAGTTTGCTGATGACACAAAACTGGGAGGAGCGGCTGACACACCAGAAGGCTGTGCTGCCATTCAATGAGACCTGGACAGGCTAGAAAGTTGGGCAGTGAGGAACCTGATGAAATTCAACAAGGGCAAGTGTAGGGTCCTGCATGTGGGAAGGAATAACCCCATGCACCAGTACAGGTTAGGAGCTGACCTGCTGAGAAAGCGGCTCTGCAGAGAGAGACCTTGGAGTCCTGGTGGACAGCAAGCTGACCATGAGCCAGCAATGTGCCCGTGTGGCCAAGAAAGCCAACGGTCTCCTGGGGTGCTAAAAAGAGCATGGCCAGCAGGTCAAGGCAGGTGATCCTCTCCCTCTACTCTGCCCTGGTGAGGCCCTATCTGGAGTGCTGTGTCCAGTTCTGTGCCCCTCAGTTCAAGAAGGACAGGGAACCACTGGAGAGAGTCCAGCGGAGGGCTACGAAGATGATGAAGGGAATGGAGCATCTCTCATATGAGAAAAGGCTGAGGCTCTGTTTAGACCGGCAAAGAGTGAGAGGGGATCTCATCAATGCTTATAGACATGTAAAGGGTGAGTGTCAAGAGGATGGGGTCAAGCTCTTCTCAGTAGTGCCTGGTGACAGGAGAAGGGACAACAGACACAAGCTGGAACACAGGAAGTTCTGTCTGAACATGCAGAAAACTCTTTTGCTTTGAGGGTGCCAGAACACTGGAATAGGATGCCTGGGGAAGTTGTGGACTCCTGCTCTGGAGATATTCAAAGTCCACCTGGATGCGTTCCTATCCAGCCTGTTTTAGGTGAACCTGCTTTGGCAGGGGAGTCGGACTAAACCATTTCTGAAGGTTCCTTCCAACGCCTACAATTTTGTGTGATTCTGTGTGAATCACTACTGCCTTCCATCATTCCAGTCCTGCAGTGCCCCTCTTTGTGAGGGTCCAAAGGTACCTCTGGTGTAGCGGTGCAGTGACCCACAGCAGGGAGCTGCTGTGGCTGAAAGCTTGCTGAACAATTTTTTCTTTTATTTGTTTTGCTGCCTTATTTTTCTGCCAGATCCCTGAACCATAGTTCACTGCACAGGTACACAAACAACTCTTCTGGCTTAATGACAGAGGTGGTGCAAGGGTGAGTGCTATCTAAGCACCAGTGTAAGCAGTTCTTTTTACTATGCATCCCAGGCAGCCTTAAATATTAGAATAAAAGGCCTTGTTATGAAGAGCTGTATTTTTCTGTTATTCTGTTCATCAGAACATTGGGTACCCACCTAGCTTGTATAGTCTCATTAATGAACTTTTGATTTGTGTATAAAACTGGCAGCAAACCACCATGTAGTTTAATGATTGGCAGCATCTGCTGGAGAGAGCAGCAGTTCCCAAGATTCAAAGAACAGAGATATTTGCTCTATAGGGCTCAGGTGCTACAGCAGAACTTTGCGAGACACTGTCTGAATTGCTGTTTGTTCCAGTCATTGTTCTCTTCTCCTTGAAAACTACCTCACGGTTTTAACATTTGAGATTTCAGGAAACCAATGCAGATGGCCAGTCATGGATCTTCCAAAACCAGAGCAAAGAATGGCAGTAGGAATCGTCTTGTTTTGAGTGTAACAACGTACATTTTTCCCAATAATTTTTTAGCTCAGAAGCATGCCTTCTCAGAACTAATATTGCTACAGTCTTATTTTGGAAATGAGTGATGTTCATGTGCTTTGTTTGTTTGCACAGAGGAGCATACCATGGAGGCAGCGCTTGCACCCTGGGACTGACATCTATTGGTCCTTATAAGCATGGTGTTGCCAATGGCTTTGGCTGTTCAACGGTGAGATTTTTATGATTTTTTTTTTAATAATGTGGTTACCTGACAGTTTATTTTAATATTTCAACAATTAGTATATTTTCTGTCCTCAGAGTGCTTTGTGGTTACTAACTGAACTCCAGTGTAGCTGTTTCTGCTCTGTGTAAGCACAAGTGACAAGGTCCCCGTTCCTTCTCTCTGTAGTTATTTGTGCTAATGTGGAGTCGGGACAGCCGTAACAGGAGTGGTCATGATTTATAGTGCTTTATTCACGCTTGGTGCTTGCATGGAATTCTATGTAAGGTGCAAAATAACGATGCTTAGAACACCTTTTCTCAAGTTTGTTTTGGCAAGTCTGCAAAGCTGCTTTCAGCTGGTCCGAAGTAGATTATCCCCTGGAAGGAAAAAAAAACCCTATGTCACTGATTTCAGCAAGTTAGGAGACATACTGTTAAGAAGATATATTGAGGATGAATGGCAATATGTTATCTCTCTGCCCTTGAGCAAATGGTAATGTCTTTCTGTCTGCTGGAAACCGTCATTGGCTACTCTGATCTGTACTGGTGGTAGCTCAGCCACAGCACTGGCTTTAGGAAGGCTCCTTTATAGCAGTCTCCCAACGTGGCTCAGTGAGTTGCCTGAAGTCATGCAGTGTTTCATCAGCAGTCAGGAATAGAAGGCTGGAGTTCCTAATTTCCAGCCTGTACTTACTCCACTAGGTCTGCCTGCCTTCCTGTATTTTGCAGATTTTTATCACACCTCGGATTATTGAAGTGCTACTGGCAGCTCTAAAAATGTTGCTATTACTCTCAGATAACCAAAACTGCTTACTAACTTAAAGAACAAAACAAAGGAAATCAACAATTAAGTGACTATTGGTGGAGCAGTCAAAACTTGTTGTTTCCAAACCTTCTCTTTCTGTTCAACTATATTCCTTGAGGGTGATGTTTGGTATTATTCCACAAAGTGTTCTTCAGACAAGCCACTTGAGCTACGTATGCCCTTTGACACTAACAGACTGTTTTTCAGCTTTTTTTCATTAGTTATCCCCAAGTATGATCAAAGCATTGCTTAGAAAGGGTGTCATCAAATCTTGTAGCTATTTCTCTTATGCTTGACAGACAATGTTACCAGATGTTTTTCGTGGCCCATGGGGAGGCAGCCATTGTAGAGATTCTCCGGTGCAAACTGTTCGAAAATGCAGCTGTTCAGAAGGTTGGTCAATGACAAAAACTGTTTGGCTTTTAGATTAGAGAATACTAGAGGCCTGTGGAAATAGGTTATATTTACTTCCTCAAGGAAGGTAGACCTCTGGTTAGTATTTGCAAGGACGACCAAAGAAAATATTGCAGAGAACCTCAGGCATGTGCTTCCCACTGAGAAAAATTTTGGGCAGGTGTCACCTCATATTCTCAGATTTCTTCTTAAAGTCCCAGCATTTGTTTCCAGCATTTGTCATGATCAGATCTAGAAGCTGTGGAAGTCAGTTTAGCACATCTGAGAGAACAGAAACATTGATGGGTGTTTTCTGCTGCTTCTGAAGTTTTGACAGCTCTCCAGCTTTTCTTTTGGAATAATATGAATGGTAAGGACAACCTGAAGCCAGTGGTAGGCAAAAAGTGTCACGTGAAGCAAAACATTCCAGATGCAGCACAGCGTGAAAGCTCTTCTACTGCTCTTCTCTTAAGAGCAATTGCAGTAATTTTTTGCCACTGTTTCAGCAGGCGCTCTTTATTATTTAAATCCACATGCGTACATAACAGAATGTTTTCTTTTTAGCTTTGCCTTTCCTAGCGAATGGCATTTGCTATACTAATTGCTCTGTTTTTATTTCAATATAGACATATGCAGCTGTATTCTCCAGAATCATCATACCTCTACTAACCTAATGATTCTTCATGTCCTATGCTGATGTTTATTAACCCCTGAGAAAGTGTCTGCCTATTCCTTCTGCTGATGTAGGTGATTCACAAACACTTTCTCTAACCTACAACTTACTGACTCACATGATGTGTAACATCTTATTGTCTGGCACCTTTGTTTTGCTGTTTTGGTAGTGGCATTCCTTAGAGCATAAATGATTTAAGAGAAAATAGGGGACACTCTCCTTTAATGTTTAGCCTTCTACTCTGTATTTGAGAGGTGATATTTACTATGCAGTCAGATAGTACTTGTTTCTTAGATATGTAATTTCATATTTTGAAGCTAGTTTTGTGTCATCCTAAGTAAATTCCCTTTAAACTATTTCCCCTGTAAACAGGTATATGTCAGGCTAACGGCCAGTACATTGAACAGTTCAAAGATACTCTGCATACCTCGGTGCCAAAGACAATAGCTGGATTTATCGCTGAACCAATTCAAGTAGGTAGTTTGCCATTTCTCAATTGTGATAGCACAAACAGTGTGAAACATTCAAATCTGATATTCTTTAGCTACATCCTGAACATACACTTCTGCTGATTTATATTATTTTCAACACCTTGAACACCTTAAGTATTTGAATCAATGGATGTACTGTCTTAAAATTTCAGCTTTTGGCATTGATTTCAATGGAGCCAGAATTTTGCTTATGAGGTTAAATTAAACAGAGGATCATGATTAAACGTACACACTTCTGCATCTAAGTGGCAAGTATGGAGCATGCAATCGTTTGGTTTCTAATACCTTCTTGCAAATTTCATACTGCTTTTTTCTTTACTATTTCTGTAAACTTTAACTCAATTCCCCTCCCACCTCTTCACAGCCACATTGTCCACTATGTTTTTAGCATGTCCAGCAAGTGGTGGCCACAGAATTCATTCTCTTGGTGCAAGCTGCTCTGTGGAATGGGAATGAGGGACCTGAGCAGGAACTTTCTGAAGCAGTTTCACTGTTGAAGCTGGAAACTTGAGACAACAGCCTTGCTTACCTGAGGGCTGCTGGTATTTTTTCACTGTAGGATAGTCACATAGTGGAACTCGTGTTTCATTTTCTGTTTCTGACGACACTGTCTTTTTTTTTGTCTTGGCAGGGTGTTAATGGAGCTGTTCAGTACCCAAGGAGTTTCTTAAAGGAAGCTTATCAGCTAGTACGGGAAAGAGGGGGCGTTTGTATTTCAGATGAAGTGAGTTTTTTTTGACATAAGAGATCTGGGGTTTGGGGTACCTCTGAAAGTCGTCTTAAAAGAATCCAAGTGAATGCAAACCAGAAGCCTGGAAATAATCTAAATTAAATGCTATACATGTCATAGCTTAAGTTTAACACAGTGCATCTTTCCAACCATAGAAGCCTCCCAGTTTTTATTGTCTTTATTCTGCTATGTGGTATTCTGATTTTAGACCCAGGTAATGTTAGTAGCAGACTTCAGTCCTTATCTTCTAGGAGTGGTAAATGTCTACAAATACGCAGCTAATAAATGCCAGCTGTGATGTGAGGTGTGTCACAATAACAGTTGCTCTTATGAGTGTTGTTGCATACATTAAACTCTACGAGGGAAATGGTTGCTGTACCTCTGCAAATATATTTTATAAATACATTTTGCTTAGCTAAAGCTATTCTGAAATAGTAGCAAACACTTCAAAGTGATGGGGATGCATACATCAAGCATTGCAGTAGTAAAAACCAACAATCATGGGGTTGCAATTTTGGAGTGTGGTAAGCAACTGCGTTTCCTCTCCCTTTTGAAATGGAAGATGTAGCTTGTGCATCTCACCATGCCCAAGACGTGCTGATGTGTTGTCTCTTTCACATGTGAAAGCAAAACCCAATTACAACAAAGAGTATTTTGTGCAAAGCCATCTGAATAAGGATCCTACCTTATACTAGTTGACTGCAGATGTAGCTGCAGTTTAATGCAAATCAATATCAATAGAAGGACAAGAAAAAGAAAACATATTGTAAAATGTGAGAAAGTGATGGGGATTTCTCTGGATTTTTCTTTTGAAAGGTACAGACAGGATTTGGACGGACAGGCAGCCATTTCTGGGGATTTCAAACACATGATGTAGTCCCTGACATTGTTACTTTGGCAAAAGGAATTGGTAATGGCTTTCCAATGGGAGCTGTTGTTACAACAAAAGGTACAAGTGTTCTGTTCTGCTAAAGATTAAAATAGAGCAATTACAAAATATACTGTAGAATAATTACTTACTGGAGAGATGTGTGTTCAAACAGCTGAGCTTTATTAATGATCTTCATCTCAATCTGTCTTTTGACAAATAAATTGCATTCTCATTACTCACTTGTTTTACCAAGTGCTGTGCTATATCAGTGCAAAGCTTTATTTAAATGGGGTTAGTTGCGTAACTGATGAAGGAATGACCATGTGAGTCATTGGTAGAGCTAGTCATAGGTGCTGAAAATCCTCAGTAAATTCACCGTTTTACTAATCAAGGTACTGCGAGTATATAAGGCAGCATGTTGGCCAACTACTTGATACGTACAAACGACTGACTGAATCTAGTGAAGAAAATTTGTAGATGTCTGTTTAAGGGGACAACTGACAGCATATGTTAGAAGTGTGACTTTTTTGAAAAAGTCTGGGTTTAGTATCTGCCAGACACTATAATTTTGGGAAATAGTCATATTTTGCACAGAATACTTGCATTGTCTCCAGTAGAATCAGGGTTGAAGCACAACAAATTTGACTTTACTGTTAAGTTTAAGCAGATAAGTACTGTTACCAAACATAAGGCAACTGTAAGAGTAATCAGTGTTTTCTTTTTCTTTTAGAGATTGCAAGTGCCTTGGCTCAAAACCTTCACTTTAATACATTTGGAGGAAGTCCTTTGGCCTGCGTAGTTGGAGCTGCAGTTCTTGATGTAGGGAGAATGTTATATAAATTTATATGTTCCACACTCTCTCTCGTAGCATCAGATGAAAAATGTTTACATTTATTCTTACTATAAAGTTATATGTGGGCAATTTTTAAAATAACTGTATAAAATACATGAACATATGCATGTATTATGCATACATGGCCAATGTGCCTTACGGATAAGCAGAAATTTATTTTTTCCTAGTTCCATAGCAAAATTGTCATCACTCTTGAATGAATAGGAGTCCTCTAATTATGTTTTCAGAATCATCTTTCTTTGTCTCCCTCACCTCCTTTACTTTGTTAAGAGAAATGTAGGAAAGCACTTTCTCAAAAGCCTTAGCTAACTCTTTCAACTACACAAATCCTCAGCTAAACCAGATTTATTCTCTGGCATGCATGCCTAACAAAACCTTTTTAACTCCACAGCTTTTACCTTATGCCTAAGAACTCTTAATGACTAGATAGTTAAAAATATTTAAGTTCAGAATTCCTTTGGAAAAAAAAAAAGAAACAAAACAAAACCCTCATGAAAATGACAATAGAAAAATTTGCAACAAATTTCATCTCTTATCCAGCAGAAAATCAGTCAATGGGGCAGAAAGTCACTCTTTAACTTGTCTTGGACATGGACAGACCATTTTTCCTTTAGTCTCACTTCATTACAGCAGACACTGTTTCTACTCATGTTACTTTCCTGAGTGTTTTGGGGTTTTTTTAAGCTATTTTATAAGATGGCTCATCATATAAATAAAAATACTTTGAAAAAACAATTTACAAATATGATAAGCCTGAACCCCTGTTTTGGGTTTTTTTTGGCTCTGAGGTAACTTGGATCCTGGATCTGAAATAAGTTCAAGGAGGTTGTCAGGGCCAAGAAGAATAAAATCGAGTTTAAAGAAAAGTCGGGGGGGGGGAAGAGAAAATTAAAATGAGGAGCACCCACTTTGACTCCTGTAATGGTATTTTTTGTTTTGTTTTGTGAATGTTCTTAATGTAAATATTAAGCTCATAAAACGGTTTGTATCTGTCAGTGCTGATAGCTGCCTGCATGTCAGAACTTTGATTAAGGAGAGCAGAGTAAGGAACCAAAGAAAAAAAAAAAAAAGACTGCGATTAACAAGCATGGTGTCGATGAATCTAATTAAAACACTCAAGTTTTTTCCTTAAAGGCTGCCTAATATACATAGGTATGCCTTGTCAAATTATATTCTTCTCATGATATTGGAGAAAGAGTTAAAATATTTCTGGTAAGATTTTGAAAATAATTCTGCTGGTCAGGTATTTTTCAGTTATGACTACATGTCAATTACTGGATTATGGCTATGAAATAGTAAGTAAAATGTGAAAAATGCCACGACAACATCAAAATATTATGTTCAGTTGTACTGTGATGCCACTAGAGGATTGTAAGAAAAGAAAAATGTAAGGATCGTATTACTGAAGGAATACAGTCTGCAAGGAATTGAGATAAACATAATGTGTCATCAAGCTAAATGGGGATTAACAGAAGGTATTGGAAGCTTTTCCTGCAACGCTGTCATTGTGCCTCATTTCAACCAGGCTATTGAAGAAGATGGTCTACAGAAAAACAGTGAGGATGTGGGAACATATATGCTACTGGAGTTGGCTAAACTACGGGATAAATTTGAGATTGTTGGAGATGTCCGTGGCAAGGGACTTATGATTGGAGTAGAAATGGTGACAGATAAGGTTAGTGATTTACTTTATTCTTTTCAGTTTACAGTGCCATTGAGAGTTTTATCACATTTTATTTCTGTCGAAATAACAGGAAGATTTTCTATTAAGAAACAGATAGTGAAGTAAGAAAACATTGCGCTGGCTTAAAATGAGCCAGAATGTTTCAGCATTTCAAATATTTCACAAGCTTTGAGTAAACAGTGACTTGTGTACCTTAATTGCATAAAGGGATCTTAGAAAGCACATAAACTATGCAGCTGATATTTTCAGCCAGAGATGGGGGTAGGAATTATTAGAGAGACGGGAATATATATCTTTTTTTCATAGAACTACTTTAGAATATCTATATGAAATTTAATGTTCACTTTCCTTAGGAGAGTCGCCAGCCTCTTCCAGCTGAAGAAATCAATCAGATCTGGGAGGACTGTAAAGACATGGGGGTTCTGATTGGCCGAGGAGGACTCTACAGTCAGGTACTGAACCTCTGGTTATACATAGAGCTTATTTTCTCTCCTTATGAACCACATCCCATTTCCCTCAAGCTAAATTAACTTCAGTTTAGTGAATAAACTAGGAAACGTATACTCTTGGGAACTACCTTTGTTTAGTTTTGCTTAATTTACAGATTGGGCAGGAGCTGTTTGTTTCTTTTCAAGTATGCTGAACTACCTCTAAGCTTGCAGTTTTCCTTTAGAGGGACAACCTCCCTTAGAAAAGAAATGTGCTATAATGTGTATACATTAGAAGAAATCAGCAATATTCAGGTCTGATAAGTCTTCGCTACTGTTCAGGCTATCACCTGATCTGTCAGCACAGAACAAGTTTAGTCTTGCTAGTTCTTTCCTTTTGGAGACCTGGTAATGTTCCACCTGGATGGTAATTTAAAAAAAAAGAAAAAGAAAAAATCATTAAGAGCTAGTTCAGTAATGCAGCACAAAAGTGAGAATTGCATGTGAATGGCCGTCAGCCCACAGCAATTGAAGATGCACTGTGCTGTACCCAGGGCACTGTGTCACCAGCTTCTTACAGTGTGCAAGTTAACAGTGGGGAACTGCCTGCGGGCTGGTCAGGTCAGCGAAGCCCCGTGACACAAAGCAGCTTCCTCTGGGTCATGAATGCGGTAGATGAAGGATGGTTAAAATAAATAGGACACTGCATCGGTTCTTCCGCAAGTCACAGACCAGAACGTGGGTAACAGGCTGCAGCTCAGAGTGTAGTGAAGTCTGATTCTGTCTCAGGAGGCTGCTGATTATCTGTGAGTGTTCGCTTCGGTTGGGGCTGTAGCAAAAGACCATTATTCGACTCTTGCTGCAGCAAAGGCCTGTGATATGATGACAGAAAAATTTAAACTGAAAGTTTAAGATTATTATGGAAGTTAAATACCCTTGGAAACATTATAGTATAGATCAAACATTTGGATTTAAGAACCTACGTTCTTGACAAGTTAAACTGTGCATATACCCCTTCCCGATCAACATGCATTCAGGCTGTAGTACCCTAACTGAAAGTTAGCATTTAGTGATTATTTCATACAGAAACACAGAATGGTTGGAAGGGACCTTAAAGATCACAGAGTTCCAACCCCTTTGCTGTGGGCAGGGACACCTCCCACTAGAGCAGGTTGCTCAAAGACCCATCCAACTTGCCCCTGAACACTTTCAGGGATGGGGCATCCACAGCTTCTCTGGGCAACCTGTTCCAGTCTCTCAACACCCTCACAGTAAAGAATTTCTTCCTAATATCTCATCCTCCACCTCCCCTCTTTCAGTTTAGAACCATTATGCCTCATCCTATCACTACACTCCCTGAAAAAGAGTCCCTCCCCACCTCTCCTGCAGGCCGCCTTCAGGTACTGGAAGGCCGCTATGAGATCTCCCTGGAGCCTTCTCTTCTCCAGGCTGAACAACCCCAGCTCTCTCAGCCTGTCTTCACAGGAGAGGTGCTCCATCCCTCTGATCATCTTTGCGGCCCATATTTTCTTAGAAGCCTTAAAAAAGCCTATAATATAACACCAAATCGGCTGATGCTATGCAAGAGGTTACCACTCTAAATAGATATTACTTGTCCCTATGGCAAAGCTGCCAGAAAGGAAGATACACCTTAGTACAAACCCAGCTAAGGTTTTATACCAGCTCTGTCTGGAACCGCAGAGCTGCAAACACAACATGCTGTAGTCAGGTCTCCTTTGGAGGCAGTTGGATTGTTACAAGAGTGGAGCAGGGAGTGGATGCTGCCAAGTCCAAAACTCCCCCACTTCCATGTGTGTTTCTCAGAAGCCTCAGTCCCTGCTCTGCTGTTCTCCTATACTACTATTTTTCACATTTTTGATTAGATTTTTTTGGGCAGAAGGTGAGTGCTGACCTAGATGGTGTGCTAGAAACTGTATGCTTTTCATACAATTTTAAGAATTTCATTTTTTTTTCTCTCTTCTCAGACATTTAGAATTAAACCTCCTATGTGCATCACTAAAAAGGATGCTGACTTTGCTGTGGAAGTATTTCATACTGCTTTACAGAGACATGTGGAAAGAACAGCTGCAAAACAGACTTGATTTGTTCCTTGCATGAGATGCACACAGAACCCCTGATACTTGCCACCCAGACTCTGCGCTATTCTAGACTGAATGAGAAAATCATAGTCTGAAGATGAAATACATGTTCAGTAATTGTAAGAGCAGTCCGGCAGATCCAGTGTTTAATAAAGAATATGCTCTAATCCATTCTGTGCACATACAGTTCAGTTCTGCCGTGGTGTCACGGATTAGCTGCACACCTATTCTAGCTCAGCGTAAAAAACCCTGATGGGATTAACGGGGTATTAGATGGAGAGGCAGACACACATTAATCTTGCATCTATGAAAATCATAACAAAACTGGTAATTTTTAGAAAGAGTGACACCAAATTAATAAAGTTGTTTTGGGGGAAGTACATCGTGTTTGGACTTTGTAGCGTTCACAGGCCCCTGTGGGGTGGTACCAGTGTTGCCGTAGAGTGCCTCTGGCTGCTCTGGCCCAGGTCGACTACTACCGTGTCGACTACTGTGGGCTTTTAAATGTGTTTTCACAGAAGCCCCCGACTGGCCCAGTGCTGGGTCTTGTGCAGAGCTGGCTGGGACCAGTGCAGGGTGGTCCCCAACTGCCATCCACAGGGGTCACCACTGCTCCTGCCCCCACCACTGCTACCAAAACCTTGCCATTTATATCAATACACACAAGCATTTGTAAAACACACAAATGATAAGGGTGTTTTTCTTCTTTAAAAGCCAAATACTTTAAGTCAAAACTAATGCTGCAGGGTCAAGTCTGTGAGATTTCACTTACGTAAGTGTTGTCAATCTCTGGCTGAGAACCACCCCGAGCAGAACGTAACTGCAGGTTTCAGACTGAGTTAGAACTGTTTACTCTTACTACAAGGATACACTGTAATTAGAGCATGAAAAAAAATCTGTTAGCATACACAAGTTGAAAAGTTTCTAATTACAGTAATTAGTTTTATCATGGGGCTGTAATCCAGTCATCATAATCTCCAAAATACGCTTTTCCTTTCCTCCTGCTGCTTTTGGGGTTGCACAGCACACCCATTAGCCATTTAGCAAAGATGCAAACTCTGGCTCGTGAAGTAAGAGGCCATGTTTCTTTCTTACATAATCACTTTTTTTAGTTAATTACCTCCTTCAGTTTCCAACCAAAAAAATGGTGTTGTGTATGGTCAGCAAGAACTGTACATTTATGATTTTACTTTCATTCAAATTTTAACATTTGAATAATTCCTGGACCCAATAAAGGTACCGTGTCAATTTGTGGGGGAAGGAGAGTATTCTGTCACTTTGTGTGATGAGCTGTCAGTGGAACTTGGTTAACATAAAATCAGTGAGTTCTTCTGGAAAAATTATACTCTAGGAGTTTCCTAAACAACATAGCACACAGCCTTCTCCAACAGCATTGACGATTCCTGTGTGAAATTCACTTCCACTGCAAAATCAGGTGCTTGTTATCCCACCCTTTGTTTCATTTTGAAGTGCTACTCAGGATCAGGTAGATTATGCATTTGAACAGAGGTGCAATACCAAGTCCCAAGCTGGTTTTCATTAGAAAGCGGAAGAAGTGCATTTATTTATGTTACTATTTATTTTTCCCTTCACTTAGTCCAGCAAGGTTTTTCCACAAGACTTTTTTCCCCCAATGCCTGGCATGCAGGTGTATGTACAAAACCAACAAGAATTGTCAAAAATGTTTAAGCAGTTTTGTCACCTTATTAGTTTCCTTCTGTTTGATGTAACTAAGTAATTTGAAAGGTCATTTGGGGATGGCAGAAGCCAAGCCAGAGTTTTTCCATGCCTTGGTGATGTTTGGTCTTTGACAGATGATCAAAGCAGCACAGGCCCCTCTATTGGCTACACTCACCCTGAGCTAAGTCCTCTCAAAAGAAAAGAAGCAACACAAGTGTTAAAATAATTTATTATTTCCTCCGTGCAAGTTTCTACAGGACTACAAGGTGAGTAGCTTTGTATTACTATATCCCCATCACCACTGTGAAAGCTGCTGAGACGGTAGGTCTAAAACAGTCATTAAAGGCTCATAAAACCAAAAGAAAGCAGATTCCTTCACAAGATAATACTCCTTTTGTTGTACCACCTTTTTTTTTTTTTTTTTTCTCAAAATTAGGACTTGCCTTCTCTGTTTAACTCCAAATACAGGAAGTGTGCACCTTTCAGTTTTGGGAGAGTTTTCATGTAGGATTCTGAAGACTGTCACAGTAACAAAGTTCTATCTGTTTTTACGTTTCTCTTTTTTGTTTCTGGTGTTTACAGCTCCATTTACAGCTGGCGTTTGTGTTGCTTTTGCATGTCCTGTGGCTTTTAGGTGCTCAAACAGTTTATTTCGGGATGGAAATGCACAGTTGCAGGTTACACAGTGGATAGGAACTTCATTCTACAAGGAGGGAAAAAAGCAAAATGCCTCATGTATGTAATAAATGAAATACACCAACTTGCTGATGCAGTTTCTCTTAGACAATGAAATGTGAATAAGCTGTTTCTATCACACATATATCCATTACTGATTAACAATTAAATATATATGTTTAAAAAAAAAAACAATTATAGCTTATTGAAATTTCAAAGAGTACTAAGTAGAACCAAGAACAAGAATAGAGGCCTTGCAAATCTAATTCAAAATGAAGAATACTTCTGATCTCACCTGACTATCACACAATAGTTTGGGCTCTGAGATTTAGTGAAGATTTAATGTGGCTCAGCTGTAGTTATTACAAGATTCTGCTTTTTCTGGGAAGCATCAGTATTGGAAAAGAGGCAAATGGTACTGCCTGTCACCTGCCTGATGACAGCAGCTCTGTCTGCAGTTGTTTAATCCCAACTGCCTTGGGTACAGAGCTTTAGCAACTCCATTAGAACTGAAATTTAGTCCTGCTCTTCTCTGCAAGGACAAGAGCTGATGTTCCAGTCTCCTAGCTTCTAATAACATCACAGGGATAGAAATACTTGTATCATTAAAAAATAAACAAAACCACTGAAATGGAAATGATGGACTGGAGGCAATAAACCAACCTTGTTTGTAATAAAACCTGTGGCCACCAGGTTTTAAATAGCATAAGTAATTTGACATACCGTTGTTGGTTGCTCTGAAGTTGCCTTGGCAGACTTCTTTGCATCCTTGGCTTTTTTCCCTTTAGGCTTACTACTGCTGATAAACAAAGAGAGACTAAGATCAGTGCACAGGAACACCCAACATTTAAGAGCTTTCGACAGTTTCCACTCATCAATGTCTCTGCTGCTTCCCCCAGCTCTTCCCTCACACAACACAATGCAAGTGCTTCCAGCAAAAAAATAAAGCAATTTAAGTTACACAATCAGTTGCTGATCTCAAGATTCAGCTAGATGATAAATGCAACTGGTAAGCGATGTGGTGGGGATCTGCAGTCAAATGCCATTTCCAAAGTAGATCCCAACACTCCTTGTTTAGTATCACATTTATTCAGCTCTGACTTCGTGGAGCAACCCCCAGTTCACACTGGTGAGTAAAACCAGACTTGTTTTACAGTATCAAGCATGGCACAGAATGACATGGCGACTGTGACATTCCAGGTCAGCTCACCTTTTCACTTCAGTTTTTGCTTCGTTCACTTGGGTGACATCTTCTGTAGCGCTTGCGTCCTCTGACACAGCACATCTTTGGCCGTCGTTTACCACCTCCTCTGCTGAGCCACTGCCCTTGTCCATGCAGGGCACCTCCTTTTGTTCAACTGTTTCTTCATCGTCACTTTTATCAAAGGAGTCCTCGTGAGTCTGTCCGAACAGAAGAAATGTAAGTTAACTACCTTAAGTTCATTAGTGATTATGTTTATAGTATTATACCTCATTTACCCCAAACACGGGAGGGTGGGAAGAACACAAAGCCATGGACCCTCTTAATCTTACTGTGTGTTTTCAGTGTGACTGTTAACAGGTAAAACTTTAGTTCTCCTGTTTTGAAAGATGAGGCCACCTGTGATGAAGGGAAGAAACACCTAATAAAAACAGCCTCTAGAACTACGGAAGAGAAGAATGAAGGTACCTTTTAATTATACACAAGGCTCATTCTCTTCTGGCTACCATTTCACATTATAAGATAGTGGATTTGCAAGATGTTAATTATTTAGACCAAAGTTTTCTGTGCCAGACACCTGTGTTAGGACAATTAAGTGAAAATAACGGAGCTGACTGAAGTCAGGTAGACACGCTGTATTTTTCCTCCCTAACATTAGAAACGCTGGCAGCCTTTTCCACGTAGCAGAACACAAAGCAGATTCAATACATGCATTTTGGCAAAAAGGTCAACCCCTGAGCATGTCTGAAGCAAATCAGCTCAGCCCTCAAAAGCAGGATAACGAATTTGATCTAACACGACATTAATGCAACTCTGTCACCTCTAGTACCTTTTGCAGAGTTTCAGCTACCTGAAAAAACTTGGCTAATCTATACACTGTCAGGAAACCAAAACAAAACTCCCACTGATTCCCTGCACTCTGTAAAGTTTGGTAGAGGATGGAGGTGACGTTTCCAGAAAAATATCTCTGCACAAGATTCCAGTTTATGCTACGTGAGAGTGGCACCTACTGTCTGGGTTGCATAAGACCTTGTGATCAAACTGATGGAAGAGAGACACAGTGCCTGCATCTCTATACAGTGAGAACAAGACCTTCTGATTTCAAACTGAGGCAAGAATTGAACAGGTTCCTGATGGCCTGCATGGAAACAAGAAGGTCAAGCTGATACTGACTTGGACTATGCAATACCAGCCAAAGAGAAGCAAGAAAAATTCAGTTGCTTGAAGGTCTCAAGATCCTTTTCTTGAGGCTGAGAAACAAAAATGGCGTGGGAGAAGGCAGAAAACGTGAACACAAAATAGGAGACTAGAGAGGTTAGGTTGGTGGAAGACAGAAGACCATCGTGGGAAAGGATGGAAGAGGCAGGACCTGGTACGGACAAATAGCTCACTGGGACAACGCTAGGATTGAGGTAGTGAGCAGAGAAGAGGTAAGACTTGAAAAGGATCAAGCTTGAGGAAGGCAGAGAGAAGAGTCTGCTCACTGTGGTGCTCCTGAAACAGCTTGCAGTTCTTGAATTTCACCTTGCTGCTGTCAGCACAGATCGGTTATATCATACACAGACTCAGATCCTTGGAGTACAACAGATGGATTGTAAACACAAGTAACACCAAAGTGAAAGGTGGAATGGATGCATTCATTCCAACAACTGCAGTGTCACTAGGATGCCAATGATGTGTTACTTTTTTTCCCCAAGCTAGAGATTAAGAAACAACACATTATACCAACTCTAGCAACCAAACAGAAAACAACCGCCATGTTAACTGAGCTGCTAATGCATGAAGGCCACTGCTCATCTTTCTGATCAATTCCTTGTATTCTCCCTATCTGCCTGTTTCCACCTGTTTTCCTTACACTTGACTAGCCTTTTCAGAGCCAGCACTGCATTAATTGTGCAAACAGAACAAAGTGAGGCCTATGAGATTATCATCATAAAATATAATTATTTTGCAGTCAAAGAAGAATTAAAAATATCTGAAAACAGTCTTCAAGTTTCATAGAATTTCAAGTTCTCTCTCATTTTTCAGGGAAAAAAAAAGTTAAGTTAGGAGATAACAAACCTGGTTTGTAAAGTTCCCTGAATATCATTATATGACTACATACCATCATTGTTTTCTGTTTCTTCCTCTGCTTCTTTGAGAGTCTGTAAAGATAAGAATGTAAAATTATCTTTTTTCCAAGAAAAAACACAAATAAGTGCCATTTATAAAAAGGTACCAAGTTATATTTTTGCTTATCTTCTTAACATGATATTACAGTGATAGCAGCCACAAACAGAAAATTAGCTGTGCCCGAAATGAAGACAACAGTTCTCCTAAACTACTCATTGCATTTAGTAAAACATCTCTTTTGCTCAGACTCAGCTTGAAGATACTAGTGAGATAGTTGGTATCATGCTTTGTCCATTCAAAAAGTGAAGTTGCGCAACTTATTCATCAATTCTGATTTTAAGCACACTAATTTTCTACATAAGCCAGCATCCACTGACAAAAACTATCAAAAAAAGTACCAAATCAATAAACACTGGCCCTGTCCAAGTTCCCCTGTTTGAAAAATAAAAACCAATACTTTTTCAACATGTATCTTTAAGAAGGAGAGAAAATATGAGGTTATTATCCTACAATATTGATTCCAGTCATACTAATGTATCCATTTTACTGAAACTTTGATGCTAAGAAATATTTTAAATTGCACAATTCTGTGAGTTCCAACACAACTGTAAATCATCAGACACTTCCTCTAAGGGCCTCCAAGACTTATTAAATCATTAGTCACAATAAAATTAAAACCAATGTAAAGTACTTCTGCTTGGGTACGTCTTCTGTTTCTTCCTCCTCTTTGGTATGTATTCCATTTGCATCATCCAAAGACATGGGAAACTTCCCTTCTTCTTGTTCCAGTTGCTGTCGTAGGAGTGCTACCATCGCTCGATGCTTCTTTGATTTTTCATGATTTTTCATGCTGTGAAAATGCAGCAGATTGTTACTGCAGGTAGCTCTGAGCAAACACTGTTATATTTACATATAAATCAGTAACAGGCCTGTTATCCATCACTACTAGGTATGCAAAATTTTGCCCTGACAATGTCTCTACTGGAAAGACGACACTGACCATTATGGGAAGTCAGAAAGTTTTTAAAAATGTGTTTTAAAGAAGTTAAAACCTAACCCCCAACCCCTGGATCCCCAACCACAAGCACTTACGCTTTCTCAGTTTTTAACAGTTTGTCACAAGCAGGGCAGTACAGACCATCAACAAATTCAGCTTCTTCAGTCTCATCGTTGAGTTTGTCTGAAGAGATCAGTGGGGATCAGAGAGACAAAGTCAGATGAGCCATTTTTCAGTAAGCTGCTCTTAAAGCCCCAGCAAATAGGCACAACACTGACAGTCAACTTCTTTAGTATTACTGACATGCAGACAGACCAAGACCATCTCACCAAATCATACATTTGGATAAATTAACAGCTGTAGCTTGATGTTCCACGTTCAATGGAGAACACCAGAGAGGGCCAGACTCTAGCCTGGCACGCCTCAGCTGGAGGCAGGGAGTAGCACCACAGTCCGAACTGCGAATCTAGGGCTTTAAGTGCAGTGAGCCAATATTCAGGCTGAAACGACTGACTATAGGTCATTCCCCGACACGCCGTACCTTCGATGCCTTTTGTCTCCTGTTCCTCCAATTCATCTTCATCATCTGATCCATCTCCAAATTCCTTTTCATATTGTGCCTCCATCTCTTGCAACTCTCTCTCCAGATCTGACATCGTTATCCAGCTCTGCTCTTTATACTGCTCAGCAAGCCTTTAAGTAGAACAATACAGTAACTTCTACATGGCGTCCGGGAGATGGGAATTACCGAAACAGTATTATTTAAAAGATAACTTGTTCTTCTCTGGTATTTTAGGAGGAAAGTCCTGAACATACCATGATGGAGTAACCAATTGTTGGTAGGGCCTGGAAATCCTAGCAGTTAATTTGTGATGTCAGTGGGCACATCTATGCTGCAAGTAAAGAGGTATTAACGCAGCAGGATCCCGCTTGGATTTCAGGCAGGAAATGCTATGCAGCAAGGTCAGTACCAAGCTGACAGCAGGAAAGGCAGATCAATCCTCAAAGCAGTACAGCTGCTTTTACCTGCTGCAGGATCCAAACCCACAAACAATACAGGACCACAAAAGCCACAAGCACATTACTCTTTGACTCTGCACGATGGGAATGTGCCAGCCACAGTTTTCCAAATCTACGTGTGGCCCAAGTTACCAAACAGTGCACCACACTACAGCAGAATTTTGCTCCAGGACTCAGAATTATCAAGCCATTTGTCATTAAATGCATAAATCTGCTTCGTTCTACTTTTAGGGGAAAAAAAAGTACATATAAATAAATATAGTCTGCATAATATTTTAGTTATTATTATGAAATTTTAATTAATATGCAGTTATTTTGCAAGTGCAGTCTTGTTAAGCATTTAAGCTCCTTCCTCGCATTTTCAGGCAAAAAGCTCTTCTACTTGGAAAAATAAATTGTGGTTACACTCAGGAGATAGTCTCTTCCTTCTGCTTAATTTTGGGAAAAATAAAGGATCAAAGAAATGCATTTATTCCAATGAAAGCGTCCTTTCAGAAGAGTTAAAGGAAAAGCAAAACTAAGTTAATTTTCCCCAACTTTCTTTTTAGCGGGTACCATTCTAAGGCAGATGAAGCTGATCCAAGTCCAGGTTGTCATAGTCCTGTTCTCCCTTGTTCCCTAACATTCCTTTTTTTTTAAAGGAACATTGATAACTATTAAATCTTACTTCCCAAGGTAATTAAAAGCACACTGTACTCTGTACTACTACTGCCAGTTACCTGCAGCACACAGATAACTATTCCATGGTTATCTTAGATTTCTACATGTCAGTACAATGCAAAGGGACTCAAGTTTTAAAAAGGTCAGACTTGAGATCGAAACTAATATATGAAATTTTCGAGGATGTTTAAGAGAGCAAGTGGAGCTACTATTAGAATCTAACTCTATACAGTATCCTCATGGATAGCTTTTCCAAGTTTAAAAGAAAAGATCTGTTCCACATTTACATACTTGGCTTGTTTGAGCTTCTGCTGCCTCCGAAATTCTTCTGCTTTCCTAGTTTTTTCTGCATTTTGTTCTTCTACGAGTTTTCTATGAGCCTGTACTCTTTTATCCCTTTTACGAATAAAGGCTACTAGCTGACGGACCAGTTCATTCCTCTCTTTCCTTGCTTTATCTCTCGTTTTCTTGTTCTCTTTTTCCATGGCTCGTTTCTCCCAGCGGTTTGAGGCTTGTCGTGTGTCATATTCTTCTTTCCAAGCAAAGTTTTTCCGAGTACAGAAACTCTGCCAATAGGCATAGAAAGGGTGGACTACCTGTAAGAAAAAAATATTTAAACAAGTCACTTGTTTAGAAGGGGGAAAAAAAACATACCAAATAATTCAGGATTTTTACAGCAGTTTTGTATCTTCTACGCAGGCCACAGTTTTTCCCCAGAGTATAAAGAAATCACATGAAGGTTTAGAGAAACCTTTAATATCATCCTCAAAATTTCAAACCATGCCGAATCAACAACCTTGTCTAAATCATTCCAAACTGCAACTTTTAAAAAATGTCCCCTTGCAGGACTGGATTGCGCTGGTGTCAGTGCCCAGTTACTTAGCTTTGCTGTACTTTTCCTGTCAAACTGAAAAGCACCATCAGAATCAGATATACTGTCCACAAGCAGGTATATGCACATATTGCCTAAAAACTGCCATATCAAATTACGCCACAGGTCAGCCATACATTTCCAACAGCAGCCAATGACCAGCATAAAAAGAGCAATAAAACAAACACGTGTACGTAATGCTATTTCTTCCCAGTATATTCTTTCTGCTTCCAGAGCAAGAGAGAAATTAATAGCCCCTGACGGATTTTTCTTTCATAAATTTGTTCGATATTTATTAAGCCATGTAAATTGTTGGCATATTCGATATCATGGAGAAGTAACTTGCACAGTTTAACAAGGGGCTATGTGAAGAGGCACTTATTCCTGTTTTGTTAGCAAATCATATGACTGCAGGTTAAAAGGATGCCCTCTAGCTCTCAGATTAAAAGAAACAGTAAATGACCTTTCCTTCCTTTTACTATTCATGAGTAAACGCTGGATTAACAAAATGGCACAATAATTTTTTTATTATTATTATTCTGTATTCCTCACCAAGTAATTATTAACCTTCTGCATTTTGTGTATTCCGGAAATAAGATATGCCTAAATTCCGTCCTCACACTACTTGTCCCATTAAGTTGCCTTTTTACTACTTACGCCTACATGCACTACTGTTTATATTTTGGAATACCTCATAGAAGTATTTAACCTAACAGTTTACTATCTCTTCTTTTAGTATCTCCTCCTCCTTCTGTCATTGGTATTCACATATACTACAACCATCAACACCTCAATGCTAATTTCTAATGGCCTATCTACATGCAAAGCTTCATGGCTGTGGCCTCTGGCAGGTTAAGTCACTACCATTTTTCTCTGCTACCACAAAACCCCAGGTCAATAAATACTCATATTTCATCCAATAACGTAAGTGAGATTAGACTCCCCATCTCAGATTTCTGCTTGAGAAGGGGATATCTTCTGTGCAAAAGGATGCATGGCTATCGACTGATGACAGGGGTCATCCTCCCCTTCCATCAGCTGTATAAACTAAGGCTTTCCTGCCCCTCAGCAGCTACCTGAAATACAAGCACATCTCTGACATTCTCCAGAAGACCATACAGCAGCTCTTGCTGAAATCCCACCTGGATTTTGTTTTGCCTGCTACTTATACTTGGAGCTGATCACTTTTATGTCTGCATCTAATTGACCTACAAGTCTTCTCTTTCCATGAAGTCTTGCAAAGTCACAGACTTAAGAGTATCTTCCCTGGCTGCCCGGCATTGATCCTCTCAGGGTTCTTGTGAATTAACTCAGAAGACTGAACCAGAGAGCGTTGACATCACAGATTTTGAAGTATCTGTAGAGTTTTTGTAGCTGCCTTCTGAAACTCTTTTCCCACAATACTCCCACTAAGAAGAGAAGTGGGCACTGCAATGCTGGAATCTTCTGACAGTGTAATCTCTTTGTCTGGATATAAGATAACAGGAATAATGACTTTCCCATATAACTGAGGCTATTTCCCATAAAACACCCCTATGGATCCCTTAAGGGGGCAAAAAAAAAACCAAACCAAAACCAAAAAAACCCCGATAATTCTGCTTCCAGAACAGCATGACAATGGAGATGTCAAAGTATGCTGGTGCTAGAATTCCAGCCATTTTTGCAGTTATTAATTGAGAGCATAAAAGCTATTTTGGGTCTATAATCATATCTATTCCATGGCCTCAACACAAGCAGCTACCAACAGATATTTCAAAATAACTCCATTAATAGACTGATTTTAGCAGTTTCAGAGACACTAAATATTCTCTCCCTAGGAAAGATTTATACTTGTTAAACCATCCTGTAATTTTATCTGACATTCAAACAGTCATTCTGACACTCTTAGTTTGTTTTGTAACTTTGTTTCCAAGTCCTGCCAAGTTTTGCACCCTTGAAGTTAATCATTTTTAAGGTACATATCCATTCAAATTTCATAATTAATTAGTCATACAGTACGATTCCACTAAATGCAACATGGAGAAGTAGCTAGGAGCAGCATTTGAGTACACTGATACTGTGCAATTACTCGCTGGAGAAAGTGCTATTAGTTTACTATTTAATTTCAACATAGGAATACTGGTTACCTTAAAAAAAGAAAAAAAAGATAAGCTTGACAGAACAACAAATAGTTGGCAAATCAGACAACAAGAATTCAAGTGTCCCCCATCTATTTTCTTTTCTTACTTCCCAAAAGAAAGCATGCAGAATTTTGGAAATTAAATCTTACTGCAGAATAACTGTAAAGGACAAGAGTCTCGCAATGGGAGCTCACAATGCAGGTCAATCACTGCATCTCCCATTTCCTACAGGCTGTGTTACATGGCAAGTGCTATGCGATTTTCTTAAATGAGGCAAGACACCACGTGTAAGTTTCCTTGGCATAATTGATGGTTAGCCCCATGAAGTGTGTGTCTGACAACTTACATTAACAGCCCGGCTAATAATATAGTCCAGCAGGAAATATTAATTTTAATTCACCCAAATATTATGAATCAGAATACAGGTACTTCCTTTGCAGTAATGGTCTACAGTAGTAGAAAAGACAGAAGATGCGTGGTGCATTCACCTCAGAGATCAGCAGGAGCCTTTCCTTTGATTTCAGTATGGGACAAAATAATGACTTAACAGTGTTACTTTCAGTTCAGATTTACACTTGCTCTTACTGTATCATAGTCGCTTTGGGAATATCCAAACATGGGGAATTCTTCAGTATCTTCCTGGGTCATACACTCCATCTCTTCTTTTGCAATCTTTCCAAAAACTTGTCGGTAGACTGTAAAGAATCCCTAAAATTAAAATAAAAGAAATTCTGATTAATTTTGCTTGGCTCAATAATAGATGTACACATGCTCAACTTCAGTAGCGTATTTTAGAGAAATATTACAATTCTGTAACAGCAACTGAAAATCAGGTTAAAGGCCTTGTAAGCTATTGCTCTAGATAGCAAGACTCCTCTGTTTAACAAAGTTCCCATTCTCTCCCATTCCTTTTATTTCCACCTCCTTCACATAGCTTGCGTCTTTCACACATGAAGCTCTTATATCCAAACCTACACCAACAGAAGTTTCAGCATGCTGAGGATACTGATACATTTCTGGTTACACAGGACCAAGTTTTGAGCAAGTTCCAAATACAGAATTCATTATTAAGTATCCTAGCTATCTATTTACTTTTTAAATTAAGATGTTACTAACACACTCCTTCTACAGTAACCCAAAGACAGATAAGGATTTTCTCTGGCAGAGGTTCGCCTAATCACCTGGAGCTTTTTAAGTTACAAGAAGTGTCTTAAAATCTAACAGGAAATTCAATTATAGGAAGCACACTTCCCCCAGGCACTGCTACTATATTGCTTTTCTTTAGCCTGAAGCATTCTAGCTTGCTAAGATCTGAATAAACAGATGGTATTGCAAAGCATTGGAACACTTCACTATATAACATGCATAAATAATATACACACGCTCTGTAGTTGTATGGTATCGTTGGAAATCACGGAAATCATAAGTAATTGTTAGACAATAAGCAGGAATTAAAGCTTGCCTAAACATCCTGCATAAGTTTGGTCTTGGAAAGATTTGTGCAAGCATTTTTACTACCTGCAATCAACAATTCCATGCATAGCTTTTCAACATGAAGTAAATGCTGACACTTTTCATGAAATTTAAATTGATTAATTAAAGATGAATTAATGCATTACCTTTTCATCGTCTCCGTATCCAGAGTAACAGCTAACAGTGAAGTAGTGCAGTAAGTCTAAACTATCATCTTGATAGTCTCCATCAACTCCTCCTTTCAGCAGAGCCTCCCTGTGATTATCATACCTAGCAAAAATTCACAATATCAAGGATGTAGAAACACAGAACATTCCCCAGTGCTGGTAAACTAACACAGTACATATATCACCTCAATGTATAGCTTAGCTCAGCGTCTGGAATTTGTGTCTCATATCCAAAGACTTCAGAGAGGGAAAAGACAGGCTCACTAAATATTCTCTCTTGACCTTTAGTTAACTTACTATTATTTATCTGCAATATCCACAGCAGCAGTTTCTTAACAAGAAGGTAGCAAACACATTTGAGCAAGATGCTTCAACAAGCTTTCAGAAATGGGTAGGACATTATTTAAATCATCCAACACTTACACGCACACAGAGAAAACTCCAAATCATACATTAGCATACAAAAATTGCAAACCGGTACTTTCAAGGGAGGCAAACTCAGTACAGATGGTTTTGGCTGCAGCCCGTTTGAAAAACAAGACACACACAACACCTGAAGTAGCACTCTCTGAAAAACGTGTGTGCACGTTTCAAATTAGAACCCTTACAGTAACATGAGGCTACCTGTGTCACTGAGGCCGATCACCTGCAGCCGCCGGTACCACACTAAACACCTGCACACACTCAGTATGGAGCTCCCTCACCCCCCCTACGGCAGAGGGAGGGCTGTGACCGGAGGGATACCTATCCTAACCTGCAAGCTGCCTCGGGCTCTGGAAGAAAGAGATGGAAGCCAGCACTGGTGTGTCCCCACAGGACCCCTCAGCGTTCACTGCCACCTCCCCGGGAGGCTGCAGGTCGCATGGCTCTCAACCCTTCCACAGCCTGAAGCACAGGGGCTCCTCCTGCCGCAAAGGCCCGCCCTGACCGGCAGCAAGGCCCAGCCAGAGGCAAATTCAAAGTGCCGGCTGAGGCAGAATTTAAAAAAGCCTTTTCACAGGCTGCTACCAGACAAACGCTGCTCACCAGGCTCGCTCCTGGGGGTCACTCAGAACATCATACGCTGCCTGGATTAACTTGAACTGTTCTGCTGCCTCCTCCGCGTTCTCGAGGTTTTTATCTGTAAGACAAAATAGAGACGCTGTGAACGACCGACTCAACGCACCCACCACAACCGCTCCAGAAACCCAAGCCAGCACCGACACGCTGCCCGGGCCCGGCCTCCCGCCCTGGCTCCCGGCGGGCCCCCGCCGCTGACCCGGGGGTCCCCAGCGCCGCCACCGCCGGCAGAGCACCGACCGCAGCCGCCTGTGAGGAAAAGGGGCTTCTCCCCCACCATGCGGGGCCCGGCGGGGTGGAGGGAGGCTGGGCCCGGCGGGGTGGAGGCAGGCCGGGCCCTCTCCTCAGGCCTGCGGCCGGGCCGGGCCCGCGGAGGACGGGCATCGTGGCGGCCGTACCCGGGTGCCAGCGCAGCGCCAGGCGGCGGTAGGCCCTCTTCAGCTCCTCCTCGGCGGCGTCGCGCTTCACCCCCAGCACCTCGTAGTGACACTTCATGGCGGCGGGACGGTGGCTCCGCCTGAGGAGAAGCGCCGGCCGGCGGGCGGCCCGGCCAAGGCAGCGGTAGGAGGCGGGGCCGGCGGCGGCGGCGCAGCCATGAGGCGCCCGGGCCGCCCCCGCCCCGCGCCGGGAGGAGCGAGGCGGGCGGCGGGCGGGGCGGGCTCGGCCCGGGGAAGGAGGAGGGCGGGTGGTAGCTGCCTTTCACCGCAGGCCCTCGGCCTCGGCCCGAGCCCCCGTTGTGCCGGCCGGCTGGGCTGCGGCGCTGAAGACAACGGGATCCGGTGTTTTGGGTTGATGGCGAGCTGACTAGGAGTCAACAACGTGCCCGTCGCCCAAAAGGCCAACCGTGTCCTGGGGAGCATCCAGCACAGCACAGCCGGCCGGGTGACTCCCACGCTGGAGTGGCCCCACCTCGAGTTGTGCGTACGGTTTTGGATGCCCCAATGTAAGAAGGACATAAAATTATTTGAGAGTGTCCACAGAAGGGCGACCACCGTGGTGAAGGGCCTCGAGGGCAAGACTTAAAAAGAGCAGCTGAGGCCAGTTGGCTTGTTCAGCTTGGAGAAGGCCAAGGGGTGCCCTCATGGCCATCTGCACCTTCCTCCACAGGGAACAGCGGAGTGAGAGGTACTGATGTCTCTCTGGGGAGCTGTGACAGGACATGAGGAAATGTAATAGAGCTGTGGCAGAGAAAGTTCAGGTTGGACATGAGAAGGTTATAAAGTGAGAGGGTGACCGGTCCCTGGAACAGCCTCCCCAGGGAAGCAGTCGTGGCCCGAAGCCTTCCGGAGTTCAAGGAGCATCTGGACAATGCTCTTAGTGATATGGTTTAGTTTCAGGTGGTCCTGTAAGGAGCAGGGAGTTGGACTTGATGACCACCACAGGTCCCTTTCAACTCGAGATACTCTGTGATTCTACATATTAGACTACACGAATGGAGCAGATGCTTCTATTCACCAGTCCTTTCCAACTAGATAGCACACAGGCCACCTGTTACAGAAGTAACACTGAATTTCCTTTGCCCTACCAGGTGGGATAAAATTTAACACTTAACAGATCAACGTTCTCTTGTGCCAACAGTTCAGCAACAAGGCGCCAACCAGCAGAGGAACCAAATACGAACAGGGCACAAGCAAGGCCCTGAAACACAAGGAAGCTGAGGGAGCAAACAGGGAAATGGCTCTGGAGTCAGTGGAAGAACAAAGTTAGCTACGTGCAGGTTTAGGTCCAGGACCTACCACAGGTAAAACCAGCAGCTTTTTTACTACAAATAAAAAAGAGCAATTAAGCAGCCATAACCCTTTGCATTCCCCAGGAGGGAAAAGATCACCACTCCCCAAAAGAGAATTCCTATAAAAATAAAATTTTTTAAAGGATTTTCTACTGCTGTCAGACTTTTGAATTCCAGTTAATGATGAGTACCAATGACTACCCAGTTATTTGTATTCCTTGTACATGTTACAGTAAGTTGTTTCCCAGAGGTAAAGTATAAAAGGCCAATTCTCAGAAGCAGAAATATTTAGTGTCTTATTCCCCCTTCCTGCTGCCACGTTGTTCTTCAAAACCCAGAATCATCTCAAAGAGAAGAACACAATAAAAAAGTGCAAACTCAATTGCAATAAAGAAATTGGTATTTTGTTTACTTAAAAATGAAGTCCAGTTACTTTTGCTTGTAAAAACAAGTATATACAATATGATGTGAATATAGCTAGGTATGCCTATACCAGACTAACATGATTTTTGAGTCTGCTTAGTTTCTTCACTTGCAACATTTACGCTGATGCTTCAGTTCTGAAAAGCTTTTTTTGCTTCTTCCTCTGAATTTTGCGTGGCTTCTTTTTATCTTTAACAATTGGCTTTGACTCTGGTTTCACGAGCTGTATTTCCACTGGCTTTTCTTCAGCTGGAGTTTCAAAGACCACTTCAGTGGGATCTTCTCCAATAAGCGCCTTACTCCCTTTTTTCTTAATCTTTTGGACTTCCTTCACTTGCTGTTTCTCTCTAAACTTAGCCGCCACTGACAATCTTATTAGGCGCCGATGCTATAAAAATAAGAATTTAAATTACATCAGGTTTCAAATAAGCAAGATGGAAGAAATCAGGTATTAAAATTTCCCTGCTTAATTGTCAAAATCCTCAGTGTAATGCCATTTTTTCAGAGACATGATTTTTGCATTCTCTCAATTTTTACACAATAGGTTTGTCCTCCAATCGTGATCAGTTAAGGCACTCTTTTCTATAAAGCGTCTCAGGGAAAAAGCATATCTGGTCCTGCACAGGCAACTTGCAAGACTAATCTTCAAATGAGTTGCTAAATGGAAGAGAAGACAAAGACAAAGCTGCTTACCATATTTGGGGATCGGTAATGGGGATTTTCATACAGAGTTGCTCCTCCAAAGCTACCTTGGAAGATTTTTATGAGGTTGAGGACAAAACGAGGCCCAATTTCTACTAGAGATGCATCTTCTTCTATTATCTGCAATAAAAAAAAATACTCTCTCGTGGACCGAATCAAAGTACATGACCTCGTAGGCACCTTGCATACAGTGATACGCGACTGAATTTAAATCCAAGATACGATGCCACTGGAGCCGATCAGCCACACTTGTACACAGTTCTATACATAACGCAGTTCTTTTGCATTCAAGCAAGGACGTAGAGAGTAATAAGTATCTGTGAATCCCTCCTTCGGAAAGTAAGCTCCAACACAGTGTGGGCCAAAGCACCAAGTAAGGTTAAAAGACAGGTTAACCTTAAGCTCTGGCTACTACTTCCAGCTACCAAGACAACCATCACAGAATCACAACTAACAGAATGTCAGTTGAAGGACACAGAACTTAAACGAGCTCTCTCCAGAAACACGGGAGAAGGTATGTCATTTTAGTCAAGGCCTTTTCTGCTCCTCACACCATCCCACCAGCAAGTAGGCTGGGGTTGGGGGGGGCACAGCTGGGACAACTGACCCCAAATGACCAAAGGGATGTTCCATACCATGTGAGATCATGCTCAGCATATAAAGCTATGGGAAGGAGGAAGGGGACGTTTGGAGTGATAGCGTTTGTCTTTCCAAGCCACCATTACGGGTGATGGAGCCCTGCTCTCCTGGGGATGGCTGAACACCTGCCTGCCAATGAGGAGCAGTAAACGAATTCCTTGTTTTGCTTTGCTTGTATGCGTGGCTTTTGCTTTACCTACTAAACTGTTTTCCTCACAACCCACAAGTTTTCTCACTTTTACTCTTCCAATTCTCTCAATGCCAACCAGGGGGAGTGAGCAAGCGGCTCCTATCTGCCGACTGGGGTTAAACCACAGTCCTGGCCCATCACTCAAATTACTTTGTGCAAGCACTAGGTGACGGCATATCCTAATAATAACAATTCTTCTCATTTTATTGTAATTAATGGATTTGATATAAAATTACTCTGCAGAGCTCCTCTTGAAGAGCTAGAAGAAACCACTAACCTGATAATTCCGAAACCAGATCCTCTCATCTGTAATGGTGAAGGTAAAAACATGATCTACAAAAGGTTGGCTTTTGGGGTGATACTGTGGTGTACTAAATATCTGGAAAAGAAAGCAGTATTTCTAAATACCTGTAGTTGTAAGATACCAAACATAAATGGCTCATTTTTAATTCATTTTAATTTACTAAAATCCCAATTTTAGTAATTTACATTTCAGAACTCAAAACTTAACAACAAATGTCCCAGTGATTTTTAAGCACATGACCCTAATCCTTTGAAGATTTTTATCAAGTTCAGAAGTGTAAAACTACTACTTTAAAAAAACCCTGAGATTTTTAAATATGTTGCCAAAAACCATTTCCAATGAGGAAGAAAAACTAGACAGCAGAACTAGAGACTGACCTGAATAAACAATTCTTTTAGCAGGGCATAGTGTGGCTCCTTGTCGAATGTCTGCAAAGGAAAAAATATAATTTTACATACAAAGCTAAATGCAGTAGTCATGTAAAGAAAACAAAAGCATAATCGATGAAATAAAACTTATACTTACTGGATCGAAAGACAAAAGGGGACGTGAGCCCCTCAGGCAGTTTCCTGTCATCTTCAATTCAGCCAGCGTGTGAACTACAGTGTTTTTTTAAAAAAGATCACTTTACTACTTAGAAAACCATACAGACAAGAAAGCATAAGTCCAAACAGAATAATGTCAACCAACTTACCATTCTGCACTAAGAATTTAGCTGATGGTCCCTGTGGTGTATTTGAAAGCCTGCAGAGGACAGGTAGTGGGGAGAAGAGAAAAGGAAAATGTTAACAGCAGCCAGAAGATATGCTGTATTTCTACAGTACACTCCAACCAGTCATTTCTGTACTGAAGTAATTTCAGTTGCTTTTACAGCATTGATTCCTTTAACATACTTATAAATACTTGCTTTCTAAACAGTTTTGTAAAACACTTCTGTAGACAGTCTAAAAAGCTGGTGATGCATTGTAAACCTGCACTATACAGACAAGTGCAAGATTAATACAAATTTAACTAACCAACACAATTTCATGCATCTTCGCTATTACACTAAGAAACTTTACATAGAACAGAAGCATCCCCAGCTAAATATAGAAATGTAAGAAAATACAACATTCCCTTACCACATATAGAGATCCTGCTTCTTTTTGGCTTCAAAAAAGATGCACTTATTGCAGTTTTTCATTTCACATACCTACACAAGACACGTCAAATTAGCAGTTTACAAAATCCTGAAGAAATTTTCAAAAACATTCCACATTAATTTCTAATATCTTCCCCTCTCCAAAACACAAGTTCAAAAGCAAAGGTCTTGTTTTAATAGATTACACCTACCAATCCCCGAACTTAAGTTGAAGCACTTGTTTTGTTGAATTGTCTCATATATTTATTACCAGGAGTAATAACTTCACTAAAGCTACAAGCAATCTGATAAGGTCTCCAGGATATAAACGTTAGAGCAGGAGCTGTGACATCAGGTTCTAGTTGCAGAACCACCAATGTCCTGCCATTGTTTGGCCTGGCAGCATATTTGTTCCCTGCTTTCTTCAAGTGTAAAAACTGTACTACACCTTTCACCTATGTAGAGAGGCACATTCTGTTTTATTTCTTCATTAAAAAATTCCATGTTTAATTAAGGTTTTCATTTCGGTTTCATTAATCAAAAACCAATTTTCTGTTTTAATATGATCACTTTTTGAATATCAATAATTTTCATCTGTGAAGTTATACAACTCCGCTTGAACTTCGTTGCCCTTTTCTCCTGCACATGGAATTTCTAAAGAAAATAAAAAAAATAGCACTAGTTAAAACCTGAATTACCTCATTAATTACAAACAACTGGTCTTTACGGTCCATTTTAGTATCTGGAAAACAAGAACGACATTAAGAAGGCTGGGAAACCAAATTCACACAAGACGTTCTTTTAACAGTACTTTCGAAAAAATTTCAGTGATGATAAATGAAAGAATAACTATAAAGCTGTTTCAGCCATATTATGCAATAAATATAGCAACAAAGGCTACAGAAGTCACTTCCCAAAAAATTATTAAGATACAATGACAGTCACTGTATTTGTTTGATCAAAAGGGATTTGGTGTTTGTTTAAGATAAAAGTTTCAACAAAACAGTTAGGTACCACATTTTTAAAAAGAATATGCTGTTAGAAGTTTTTGCTTTAAAACTATTCTGAAAATATAAGCTAGGGACAATGCCTGACCTTACCTGCCTTAGAGTGAGGCATCAATGTCCTTAAGTCCTGCATTAGGTGCCTTGTTCTGAAATTAATTCCACGAGAAGAGAAAATAAGCACTCGCTCCTTGTTTTTCCATTTACCCTGGGAAAAAAAAAAACCCACAAAACGTTAGTAGGCAGTTTGCAGCCTTAAAACTACAACACAGCAACAATATATGTTTGCACTGTAATTACAGAAAAACACAGTAAGAACATCTGTTATTAACATTATCTACCCATCTGCACAGAACCACTCTCAGCAAGAATGCTGACTTCCCTACAGAACAAGGAGTCATACGTTTTTGCATCCTGCTTCAGTACGTTCCAACGTAAAGCCCTTTCACTCATACAAAACGTGTTAAGAAAGTCGTATGCATTACTTATTTGCAAAAGGCAACCCTCCTTTCCTGCAGCGTGAGCAGACCTACAGCCTCAGAGCACTCTTTAACTTTTCCTACATAAGAAATTTTAGTTCAACCTGCTACTTTTTGTTTTAAGCAAGCTGTAAGGCAATTGTGGAAACCTCATCAGGAGGATTCCTGAATGAAACGGGCATAATTCCCATATATCCTTTGTATATAACAGAATCACCCAGCTCTCTAAAATACTTCAGAGATTAAGCCAATGTAATTAATTTACATTAACCAGACTCATACTCGTCGCATACTTTCATAGAAATAACACACCACCACGTGTTACTTCTATTTGCGCAGGAATTATAAAAAAAAAAAAAAAAATTACGAATAAGCCTCTCTACCCTTGCTTAGCAGCTGGGTTTCTCCAGACACCACGTGTCCCACTATCCCAACCCGCGGAGGCAGAATACTCCCGAACGCCCGGCCCGGGCAGGGAGACAAGGTACCCCTCCCATGGGTGAAGGCACGGCGCGGACAGGGAGCCGAGCGAGGACACCCAGCCCGGCGCGGCCCGCTCCGCCCAGGGCAGCGGTGCTGGGAGGTACCTGTGAGACCGGCGGCGGGATGCTGTATTCTCCCGAGACCGCTCCCTCCGGGCCCGGCTTTGCATCCGGCTCGACCGCGCTCGGGGCTCTCTTCACTCGCTTCTTCGGCCGCCCACCCGGGGCGTCAGGCTTCCTCTTGGCCGCCGCCATCTTGCCCGCACCACGCCGTGCCCGCAGTCTCTCGCACTTCCGGCCGCCCCCACTTCCTGCCGGCCGCACTTCCGGCTCCCTTCACTTCCGCCCCCTTCCCGGAAGTGCTGGGGGAGACCGGCATGCCGCTTTCCGCCCCGCCGACCGCCAGCGGGCAGCCCTACGTGCTGTCCGCCAGCCTCGACAACGCGCGCCATCTCTCCAGCCTCCTCAGGGCCGTCCACTTCCAGGACCACGCCACTTGCTTCGCCACGGCCAATGGCCTCCGGGTGACGGTGGAGGACGCCAAATGCATCCAGGCCAACGCCTTCATCCAGGTGGGGGCTTTAGCTGCTTGGTAAAGAAATGCTTCCTGATGTCCAGTCTAAATGTCCCGTGGTGCAGCTTTGAACCATTCCTACGCGTCCCGTCCGTGGATACCAGGGAGAAGAGCTCAGCACCTTTTTCTTCACGTCCCTTGCTCAGCAAGCTGTAGAGGGAAATGAGGTCGCCCCTCAGCCTCCTTTCCTCCAAACTGGAGAAGCCCGAAGTCCTCTGACTCTCCTCACAGGACATTCCTTCGTCTCACCTCTCTCCAGCCCTCTCACCAGCTTTGTTGCCCTCTTCTGGTCGCATTCAAGTCCCTTCACATTTTTCTTAAATGCACACAGTGCTCAAGGTGAGGCTGTACCAATGCTGAGTACAGTGGGACAGTCCCCTGTTTTGACTGGCTGGTTGTGCTGTGCAGTTTGCCCTCTTGGCTACCAATAAAAATATATAATTACTTTTTCAGAAGCACCTCACATCACCTAGCTTTATTTCTGAGATAACTAGTTTTGAGGATGAAGACCCGTTTTTTGTTTAATGGATATTATTACATGAAGAAATCACTTTGTATTGCACTGATCTCTGAAAGTGAAAGCACTGAATTTGAAGAGATAAGTGTAAACTGTTAAATAATTGCAGCAACTCCCCTCTTAATCTCTTTTCTTTCTTTTACAGGCAGAAATTTTTCAGGAATTTGCCGTTCAAGAGGAATCGGTGATGTTCCGGATCAATTTGTCAGTTCTTCTTGACTGCTTGACCATCTTTGGTACCGGTTCTTTGCCAGGTATGGTGCATATTTACCTTGACAGTGTATGCGTATCAGGTGTAATCACATTATGAAACCTGTGCGTAACTATAGGGATATTTCCAGTCTTGGCAAAAGTTCTGACTTCCTCCCCTTAACACCTTCTGAGCATGGCAGCTATCACTGTTAAGCAGGATCCATCCTGTTTACTGAAGCTAATACAAGTGTGTGCTGTGGTAACAGTCGATAGAAGAAAGGAGATGATGGATGTGAGCCTCACCAGTGTGTCAGGGACCTCTGCAGCAGCAGAGGCTAAAAGAAGCTGATTCAGTTTGGAAGATGGAATAAAGGCATATGTCTGTGTGACACTATTGGGATATCCAAGAAACAGAAGAGTCTTCCTGTGAGGATAATGTTTCCTGGATCTGTGTAAGGTACAAAAGAACCACTTGTTTTGGGAGAGAACCCTTTTGTGGCATGAGGTCCAATGAACAACCCCAGCTTGTACCCTTGCTCTGGTTTGGGGCTAAGGATCTCAAACAGTTTCTGTAGTCTTGATAAGAAAACATATCAATTAATTTGTTGAGGTGTCTCTGGCAAGTGGTGTGGTGTTGGGGCTGGAGTTCTGACTCTGAGGCCAGTGCTGTGTCCTAGGATTGACGCATGCTGTGACTGCCTTTCCTGTTGATCAGTTTTCAGTCCGGGGCCCAGATCATCCACATCACATAAATGCTCATTTGTTCCCAAGTGCCCTTCACTTAAGGGCAAAATCTGGGCACAGCTGGCAGAATAGTTCCTCTTCAGCCCATTCAGGGTAGTCATTGTAGATTTAGAGAGCGCTAAGGTTCCTTCTACTAGGGACAGTGCTTCACAGTGTCACATGCTTTTACTGGCCAGCAAAGCAGGCTGCACATAGCATCAGGCTAAAAGACCACTGCTTGGGCAAGCTAGGGCAGCCTCTTACCAGCGTTGTCGCTTTGAGCTGAAAAAGCATGAGAGCTGTCAGTACATCCTAAGGCCACAGGGGATCCACACTGGGCTTGCAAGGGACTCAGGCTGACTAATTGCTGTGAACTGTAGCAGAAATCAGCACACTGAAGGACAGTATAGAAATAGCTTGGAATTTGTCTTGCTGAGAAATTTTGTATCAACACAGTGATAAATGTGATTTCTTTTTCCAATGTTTCTGTGGCTTGTGCAACCCTCAAACATCCAGGTACCTCAGAAACATTAACAAGCGAGTGTGTGGATTAGGAAATGTTCTGGTGCAGATTTACTGGGCTTGAAGAAGTCTGCAGGGGTTCCAGATAGCACCATCAGTTCACTGTGGTCCTGCTCCCAGTGCTTTTATCTGGCACCTTCAGTTCATTCCCTTCTTCAGGCTACACCTGCACCTGTTTTGTGAATATTATCTCCATCTTGTAGATAAGGTACTGAGGAATGATTACTTACCTAAAGTCTCACAAGAAGTCTGTGGCTGGATTGGTAGTACTTCAGGTGTTGTAAGAACACTTTAGATCTTGCTTATCAAGTGTGTGAACTACAAAAATAAAGTAGACTGTGTTATTGATCCTGTTTGTAGTCTTTTCAGTGACAGAGGAGCATGGGAAGCTGCCTTCACAAGTATGTATACAAATATTGAATTACATGAACCCATTTGTTTAAACAAAAAAAAAACCCCAGGTCTTAGCAGATTCTATTTCCTGTAAGTTTATTTTTTTTTTTTACTTGATGGTTGTTCAAAAATATTTTCACAAGCAAAAAATAACTTCAGGTTATTTCATACACACCCTATTAGTGTATGGGTGCTACATGGTGCGCTCTGTACTTACGTGAAGTAGAGTGATCCCATGACAGGTTTTTTGGGCAACTCTGCCATTGCAGCTGTGTGTTGAATTCCACCTTCCTCTGCTGTGTGTCCTCCTTTCTGTTGTGACCCTGACCTAAGGACCTAAATCAGCTGTACTAAACAGCACAGTGGTTTTGGGAGATCAATCATTTGGGTTATGATTACCTAGCAAAAGGAGGATGTGACCACAATGCAAGCTAAGCTGCCTTAACATCAGTTTGGGTTGCACAACTAGCAACAGTAGTAAAGAAAGGTGATGTGAGCCAGAGAGAGCTTCCGGACTGTGGAGGATTTTCCAGTTCCACTAAACTATTTGTAGTGTATCCAGCTTCATTGTCACAGCTACTGTTCCCATTTGGTATATGACATGAATTGGATTTGAACTGGTGTCTCCATACAAGTAATCTAATTTTGCTGCATAACCTTTAGCACTTCATAGGGCGTCCTGAGCATGCTAAATTAGTGTATTGTGGGCTGGACCAAACGTGTTAAATCAAATTGATCTGTGCCCTATATGCCAGTAAAATATGAATTTTCTGAAGTGAGCAGATGGGTGAGCTAGCTCTCAGAAGAATGTACATTTCATTCTCTTTTTCAGGAACAACAACAGCCCTTAGGATGTGTTACCGTGGTTATGGTTACCCCTTGATGCTGTTCTTGGAAGAAGGAGGAGTAGTGACAGTGTGCAAAATTAACACTCAAGAACCTGATGAGTTATTAGACTTTGATTTCTGCAGTACAAAGGTTGTTAATAAAATTATCCTGCAGTCGGAAGGGCTACGAGAAGCATTTGCTGAACTGGATATGACCAGTGAAGTTCTGCAGATTACCATGTCTCCAGATAAACCCTACTTCAGGTACTGGAAACTATGCTTTCAACTCAGATGTTCATGCTTGCTAAGGACTGGAGGTACCATGCTTGGTACCTCCTTTGGTAAGGACTGGAAATTTTCAGGGTGAGCTATTTTAGATTACTGCTTTATTTCAAGAAGAATTGTAATGAGTAGAGCAAATCACCATATGTAATCTAATTAACATAGTAACAAATATATTGACAACTCGGTAAATGTGACACTGATGCAGACAGTTTAGCATTTTTTAATTAAAGCCAAAAAAATCCGACAGTGTTCTGCGAAACAGCCATTGAGATTTGCAAGATAACTGATTTGGACAAGTTTTTAGAGAGCTGTGATCAGGTATTTTGAGATGGTGCCTTTTGTCTTCCAGGTTATCCACTTTTGGAAATGCAGGAAGCGCGCATCTGGACTACCCTCGGGACTCTGATTTGATGGAAGCATTCCACTGTAACCAGACCCAGACAAACAGGTTAGAAAGTCTGTGATCAGTGCCCTCTCTGGCAGCTGATGCGTTCTTGCTGGAAAGTTAACATTGTTTTGGCCAGTGAGGGGGGGTGGGAAACAACTTCCCGTCTGATAAAAGTCTGTGTCTTTGGTCAAAAGCTAAGCGATAACAATGTCTGTCCGATGTTGTTACCAAGAAAAGATAAAATTAGCACATTGCTAATAGTTTTTTAGTTATTCTGTGCTTTAATTGAGAGTAATGTTTCACAGAATCACAGAATGGTAGGGGTTGGAAGGAAGCTTTGGAGATCATCTAGTCCAACCCCCCTGCCCAAAGCAGGTTCACTTAGAGGAGGTTGGACAGGAATGCATCCAGGCGAGTTGTGGAGTCTCCTTTTTTGGAGATATTCAAAACCTCCCTGGGCACCTCCTTTCTGCACAGTGTATTTTTTTCAGATTACTTTTTTTTTCCTTCTGCAGGTACAAGATTTCTTTACTTAAACCATCTACAAAAGCACTGGCTTTGTCTTGCAAAGTGTCCATTCGAACAGATGCTCAAGGATTTCTTTCACTGCAGTATATGATTAGGAATGAAGATGGACAGATCTGTTTTGTGGAATACTATTGTTGCCCTGATGAGGATATTACTGAAGCAGAACTCTAGGTATATGTTTTGGTGTCTGTATTATATTTGTGAATATATAAGAATACTTTATGTTTTTTATAGAACTGAATGAAAGCTGTAGAGATTGATAGACTTGATATTGTTGTTTTGTTTTGTTTTTAACTCTGGTATTAGAAATACAAAGATTTCCTTTTTATTCCCTTGCAAGCATTTCTTAGCCTTGAATCTAAAAACTGAAGCTGAAAAAGCAAAAAAGGATAGTTGATCTCCTATTGCTACTGATCCCAGCACAGATGTTTAAGTGGTGTTCATGTAATACATTACTTTTTACAGTGTTCTCCAAGAATTTTTGTTTGTGTTTGTCTTTGGCTTGTTCTAAGCAATTACACAACTCTTATTGTTAAGCTGACAAATAGAAAGGGCTCCTAGAAAACAACTTTAAACTCAGGAAACAACTCAGTACAAGCACATGGAAACAAAGGATTTGTAGAAGTAACTGGAATAAACTATTTGATTCAATCCACAATCTCCACATACATACAAATCTTTTGAAAAAGACATACACCATTGAAACTTATTGCAGAAAAACACCCACCAATGTAAGCTTTCTGTTACAGGCAGTTACAGGTGACAGCAGGTGCTATACATACAAGATGATCTCTACCTTAGATTATGATAAAAGGTGAAGTGTAAGAGGAGAAAACAATCTAATAGTCTGGTTTTAACATGCAGTTAACCTTCTCATGCAGCTAAGGCCCTACCCAGTAACTAGTGACTGGGTGACAACTGTGTAAACAGCTTGAATTTAGAGTCTTTGGGTAAGTCTCTGCATTGCACTCTGAAGTCAAACATGCATTTTTTTATGTGCGTGCAGCAGCTGATTTAGCTCTACTTTGTGAAAGCAACTGATACTCTTACCTTCAGCTTTTCACAAAGTCCGAAGTCTATCAGCTTCAAATTATGCTCCTCATCAATCAGCAGATTTTCCTGGTAAAAAACAAAGTGGGCATGAAGACAGAGCTCATCTCTTCACAGTGGGATAATGACAGACAGCAGGCATCAAGAGAGGTTCAGACTGGAAATAAGGAAGAACCTTTCTCCCCATATGGACAATAAAGAGCTGAGCAGGTTGCCCAGAGAGATTGTGCTGCCTTATCCTCGGGAGTGGTCAAAGATGTGACTGGATAAAGCCCCAAGAAACTTGGTCTGACACTGCTTTGAGCAGAAGGTTCAAGCAGAAGCCTCTAGAAGTCACTTCCCACCCAAGTTATCAGACGAGCCTATGAATCCGTCAGCTCTCCAGCTACAAGCCAGCTTCTTCCCAAAGGTACATACAATGCTTCATCTGGGGAGAAGTTATTTGGAGACAGATTTCGGGACCTGTCTAGGAAAATGCTTGTGCACTAAGAATTTGCTTTTCTCAGAGATGCCAGCATATCTAAAAATGAAAATTTCTAACTCCCTCAAGGAGAAATGGGCTCAAGTCTTCCATTCCCTAAACCTATGTTTAAACCTTGCAATGACAGCAAAGCCACAGGATGGGTCCAGTAGCATGTATCTCCCCCTAAACGTTCTGTCAAGCTACCACTTGTTTAAATTATCTGTGTCACTTTTTCTTTTGGGTGTGAAAACAGAACAGTTCGCACAACAGAGTTGTGCAAGTAACAGCTCTTTGTGTCCTCGTGAATACAGCCACCCTTTATAAAAGCCATTGATTAATTGCACTCCTATACTTTCAGTCATTCCCCACGTGACTGTCACAAAATGAAGACACTGAATGGGACAAGCAGGTTGGTGTGGTTTAATCCCAGCTGGTAACAAGTACCACGCAGCCTACCACTCACCTCCCCTAAGAAGGGCGGGAGAAAAGGAGAGGAAAGGAAAAAAACTCCAAAACTCACGGGTTGAGGTAAAGACAGTTAAATAGAACAAGATCAGAAAAGGACAAAAAAACCCAATAAAAATACCAATAATAATAATGATGATGACAAATCACTTTCGCGTCCTGGTGAACTGGCACCATCCCGAGCAGTGATTGCGGATCCCCCCTCCCAGCCTAATCCCCATTTATATATGGAGGTAAAGGGTTGAAATAAAGACAGTTAAATAGAATAATATCAGAAAAGGGTAAAAAAAAACAATAAAAATACAAAAAATAAGAATAATAATAATGACAAGTCACTTTCACGTCCCGGTGAACTGACACTGTCCCGAGTAGTGATTGTGGATCCTCCCTCCCAGCCCAATCCTCATTTATACATGGAGCATGCTGTCTGTGGCACAGAATATTCCATTGGCCGTTTCTTTCTCATCTTCCATGGATGTATTCTCATCTTCCATGGAAAGCTGAAGATACTCCTTGAAAATCATAAACATCACCTAGCAACAACCAAAACAATATGTATTTTGTACATTCCTTTCAGAAAATTAGTAGAAAGAAAATTAACTCTTTCCCAGCTGAAACCAGGACATGAGTATAGTTCATTACTGGTACTGACTGAAACAAAGCAGGATACGTGGGTGCTGAGGGTCAGCCCCGGTGGGCTGCGAACTCGCCTGGGTTGGGGTGAGAGGACAGGGAGAGTAAAAGTGAGCCACCTGGTGACTCAAGATGAAGGTGGTTTCATAAGCAAAGGAGAAGTGAAAGAAGAGAGAAAGCAAATAATGTGATGGCAAGAGGCCAGTACCTGCCACCACCCATGGACAGACCTATGCCCAACCGGTTGCTAAGCAAAAGCCTCCCAAAACTCCCTCCCCTCCCTTTTTATTGCTGAGCACAGCACGTGCAGCATGGAATATCTCTGGGTAGCTGGGGTCATCTGCCTGGTTGTGCCTCCCCCACCTGCTTGTGCACCCCCATCTATTCACTGGGGTGGGAGAGCAAGACACAGAGAAGGCCTTGAGGCTGTGCTCACTGCTCAGCAGCAGACCAAACATCAGCAGATGGTTATGGAGCCGATCATCTTGAATACCGTCATGCGGCACAAGCAGGACAACCAGGTGATAAGGCCAAGTCAGCATAGTTCATGAAAGGCAGATCCTGCTTAACAAATCAAGATGACCTTCTATGACAAAGTGACCCACTTAGTGGACAGGGGAAAGGCTGTGGATGTTGCCCACATACACTTTACTAAAGCCTTTGACACCATTTCCCACAGCATTCTCCTGGAGAAACTGGCTGCTCATGGCTTGGATGAGCATATGCTTCATTGGGTAAAGAAATGACTGAAGGGCCAGGCTCGAAGAGTGGTGGTGAATGGAATTAACTCCAGTTGGTAGCTGGTGACAAGTGGTGTTCCTCAAAGCTCAGTACTGGGGCCAGTTCTCTTTAATATTCTTATCAACAACAGGGATGAGGGGATCAATTGCACCCTCAGTAAGTGTGCCAAGGACTCCAAGTTGGGAAGGAGTGTTGATCTGCTGGAGGGCAGGAAGGCTCTTGAGAGGGATCTGGCCCGGCTGGATGGATGGCCAAGTGATGTGAAGTTTACCAAGGCCGAGTGCCAGGTGCTGCCCTTGGGTCCCTCCAACCCCATGAACGCCACAGGCTGTGGGAAGAGTGGTTGGAGAGCTGCTCGGAGCAAAAGGACCTGGGGGTGTTGGTGGACAGCCCGCTGAATATGAGCCAGCAGCGTGCCCAGGTGGCCAAGAGCATCCTGGCCTGTATCAGGAATAGTGTGGCCAGCAGGACTGGGGCAGTGATGATCCCCTGGCACTGAGCAGTGGTGAGGCCCCACCTCGCATGCTGTGTCCGGCTCTGGCCCCTCACTGTGGCCAGAAGGGGCTCTTCCAACCATTCCCTGACTCCTTCTCCAGCCATTACTGTCAGTAGGGGTGGTCATGGCTGCAGGGGTACTTTGGGGGAAGGATGGGAACATGGTAGCCAAAGGCTGTCCAGACTAGGGGCTTTGATGTCTGGCTGGTATGCAAATGGCACTCTATGGCCCTGTGGCCACCAGGCCACTGACATTCCTGTAAAGTTTCAATCACCTAAATGGAATTAAGGCCCAAACAAGACCAGATGTTGAAAACTCACCAGAACTATTTAACAACAATTTGAGTATTCGCAAAGGAAACAGAAAGGGAAAGGGAAAAGGAAGGGGAATGTATAGTCACCACCCGTGGATCCAGCAATGTCTTGTTGGTCTTTTTACCCAGGCTGCCAGAGGCGACTGGAGCTCCAAGCTCACCTTGTAAATCTCTTTGGCCATCTTTTATGCCTTTGATGTCCCCTCATGTGCATGGGAAGCATGGTGGGGTGGTTCTAGAAGGCTGTTCTTTGCACATAAAGGTAGTTGGGCGGTCCATCATCTGCATGCGAGGTGTAGTGGGGCACTTCTAGGATGTGCTTGGTTTGGCAAGTGTGTGGTGAGGGCTGGGGGTCACACAAGAGTCTTTTGACGCCATTCTCACAGTGTCTTTACTGAATCTTTCAGCTTGCGCAAGAGCCCTCTAGAGCAAAAGCCCTTGCAGCAACAGCAGCAAGGTCAGCAGAACCCCCGCATACGAGGCACCTAAAACTGACCCTCCACTCCAGACATGCCTGGCAGACAGTTCCCTGGGCAAACAGCGCACAAGCAGGGTTTGAAGCCAAGTTCCAGTTTTAGCGTCCCACACCACCCTGTGACTCAAACACTGCTGATCTCTGTTCCTGGATCCGGGCAGTCTTGTCCATGGTGGTTATGCATAGCAATCAGATAGAAAGAGAAGAGAGAAGGCGAGCAGTCATACATTTAACTGGCCAATGTCTGTCATTAAAAATATAAAACCACTTAATAACAATAAATCAATTCTCATCAACCTTGCTCCCCACCCCATGAGTTCCAGAGACTGTAAGAATGAAGCAAACCAGGAGCTGGGAGAGAGTCCATCAAACTGGTCTCTTGGTTGCAGTGATTGGAAAAGCTCGACAGATTGGTCCATAATCTCTTTCTTTTTTTACATGGGCTTTTTCAATGGGTGTGGTGGGGACACTGCATTGCCATCCAAGCCTTAGGGAGAGGAGCCAGCATCTCCTGAGGTAGTCAGAGTCAACAGGGAAACAGCCGTGAAGCACCTCAAGGAGTGTTCCTCATAGAAGGCGGCACAGCCAACAGCCCAGCTGAAGTGCCTCTACGCAAACGCACGCAACATGGGCAACCAACAGGAGGAACTGGAAGCCACCGTGCTGCTGGAAAGCTACGACATAGTGGCCATTACTGAAACATGGCGGGACGAATCGCATGACTGGAGTGTGGCTATTGATGGCTACAAGCTGTTCAGAAGGGACGGGCAAGGACGGAGGGGCGGAGGTGTTGCCCTCTGTGTTAAGGAATGGCTAGAGTGTGAAGAGATGTCCTTAAGGAATAAGCAGGAGGGAGTCGAAAGCTTATGGGTAGGAATTAGAGACTGAGGCAACAAGGAGAACCTTGTGGTTGGTGTCTAGTACAGGCCGCCTGATCGAGGGGAGCCCACTGACGAAGCCTTCTTCCTCCAGCTACAGGAGGCATGACGCTTGAAGGCGCTCTCCTGCTGGGGATTTCAACCACCCCGACATCTGCTGGAAAAGTAACACGGTGAGCTGTAGACAATCCAGCAGGTTCCTGGAGTGCCTTGATGATAACTTCCTTAGAGAGGAGATAGACAGCCCTGCCCAGGCGCATGCAATACCGGACCTGATAGTCACCAGTGCAAGTGAACTCATCAGGGGTGTCAAGACTGGAGGCAGCCTGGCCTGCAGTGATCACGCACTGGTGGAGTTTGCAGCCCTGAGGGATACGTGTCAGACAAGGAGTGTAGTCAGGACCCTGAATTTTAGGAAAGCAAACCTCCAGCTCTTGAAGGAGTTAGTCCAAAGGACCCCTTGGGAAACGGTCCTCGGGGACGAGGGAGCTGGCGGATGAAGTTACTAAGTGGCTTTCCATTAGATTTGAAAAGTCATTTCTGACAATTTTGGTGGCCGCCTACAATGTTGCTATGGCATTGGTAAATAAGGGCAGAGCAACAGACGTCATCTGCCTGGACTTATGCAAAGCGTTTGATACTGTCCCGCACGACATCCTGGATGGATAAATTGGAGTGACGCAGATTTGACGGACGGACCTCTCGGTGGATCAGGAACTGGCTAGAGAGCCGCACTCAAAGGATTGCGGTCAACGGCTCAACGTTCAAGTGGAAGCCAGCGACGAGTGGCGTTCCTCAGGGGTCAGTAGTGGGACCAGTGCTGTTTAACATCTTTGTCCACTTTGTAAAGGATGGAAGTGATCTGTAATTACTGTGTGTCTCTTTTCATACAGTTTTTATTGAAAAAGATTTGCTTTGGACTCGCCAACTCAAGAGAAAGTGGAAATGCAATGATAGCTCTTCCTTCTCGTTTAAAAAATGACATGCACATGCAGTGGAAGCAGGGACAGGTGTCCTGGGAAGAGTACGGGGACTCTGCCCAGTTTTGTAGGGAAGGGATCAGGAAATCTGAAGTGAAGAAAAATACAATACAAAGGGCTTCTGCAGCTGAGTTGGCCATAAAAGGAAGAACATTCATCCCCACATGATTTTCCTGCCCCATAGAATACGATGGGGGAACTGGTGACAGCTGACATGGAGAAGGCTGAGGTACTGAGTACTGTTTGTGCCCCGGATTTCACTGGCACTGAATACTAGCTGTTAGCCAGTTAACTTTCAATGACTTAAAACCAAATTTGCCTTGAAAGTGGATGACATTTTCAAACTGATTTCTTAATAGCAGCAGGTGGTTTCTTTCTGGCACGTGCTGACGTATTTTGCTGGTGAAGCCACTAGGCTCCTCCTTGTCTTGATTAGCTCTTAATACAGCCCAATTCCTTGGAATTTCATCTGATACTAATTTACCCTTTTGCCTGCAGTACTCATGTTGAATTGGTAAATGAAGGTAGAAGCCAGGATTTACTTACTCATTACTCACAGCTGTTCTGGCAACATTATTGTTTTGTGTCTAGTAATTTATTACACATCCGCCAAGAATGCTGCTGCTGAAATGTTTCTGTATGTGAATTTCAGCTGCTGCTGAAATGTTTCTGTATTCATTCCTATCCTGCTACTCTCTAATAACACTGTTAAGGATCAAAAGAAGAGAGAAATTTTCATAATTGAAATTATTTGTGAAATTTTTTTCCTTCTCAATAGCCTTTTTAGGCTCAATAGCCTCAATATACATAAAGACATGTCTGCCTGTGTCCCATGGAGTGGTGTATTCACATCACTGCTAAAAATGGGCCTAACCTGTTACTCACTGAAAAGGGCGTGCAGTTTCTGGAGAGCTTTTTGCAGTGGCCAGCTGTGCAAAACAGAGAGGTGGGCTGTGCTTAGGTCAGAAGTTGCACTTCCCCTTTCACAACTCTCCATTGCGAAGAGCCTGCTCAAAACAGAAGGTCCACAGACCCAGCCGGGTGTTGGACCAGATGTGGAGATTGCAGATCACCCTGCAAGAGACTGATGTCTTCCTGCCACGGGCTGTGATCCTAGTGTCGGCAACCTGCGGGTAGTTTCTACAGCTCTAGGCTATTTGTCAGAAGACGAAGTCCTGCTTTGCACATGTGGAAAACGGTATGTTCGTGTGTTACTAAGTTGGTTGCTCTACAATTCAACAGAATACAAGTCCTTTGGTTTTATTTTAAGTTTAAAATGGTTTTGTTCACCATTTTTCACCTCTGCTTATGTCAGCAAGAGTATACTTTCAGAGTACACAGTGTCAACAGTTCACTTTTGTTGTCTTCCGTGCAGATCATCCATTTATCACAATAAATTTTACCTTTGAAAAACAATTACAAATCTTTGAACTACAGCAGTAGTAAAGATACCTAACAATATTTTAATTCACTCTTATTTACCTTTTTTTTTTTTTCCAAAACTTAAGTATTCAGTATAGGTGAATTTGCTTTTGGCTTACTGTATCAATTTCTTCAGTGAAAAAAAAAGTTATGGCCGCATGGGGAATTATTAATATTTTCCCTGACTACTGAGTGTTAAAAATGATTTACATAATCTCTGGGTGACAGGATAAAAATGAAACAGAATGCATCACTTTCTTAATGGGATTTATTTTAGAGTAGCAAAGTTCCTTGTATTGTGTTCAAGGACAGTACTGTGGGTTAACATTTGTACTTTTATATAACTGCCTACAGATGTACTATATTACTTCTTAAAATAGCACTTTTGACAATTTCTTCTGCGATCTACCAACAGTGATCATGGAAATAATGTCCTAAGAAGTTAGAACACCACAAAATACCAGAAAAAAACTGTTGCGTTTCATAAACAACAGTGGTTACAGACATGCGTGGTTGGTGCAGGACTTTTTACCCAATGTGTTGAAGCCAGGGCCTCAGCTCACAACGGTGGGGAGGTGCTCGTGCACTGTGGGCCTTTGTGGATACGGTTCTAGGTAGACAAAAACATGGAAAGTCTGGGCTGCATGGTCCTTGCAGCAAGGCAGGGAGTGGGTTTAAGATCCACCTGTGATGGATTCTGTTACATCTCTGGCCTTCAAACACAGGTAAAATGAAAAGGGCGAAGAGCAGAATGACTGGGAGGGCACTTTTTGACCTCATAAGTTGCTCAAATTCTGCAACCCTCCACTGTTGGATTAGATTTAATTTCCTACCACACTTTGCCTGAGATTCAGAACTCGGTGACAGCACCTTTAGTATGTTTTCTCTCTTCTACTTGACACGTCTTTCCCCCTTGCAGACAATGGGAAAACTGCAGTAGAAGAAACACTTAGTTCATGTTTTTTCCTTTAGTGGTATCACAGAACGGACTTGACACGACTCAGATTTTGCCTACCTGATTTCTTGTAAAATTGTACATATAAGTACTCAGAATTACTGGTAGTGTAAACTAAAGCAGTTCCTGGAAATTGGACCTGGAACCAGCATTTTCCACCCAGGTTCAATAGTAGGTGCTGCCTGGCTGCTCTGATTTACTGCATTTGGGGGCTCTGGGCAGCCCACATCCAGAGGCCACAAAACTGACAAGTGACTCTTCACCCAATTATTTTGATTTGTGCTTTTCAGAGTAGGAACTGATCTCAAGTTTCCAAGAAGGCACTTCTTTTATTCTACCTGAAAACCACTGCCAATAGGCCTTGGGCCCCGTCGGTCTGCTAAGATACTACAAGCTGAAATAATGACTTTGGCTCCCGGTCCTGACAATCTTTATGCAACAAAACACCACTGATGCTGGTGCTAATGTTATCTCTTACCTCCCAACATGGTGAGTTCTTTTTTCTCTCTGGCTTTCACATGTTGAGGCCCTTCCGCAACCATCTGGATCTGTAAGGACTGTTGAGTTCAAAATTCCCCCAAAAGGAATTGAGTTCTGTACCTCTGTTTCAGTTTAGTCTGGGGCAAGAATCAGTTGCTTCATATCTAGTTAGGTATGGATTTATAAGGAAATACATTTTTGTATTCCTGACTAGACGGGTCTTCAGCGAGGTTAGCAGAGTAGTTGGAAAAGCTGAGATAAGCCACACGCTGTTTCCTGTAGGTGTCTGTTTTGAACTTCATTTTGCAGCAGCTTGTAAACCCCTAAGGATCCAGCAGGTGGGTCTTACCAAAATAAATAAGTAGAAATAGTATGAATAATTATAGTAACACTACACAGCGCTTTTGCTGGTAGAACACTAACAGTAAACTGAACAAATACGGAATTATTTTAAAAAGGGAATTATTACAGAGTGGAGGATTGATGCCTTCCTGTTGAGACAGAAACTTTTTTTTATACGGATCTGTCTTTGAGGCGGGGGGGGGCAGGACTGCCTAGGGGCAAGTGGAAGCTACTGGCCACAACAGGCTACTTCAGCAGCGTACTTCTTCAGCATCTTTCTTCCCTGTTTCTCTCCTCAGCGAGGCTCTAACAACTGACAGGGTGGCTTGTTAGCATTGCTAAATCTAATTGTAAGGGCTCTGCAAGGCAGCGAGCGTTGCAGGGAAACATAATGGGATGCCCACACAGCTCCAGTCTCTTTGTGGAGTTAACGGGCAGTGAGAAGTGGGCTTGAATACCCACCACAAATGTGAGTGTCATTCTATGGAAGTATCCTGGGCCTCCATGGAGAAATACACACAAAGGAAGTCTAGAAAGATCTGAACTGCATGACACAGAAATCCAGAAAAAACTCCCTTTTGTTACACCATTGAAAATCTGCTCCTATGAAGGGCAGGGAGACAGAGGGAATTTCACTCCCTCCGGAGCAGCAGCGCTTGGAGAATTCAGGTCAGCACTTTGGAAATCCCCTGAGCCCAACCATTTATTTTGCAGATCAAAAGCCCCAGTGAGGCACTGCTCACAAACTAGACGTTAAACTTGCTTCATCGGTGGCTGGCTGAGGGAAGGGACGATGAAAGCTTTCCATGGAGAAATTCGCAGCCTTCTACCCTTCCAGCTCAAATAGGATAGTGGGATTGACCAAAAGCGAGCAAGCCAGCAGAAAGCTGGAGGCCTCGATGTATTTCCTATATTCATCTAATTAGATAATGAGTATCTCTGCAGATATGTGTGGGTGTTACCCCATAAATGCCAACAGAGTGTAGCAATGGACTTGCAGCACAGGGGGAGGTGTGAAGCCACTCCACCCCGTCAGGCAGTGACTGCCAGGGGTTTTCAGCACCACCAAGATGCAGTGCCCCTGTCTGCCTGACAACCAGACAGCTGTCCAAGGGGACAACACCAACACCATGGCTGGGCCCATCCCCAGCAGCGTAATCATAGGGGTGGTCTTTTTCTAGCGTCTGAGAATATTCCTGGCCCCTTTTATAGGTGTAGCCTGATGAATCACCAACAACGTGTTTCTTCTCCCCATAGTTTTACAATAAGCTCTTTACCTTGAACTGGGAGCTTCGTGGCTCTCTTAAACACTGCCATCAGCTGGTGGGAGACATTCACTCGCCCAATAAAGTAAACAGAAGCAAGAAACAGGTCCCAGAGGAGCTGGGGCAAACCCAGGCTGTCACTGCTGGCAGCACGGGGGAGTGTGTTCTCTGCAAGCCACCACTATGTGGGGGTGACCAGTGGTCCCAGAAAGGTTCCAGAGAGGTACGTGCTGCACAGGGATGCTTGAGCAGTGGCAGGCCCTTGGTCTTCTGTGCCACAACCCAGACTGGGCCATCATGCATGGCTTTAATTATCCAGATATTTGCAAATAGACTGCCAGAGACCCATCAGCCAAAGCATCTGTGGAGGAAACCCTGCCAGCCTGTGCCTCGCCAGTTGGTGATGTGGTTTCTTCACGTGGCAGCAAGGGCAGAAATTCTGGAGAGGTTGTGCGTGCCACACAGCCACGTCCTCAGGCAGCACAGGTCTTCAGGGCAGCCCCACTCTCAACCCCCCCGCACACTTGCTTCGGGGGACGATGCAGGAGGAGCACAACCGGGGAGCGTGCTGCCCTCCCCGCAGACACAGGGACCCCACGACCTTCTAGGAGGCACCCTGCCCTGCAACATCTGCACAGGCACCTCTATCGCTGGCTCTGCAACATCTGGCCAGCTGTGCTCGCACCCAGCTGTGGCCCCACAAGCTGCTGAACACAATGCTGCTTTTTTGGGAGCCGCAGGAGCCCAGAGGAGCTATTTCGAGGAATGGGGCAGTGCAGACCTGTGTACTTTGTGTCTTCACTCCCCACACTGTTTTCCAGCTGCAAGGGAGACCCAGAGGGGAAGCAAGGCCAGGTTTAGCTCTCTGTCCCTCCCCTACTTTTTTTTTAGTTATTTTTGTCTGGAAAACGCAGCTTCAGCCAGCTCCCCCCTCTTGCTCCTCCTCCTCAACCTTTTCCTTGTGGGATGCCTCCTGGTGGGCAGCAAAATGCTTACAGAGAAGCAAACGCATCCAAACATTTTTGGACGGGGCTTCTGAGCGTGCAGCAGAGTGCGGGACTGTTGCTGCTTTAGGGCAGGGGGATGCAAAAAGAACCATCACCGGGGAGCATTTTGGCTAATCCCAAAGGGAAGAGTGACCTCACTGGAGCGACAGCTTCCCATACGAGTGTTCTGATGCAAGCGATGGTTGCCTCCTGAGAGCTGCCGAGTGTAGGACATCACTCTCGGGCAGGGTTAAGAGCCCACGGCGGGGCCAGCCGGGCAGGCAGGAGCAGGCGGCGGCCGCCCGCCAGGACGCGGGGAGACGGGCTCCAGCCCCATCTCTGTGCGGGGGATGATGTCACCCAGATGTGCCTGTTTCCAATCTCCAGCTGCTGGTAGGAGGCCCCATTACCAACCGTCTGAGCATTTCAGGCTGTTGGAAAATGTACGAGGAGGGCCAACACTGTGAATCTGGACAGATCAGCGTGCAAGGAGGTTTTTAAAATAATAGGCTGGAAACCTGATGATTGTGTAAATACCTGTGTTAAACTCATCTGTCAGGGCAGCCAAAGGTTTGTAAACAGTGACAGATGCGTTGCCATAAAATGCCTCAGGAACTGTAAGTTGTATCACAAAACAGACCCTCCTGAAGCCACCAGTGGGACTGGGGACTGTCATCTACAGGACTAAAAGCCTGAACCTCTACTGCTTGTGCAAAGGGGCAAACCTGACCATCAGAGGAGCCTTATGTTGGTGACACACCATGCCAGGATGCCATCACCAGGTCCAAGGAGACAGAGGCCGTCCTTTCTCCTAGAATACATTTTGTCACACGCTACCGTAACCTGGGGAAACCAACACTTGTAGGTGACAAGCAAAGCGCACAGCTTTCTCGCCAGCAGCAGGGTCTGCTGGTAGGAGTATTCTCTAGCTACAAAAATTGTATCTCAGGCTTCCTCAAATAAATAGAAACTTATTGAATCACAGATTTTAATTCACTTCAGCTGCAGCTCACCACTGTATACAATTCTAAGACAGAGGGCTTATGGAAATGACTGTTAATATGAGGAGAATTAATTTGTTACTGCCCTGGGAAGAACACACACATAAACCCAAAATAAAGTATGGTTCTAGTCCACACTTATTATCTCCATTACTTATTTTCAAAACCATCAGTGAAAGGTACAAATAAAGGAGGAGGAGGAAGCAGGGATGAAGAGCACCATTTGGAACCTTCACTTTTATGAAACATTTTGCTGAGTTGGCTTGCACCCACCAGCACCCCCAGTGACCTGCGTTTGCAGAACTAGACAGCGTTTCAAGGTACTCAGACAAACTCTTGAACTGTGGCTTGACGTTAAATTTGGAGTACTTTTAGTGCTCCTTGTGGCAGACCAAAACCACAGTGAATGAAGGATTTAAACCATGGATCTGCCCTAAAAGCCTTACACCCGTTCCTATTTGTTTGAAAAAAAACGTTGCTGGGTTACGCTTGTGCCTGCGGAGTACGTGCTGGGTTACATCACGTCTGCCGATGCTGCTGCTCCGAAACCTCAACACCCAGCTCCTCCAGGAGCTTTCCCACGTGTTTGTACAACATGCAGCACCACGACCCATGGCGCAGCACCCGGCCCCTCAGGCAGCCGAAGCCACAAGAGGCTGCTTCTGCCCCAGGACCTGCCCCACGCTGGGAGGCCCAACCACACGGCTTGGGCCGCTCCTCCCTGCAGCACAGGGGTCCCTGCTGTGTTTAAGGGCAGATTGTGTCAGCCTTTCCTGTCTGCCTTTTGCTCAGATGGACACTGGCACCAGCCTGGAGAAAGCCCCAGGATGCTTTGGTTGCCCCAGCTGAAGCCATGGCATCCCTGGAGACAGGTCAGACAGGCAAGAGGCTCACGTGGCCACCCCTGCTCCACTACCGTGAGACAGCTCTTCTCCTGTGGCCCATATGGACCTCCAGCTTCTCTGCTTATCCTCCTCCCTCCCAAACACTCTAGGATGGTACCCCACACTGCCAAAGCCCCCCAGAGAGCAGCTTTTATGGTCTAAACACAATGTACATACAGCAACAGTAATTGATTTAGCTCTGAAACATTCAGAGCCATGAAATCACACACCACCCAAACCCACCTCCTTCCCCTGGCCGGCCATGGCTCAGGAAAACTCATGTAGCGTCAAGTGGGCTTTAAAACTAAATTGCAGCCCCCACATGGAGAAAAGAAAGCTGAGGGGAGACGTTAGCACTCTCTACAACTATCCAAAAGGAGGTTGTAACAGGGTGGGGGTCAGTCTCTTCTCCCAAGTAACAAACGACAGGACAAGAGGAAACGGCCTCAAGTTGCACCAGGGGAGGTTTAGATTGGATATTAGGAAGAATTTCTTCACCCAAGGGGTTGTCAGGCATTGGAAATGGCTGCCCAGGGAAGTGGTGGAATTGTCATCCCTGGAGGTATTTAACAGACAGGTAGACATGGCGCTGAGGAACATGCTTTAGTGGTGGCTTTTGTCAGTGTTAGGTTGATGGTTGAACTCGATCTGAAATGTCCCTTCCAACCTAGACAATTCTATGATGTGGCATCTGCCAAGTGATCTCCAGCCAGCTTTTCCACTGGCTGCTTCTCCTGGGGCACTGTTCACTGCAGCTCACAGAAGCGTCGCCTTCCCTCGGCTTTTGCTCTGTTGTGCTGACAGACAAGCATATCGTCATTAAGTTGGCCTGATGAGCAGTGGAAGGGAAACCAGCAGGTCTTTCTGCCACCACTGAGCCCCTTGCTCAGCCAGCATGTGGAACTGTTAGCTTCTTACCTCTTGCCTCTCTCCATGAGGCACCCAAATAAACCACCTGGCAACCCTTTCCCTTACTCTCAATCTCCTGTTCCTCTGAAAATCCAGCCCCAGGGGGCTGACACCTAGTGATGCTCTCAGTTCTCCAGAAATAGGACGGTGGAGAAAAAAACCCCAAACATAGTAAATCCAGGTACAAGCAGACCAATGAACACTTTTTCTGCATACAGGACCTGTGAGCAGGAAGTCATCACAGGCCACAGTGGGAGCATTCCCACACTTTTGTGAGGAAAGGAAGAGTGTGCTGCTGTCCTGCTGGTGTGGAGCATGCCCAGGTGGCCAGACTCATCTAACAGGATCATCTGCCCTTGAGCTCAAGGATCAGCTACGTGCCACTACGTGTCCAACATGGGGGTCGGACTAGATGACCTTTGAAGGTCAGATGAAGGCCCAGATGATTCTATGATTCTATGTTGCTGGAGCCAAAAGTTCTCTCCATCAAGGAGACATGGCACACTCCAAGAAGTTCGTGCCTGACTGCTGATGAAATCTCCTGAATCACTTCACTCTCCACCATCTTCTCATGCCCACCTGGGTTGGCAAAAGAGGGAGCCTATGACAGCCAGATGCCAAATAACAAGGCCAACACCGGCTTGCAGGGACTTGCACTTCCTTTCTCCAGCAAGAGAGGAAAAAAGAAAAAAAAGCCATGATCTTGAAAGAGTCATCTCCTCCCAAATCTCAACGCGCTCGCAGTCCTCTGAAGTCTGCTACCACGATTTGTCACCGTTCTCTACTGTGACGGTGTGACGGGGCATGGGATAGGTGAGAAGAGGCGCTATGCTGCAGCTGAGCAGACTGAGCAAACCATCTCCACTGCGTGCAAACTGCAGCCGTGAGCTCCATCAGAGGATTGTTCATCCCCAGTACTCACGCACTTAGTGGGGAGGGGAGAAGAAATCAGCTCTGAACACGCTGCCCAGGAGAAGACCCGTGCTGTGTCACGACTGCCCACACAGGAGGCCAGAAACAAATGACCACCAGAGCAGTGAGTGATGCTTGGGAAGCACTTCTTCAAATGTGGCAACAACCAGCTTTGAAGGCAAAATGCAGGACTGCCACAGCTCTGCACCTAAAAAACCCCCAAACCGTTAACGCAACAGAGCTGGCACCCGGCCATCCAGGAGGAGGACAAATGGCGATTCCAATGGGAGGCACCAGGCAGTTGGTCTATTGCTGTGACAGCGTGAGAGCCATCAAAGCAGAGGCGATCATAACTGCCAGGTGATCTCACCACGAGCAGGTTCTGCACACCAGTCTGCCAGCAGCCTTATTCAAAGGAAAGCCAGTACTGAGCAGCTTGTGGAGAATCTCTACAAGAGGCTAAAGAGCTACTCGACCCCCAGGCTGTAACCAAAAGAGGTGCAATTCCTGCCGTTTGTGTGTTCCTCCCTCAGATAGGAAAATATTATTAGCAAGTAAGTTAATAAATAACTAGTTTCTCAAATAAAACTCAGGAGAGGGAGAGATGATAAAAGGCGATGGGGCTGACTGTGTAACTACTGCTGAGTTTAAAGAGAAGTACAGGGTCAAGTTGGAGGCCTGTAACCAGTGGTGTCCCCCCAGGTGTCAGTACTCAGCTCAGTCCTGTTCAACATATTCATCAATGACCTGGACGAGGGGACAGAGTGTATCCTCAGCAAGTTCGCTGATGATACCAAACTGGGAGGGCTGGCCGACACTCCAGAGGGCTGTGCTGCCATCCAGCATGACCTGGACAGGCTGGAAAGCTGGGCAGAGAAGAACCTAATGAGGTTCAACAAGGGCACACGTAGGGTCCTGCACCTGGGGAGGAAAAACCCCAGGCACCAATATAGGTTAGGGATGGATCTTCTGGAAAGCACTGAGGAGAAGGATCTGGGAGTCCTGGTGGATAGCAAACTTTCCATGAGCCAGCAATGTGCCCTTGTTGCCAAGAGGGCCAATGGGATCCTGGGCTGCATCGGGAAGAGTGTGGCCAGTAGGTCGAGGGAGGTCATTCTCCCCCTCTGCACTGGTGAGGCCGCAACTGGAATACTGTGTGGGCTCCCCAATTCAAGAGAGACGGGGAACTACTGGAGAGAGTCCAACACAGGGCAACTAAGATGATTAAGGGATTGGAGCATCTCCCCTATGAGGAAAGGCTGAGAGAGCTGGGGCTCTTTAGCCTGGAGAAGAGAAGGCTGAGGGGAGACCTTATCCATGTTTACAAGTACCTAAAGGGTGGGTTGAAGGATGATGGAGCTGGACTCTTTTCAGTGGTTTCCAGTGATACGATGAGGGGCAACGGGCACAAGCTGGAACAAAGGAAGTTCCATTTAAATATGAGCAGAAACTTCTTTACGGTGAGGGTGACAGAGCACTGGGACAGGCTGCCCAGGGAGGTTGTGGAGTCCCTTACTCTGAAGATCTTCAAGACCCACCTTGATGCAGTCCTGAGTAATGTGCTCTAGGCAATCCTGCTTCAGCAGGGGAGTTGAACTAGAAGATCTCTAGAGGTCCCTTCCAACTCTGAAAATTCCGTGATTCCGTATACGCATCCATATATCCATATGCATATACACATATATATACTTTCACTGTAGTTCTGTGGGCGAAGTGCTAAGTGATAGAGAACCGCAGTTTTGAAAAATTGTGGGACCCCAAGAATCCGTGCTACTGCTCTAAGGTAGTTTTAAACTTATTTGGAATATATCCAGTGGGGAATGGCAAGCCTGTATGGCCTCTAGCAGGATGCCCGTGTGAGAAATGGCTCTGAACTTACCCATCAGAAAGCAGGCATAATCTGCAGAACTGGTTGCACGGGGTTTGGAGTGGATTCGGTTCTACCTGACAGATCAGGAAAGTTAATAATCAAGTTGCAATTTCAGGGAGGAAAACCCAGTACATCTGACAGCTAACCATACATGAGACGTAGAACGTATTTGCACTGTGTTAGAACAGTGTAGTGAGATTTCCCTCAACACAAAAAGTAAATAAAGACACAAAAAGAACAAAAATGAAAAAATTGGAAATAGTTTATTTGCTGCATAAGGAAACTTCTTGTAAATTACATATAAAGAAACTTGCTATGCTGTAGTATATAATTTTCAATATTCCACAAAGATAATTGTAATAAATATACAAACCAAAACAAAGTAGAAGACTAAATCCATCAGGCAACCTACAAAATGGTTCATCAAGTTTTGTACTTTGCAGCATTAGCATGCTTTAAACCTTGTTGTTCATTTTTGAAGTGCTGCAGCAAAATTCTTTTCACATTTCTTTGGAGCATTTCAAAACCATCTAACTGCAAAATACTGATCAAAATTAGCAGGCATTAGTTAAACCACCCAAGAAAAGTAACACCAAGGTCTAACTGATACAAAGGTGTGATTTTTTTTCTTTTTGCTTTTAAAATCCATTTTAGTTTTGCCAGGGTTAGGAATTATCTGATGTAAGTGCACTATGAGTCCAGTCAGCCTGAGGTACTGCTGACTCTTGTCATATCATGACTCTATATAAACTTCATAGATTACATAGCTCTGGAAGATTTCTCTATTAGAGACATATCCCCTAACAAGAATAAAACAAATACCATAGTGAAGCTGCAGGCTAGTTAGAATGGTTGTACCCTCAAGTGCAGTGTGTGATTAGAAACATTTTCCCATAGTTTCATGCTATACCACATCAGGCATTTTTATTTGACTTTAAATTTAAAAGTGCTGATAAAAGGCTTTACTGATCCCCGTAGCTGCTAGAAACAACATGTAGAAATTTTTGACACCTTTTGCTCTTCTCTATCATTTCTACATTTTTGAAACAGCAGACTGAATTGCATTTTACACTTCACTGCTCTGGACCACACTGACAGACAGGTCTATTATTCCGTACAGATCTTTTACAAACAGGAAACACTTCGCTATGCTTCACTACTACTGAATACCTGGGGGTATAAAAAGCAACTCTCTAAAACACGATTACCTAAAAATATTTGTTAATAAGCTTAATGCAAACATTATGTAGAAAAAATGGTTTAGTTACAAAAAAATTCATTAGAGGGCCAATAAAAATATACTGAAGAGAAGATCTTTACAAAAGTGAGGTTAGGAAGTATGAGGCATTGACATTCACTGTAAACATCCTGTGTTCACTAGAATCCCTTGTCTAAAGTATATGTTCTGGTTTTGTTCCTGAGCTTCATGGCCAACACTTGCATAGATAGCTAAACCTATGGTAAAGGGTTGTTTATACAGATGGTTCTGTACTGCTTTGTACAGAACTTAAACTAATGATTTTACCTTTTGAAATAGTTTCATTCCGCTACCAGGGAATTCAAGGAAACTATGAGGGATGGTATGATTTTTGTGTACTCAGTGCATTGGATGGGCTGGCACAGCTACCTTATGGTGTGTTAATCTTAAATAATATTATACTAAGAAGTGTAGCTGTTTGATGTTTCGGCTTAGCATAAGTATCTATTTCTGCTCACTGCTGCAAGGCTCACTTCTGCTCTGCCAAAGACTGCACGTGGCAAAATGTCAAGACTCTGAGTGCTACAACATCAAGCAGCAAAGTTAATCCCCAATAAAAAGATGCAGCTTATAAACAGTACAGAAGACCTTAGGGAGAATTTCACCTTTACTCAGGCAACACGAGTGCTTTCCTCTAAATTAACCTCCCTCTATTGGAGGAAGCTAGAAAGTACTTTCAGGGTAAACATGACATGGAGTGGCCTAAGTAAAAAGTCTGAAGAACATACTTGCATTTCAGATATGAAAAGCATGCGTGTGTTCAGTTACTGCACACGCAAATGCACATAGGAAGTGGTAGAGACAAACTAATCCACCTCACAAACAGCACAATAACACAAAAGCAGCAAATTGCCAATTTTAAATCTTATGTTAAGGCAAATCTAAATAAACACCCATAACACAATTAATAAAAATGGGATTTTTCCTTGGCTTTTTTTTTACTTTTTCTGCGATTGGCTTTTACACATCGATAAAATTTGCTTAAGCACTTTTTGAACATCTTCATCCATTTGACCCTAGACAAGAGAGAAAGAAGAAAAGATGATTTAATTCAAGCATCTCTCTGTTCTTTAAGATGATTTACATGCTATTTTTGAGATATAGCAATTAGATCAATTTCCCAAAGGGAAGCAGTGTTAAATTTGTGCTTAAAAAGCCATACCTTTGGGGCAGGATGTCTTAGATAAAACATGAAAAGTTCTTACTAGATCTGCAGAATAAACATCTTTCACTAAAATACCAACACTTCGTAACTGACAATATGCAACCGTACCTGCACGGCATAGAGAAGATGCATCCTGTAAACTGAGACGATTTCCTGATGCTGTTTCTTTGTTTCCTAGAAAACAGTTAAGCAGAAAGTCACAGAGTGTTTAGAACTGTTGAATTCAGAACTCCCCAACTAGATTTAGAGGGCTCTGGAGAATTACAAGCCACAGGCTTAATCATGCATGGAAAACCAGCTCAGACCGTACTGTGCCACTGGCCATCCCAAACATAATATGATTGGAAGCACGGTCCACAGAAACACTGTATTTCTACCCATCCCAGTAAAAAAGCTGGTGAGATGATGTAAGTTGTAAGAAGCACTGAGCTGCAAGACGTGGATTGAGCACACACTCTGCTTTTGACTTCAGACTTGGTGGACTGGGATAAAAAACAGCCTTTACTCTGACAGGATGCAGTGTTTAACTGTCTCCTACTTATTTCTCCCCACTGCAAGGGAATTTTTCTGGCATACTGTATGCATATTGGCTCTTCCTTCCGTCTGCTGAGGAAGGCAGGAAAGCAGACAGCAGGTAAGCCATTTAGCGTGTCAGGCTGGGAATTCTCCTTTCAGAGTTACTCCAGAGCTCTCAACAAAGCCCTCTGTGGGCAGTACCTTCATTTCAGCCTCAGCAGTGAATTAAAGCACTCCTTTGGTCAGGCAGGCTCTTGGAAATTGTAATTATGACTCAACCTAGCTTAGAAGGCTGGATCTTTCATGCACAAACAAATAAAAAAAAAAAATTTTAAGCAGTTCAGAATTTCAGAGAATAAACTGTGCTCCCTATAAACAGGTGGATTTGCTTGATCTGAAGCTTCATGCCTTCAGTGACGAGTTTCTTCCAGAAAGTGACACTTATTTTAGCTTAAAAAAACAAAAATAGAATCATAGAATGGTTAGAGTTGGAAGGGATCTTAAAGATCATTGAGTTCCAACCCCCCTGTCATGGGCAGGGACACCTCTGCTAGAGCAGGTTGCTCAAAGCCCCATCCAGCCTGGTCTTGGACACTTCCAGGGATGGGCATCCACAACTTCCCTGGGTAATCTGTTCCAGTGCTTCACCACCCTCACAGTAATTACTTCAGCTGATGAATGCTCTTGAGAAAACACCCAAATCACACTGGTCATATTTTTTACAAATCAGGGTCTCAGCAGCAGGTCTGATCACTACATTCCACTACAAGTACAGGAACTTTGCTCCACTATTGATGTGAGAAAATACACTGAGAAAAACAGCTTTCTTTAGTTAGACTATTTCTGAAGAGCAACTTGTGATTTGCAGATTCCTAAATATTTCAGAAAAGCAGGGAAATTACAGAATTTCTGGATGAAAATTCCTTTCCTTGTACTCACTGACTGTGTTCCATTTTAAATAAGGTAGTGTGAAGAATGGCATGCGTTATCTTCAGAGAACTGGGAATAACGGTGGGTTTACAAATTATCACACTTACAGTCAGTTGGTTTTGCAATTGCTTCACTTGTTGCTGTAATGCTTCCAGCTGCTGGCTTTGTCTTTTTGGGGCGCTGGTCGAGTAGGAAAGCTGAGAAAGACTGTTTAATGCTTCTTTTAATTTGCTAACTTCCTTGGACATTTCATTGATCTAGGGAGGCAAAAAACAGGCTTTCATGAAAAGCTGCAAGGCATATTGTATTCTTGTGGGTCTCATCTTGGGGTTATTCATGCTTTAAATTTAAGGAGCTGGGAAAACCAAGATGTAAATAAACTCAACAGACAAACAGAGACACCATATAAGCAAAAGATTACAATGCTTCTCCATCACCCCTCCTACCATAGTCAATTCAAAATGCATTCCTTGCTCTGAAAGCCAGCAATATTTACAAATAAGAACTGCATTTACCACCCATACAAGTACTGCTGCTAAACATGAGACAGAAACATACTAAACATAGGCCAGCTATTCACAGCTAGCAAAATACATAGATTTTTATGAAGAAATTTGTACATATGGTAGCTGCTGAGGAAAAATAGTCAAGTCACACTGAAGTTGAGATGATATAGTAAAATTAGAGTAGGGAATTTTTTGCTCCTTTCTGTGCATTTGTTTTCTTGTCTCTTGTGGAATCTCTTCCTGCTGTAAGTCCCACTTCTTTGACTTCAATTGCCTAAACAGTTGCAACCCAACCTAAGAAGAACTTAAAAGAGCTAAATTGAAAGAAAGATCACGCATATCCCCACAGAGGAAGGAAACCAACTGTAAAGCTAAACATATCGGAAACTTCTTTGACTTTGATATCTGAATTTTAAGATGGGCAAATACAAAAGTTACTCCACTCTGTGACACCTGACACAACATCGTCTATTAGGTCACCCATGCACCATGGTTTTGCAGTCTGAACTCATGCAATACCCCTCCACTGTAGTGAATAACTAACCTTTTTATCTTTATCCTCTTCTTGTTTTGATGAGCTTTCAGAACATTTTTTCATTTCAAGAAGGTCTTCTTGAGCTTGATGGTACTTTTGGTGAAGACCAGTCACCTCCCGTTCCTTTGCTTCAAGGAGAGTATGCATACCTTCCTTCTCTTCTTTCAAGTGCAAAACTTCATTTCGCAGTTGCATAGCATCTAAGGACATATTTTCCTTCTCTTGGATTACATTCTTCAGTTTGGATGACAAAACACTAACTTCACCCTCTAGTGATGACTGGAGCTTTTCATATGCAGCTTTGGGTACCATTGCTTCATTAATTGCAGCTTTTTCTTCCAGTAATTCTTTCTGTAAGTTTCTTACTTGACTTTCCTTGTTGGTAAGCAGTGCTTTAAGCTCATCTATTTCTTCCTCCATTTCCTTTACAGTATTTCTGAGTGCATTCATCACCTGATGATGTTCAGTAATTGGCAAAGAGTTTTGTTTCTGAGCATCTAACAGGTGCTTTAGCTCTTCTGCTTCATCTAATACCTTTGTATACAGGGATTTCATTTCTGATAACTCATTCTCTGCTTTGTATTTCAAAGAATTTGTTACCTGCATCAGTTTCTCATGTTCATCTCTGGGAACGTAATCCAAAGCTATATCATCTAGAGTTTTTCTCTTCCTATAGTCTTCAAGCTCTGTTTGTGCTTCTTTGTACAAGAGAGACAATTCACTGAGTTGTCTCTTGAGCTCATCTATCATTCTGTGCATCCCATCTTTCATTTCTCCAGCTTCAGCACTAGATTCCAATTGTGTCTGATTTGTCAGCTTGTCCTGTAGCCTTTTAATTTCCTCTTGCCCTTCTTTGTACCTCTCAATCAACAATGCTTTCTCTTGATTAATGTTATCAATAACTGAACAATAGGAATTCTTCATTTCCTCACATTCTTCCACAGACAATTTGCTTGCCACATTCTGCTCTCTTTCTTCAAACCTTTTCTGTAGCTCTCTCACTTTCTCTTTTTGTCTTTCACTTTCCTCCAATGCTCTCCTCAATTCTTGCTTAAGCATTTCAACTTCTCCGTAAGTAACCTTCAGCCTACTCAGATCAGAACTGGTTTCTTCACTTTCAGAGGAAACAAGACCCCGCTTCGTTTGCCTTTGTACATTCAAAACCTCTTTCACAGCTTCCTCATACCTGTTTTGAGTTTCTTGGAACTTCAGGTTAAGATCAGAACCATTTTCTGAAATCTCTGTGCTATTTAAATTATCTGCTTCTGGGACTCTAGACTGGACCTGAGCTTCTACGTGCTTTCTTTTGGCTTCAGAATTCTCTGATTTCCGCTGCACATCCTTTAAGTCTTCCTGGTGATACTTCATTTTTACTTCACTGGGGCTTGTCAACTTTTCTTGACTTTGGGTGGCATTTAATGTAGCCTTCAGCTCCTGAGCTGAGAACTCATTTTGTCTATCTGCTGTTTGCTCAAGCTCTGTTTGGGTGGAATGATAAGATTCTGTGGTTGAATCCACTTCTTTAGGTGTTCTTTCCTGTGCAAAGAGAAACACAAACAATTGCACAATAGAAACAATCATATTTTTTAGATTAGATTAAGCAAGGAAATCTTGCCACATCCTACAGAGACAAACAATTAAAGCCCCATGGAAGTAAGTTTTAAAAAAATTCAAAACCCAGCTGCTCCCATTTAGTCATCTACAGCAAGAGAAGGCAGTAAATACCAAGCTCCTCTCAAAGTCTGGGCTGATCTCCATAAGCTAATAATCAAAGCTATGCAAATTAAAATTCTGCTAACACAACTGTTAACAACATCTTTTAGAATGTCGTTATCATAATAAACAAAGTTATTCAGTAATTTATGGGAAAAGTGAGAAGATCAAAACACTGATTTAATCCTTTGGGGCAGAGTGTTTCCATGATCTTACCAACCACAAGCTCATTAAATTATCTACACAGTACATAAAATGGTAAGCAGCTCTTTTTTCTGCTAGCAGTTTAAGAGAGCGCTAGAACAGCACAAAAAATGCTACCTGTAATTTGTCCTGCAGCTCCTTATTGTGCAATGTCAAAGAAGCAATTTTTGCTTGCATCAACAGAAGTAGATCTTGCTGGTCAGCTTCAGAACTCACATCCAATAAACTATCAGCACCTTTGGAGAAAAACAAGAATTCAAAAGCTTTCAAAAAGCTGAAATTCTAGCTAGTTAGTTATTCTAACCTTTCAATTTAAAAAGTTTGTTCCCATGACCACTAATTTTAGGAAGCAAGCAGACTGTACCGAAAAACTCTTTCCCCAAAAACGTGTTAGATCACCCAATACAAACAGGAGGTTTTGGTGGGGAGCTGCTAGTGAAATTACAAAACATTACTCCCAATACTTATTGAGTCTCACTTTCTAAGTGGAAAGGCACAGAGGATTTCTGAGCAGATTTCAACATTTCACACAACCTAAACAAATATGAAAATAAGGATTAAGTGCTATTGTATACCCGTTGTGCTGTCACTCAGTCTGTCTTTATCATCTCGATGCAAGGAGCTGAATTCTTCCTGCTGAGACACCAAAAGAAAAAGCTTTCACAGGAAGCAGATGTAAAGTTGGACAGTTGATCAAAGAGAACCATAGACAGTACAGGTCTTGCTGGATAAAACCTGGTAAGGTGGGTTTCTCTTATTTTTGGGGTCTTGTTAAGCTGTAGCATGTGGCTAGTGTTTCAAAATCTGCTAAAGCCCATAAAGTTCCATTGCCCAATTCTCATTAAATATTAATGAAATATGGGCAACTATCTCATAGATAGTTTGGAAGGCGGCAGCCCCTGTGATAAGTAGCAATATATTGTCATGTATTAAAAAATAAAAAACTTCAATACCATAAGGTAAACATCATACAGAACACAGTCAACCATTTCCCTGATGTCTGTTGGTGAAAGGGTCTCTACCTTTTGCATTGCACAATGCCATGTACTTCGCTGGTATTAGGTAATGAGTTCTCACAGCACTAATACTTACTTTCATAGCCATAGTCTTAAATACTGACTAATTTATGACTACTTGTATTTACATATTGAGTAAACATTAAAGTAATCCACACTCGCACTATAAACTACATTGAAATAGATTTGGATCCCTTTTTGTTCCTAAAACTCAGCTAATTAAATTCACAGAAGACTCTGAATTCAGCAAAATAGATTATTAATCAAAACACATTATTAACATACTATACCTTCCTTCCCTAAGCTTCATAAGAACAGAAAACTGATACCTTGCACACCTGATCAGCAAAGAAAGCCTGCCCTTTTCCAGTCATGGGAGTTGAAGTTGATGAGTGTGGAGAGGACAAATCACTAAGCTGCAAAAGATTTTACATAAATAAATACATATACATATGTGTACATAAAAGAACATCTCTAACAAGTGCCCATATGTATGTATATCTATACACACACACACACTACAGAGTACTTTTACCTGCAGTTACTTAAGTCACAACTCTAGGTTAGCTTCAAAGAGCAGATCTAATTAATCAGTGCTCTTCTGGATCAGTACTGCATAGGCAGTGTAGCTATTATATAGGTAACATTCCAGTTCAACATTAAACCTAACTGTTAAATTGCATTTTGATACTATACAAGTATTCTACTTTCATGTGTATATATGCATATAATAATGTGTACATATATATGTATAATTAAAATATATATAAGTATTTACTTATGGAAGTTGGCAAAACTAAGATACCTTCAACTTTAGATGGAAGGAGCATTTGTACAGTAAAATTCATACAGTTCTACCTTAGACCACGTTGCATTTCAAGCAACTTTGCTTAGTTAACCTAACAAACATGTGCTATCATGGTGTCATCCTAATGTCAGGAAAAGCACTCATGGCAAGACAAAAAATAACAGTGACGGAGCAATTCCAGCCCACATCATTCACATAATGTTCAAAATGCTTTTCATCCCCTGAAAGCATCTCAAAATTGGTCTTTTTACCTGAACAGGACTGATAGGAGGTGGTGGGGCTTTGCGTTTTTTTGGAGTTCCACTTCTTTCTGAACTTAATTTAGAGCCTTGATCATGCTGAAAGTTTCACCAGCCAGAAAAGGTAGGTTTGTTAGTTTGGTTAGTAAAGTCCGAGCAAGTTGTTTTATAAATAAATAAATAAATAAATAAAATCCCACATTAATACCAACTTTAGCAGCTCATGCAGTGCCTTATTTTTTTTTTCTACTGAAAGACTACAACTCTACTAACAAAAAGATATTAAACATGCCTGACAACAAGAATCTGCCCCCTTGTAATCCATGCTTCAGTGAAAACAAACAAGATTTAGTGAAAAAGCAGAAGCTGACAATAGGTTTAGCACTAGTGATCTTGAATAATTCCATTCATACATAGTCCAGTCATGCCATTCTTAACGGCTACCACCTTTCCTCTCCACGAACTTCTGCCTGAGCTCTCTGAAAAACCAACCTTTCCACTCAGAGAAGGAATGAACCAATGCATTGCACCCTTGTCTACTTTCCAGCCACCAGCAGGTCTACAAGGTCTACTTGCACACCAAGATATGATACTAAATAAAAAAATGTAAGAAACTAATTTAATTGCCTACACCTGCTGGGATTCTCACAGGCGCAGGTCTCCAGTAAGATCTAACAGGGATAACCTTCAATTATATGTTTTGGAAACTGGGAACTTTTCTAGATCATCTCTTCTACAGTTTGAAGAGTTAGGGAGCCCAAAAGCCAAGCTCCTGCGTTACATGAGTGGCGCACCTTCCCAGCACACATGTGCACACACGCCCTCCCTTCCTCTTCTCACTGGCTGCTGTTACAGAGAGAATCTAAGCCAAAAAGTAACGCTCCTGAAACATGTTTCTTAAATAAGCAACAGAAAACTTTCACATTACAGAGTGAAATGGCAGCACATCTCACAGTGACATTTACTAGTGCTTCTGGTCATGACAGTTACTGTCTTTTCTTAAGTTACAACTCTATGTAGCCTGAGTATTTTTATAACCAAAAAGAAATACCTGCTTTGCTTTTGTTGGTGACTTTGTATCTGTGAAGCAGAAAAGAAGTGGAATTAAGTAAGTTATCAAATAAAAAGTTATTTGCTATTCCTAACCCATCTCTCAGCTCTACTTCCCACACCATAAATACTTTGTTTGATTTTTGAATTCCTGCCTGAAATCTGAGAAGTATACTTTAATTGTCAAATTCCTTTTGAACCATATCCTTTCTCTGCTGCTTTTTGGGTTTCATATTGAGATAAAAATTGAAGGACTGTCACAATTCTTAATTTACTATAGTCTCGCGCTGTTCTTGCATATTAGCTTCCTTCTTTAGAAATCTGTCTTAGTTTGACCATAAAACCTTCTGCCTGCATTAGTTCCTACTCCAACCCCTGTATTAAGGAGCTTTTTGTTCCACTTACTCTTTCACATAATAAAAAGGGATCTATTCCAAACTGTATGCAAGACCTCGTGATGCTGCTACATCAGCTTACCTTATCTTTCTCCAAAAAAGCCCTTTTTGCCCCACTCAGTACTTTATTCCATGCTAAATATTACCATCTATGGCAAAGACCACATTTTCCTGCTTTCGGGAAGCTTCAGCCAGACCATCGTGAAGATGGCTTTTGTAACTTCTCAGGCTACCTTATCAAGTAAATTTGTTCATTGCTAAACATACACGTAGCCAGCTCAAGAAGTGACAAACTGTAGATTGGCATCTCTTACATACCCGCATCCTGAGACAACTTAGATGACAGGAGATTCTGGATCCCTGTATTCTCGGAGAGCTTGGAGTAATGCAGGGCATTCTGTCCAAAGACATCTACTAAACTGACATCTGCACCTTTCCTAAGGAAGGCTTCCACCATGTTAAGGTTACCAGCTTCACAAGCCATCATCAAAGCAGTTCTGGACAAAACACACACGAAGTAAGTGTCAAGAGTGTACTCTTTAAGCAGCAGCTCCTTTTTTCAGGCAAAAAAAGTGTGACAGTTATTGTGCAATAAAGTCCAAGATTTTATCAGCGTGTGTATTGACACATTTCTCCTTACAAACACCTGCCTGCCCTTTTTCTCTTCCCCATAGTCCCCAGCTGGATCTTCTGCAAAGACCTGGCATGGTTGGCACAGGTGCCCAAACATTTCTAAAAATGGGTTCCTGAGGCTAAGATGACAGTCATAGATAGAAATGGCTGCTGGATAAAATTAGACTATCAAAACTCTCTGCCACACTCCAATTACAGCTCTGCAAGTGGTGGTAAAACATGAAAGCATTTGTCATTGCTGCTCCCCTTCACATGTTGCTTTTAAGACAAAATAGTCAAACAGATTTCAACCAAAAAGCCAAACAAATCTCAAAGTTCTTCAGTAAGACTGAGATGGGTTTGACCTCAAATCATGCATGATCTACTCTCAGCTAAACAAACAAACAAACAAAAAAATCCATTAGAGCAGAATTGATTCCTTCTCCAACACAGGGCAGCTAGACAGTGCCAGATCCTAGAGTAAGGGTAGCATACAGGAGGAGTGCTTTCCTAACAGGCTGTATCTGTTTTTCTCAATTACTTGAAGGGGTGGTAAGAGATATACACAATAATTACAAACACACAGAAAACCCCACCTTTCAAGCATGCTCTAATATTGCTTTCCCGCTTGAGCATAATTCTCCCTTCTCAACGTGAAAACATGCCTTATAGGTTGGCCAAGTTTGTTGGCAAACACATTCCTCAGTGCAAGTATGAAACTGAAAAGTTACTACAGTGATAATATTTGCTAGATATTAAGAATCATTTCACTGATCAATTAAACATACTTGCTGTAATGGGTGAGCCCTGCAGAAGTGATGGCTGTTGCAGTGCTGTGCTAAAAAGTAGTGCTGAGTGGCAACCTGGGTAACACCTCCAGAGTCACAAGGATGGTTTTAGATCACTTAAATAATTCACTTAGTCTGGACAAGATAAAAAATTGAAGATGCCATTTTCAAAGGTTATCCCCTTCCTCTCCTAAAAAGGCTTCTCTTTTTTCAGTAAAAACTTTTGTGAACACAAGATGCAAGAGCAGTCACTCTCTTTACCAGAAGAAAAGCAATAAGTAAAACGGTATATTCCATGTTATATCATTTTCTAGCTTCTACACAGAGTACTTTCTCAAAAAAAGAAAACAAAAGTGCAAGTCTGTCCTCTGCATGACAGAAACGCCTTCATCCAATTAAACTAGCAACTCTTAACGCTGTCTGTTGATTAAACAGTAAAGGAGTGAGGAGAAAGCAGAGGTCCCAGAGTGGGCCGCACCACTTTTTCAAAGTACTGATGGGGCCATTCAAATCAAGCAAGATGACAAAGGGGTTTTCTTTAGACAACTTAAAACAGTGCATTAATAAACTTCAGACTGATAAAAAACAAGTTAGGGCCCAGTCCTATCCTTCCAGGTGCTGCCAAAGAACAATATGACCATTGTATCACATACAATAATCAAGATTGCTATCAGGTGTAAGTGCCAAGTCTTCTTAGCACACTGCTTTACCTTCACAGTTTAACCGTTTATAAAACAGCCCACAATTTTCAAAGACTCTTGATCTTCATCAGTATCATCAAAACAATTGCACTTTTCACTACAAAGATGTTGCTTTTAAGAATATTTTTCTGACCCACGCGCTATCTATTAATGCAACAAATCTCTAAATGGCACCTTTTAAGATGACAACATCTCCCCTATCTAGCTTTACAGTATTTTTCTCTTGCTGCTGTGGCTGCATTATGGTAGGAAAAAAAGAATCCTGCACAGATGTCACTCCCAAGTAACAGTTTTAGGATTGATACGCTGGAGAAACCTAACTCATGCCAAGAAGAGAGCAGCATTTAAAACTGGGACATATACTGGGACAAGTGATGTGTGGGTAAGTGCTGTCAATCAGATTATTGTAGGAATTGGATTTACTGCTCTGGCAGCCCTAGGGAAATCTTACAGGTACATCTGATTTTATAGTTGCATAGTTTCTATTTCACCTTTGCCTTTAGACAGAATTGTGTAAGCCTTCTCAACAATCAGGATATGCTGTCTAGAACAGAAGGCACTATTTCACCTAACAACAACTATTTTGCAAAGGATTCAAGAAGAGAGCTTCATTTGACAGTCAGCCTTGGGGAAGAATTAACACATTAACTTTCTGTACCTTCCATTTTTATCCCTGGTGTTGATGTCTGCTCCATGATCCAGAAGGTATTTACAGACTTCCGTATGACCACTTTGTACTGCAAGCAGCAGGGGTATGTTCCCATCCTAGGAATGCATTTAAAGAAACTATGAACAATAATCCATTCACTTACAAATATCACTTTGAGATTTCAAGGTCAGCTATGAACTTTACTTCTATATAGCACAAATGAGGTGCTATTAGTACATTTTTCTTGCGTACCATAAACGTAGTTGGGTTTACTTTAATTCCTTTCTTGACCACTGGGGATGCAAAGCATTAGAAGTAGGAATGCTTTTTGGTGTTTGCACTCCCTTTGCTGTCTGCTTAATGCTATAACATGATCATTTTGGAACAAAAAGGTAACTTTCAGCAGCTCCACAACTAAAGTTATAATTTTAACTAAGTACAACGCAAAACCACAACATTTCATATAGTCATAGAATAACTCAGCCAGAAGACACCTTTAGAGGTCACCTGGGGTTTCTCTCAATCCAAAGCTAGGCAAACTTCAAGTTACAGTACTTTGCTCAGAGACTTGTCTAGTCAACTTTTAAACACTTCCAAAGGCAGAGACACCATGACATCTTGGGGTGCCAGTTCCAGTATTTGACCTCCTTCGTGGTGATATTTTTTTTCCTAATCCCTAGCTGGAACTTCCCAGTTGGGTCCACTGCCCAAATTCTGACCATCGCTTGTCATCATTTTATCATGTACCTCTGGGGCTGATCTGGCTCCCTCTTTCTTATGATCAACCATGATATAGCTGACTACATTAGATACTCCTACAGCCTTCTCTTCTTGAGACTGAACAATTCTTTCCTGCCTTTAAAATGCATCTGCTGAAATTTTACATCTAACCTGTGTGACAGATTTTTTTTGTTAGAAAGACCAGGCAAGGAGACAGATCCAAGTCAAAAAGAAAGAAGTTTCACTATTTTTATTCCTTTTGTCAGGTTCCCTCCCTTTATCATCAGAGGCAGCTGCATCATTCCCAAAAATAGACCTGGGCGTTTGTAGACATTTTATAATAGTGAATGTAGTGTCCCTAAGGCTTTAGACTACATCAAGTATATTTTCTGCCCTCAAGCTTATTGTACTCTGGTTGGGCTTTATGAACATTTTACAGCATTTGAATGTATCCCCCACATAACGGGCCTTCTCCAAAGACTACTGGAGTCAATGGAAAGACTTTCAATCATGTTTTCAATATTCATAATTGATTCTAGCTACTTGTAACAATGTGTCAATTTAATGAGCAGCAAAGCCTGCTACTACTGTATTAGACTGTGAAGTACTTCCCCGCTCTGCTATGGCAAGCTGCAAAGGGAACCTCCTCCACCAGAGACATCCAAGAAGAAATAAGCACAGTATTGGTTTGAACTGCTGCACCTGAGATCAGCTGGAACGGAGGGTGGTAAAAGCTTTGAACTATCTGAAGCACACAACAGAAGCAGAGATACGTACCAAATCTTTGATGTTAATTGGACATTTGTGTTCACACAGAAGTTGAACTGCCTGAAGACAGCCACATGCAGCTGGGGAAAAAAAAAAAAAAGGACAAGCATGAATGTCCATTAAACTCTATTTTCGATTGTGTTCCAGGCTTCCACTTGCAATACTGCAGCATTACAGCAGGGTCCAAGAGAAACAAATTAAACTGTATTTCTGTTTTAAGAAGGAAGGAGAGAAAGATTAAAAGGCTGAACAAGAAGTTGTATGCAGAAATACAATCCATACTCATGCTCCAAATAACCTTTAAGACTGAAATAAAAATCAACGTAATTTTAAGTATTGCAATGGCTCTGCACTTGCAAGTGTGCAAGTTAAGCTTATTAACTGAAATTCAATATTCATAGCATTTATCTAAAAAAATACCTGAAATTTGTAAACCATGAGGTGAAGACACTAGATTTATGTAATTAGAACCTAAAAAGCTCCACCAGGCTGAAGAGCTAAAAATAACAAGCATGACAAAATAGATAATATAAACTTTCAAAGTTACCTGCATAATGTAAAGCTGTTTTCCCAGAATTGTCAGTGTTGTCTGCTGGACATTTGCTCTGCACAGTTCAATAAGGAGAAGGAAAAAAAAATCAATTAGAGAAACACCCAGAAAATAAAACATATGTTTGGTTCTATGGACAGAGTGCTGAACATCTTTGAGAAAAAGTTTTATGAGTTACTCCAGAAAAGAATAGCAAAGAAAGGCACAGCTTTCCTCTCTACCAATCTGGTCTCTCCGTTCTTGGTACCAGCTTATACTGAAGCTATAGGGAATACTCATGGTGAGAGAGAGATCCCTAAAAATATTATGGTTTTGGAACAATTTAAATCAGGAAATAAAAAAGGAAAGAAATTCTCCCTTGCCTCAGAAAAGCTTCTTACCTTTTTTTTTTTTTTTTTCACATTACAGTAAGAGCTGAAGCAACCACGTCCTAACACAATTAGTCTTGCATTATTTCTGTCAAAGGCAATAAGCCTTCATTTGTTTTTTGGAAAAACTAAAGCATCAACAACCCAGTTACATTTCATGGTATTATAAGCTACCAGCTACTACTGGTCAATCTAGGCTTCAAAGAAATAAATAAAATTTCAAATCTTTATCAAGACGTGTTTTGGTACAAAAAATTTTAGTTTACAGCAAAGAGAATAATGGAATCATTTAGGTTGGAGAAGACCTTCAAGATCATAGAGTCCAACCATAAACCTAACACCCCCAAGTCCGCCACTAAACCATGTCCCTAAATGCTGCATCTACACATCTTTTTAACAGCTCCTGGCATGGTGACTCCACCATTTGCCTGGATGGCCTGCTTGACAACCCTTTCTATGAAGAAATTTTTCCTAAAATCCAATCTAAACCTCCCCTGCCACAACTTGAGGCCATTTCCTCTTGTCATAGACTCATTGAATCATAGAATTGTCTAGGTTGGACAGGACCTTTAAAATCATCTAGTCCAACCATCAACCTAACTCTGATAAAAAACCATCACTAAACCATGTCTCTAAGCACTACATCCACCTATCTTTTAAATACCTCCAGGGATGGTGCCTCAACCACTTCCCTGGGCAGCCCATTCCAATCCTTAATAACCCTTTCAGTGTAAAAATTTTTCCTAATATCCAATCTGAACCTCCCCCGGTGCAACTTGAGGCCATTTCCTCTTGTCCTATCACCTGTGACTTGGGAGAAGAGACCACCCCCCACGTCTCTACAACCTCCTTTCAGGTAGTTGTAGAGAGCGAGAAGGTCTCCCCTCAGTCTCCTTTTCTCCAGGCTGAACAACCCCAGATCCCTCAGCTGCTCCTCATAAGACCCCTCACCAGCTTCATTGCCCTTCTCTGGACACGAGAAGATATGACCCAGAAATAATGGGCTTCTAAAAAACAAACATTACAGCTTTTGAATTTCAAATGTAGCACTGCCTCCAACACTTCCATGATTTTCTAGGAGAATAAGTTCACAAATATTACCACACTCTGTAACAAAAATGTCAAAATTCTGCCTGTATAAAAAATATATTTAATCTGTTTTAATTCGATTCCAGCATGTCAAGATTAGATGTTCCTCACATGTGGAGTTTATATCAAAGAGTTGATCCACGGAAGCAAGAAAGCAATTCAAAGAGCACGAATTATTAGAGAATATTACCAATGCATTTGCACTTACAAACACATTTAGAAATCTGCATATTGTAATAAAATTAGCAAAATATCAACAAAAGCACCCTGTGGTGGTAGCTGGTAAGTGAATGGGCAGCAGATATTTGGTATTAAACACACATCTAGTTGCTGAGTTGACCATGCCGCTACATGCAATACCATCAGTGACGGCTTGATGTCACTGTTTATGCTCTAAAGGGGTATGTGTTAGAAGTTGTAGGTAACTCGCACTGAAATCCCGAAGAGGGGAGCCTCAGTGGTAATGATAACCCTTTCCAGGTGTGGAGTAACAGGGGAGTCAGTTTGCAACGAGTAAAGGGGTGGGAATCAGTGAAATTGGGCCAAATATTATCAGAGGCATTGACAGGGTCAGTCACAGGACAATTGGAGAGCCTTGAGGTAATCAGGGAACAGCAATTTACAGGTTGAGATATGGGATCCATTGTTTCTGTACCACTGTGCTCAAGCGAGGTTATTATTCATTATTTCATCTGTGTCTGAGCCACAGTCTTACTGATAACTCCAAACACCTAAAAATCTGTCCCATTTCTTTAACCACCTCCACCAAAATTCACCTGGCTTTCTGAAACTTAGCCAAGATGGACAATGTCTCTCCTTGCTTACTAATGCACATCTTCAGCCTCAACAACACAAGAATCTTTTCTTCATCTTCGCTTTTGTTTTTCTTATTTTCTTTCCCCATTCTTTCTACTAACTTTCTAATTCCTTGCTGTCCTACACCTCATTTCACTGAGGATTTGAGCATTTCCATATTTTAGCATCTAAACCACTTTAACTTTAAACTTCACAGACATTTCTATGGTCAACAAAAGATAGAAAACATTCCAGTGGAACAATATCACAATCCCTTCAGAGGTGAAAAATCCATTTCATCGATACCTCTTAACCCATCTACTTCCAAGCCAGACAGACAAAACACAGGAAGTTAGACAGAAGCTGCAACCTGTTGGAACATGAAAAACTGTGGGTTTTTTGGACCACTCGAAAACAATGTAATATCTTCCCTATGATCCATTCACAGTGCCTAAAAGGTGAAGCACCTCTCTTGATTAAGTAGACAGGACAACAGTATGGGAATACGATGCAGATTATTAGCAAGAAATGTGTCAATATCTACTGAAATCAATCTAGAGGGGAAAAAAAACCAACTTCAAAAATAAAAATTAATTTAATTTTTACTTTACCTGAAGCAACCTCTTAATGCAATCAGGGTGGCTGTTCTTTGCTGCAAGATGTAAAGCGCTGTGCCCTAAATGAATAAAAGCAAAGTATACTAAGTATTCAGTCATGCCAAAACACAGGAATAAACTCTTCCATGACAAAGGCAAAATTTTGAATTATCCACCTTATTCCTACCATGACACATGAAAGTAAAGGATAGAGAAAATTGAAATAGAAACCTATTCAAGCAGAATGTATTCACGACAGACTGTTTTCCAGGCAGGTAACAATAATCTTAATGTCTAGCCTCATATAAAGGAACAACACAAACATTGTGTCAGACTATATCTTGGCAAAGGTAAGTCTAAGATTGCGCAGTTAGGTTTTGTTTCTTAAAAAACAGTTGTCCTATATTACTCAGCCTCCCTTGCAAAGAGATGTCTATCAAGAGTCTTCATGATTTCTTCCACTTGGCAAGGAAAAAGGAAGCCTGCACCAAGAGCAAAACCAGCTAAATTCACCAGCTCCCACTACAACGGATTTGTATCATCCATGGAGTGCACGTATAAGAGGACACAGAACACAGGCCTACTTCAGTTTGCATCTTATAGATTCCCTTTTCTGATAATTTATTTAGCATCTGTGAGCTCATATTTAGCTATGCAATACAGTGATTTACTGACTAGAGATTTATGATGAAAGACCGCAGTCTCTCCTCTAGTTTCATCTTACAGAGCATCTGAAAAATTAAAGAGGCCAAGACAGCAAAAGAATAAATTATCCATGTAACTAAGAAAAGAAGGAGCCAAGATTTGGTACTCAATACAGAGACACTTGTGACAGTAGAATCTCACTGTAAATAATGTGACTGTTACAGACAAGGCTTTCCCTAATGAATACTGGGTCGACACTCTCAGGTGAGAGCAGGCAACCTCTTATTACCCAAACAACTAATAAATCCTGAGGCAATATTAAGTATGAATTCTGAATAATAGTCTCTATCAGGTACAAATATTCTCTTATCGTTATGTATAATCTGAATGCTTTGTCCAGTATGACAGACGCTTCCTTATAGAGGCAAATCATTTCCATGCATGACAGAAATTCCCTCAGGCTGCATTCAGTGGCCAAAACAGAACCCTGTGAGCCCAAGATTTACAGATCATTACCAGAAAGACAGAATGCTGACAGCTCGTTCAGGTGACTCCGCTAGCCAGAGAAAATGCTGGGCACAGATTCCACAGACATGTCAACTGGAATCTATTAACAAGCGTTTGCCAGTTTCAAATTCAGCTCCCATCATTCTAGTGGAGCTGTAATTAAGGCAAAGGACTTTTGAGGGCTGAAACAGCATACTTAATAGCTCTCAGCTCTGCTTTGGCCTGTATCAGCTCTTTTCACTATGTCATAATCCTGAGGAAATGTCTTATTGCAACTCCTGTACAGTTAATGGTGTTAATAGCTTGGATACACATAAAAGCAACACCAAAGATCTTGATTTAACCTATAAAAAGCCTCAAATGAAGTTAACAAAAAGAGCTGGGGGAGGGGAATTTTTTTTTTTTATTTAAAAATAAATAAAGTTTTAAAAAATAAAAATCAAGCAACAATTTTGCATCTGGAGTCCACTATAAATGCTGAAATTTTTAGCATTAGGGCAAAAGCTTTTAAGGGCTTTAGAATCTGACTTCTATGCCCAGAAAAGCAAGTATGCCTAAACTCACAAGTGTTACAACTGCTTTTCCTATAAGGTGTGTGGGGAAAAGCATTGCTGGCAAATTTGTAGACACGCCCTGCACATCAAGAACTATATACGCAAGTTGAGTGTATTATGCTACATGTGTAGGTTCACAGAGGCATACCTGCACCGTCTTGGGCTGTCACATCTGCACCGTGTGTCACCATGATCCTGAGGCACTCTGCATGCCCCTTCGTGGCTGCCAGGTGAAAACTGGAAGAGAGCATTTACATGTCACTTTTCTTTTATTAAGACCTCCTTTCTCTTTCATTCACAAACCAAGTACTGGCAAGTTCTCCCCTCCTTGTCCTTAGAACTTTTGGCATCCCTCCACTGCCTCCCAAGAAGATAATAGCTCTGAAAGTGAGAAGGCACATCAAAAAGTTTTTGTAGTCACACTTTTACACAGGCTGCTGTCTCATTAACCCATGTCATACACCTTATGTGCATCTAGTCCCACCCAATTTCTAAACTAACATACCTAATGATATGATATGTGTCCACAGAATGCGTGGGCTTGGGGAATTAATGAAGAAAACATTCACAATGACTGACTTTGTTCTAGTCATTCTAGTTAATCCTGATTTCCCCCTTTCAGTGGACAAAATTTAGTTCCTATAAAAAGTGATTCAGCTCCTAAATTAAGCTAAATCAAGTTGTACTTCTGCACTGTACTTCACAGAGCTCATCCTTCTTTTGTGTAGGGGGGGGGAAAAAACCCTTAGTATTTTTTAATATGACCTGGAGACATCAAAGCTACTGGATATTTGTGATACTATGCTAGAGATGTATTTTTTCAACTTTTGGTTTTGTTCTTCACCTCAAGCACCTGTTTGTTTGAACAGTGGGAAATTGCAGAGGGAAATACCAACCACTGCCACCATGGCAGGACACACTTAACAGCATCAATTACCAAAGATAATTACAGAACAAACCAAAGAAGTTACGCTGAAGACTTTTTACAGTTGAAGAGTCATGCTTGACATCCTTGGTACCTCAAGATTCACAGAAGCAGTCCTATACACATACTGCTGACTTAATTTTGCTGGGAACTAAGGAAAAGCTTCTGAAAACAGAGAAGTTCATATCTTCCTGATGCATATCGTACCAACATCAAGATACAGGCACAGTACAGGCAGACATACTGCTTCCCCGTGGGCCCTACTAATATCAGCTTGATATACAGAGCTGTTTTCCAGTAGGAGTAATGTAAAAAACAAACTCAAGACAAAACACTTCCAATTACTATTGTGTGAAAAGTTGGGACCTTCACCAACATGCCCCAAACTGAAAAAGCCAGTACTCCTGGGATGTTTTTTTTAGCATCTTTTAAAGGTTACATTAATTTTTAACACCATTCACCCCTGTGTTAAGGGGATTTCCCCCTGGAATCTAAAGGGAATGTCACAAATTATGGTCCCTTCCAACTCTGAAAAAAATTCAGTGACATTCAGTGAAATCATGTAGTCACACCAACTACTGTAACTTGTGAGTTTATATTTTTAACAACTGCTTCCTTTAAATATTAAAACTAACACTGGAAGTTCAGCCTGCTGACCAGGGAAACTGGGAATAACAGGCAGGAATGAAACGGGTATTTCTGGCACATAGTATGTGAATTGCAACACTGTGTTTCTCTAAGCCATAGACTTCTTTGCAGCCTTCTTGAAAAAAAAAAAAAAAAAAAAAAGAAAAGAAAGACCTAGAGAAAAGATCTGGCAAAGGGCGGAGAATTAATCAAAACAGGAGAGCTCCTGGAGCACAGTCCTCTATCAAGTACAGCAACTACCTCACTTCATGCCAGGTGTCCTTCTACTGTGACTGCTGCTGATTGCAAATGGCAGGCAGGCAGCACTTAAGCTTTGAACCATTCTCTGCAAATATAAAAATATCCTGTGTGCTCATCCACATACTTCTTACTACTGCCATAAACAAATTGAAGAGTTAACACTTCTAAAAACACAAAAAGCACTGGTGCTGGCTGTTCTGTAGTCATTCAAAATCAAAACTTCACATACTTGGTGGCCAATACAAAGTTGTGTAAACATTCTTCTTTAGAAGAAGAGGTTTCTCAGGGTCTGGGAAAATGGCTGGGGGAGGGACACAAAAGGAGTCTGACAAATTCCAACATCTCTAACTTAGACGGCACAACATACCAGCAAATAGCGAAACACATTCAGATACATTTGTGTAGACACGCAATACAATCTAACTCACTTAAGTATTAGGAAGGCTGTGAAGCATGCACTTGGCTCACTTACATTTGACAATATTCATAAGAATAATAAATACCTGAATAATAATAACTTGGCTAAATCTGGGACACTGAGGTTTTATGGACAGACTGTGTAGGATGGTGCCAAACGCAACATGACTACGCAAGTGCAAAGGAAGTTTTATTTAGGTAAAATCAGACTGCAAAGAAAGTATCTAAGAGAGAAGAAAAACTTAACCCCTTTCAGGCTATGCACCTATGAACACATCAGTCCCACCAATGCACACAACGCCCATGGCAGTTCTCAACAAATTGTTATACATACAGATGCTTTGATTCACATGGCAAAAAATATTTTCAAGTTAAGAAAGGCCTGATTGAAAATATTGCTTCTCCCATATTGATGGGATGAAAGAAATGTCATCTCCAAGCAGTACGGGTGGTGGGAAAGATGAGAGAAGATGCATGAAGGATGTAAAGATCTAACTGAGTGCAAAAATATAGAAGCTATGTGGAAAGTCCCATGAAATGAGAGGATGGTAAGGTTGAACTCTTAGTCATTTACAGAGTGATCTACGCCAAACAGCAATGGGCTGCTACAGCTTCCTCCCAATTGCTTCCTGTGTGTCCCCTCCCTAGGTTCTTGTACTGCTACCATTTCTCACACAACCCTGTAGTGAGATGTTTTTTCTTAATAATCAAAAAGCAATTGGGAGGCGTATGGGGACATGGTTAGCTGTTGGTTTAGTAAACTGAACTGGCTTATCAGGAAATCAGCTCTGCTCAAAAGAGAGGAGAAAGTCTCCAGACTGGCTTGAACCTATTATTTAAGTTAGAGTATTTACAGTCTGTAATACAGAGTATTACAGTATTTACACTGAGCAAAAACTTCCCCTTGTGGAGTAATTCTAACTAATTTTAAACTTAATAGCCCCTGCTTTTTCTTTTTTTTGTAACCTTTAAAAAAAAACAAACAAAAACCAAACAAAAAAACTCCAAACACTTTAGTCATAGATACTGAGGGCTCCTGCGTAGCAAGGGAGGCTCTTGAAACAAAGAAGCCTGTAGACATTCATTTCAGTACAGAATAATTCTTCACAAGCTACATAAACTTTCCTAAAATATTTGAGGCAAAAGCTGCAGGTTTCCAAACACTGGAGTTCTCACCATCTGGAAGCCTTAAGAAGCGGTGCATTTTACTTGCATCTTTCACGAATAAACTTCCCTTGATATGAAAGCAAACAACTTTTCCTCCCACTTCCTGGTTGTGCAATGACTCAGGCAAACAAAAACAAACATGTAAGGCTTGATTTGGAGCAAGGGCCACACTGAGGGTTAGATCCTCATTCAGCCCAAAATCCCACTACAACATAGATAATTTTCCCTTCACAACAGATAAGCCTATTACTACCACTTAGAGCCACATCTTGATACCCCAGCCTGAACTAATTTGAGATAGATTTCTTTTATTTCTGTAAAACATTTCTGTTCTTCCCGAGGGGCGGGATGGTCTTTTGTTATTGTCTCCAGACATCTCAGTGCAGCAGAGGAGCAGCTACCCTTCTCATGGGTTTTCTCACTGGATCCAGAAATGAAGCAAGTTTGCTGATGACACAAAATTGAGGGGAGCGGCTGACACACCAGAAGGTTGTGCTGCCATTCAATAAGACCTGGAGAGGCCAGAGAGATTGGTGGAGAGGAACCTAATGAAGTTCAACAAGGGCAAGCATAGGGTCCTGCACCTGGGGAGTAATAAACCCATGCACCAGTAGAGGTTAGGGATTGACCTGCTGGAAAGTACCTCTGCAGAGAGGGAGCTGGGAGTCCTGGTGGACAAGTTGACCATGAGCCAGCAAGGTACCCTTGTGGCTAGGAAGGCAAATAGTCTCCTGGGGTGCATTAAAAAGAGTGCGGCCAGCAGGTTGAGGGAGGTCATCCTCCTCTCTACTCTGCTCTGGTGAGGCCACAGCTGTAGCACTGAGTCCAGTTCTGGGCCCCCCCAGTTCAAGAAGGACAGGGAACTACTGAAAGGAGTCCAGCAGAGGGCCACAAAGACAATCAAAGGAATGGAGCACCTCTCTTATGAGGAAAAGCTGAGAGACCTGGCTCTGTTCAGCCTGGAGAAGAGGAGACGACTGAGAGGGGACCTCATCGATGCTTACAAACATCTCAAGGGCGGGTGTCCATAGGATGGGGCCAGACTCTCGTCAGTGGTGCCCAGCGACAGGACAAAAGGCAACAGGCACAAACCGGAACACAGGAAATCCCATCTCAACAGAAGGAGAAACTTCTTTGAGGGTGACAGAGCACTGGACCAGGCTGCCCAGAGAGGGCGTGAAGTCTCCTTCTCTGGAGATATCAAAACCCTTCTGGATGCATTTCTGTCCAGCCTGCTCTTGGTGACCCTGCTTTGGCAGGCATTTGGACTAGATGATCTCCAAATGTCCCTTTCAGTTTCTACCATTCTGTGATTCGAGACCCACCTGTGCAGCAGCTGATAAAGATCAGTTGGTTGACACTACTTTTTCATACTGTACTGGTCTCATAACTACTCAGTCCTTAACAAGATAAAAATTATGTTCTTCAGGAGGAACACAAAGCCCAGTTGGAGTAAACAGGCCTTGAGATCAAGAGCAGACACACAGCAAAATTTCATCAGATTTGGGATCAACTGGAGAACAGCTACAAGACTATCACAGAATGATATGGGGTTGGAACAGACCTCTGGAGACCATCTAGTCCAACCCCCCCTGCCAAAGCAGGTCCACCTACAGCAGGTTGCACAGGAATGTGTCTAGGCGGGTTTTGAATGTCTCCAGAGAAGGAGACTTAACGCCCTCTCTGGGCAGCCTGGTCCAGTCAGGACCTCAAATTTCCTGACTAGAAAAGTTACTCAAATAACATTTTCAAATGCACTGATAGAAAGATGCTTTTTATGAATGCTTGGTGACTGAATAGAGTGGACAGCTGCGCATCCCTGAACTAGTTTTAAATAGCAGATTTCTTTCCGATAGGTGTCAACTGATGAAGCAGTTAAAACTGTTGTAAACAAGCCTGTCCCTTATTCAGGGCAAAGGACCTTTTCTCAAACAGAAAAGGGCTATAATTTTTACTACATAGCTCACGTGTAACACTGCTTTACAAATCATTTCACCACAGGTAGAAGAACAGAACTAATCTACATTTAGACGTTAGACTTGTAAAAATTGAGCTACTTGAGCTTGCTATGGTGGTGCTACCAAAAGTTATAGGAATGTCGCATCCAGGTTCTCCGCTTAACCATTTGCACAGCTACATCCTGCAAAACTGAGCACAATTCTCTTACTGAATGTTATTTTGACAGCTGGCTTAAAACAACTGGGTGGTCCACATACGTAGGGAAAATGCCACAAAAGTAGAGTGGAAGATGATAAAATAATAAAAAATAAATACAAAGTCTTAATTTAAGATAGTAACCTTCTAACTAGGAAATTTAGAAATTTCCTAGAAATTTCCCAGAAACTCTGTGAAAAGAAAAACAGAAATAATTTAAAAAAAGGCAGAAAAATTAAACCAAATCACAGGGCTTCATCTCTGTTTGGCAAGGTCACGCTCCAGAGTATTTTTCTAGGGCAGAATTAGCATTCTGTGTAACAAAGATTTTCTCCAGGGCCTGAAAGTAGTCTGACACATTATTTAACAAAATCCAAAGCAAATAAAGAACATGGTTGAATTATGGAGGCTAAGTGAATATTGTATTTGCTGTTTTCTATTATGACAAACATGGAACAAAGTCAAACTTATATGCAAGCGTATAATACTATTGTTCTCTGCCATTTTAATCTGAGTGCTCTGAAAATATTTTAAGTGCAAGAATGTTTGAAATACACTATGAACTCACATACACTCATTGTCAAGGTTTATTTGGAGTAAAAACATCCCTCCCAAAGGCAGATCATTCTTCTTCATTTTCTAACATACATCAACTCTTTGTTGACTTTTAAAAAGCCTGACTTGTCTGCCAGCAGTTTGATGATTTATAGTTTCCCAACCGACCAATATCTTCACGCAGGCAAACAAGATCAATAAAATAAAGATACCGACCTGCTTGGGGTCTTTGTAATGCTGACTAAAAAAAAATATAGACATGGAAGATATTCAAGCTTCATTGCTACCAGATCAGACAGGCAAGCAATTCTCCAGCTATCCCAGTCAGAAAGAGACCCACTGATAACCTGCCTGACTTTCTGCATTGACTTGAGCTTTTATACATTTCAGAGGCAGCACCTAGCTTACAGGGTCTATTATCCCTCAAAGCCTTAATTTCCACTTCAAGAACAATAGCACAAATAAATACATTAGATGGTATCTGGCTTTTGATTGTTTTCCACCACAGGCTGAGTAGCAGAAGTGCTAGAGTGCCCGAGACCTGACCTGGAGGAGAAAGGGCCATGCGTACCACTAGTGCAGCATATTTTGTGCATGAAGGAAGTGCCTGCTCTCACTCAGGAAGAAGTCCAGCATGGTCTCCTCTCGCACATAGCATGATGACCAGTAATTAGAGAAGAATACAGTTTACTTTTCTGTGAATGGTTTGAGATTTTATCAGCTTTAAAACATTGATGAAAGTAAGCCTTTTAAACAAAACAAATGTTTGACACATCCTGAATTGAATTAATAGAAAAAAATATCACCTTCAGATTTAAAGATTGGGAAAGTCCCAGAATGGTCCTGAAACTGGAGATGTTTTCTGCCTTCCCCTGCCAAACCAGACAGGGCTCTCAGCAAAATAGTAACTGTTTGTTCCAGCAAGGATTATGCTTCTGTGAGAAATGCTTGCCTGGTTCTGCTTCTTCCTTGCATCAGCACAAGTAGGAAGGTACAGGGAATAAAATCAGTTGAAAGCCAAAGCTGCCTTCCACAGTTTCATCAGTCACAGGTGCATGCACCCTGTCAGTGCAGAAGTAAGGAATGGGATGCAGAATTTCACCTTAAACATAGTAACTAAGATTAAACCATAGAACCTTTTATCTTCCCCTGACTCCATTATCAAGTGACAGTCACTCATTTGAGAAGATACATGTGTTAGGAACAGACAGTCATTTAATTACGAAGGAACCATCGACAGGTTTGGCATATCAGACTGCCTTAAAGGAAAATCAGATATCTACAGGTACCATTATCAATATTTACTAGTTCTTTAGCTTTTTATTATTTTTTTAATAAAAAAGCCAAATAAAAGCCATAGCTTTGCACCCACTTCATCTCCTCCTAAGAGTAAATGTAATAAATATGACTTTTCATTAAATGCTGACAGTCCATGTCATAATCTGTCAACACACATGTACGCAGCCGTAAGAGTGCAAAAATCAGCTAAGGAAAAACAGTTACAGGAAATATGTTTTGTTTTCCAGAGTTGTCACTGTTAGAAACTGAGAAAATTAAGTATTCTGAGTTTTACAGCATTCAATCGATGAGCTGCTACTAATACCTTTTGGAGTGCAGGCAGGTTAAGATTTAAGAAGTTGACATAGGCAGGTATAGATTTATTGGGAGCTGTGGCGCATTTTTCCCCTCTCTCCTCCTTAATACCAGCCACTGCAAAGTGAAGCGATGCACACAGCCTGTGCTCTCCTATCTTCTATTTAAACATGAGCTGGCATCTGCCCTCCCCCAATACACACAAAACCCTCTGGCAAAAACCCTCCATGTCACTTATGCATTAGCCTATATTCTGGAACAGCTTTCAAAAAGAAAAACAAAAAACAACCAATTCAGTTTTCATATAAAGTTTCCAGCTTTGCCTCATAGCATAAAAAAGTCTTGTTTCAATCATACACACCTTGAGGTACAGGACATTAATAAAAGGAAAGCCTGCTGAACGGCTGTTTTCTTAATAGGAAAGAAGCAATTGCATCATGCAACACAGGAGCTGGCAAGCTACAGACTCCTGACTTTAGCCTTCAAACTCAGCAAAAACATCCACACAGCTGCTCTTCAGAGAGATTTCTGGGATCCCCAGAAGCTTTATATTTTTCATTCTCAGGTTGCGTTCCAGCAGTCCCATTTTCATACACAGTTTTCTTTGGCAAACTCTGTTACCACATTACCACAAACTCCTACTTCAAGTCTGAAACATATAGATTTTTCTTCATGTACCATTAATTGTAAACATAAGTGCTCACAATTTAGATTTATCATATGAAGTTTCCTGCAGAGTGTCCATTTTTAAAGTCCCTCAATAACTAACGTCAGCAAATTGCAACAGAGATTCTGCCAAGGGCAAGCTTCAGGGCACTCCTAGGTGTTGACAGAAAGTCTGAAGTTTTGAAATACTACTTTTATTTTTGGTGTTGTAGAGTAGAAAAACGGACAGAGTACAAGAAACAATGCAGTCTCAAAAAAGCTTAAAGAGCCTAGAAATAAAAGCAGTGTTGCCTGTGCCTCTAAAGCCAAGTTGAGAGGAGTGGGGAAGATTCTCTCTGGTAGTTTCTTTGAAAACACATCCCACATCTAAAGCCCAAAGGGGTGCACAGTTAGCTTCTCAATATATATGCCTTCTGGTAAAACATCTTTTTAGCATAGGGTGAAATCCCTGAGGATGCCATGGATGTGTCCAGATCAAAACAACTTCCTCCCTGAGCTCGGTAAAACCAGCTAGCCATCTGCTGTGCTTTCTTGCAAGGCCAGAATAGAGTTTAAAGTTAAAATTAAGCCCAACAATGAGAGCAGTGACTAGCGTCTCCCTTGACCTTCATCCTTCAACACAACCCACTTGGTACTGCTGCCTATGGGCCAGCAAATGCTAGTAACCACCTTAGTACATGAAAAGTCATGAAATTAGAGCAAGGAAATCCCAAACCATGTTAGCATAACAAGAGGCCAGGAAAAGGCTGGAAAGGCTGAGAACAACTGAGTAAAAGTTAATCTAAAGAAAATATTTTTGTTACATGAAAATCCAGCAAGGCTTAAGAACTCCATATAGTACTCCAAGAACCATCGAGCATGGATATCCTTATGCGACTTTAGGGATGTTGACAAAGGACAGATCAGGGTTATGTGCTGTGTTTGAAGTTTCTGTCTCTTGCACTTATAATACTTCAGACCTTTTCAGATTGAAAGCTACAGAACTATTTGGATTTTTTTTTTTTTTATTAAACTGTATAAAGTGAACTTCTCTTAGTTTGTAATTCTCTTACGAAGTAAGTGCAGTAATATCTATTTATAGTAATTAATCTACTAGTAAAACATTCTTCAGGGACCACTGGTTAAGATGACCTCTTAACATTTGTTTTTATAAACCCTTTAAATGATTATGGCTATATATTTTTATTTTGCATTTCAGAATAACTGTACTTCTAAAGCTTTTAAGATTCCCTCCATTTCTGAACAGAAGTAGGGACTGGAACATAGACACATGCAGGAAAAGGCAACTTCAGAGCTTTCCCACATTTTCCAGTTAGTACTTTCCTAACACAGAATGCATTCATAAAGCAGGTAGCAGAAAATGTGGAGTGATACATGAGCCCAACAAATAAGCAGCCACCAGCATGGTCTATTGCCTGAGACCCCATTTTTTAAGCAAAAAAAAAAAAAAAGGAAGTAAATCCAACATTTGCACATTGGTCTGTTTTGGCTGTCTGTTCCCTTTCCCTTCCTAGGTTAGAGTACATTTTTCAGCCAGTAGCAACCAGTTGGTGCCATTAAAATCTACACATACAGCTCATTTGGTTGTGTAAGCCTTTGAAAAACACGTAAAACTGCAGCCTATTATGTAGATATAAATCTGAAAAACAACTGCTGCCCTAGCCCTCTCCCCTCCAGCCTTAGAGAGCCTGATTCTGGTCCGACCCATGAGAGGCATTCCCTTGTCCTCCCTTGCCAGCTCAGATAAGAGGAGTGCAAGGAGCAGCGACAGCGTTCCTCACATGGAAGTGGGGCACTGGGTTCTGCCTCCAAGTGAGCCAAACCGCAGCTGTTTCAAGGCAGGCATACAAAAACTTTCAACCATCTAGGCCATGCTCTGATCCAAGCAACTGACAAACTTCTTGAAATCTGGCCAGGATTATCTGGTAAAATCTGGGTATTTGGCAACTCTGCGAATAAAACTGCTTTACAGGGAATTCCAGCAGCTGCCTGATGCTGCACTACAGGTTTGGCCAATCCGCCAATCCTACCCCTGAGCAGGAGAGGAATGGGTGGCTCACAGACCCTCCAAACATGTGTACAGGGGACCTTCTGAAGATTACTTGCTTTCTTCTGAGATGATAGCCCTAAGTAGTAGATAATGAAATAGTTTATTAAGAATAGCCATCCTACCAGCCTGCGTGAAAAAACAAGTATAAAACAGAAGTTGCAAGCTGGCTCCTAGAAGAAACTACAGACTGATTGTTTCCCCTTTAAACTCTAACTATCACCTGCAGGAAGTCCTGTTCACGTAAGATGCAAAATCCATGGATGTTTCCCAATGCTCAAAGAATTTTATATGAAATAGGAAGTATGTTAAGTAAGTGGAATTTGTTTTGCAATATAGGAAATAACTATAGAGAGAAAGTAAAAAGCTTCAGTTTTTCAGAAACGAAGTTCAGGATCTCTGTAACTGAAATCAAAGTAAAGAGCATAAATTTCTGTCTGTTCAGAAGACAGCCTCTTCACTTTTTTTTTTTAATAACACAAAGGTATAAAAATTATAAAATGTCTTATAAAAAATTGTTTCAAAAACACATATGATAGAACTTGAATGCTGTTGATTTTAAGTCCTGTCAAAAGTTTATCTCAGAAATAAAAACTGGATCATGACGTCTCCAAGCCTAACTGAGCGGTCATGTACTCAAATCATCAGAAATGGTCTACACATTTTCAGTCAAGAGCCAGGAACAAACCACTAACCTGAATTCCACTCCATGGATCTCATTTAAAAGCCTGCATGATTGTCAACACAGTACAAAATGTGGATTTTTTCATGTATTGCCAAATTATAAAATCATTGTATTGTTATACAAGTATTGTTCCTCCATTGTGGAGATAAGAGCATTTCCTCTCACTGTACATTAACAATTGGCTCATACTGAACATAACAAAGCTAATTAGCCCAATTTAGTATCCTGGCAGAGGATGGCTTTGCCCAACTATGCCCAGATGTTTCACTAATAGTTAGTCTAAAGTAGAAAGCAATTTTTCAGGAATCTTAATATCAACATCTTAATTGAATTATATCCATAACAAAGCTGGAGGGAGAGGGGGAACAAAAATCAACAATCAGGATTTGAACTGAATAGAACTTCAGGAAGGGTTTGGAGAGACAAAAGCTTTTACACCCAGATCTCCCACAGAAATAAACTTTACAACAAATTTTGGAATAAGAACCAGATTTCAGCCATCTGTTGGCTAGGGATAAAACACAAGTGGAGATCACTGTGGTCTTCCTTATTTTGTCCATGCTCTGAAATCTAGACATTATTGTGACCATCTGGACCATCATAAATTAAATATCGTGAGAAAAGTAAATTAAAAAGTATTTTCTGTCAGCTATCATATCAGGTCAGTGGAACACCTCCTGGAGAGGTGACAATCCTCAGGCACTAGACTTTTCTTGCAGCTCCTACCCTGGTACGCTTTTCAAATGACAGTACACTAGTACGCTTTTCTACTTAATTGTTTAGGCAATTTTAAGAGATGACACAGAACCTGTACAAACAAAACGCAGCAGACTGAGGACCCCAACACATGTACAAGAAAATAATACAGAGACTGCCTGAATTTCAAAGGTCTCCTAGAGGATTTATAGCTATTTCTAATCAAGAAAGGGAGGATAATACAATTCTTCCATTTCATAAGCACTAGGCTCACCTGACTTCTCCAATTACGAAGATCAGCTGTCTAAACCTTTTTGTATGGTTTTCTTTCTCAACTAGAACAGTATAATCACTGTAGTAAGTCTGTATTCTTCCAATAGCTTCCTATTATTACGTACAAGGAAAGACTGACTCTCAAAGGTAATTAAAACCTGATTTAATTTTTGAACAGTGATGTCCTTCATGCCACTCACCCCACCTCCTTATACAATTAAGATCCAAAATAAAGAAAAGAAAAATGAATACTATGTATATGACAAATATAAAGGAGTTGGGGTTGGAGTATGCTCCAAAATTTATTTTTGGCTCAGCCTCCAAGGCATGAACATTCTGGTTCAAATGAAAATATATCATTTCTACTAACTGCTATTGACAACAGTTTTGTGAAAAGAGTCCTTGAAGAGCACAATTGTGGAGGTTTCTAAAGCTTTTTTGTACCATTGTCAGACTCATTTTATTGAGCAACAGCTGATTCAATTGCAGTTAAAAAAATTTACAGAGACCTATTGTTTCATTTAATAGCCATAAGCATTGAATTCTAGTTCAGTACCTTGCAGAAACATGCAAACATGGCAGCGATGGACTGGCACACAGACAAAATAACTTTAAGACAAGGAAGTGTTGTCATTTATACACTGCGAATCCTTTCCAAAATTCTCTCTTCCCTGCCTCCCCCCCCCCAACCCCACACTCCCCTTCAATAATAGCAGCAGGTTCTTTAAATAACAGCCCATTTGAACACTTGCTCTTGTCGAAAGTGCATTACATGAATGAATCCTATCCCCTCCTGAAAAGGCTCTCTCTGAAAACCCTTTTTTGTTAGTTTAAGTGGGATTTAAATGATCAAATTCCAAACTGGAAAGCACTGTTTTGTTGTTTAAGGAAGCTGGACAAAAAAAACCCTATCTGGCAGAATAAGACTACAATGGCAGAGTCAGATTTCCAGATAGATTCTATTACAAGTGCGCTTGGCAATAGTCTGTGCTGTGTAAGTGGAAGCAACAATGGGGTCGTATCAACTTATGCCAAAGGTGGATTTGCTCCATGGCCTTAAAATTGATTTATTGTTTATAGAAAGGACTGACTCAGAGGCAGGGTGGTGGTGTGGAAAGTGAGGCAAGTCTTAAAAAACTCATTTCATTACTCTGATGAGATTTTTTTAATACTTTTTTTAAGAGGTACTGCTGGAGAGTTAAACCTCCTGATGAAAATCTGTAAATATTACCTCTAAGAAATTTACTGGTACCTAGACGTCATTAATTTAGGCATCTACATTTTATTGCATATAGGCAAGCCACAAATGAAAAGACCTGTAGGACAGAGGCGAAAGAGGACATAGGTGAAATTTAAGTGGTTATGTCCAAAACTGAGCCAGAGCACATCATAGTAGGACTTGGTGGAATGATGCATACAGTACTCAACAGGACAAATAGAGAAAATCCAGGGTTCTGGTCTCTGTTCCTCCCAGGTAAGTACTTTATATTAAGAAGCCACTTGATTATAGACAAGAAACTTAGAACTACCCCTTTAAGCAAGAAAAATTAGAGTCCTCTTGACCTTCTGTTTAGAGTAATGTACTATGTTACTACACTTCAAATAAAGATCTGGGTAGTATCGAGAGTTTTGTTTGTAGGGTTATTAACATGAAGAATGAAAAAGAAAAGCTCTTAAAAGAAACATGTCACACCTTAGGAGAAGAGACAATGACAGGCCTAACAAACCTGCACTGCAACATGTAATTGTTTCTCCTTTTTTGCTTTCAAGTACATTCCAAAGTCTTTAATCACATTATGCACATTGTTATATAACTGAATCCATCATGTTCTTCTCGTTAGTCACCTCAGCCTAATTATGTAAACAAATACATCAATATACACTCACAGGGATCAATAGACCACTCATCCAAAGAGCTTCCTTCTCACATGACACTGCAGACCACCTTCTAAAATGTATCCAGTGAAGTCTGAGCACAATGGTGGCCAGTTGTCCCCAAAAGGCCTCTCCAGATTGTGCTTTCCCATCATGAGTTTCCCATGTTACAGATGAGGTAGCTGACAAACTAGTACAGTGCTTCTGCAGGACACTAACAGACCTCAGTGCTGGGCTGCAGCAGGGTCTACGCCTCTAAGCAAAGCTTCTGAGAAAGGGCAAAACAGCTACATGAAGCACCCAGAATAACCGTGCAGAAAATGAAGCCCTGGCATCACACTGCAAATGTAGGAGAAACAAGCCTACCTAGACAGAAATGGTGTCTGTACTTCATTTTGTACACACCAAGAAAAGACCCTGAAGAGGGAAAAATGCAATCAAACCACTGCCCATTATTAATAAGCCATACTGAACAACATTTCTGGGTCATGATACTCTGGTAGCTGTGTCTCTCCAGATCAGCATCATTGTTTCACCTGTCAGTGTTTATCTTTCAAAACTGAGAAAGAAATAACCTGAATAGGCCTGCTAAGTTTCTCAGTGCACTGGGAACAGAATGAGAGTTGACACACTGTGCTTCTGTACCACAGCAATACTATTTTTTCTTTGTTCTCTCTCATGCTTTCTTTTAAACCACAACACAGAAATACCTAAAAACATAAATGACAATTAAATGAGCATAAAGAACAAGCAAAGGCAGAGTTCTTCATAGTTTAATTCACATTTGTTCCAAGCAATTAAAAGAAGTACTTGTATCTGCATTATTACTAACTGCATCATTGATGTCAATATAGTTATATTAATTTCTTTGTAGTTGCTAATAAAGACAAAAAAAGGGGAATTTTGTAGTGTGTCCCTGTAAAACTGAGAATCATTGCACCAGATGTCTACGTTACAACAATCCTGTTTCTTAGAGTTAAGAGGTTTATGTGTACTTAGTGATAATTTCAGACTTGGTTGGTTCTCTAGAAAAATTCATAGTATCAAATTATATATGCAACTTGCAAAATAGGTGTTACATTGGACACAGTGCAGTTTAGGAATCTAGCTCTGAAGTTACGTTGAATGTAAAAACATGAGATGCTGGACATAGCTGTAATTCAGAAGATTCAACGGAAGTCATTCTCTGATTATGTCCAAAAGAAAAACACATATATGCAACTTGTTAAAACTAAAAACATATTAAGAGTGTGGAGAAAGCTCACTTGAAGTAGTTAGAGGACTTGGACTTCTGCAGTAAGAAGTTGCAGGTCATTATGAGTCACAGCCATCAGTTTCATAGATGCAGAACAGAAATAGAGCAGATGTAGGAAACTGAAACAGACCAAGCATGATCTTAGGAACATGGTTTACTGGTGGACTTGGCAGTGCTACTTTAACAGTTGGACTTCATGATCTTAAAGGTCTTTTCCAACCTAAATGATACTATGATTCTAAGAAGCAGAGTGTGACTCAGTAAATGTAACCCAGAGGTAATTCATTAGAACTTATTATTTTGTATAAACTGCCTTGTGCTTCCTCTCCTAGATTAGAAACTGTTTTCCTTTCTCCCTATCTATCCAGAATTTTATGAAGGCTTTGGTTCTGTCACAGGATGCCTATTTCTCATGTATCCATTTAATCATTTTCCTAGGTCATAAAAAAGAAAGTTTAAGGGTAGCAATCTCTTGGCTGTAATTTTCTTACTGGAGCCTTTTATCTTCCACAATTCAGAACGTTCACAGGAGAACAAGAGGAGAATAGAAGAAGAAAATGTTATATATAAAATATATTGAGACTGCATGAGAAATCTCATTCACATAAAACTTTCATTGGCAAACTTCAATCAAAACAAGGAACCGTTGCACGAATCATTAGCATCTACAAGACTCTAAACCCCAATCACCATAGTTTCAGTTCGAACCAACCCATTAGAAAGAAAAATTTGTCTTCATTTTTATGTCATTAAACTAACATCCATGGGGAAAAAATAGCCCCAAAGATTAATGCCTTTTGGACTATGCAATCTGCAGTGTGCCATGAAATTCCCGAGTCCCAAAATACCCTGTCCTAAAATGGCCTCAACTTACCCAACTGTCCAGCTTCAAGTTATCTCAATGGGTTTGTGATTCTGAAATGGATTTTTAAATGTAGAATTACAAACACAGACTACCAGAAAGGAGGTTTCCAGAATTTATTGTGCTTCACATGAAAAAGAAAGCATTTTCAGAATGGTCTCTGGTTCCTAATTTCTGTAAGTGGCGTATACATCCAGGGCTGTTTTCTTCCCCCCTCCTTTGTGCTTAAATCACAAGTGTAAGTTGGACTTACGCAGTTTTGCCTTCACTATCTTGTTTGGTGGCACTGGCTCCCTTTTTACCCAGCAATGAAGCCACTTTCTCAGGATCGCCATTCTCCACCGCCTGCAGCAGCCGATCATCGTTCTTATTCCACTCATTGGTCTGGAGTAAAACAAAAAGAAGGGAGAAGTATTATTAGTACCAGTACTGTGTCCAGGCTTTCCCGAACGATCCTGCACACATTTATCACCATTGAAAGCTGAAACAAAAGCCCAACCCAAAGAAATGGCACAGAGAAAGCAGCATAAACGTAATTTGCAAGCTGTGCAGCACAGGTTACCAGGGTCTCAATGGCTCAAGCCAGGGCCCAGGCTGGAGATGATCTCTAACACAGAAACTCTGTAGAAGAGTAGTGCAGGAAAAAGTCCTTTTGTTCCTACTGCATTCTAAAAAGTTCCCCTTCATTTGTCTAGTCCTGGTTTCTATTTTGGAGCTGCGCTGACCCCATGGGACCTTCATCACATACATCATGTGAATAAACAATGAGGTGCCTCAGCTGATTCACACCCCACCCTAACAACACAGGCTGGCCAAAAGTTTCCATATTTAATGCTTTTCCCAGCTAATACTTCGTAAAGATTAACAGGTTAAGAGACTGACCTTTGCAGACTGTAACTAGTTTTACTGATCACCTACATTTGTGTTTAAAATAAATCAAGCATTCAGAGGCACATCTCTAGTACTGCTGAAAGAAAAGATGACCACTCTACATTTAAATCTTTCCAAACTTAACCCACTAAGTCGTTTTTCTCTCTTACCAGTTGCATCAGTGAAAGAACACTACTTCCTAATGTGATGATTCCTCCATCCCCCCTGAACTATCAGGACACAGACTATATTCTCTACCAGACCTCCAAGCTGGATCTAGCAAGACACTATGAAAACACAGGACAGTTTACCTCCTGTATTGCACATGATCACAGTAAAACAACCTCTGGAAAAGGAGTGAGAGTTTCATCCATGCTTTCTAATCTGGACCAACAACAATCTGGTGCAATTGAAAGCTGCATTTAGATTAGAGTTAGCACTCCGCTACACTCAGGAGAATTATCTTTAACAGACTATGGCTTTCTCTGACATCAGTCATCTCCAGCATGACTTTCTATTCATTAGCAGTCCACTTCTGCACAACTTTCATTACTAAATTCATATTAAAGCACTCCTTGAGAAATACTCTTTGTAAAGTAAAAAAACTTTACAAAGTGAAACACTTTGTCCTGATGCTTAAACACAACTTCTTTGCCCCTAGCTGAACAAAAAATTGATGTTTCTCAGTCACGACTTGTGAGGAAAAGTGTACAATGTGCACACTGATATGAACTAACTCCACAGGCTGTGCACAGTCTGAAAACCAGAACAGGAGGAAAGTGTTCCAGGCTCCTAGTTATTTAAAAACCAAATAAATAAAAACATTAGGGAGAGTGCAGTCTGAGCAGAAGAGCAGAGAGGAGCTAAAAGAACACTACTTGGAACCAAGAGTAATGAAAGGCAGCTTTGTCAAAGGAAGTAGCATACAGAAGACAAAGAGCAACTGCCACCTCTTATAGAAATGGTGTGTCTGGTGGGTAAATTCACATCAAGGAGGTTATATTCTTTATTCTTATAGCACTGGAGTAAACCTCTGTAGACTCTAGAGCATTTATTACATCAGCAAAAAAAAATTGTTACTCCCAGCAATATTTAGACTCCATGACAATGTGTGGCCAGCCAAGCAGCAGGCTCCACCTAAAATGAAACTCGTTGCATATTCTTCAGTTGGGGAATTTCATGCTTTAAAGAGAGCCTATTATTAAAAGCAGATGTTAAAAAAAAAAAGTGTATCTTACTTGTAAGTAAAATCCTTTAAAGTTGACACTGTTTGTTTGACAGCATATTAAGCCTTTTGTTTTGGAGTTTGTCCTGTTTCTGTGGTTTTTATTATTCAATCATATAAAATATTTAACTATAGGATGAATCTCTCCTACCCACAAATCACCAATATGACTGTAAAGCATCGGTAGCACTTAACTATTGCACTTTTTCTCTCTTTTTTTTTTTAAAATCTTGGAAAAGAAAGGAGAAGATGGCAGGTAACAGGATAATCTACACCCACCCACACCACCCGCCCCCATGTCTAACCCAATATTAACATGTACTTTGAAAAAGAAATACAACACCCAATTTAAGATTTTCTCATGACCTGAAATAACCAGTTTACTTCTGAAACACAAAACTGAATAAGTTACAGGAAAATGTTAAGATTAAGGTCTTCTGAAAATCCTTGGCAGAACAGCTTTCAGAAGACCATTCAGCTTTTTAATACAAAAATGGTCACGCCTTCAAGAAGCAGTTTCATGAATATTCCTTCAATATTTAGCTATTAAATTGAAACATTATTAACATACAATCAAATATGCAGTATTCTGGTATAAGAAGCAAGCACATTAATGCAAGTCCCCAAATTTTAGAAAGAACTGAGATAAAAAGTCAATTTGCCATTTGAGAAGCTGCTGTGATAACTATATCCCTGTCTATAATTACACTATCATTAGCATCCCAGACCTGAGAGAAACTAACACAGCTGTGTCCCAAATTACCCCTCAGTACTTTTCTAGTGTGGAAGTTGCACCTGGGAGATATACAAATATTGAATGAGGAAGCTCAGAGTGTTCTGAAAGTGATTCTGATGTTGCAGAATGATGGTATGTTCATGCTAACAGTAAAACATTTTATTCCTGTAAGAGACTAATACCATATCTCATAGAGACTTTAATTCACCTTTATTGTAGTTTTAAGCCATACCCTTTTTAGTAACAAAAAATACACACTCAAAGATACTAAAAGGCAATTAAAGAAAGATTAATGATGCCTCATTTTAAAAATTGCTTCCTACTGATCTGCAGCTAACCAGATTCCCTCATAATTAAGAGATAAACAGAACTGAACTTGGACAAACCTTTAAGTAATGCAGTCTCTCACAGGGACCCTGGTAACACTCAGTTCTATCAGATTCATCTCGGTGTCAAGGAAAGGCTATCAGTGTACATTTCCTTATTTTTCACACAAAGCTGGTAATTCTTTTTCCTGCTTAGAGGAAAGCAGCAGAGGCTGAAGGCTAGGATAGGAAGATCTATATCTGGTAGTCATTTTAGACCCCTGTTTTCAGTTCCATATCTAATTAGTGTCTCTTTTTCCTAAACACTGTGACTCAGAGTTATTAAAGGAATGAATAGTTTTAGAGATTGCCACAAACCTAATCCACTTACATTAGTTCTTCCAATCACTTGTTTTCAGATTTCCTTACTGATGCTATAATATCTTTAACACTACTGTAACAGCAATTTTGTTTTGCTCATGGAGGAGAAAAAAGATACACAGAGTTTCTCTTCATCACTGTGCAGCCAATGCATTCATTTACAAACTAAAATAGCTGTGTTCTATGTAAGATATTTAAAAGTCATCATGCCGTATTGCCTATATAAAAGTTATGCATATTTTCATTAAAGCAATAAAGATCCCATTCTAGGGCACCAAAAAACATGTAGTTATTGTAGATGAAATCTCAGTTTTATATTCAAGCTCTAGCAACATTATACATGTTTAATTATAATGCAAGTTATATAAATCTATTTACAGACCTCATTTTATTTTGAAAATAAAATTAAGGATAAATATGTCCACACAGAAGAAAAAAAACTATGCAGGCATCAAGTGTTGCTCAAGTATTCCTCTGATAGGATTGAAATGTTTCTTTCTTCCCCACTGTGTTCAGCATTGTACAGTGCATTCCAGAAGTTAAAGGTACAGCTAATAAAACAAATGGAATGCAATGGACTCTCAAAAACATTCATTCCAATAGGCAATTGTAGCCCTACTATGCAACCTTTTCAGGGGAAAAAAAAAAAATCTACAAGGAAAGAGAATACACATGACACCCAGGAAGACACCATACCCAGGACTTGGCAAGCAAGTAGGAGGCATTTAAGTCAACAGGGCTTTCACAGTAGCAACCAAAAATTGCACAGCCCCTGCTGCCCAGAGCAGATCAGAAAATACAGATCTCAGAACAGAGGCAGTGACTGTTGCCACTACATACAATTTCTGAATATCTTGTAATATTAGCCTGGTTTTGACCCCATAAGTCACATTTATTATCAAGCATTCACCAAAGACTTGCTCTCTTCTTCAAGGAGTACTGGAAGGATTGAGGTGGACAGCATAACTGGAGACCTTAACTTCTAACTCACTACATCAAAAATCCTCCACTGCAACCCCACAAGCCATCCCATTCCTCTTATCCAGGCCCCCCAAACATTTCTGTAAGGCCCCTTCTTCAGCTGCCCCCGTGCCACATCCTGCCCCATCTATCACAGGGTTCCTCAGCACTTACCCCTTGCTTTTATCTACACCTACTGACTCAACTTTCATATTTCATCCAAATAGCACAGCACCATCCACCAAATAGCCCTTGAGATGTTTCATTGGTGTTACTACCACTCTTTCAGGTAGCATAAATGAATGTTTCCTCTTATGTCAGAGATGCTTAGACTTGCATTATTCTGAGCAAACCCATGTAGGGCACATCAAACTGAAGGGTAACACAGAGTAACAGAAAAGTCTTCTGGAAAATCTCATAATTATAGCTCCAGAACAACAAAAATATCAGACTTAAGCAGCTAAGCAGGTACTTTTTATCAGCAGTAAAGCTAAGGTTTTTGGGTTTTTGCTTGTTTTGTATTGAATGTTGCAAATACGCAAGTTAGCCAAGTGACTAGTACAGCATGACACATGGTGCTATAAATGTTGCATGCAAATAAAAAATCTGAACAGCTCAGTGTAAAGGTAAACACATGCGTGTCATGAGTTTGGAAGAATATCATCCTGGATATAGGATGCAAGACTGCACATGTAGGGTTTCTTTATCTCTATGTCCCCCTTCTGTAGGCCGCATGCCAAACAGCTATCAACAGCCTTCCTTCAAACAATTAACATTCTGCAGTAACAATGGTTTGTGAACACATGCAAAACTCAGCTGATGAAACACATTTCAGCTTCATATAACAGAATTACTACTTCACTCAGTACTTCTTCGGGTTTGGGGTGGTAGTTTGTGGGGGTCTTGGGGGAGGAGAGGGAGGGTTGATTTGGTTTGGGTGTTTTTTTAACAGGTATTACATGTGAAGAGAAAGTAAAACTGATCAAAGCTCAAGATGTGAAAGTTTTTGGATAAAACAAGAAATTTTCAGTCATGCCTAAAACAGTCAATCTCTTCCTATTAACACTAGTATAATTATGCAGGGGATTAGAATCGTTTATCCATGATCAACCCTAACTGCAACAATCACCTGCCATGCTGAAGTAAGGAAACACAAATACAGTGACAGATGAAAAGGCTGGTAAAGCCAAAATCCAAACATCAGGTGGCTTAGCAGAGCTGGGTTGAAATTTCTGACTGAAATTTCAACATCCCTCTAAAGCATGCTCTTTAGTCTTGATTTTCATTTTTCAGATAGGGAGCTGTGCTGTATGGCCTCGGTCTGGTGCTGCTGTTACCAGCATCTCTCTGGTAACAGTTTAGTGTTTTCCATATTTAAACATTTAGGAACCTGAGGAAGAAGTTGGCAGGAAAAAGCTAGCCATGTTTGGGATGGGAAGCCACTCCTACACAGGGCACTGTCTGGTCAAGGTTAATGTAGTGAGGCAGAGGGCAGAAGAGAATTGATTGACTTGGTTTACACCATCAGTTGATGACTGATGATTAAAAAGGGCGTGATACTCAAGCCAAATGCAGAGTGCTCACAACACCTTCAATGACCACCATCAAGGTAGGTAGAACTCTCAAAACTGCAGCTCCATCAACCACAGACTCACACTTTGGCAGCGGTTACTGACAGTAACTGTACCGACAGTTGTTGACCATGTGTCTCCTCTGAGCTTCCTCTATGTACAGGTTATTTCCTCTGCAAACGCAGAGATAATTCTATGGTTGCAAGATACTAATAAAGTAGTTACCATACTCTCAGGGCTGAAATTACCCCATAAAAATCCTTCATCATCGGGATCACAGACTGTGTTGACAAGTTGACAGATTGTTTTGAGTCTAAAGAGAGACCTTCATATCAAAGCCTATTTTTTATAGTTAAAGCTTGCACTACCTATTTTACAGTTTTCTCTGTCACAAAGTAAACATTTTCCTTCCTATAAGAGAAGCTCAAGAATTAAAAAATACGTTTTAAAAAGGTACCTGTTCTTTTTTCATCACCACCACATCAGGATATTAAGCCTCAGTCGCCTTTGAGATAAATGTCATGCAAGAAATAACATATAGGAAGAGGTGATAGTTCTACTTAGCACTTGTACGCTGTGTTTTCCACGTGGAAAGACCTGAGCAAACATTAGCTGGACAACAACTTTGTTTCTTTATCTTTGGCATGCAGCCTACAGGAGATGATTTAAGTGACCTTGCATTGTTGCAAACCTACTGGAGACAGAGTTATTTTATCTCCACTGAAATCAGAACTGCAGGGAAGCTGAGTAGCAAATTGAAATTCCTGATAATTTCAAACTCAGCAACTCGCTGTCTGAAAAGGAAAGGAATACTTAAAGACTGGCGTCACAAACAATCGCATGGCAAAGACACTGAACACCACTGCGTCACAAGGTCATCCACAAAAGTCCACATGTGCTGGACTTCCCAAGAGAGCCTTAAAAACAAGAACAATCCCACTGTAGGGAATGCATTCCCTAGACAAAACATCCCTCAAAATTAAAACAACAGACAATGGCTTTTCTCAAAAGAATGGCTTATCTGAAAACTTTATAACCTAGAAGTCAGTGATAAGTGGGTAAGTAGCCTATACCTTTCCCTGCCCTCCCATCCCCAATTCAAAGACTGCATTTGCCAGTAGCAAAATTGTGGGGGGGGAGTAGAAACCTCCCTTGCAGAGGGGCAGGATGTAGTTGAACTTACCAGCAAGAAGTCTGTGGCAGTAGCTCCCAGGACACCCAGCACTTCGCAGGAGCCAGAAGCTGCTGCCTTCCAAGCCCATTTCAATTGCTGTGGCTCTAGACCTTTCCTGTACTTTTCGACGTCTGCCCACGGTGCATAAGTAGCACCAGTGGCATTGCAAGCTGACCTCTGCTGCGCTGCACTCCACTGCGGCAGCACCCCGAAGGCCATGCCAAAAGATGCTATGGTTATTAACTTTACCACAAGTAAGGTCTTGACCTCTAATTAAGTTGTCAAAAAAGCAAAGCATGACAATGGCTTTCAAAGTAATTCATAGTGATATTATCTAAATGTCACTAATTGCTACAACAGAAGTCATCTTTTCCAGCTTCACTTGGCCATCCATGTTCCCTACTTTAACTGACTGACAACTAATAGTATTAATTATATTTACACAAGAAGAAAAATACGTGCAGCTTACAGAGCTTACACATACGTTTCTTTAAAGGTGGAAATAGCAACAGCAACGCAAGTAACCTGTGAACATTTTACAGCCGAAGTGTTAATCCATTGTCGTCTTCTTTGCTTCTTGAGTTGCTGTGCCTAGTTGGGGCAACTATCCACGCAAAGCGCATGAGGTCTGTTGGTCACTGGAGGCTGTTTTTATGTTAGACCATGGATTCCATTTGAACTGGACATAAAGCACCATGGGGAAGGCAGGAAGCAGTTGGAGCGAATGAACAAAATGGCACAAAAGACTAACGGTAGATTGTCAGTAAACCTTGATAATTACCCATTCATTGGGCAGCTTCTGTAGATAAAGAAGCGATTATTATCCAAGCAAACCATTTTTTCATGCTGAACCCCAGAATAACGCAACTGAACAGCAAGTCACTCAGCGGGGCACTTCTATGAGCCAGTGAGGTTGCCCGGAAACTTTCCTGGCAAAAGGGGACTACAAGCTGTGAAATGAAAGGGTCTTTCACCAGCTGAGAAGGGGAAAGATGACCTGACTGAAATGGTCATCTGAGACTGCAAGTTTGGAGGGGGGAGGGGAGTTAGTTGGTCTTTGCTTAAATAATAACTGGAATTTGCAGCAGGCTGTGAGCTGTGCTCCATGAACACTCAAGAGGGAAATGAAAATGGAAAGAAATGCATTTAAGAGTTTGCTGTTTTGCTGAGATATTTACGTTTCTTGTTACTAAGTTTCTTGGGGTTTTGGGTTTTTTTTTTTTTTTGTTTCAAACCTGTGTTTGTTTTCACAATTACAGTCAAGCCTTAAAACGCAGAGCAGCCGTGAGGTCAGCATAGGGAATCTGCACAGTTAATAAAGCAGAGATACATGGCCTCTTTGTAACTCAACTGTAAGATTTCTTCTCTGTAAAAGCAAAGAGGCTGAGCCCAGAAGGCAGCAAGGGAGCCCAAGAGAGCATGACACAGTTCACCCAGACCACAGAATACGGCTGGCCCACAACTAGTGAGCATAGAGGCACATGGTGGAGTTCTGTGTGGGTTGGGAGGCGCACAGCTCATACTCCTTATTTCACTTCCTAGTAAGGGCCACAATATAGTTTTCTTTCAGATACTACTTTTAAATCTTTTAACAAAATGTCCTGGTTTCAGCTTTGACAGAGTTAATTTTCTTTTTAGTGGCTGCTGTGTTTCAGATTTGGTATGAAAGGAATGTTAGCAATGCATATTGCTTTAGTTGTTGCCAGGTGTTGTTTATATTTTTCAAGAACTTTTTTCAGCTTCCCCTAGAAGCTGAGAAGGAGCCTAGATGGAACCATGGAATGGCCAGTGGAATATTCCATACCGTAGATGTCACACTCTGTATGTAAATGAGGTTTGGCCAGTGGGCAGGAACTCACAATCACTGCTTGGGACAATGCCAATTCACCGGGCAGTATAAGTGACTCTGTCACTATTATAATTATTATTGTTATTTTCCTTTTCTATTATTGTCCTATCAAACTGTGTTTTATCTCAACCCACAAATTTTTTTCTTTAACTTTCCCCTCATTTTCTCCCTCTTCTCCCCACCCTTTTGGGGGGAACGGGGTTGGAGTAAGCAAGCGGCTGCATGGTCCCAGCTGCCAGCTGGCATTAAACTATGACACAAAATAAAATAAATCTATCTTTTCATCTGAGGAACAGTGAGATTTCCTGTTAACATCACATTTAGGTACATCAGAGTTTCTATTTTCTTTTAAGCAATTACTTATGTTTTCAAGTAACCAACTTCATTCCAATGAAGACAAAGGAAAAATGATGAACAAAAAGCTCACAACATGTGAGGCATTAGAACAAAGTAAGAAAAACTATACCTAAATCATTATTAACATACAGCCAAAGCACTGGCAATAAGTCCACCTGCTGTCCATTGTTTATCACCTCACACATCTCCAATACAGCATGTAGAGATTTATCTTTACTTTCAGATAGCAAAGGATGTAACAGTAACCACAGGACATGTAACTGATCATTCTCAATTACACAGAAGTAAAGCCAAGAATTAATTGTGTATATTTGTATAAATGAAACAATGTTTGTCTTAACACAGAAAAAAACACAAGGACTTCTTAAAAATAAAAAAGCCAATCAACCCTTTGTTTGAAGTGACCATCTCTCATTGTTCTGCCTTTTCTTATAATTCTAAAGATTTGTGCTACAATGAATTGAATTCAGATGACCATTATTCTCATCTTGAAATGACTCAGTAAATATTACCAAAAACTAAAACACATCCAATGAACTACTGCTTACCGCTCGACACAGGGCAGCTCTTTGCTTAAAAGAAAAAAAAAGAAAAAAAAAAGGAGAAAAAGGGAGTGCCAAAACACAGACTTAAAAAACACAACCCCACACTTCTCAAATGGTTATCCAAGGACCACCAAGAATCCTCAGGTTTTGCTTACACTTGAAAATAAAAATATATAAACAAGAAACTTATTATCAGCAGGAGATGCATGGAAAAGATTGCTTTCTAACAAAGGTTTAAGACTGAAGAACTATTGAATCAACAGATTTTAGCTATGTATCAAGGTCAAATTGCAACTCACATAAGGTTGTTCAAGTTTTCAGGATTTCTGCTGCACAACTGCTTCATGTCAGTTGAGAAAGAGAACTCACAAGATTTAAATTGGCTGGACAATCTAATCTCACCTTTTATCTGTTTAGTATATTTCAGTGGTAAGCAGGCTGCAAGACACAGAGACAATGCCAACTATGCAAGCAAAGTTTGTTTACTCAGCTATTGTGTTGACTATCTTGCGTTCCTCTATACTGTGCTAGACACAATGGTTTGTGAGGATCAAGGTGTGCCTAGTGACCAGGGCATACATCTGAACACTCAGGTTAGCGACAGTGACCAGAACAGCCTGTTAGCTTTCAACATTCAATGCCAAACACATACAACTTCCTTAGTGGATTGTTTTTAAATTCAGTACCATTTATTTCTTGGTATGAGTATCTGAGCTGGCTACATCTACACAGATTTTTAGCAACACCTTCCAGTTTCTGTTGTCTAGTAAATTTAGTCAGAGAACACGGTATTTGATGGATCTTCTTGCTTACAGACAGGCAAATGGACATCCATCCTGCTGGAACTTCCTCAACTGCAACATTACCTCACTTACTAGGACTGGCACTTTGTAGACCCATGGCTCCATCTTTCCTCCTGTCTACTGCTCAGCCTCTCCAAATGCTGCCACTTCTGCATAGTGAGCTGGCTTTCATAAAGTTTAGAGCTGCTGCTCTTTTCTCCTCCCCATTATTCTGCAAAGGGGAATAGACACACAAAGACTAATTATGAAGTCTGCAGGCAAGAAAAGGAAAATTTAACACCAAGCAGAATTGCACAAAGTCCAGAAATACATTAATTGATTAGTGTTACTAGTGCTGTAATTTGTATTCATAAGGTACCAGCCACTATGGCTGGAATTAAATGTCTACATGATATCACAGCCCACAATGAAAGCTGTTTCCTTTTTCTTCCCCTCTACTAGTAATCTACTTTACGTGGCAAAGTAAAGTAGATTACTTGACAAAGCTCCACCATCTTAACATTCTCCCCAAGTGCCAGAAAACATCTTACACGGTCATTTTAAAAACCACATTATTTTTTATACCTACTAGAATGCTAATGTAGGAAGCAATACAATTTCAAAATTTGTAACTAAATAGGTATTAAAATCTCAAAACTCTTCAGAGTAGAAAAACAGTCTATTTATAGTTGCATTTGTCATTCTTGTAAAGAACATATCCACTGTTACGGGGTTATAGCCTTCTATTCTGAAACCCATGACAAAGCCAAACAAAACAGAGTGCACACATAGAGACAAATCCCTATTCCAAGAAATTATTTTGTTTGGAGTCTTCAAGGGCTCAACTCAATCTCCAAATGTACTTCACGACTACAAAAAAGATTCACTATCTGTTTTATCTTCATGAGGCCACTCATAGATGTTTGTGCCATGGATTGACCTCAATATCTAATATCTGTCAGTCTCTAAAATCAAATATTAATAAAACAGCAAGCTAAGCTTAGCTGCTTTTGCTTCCATGGGTGCAGTGAAGGATAATCCAAGAGTCACAGGCAAATTATACTTAAGACATATTCCCAGTTGGATTTAAGAGATTGGGAAAGTAAGCAATTGTTTTGCATGAAAACAAAATCCACTTCAGCAGCCAGAGAAGACCATGTGAGATTTCACACCACCACATCTTCCCACGTTGTTTATCCTCTGCATCACATGCACTGAGAATCAGACAAGTCTTTTATGCGTCAGACTCTCTGTATGTGGAACATCAACTGCCCACACGTGCCTCTCCTTAAGTAAAAGGATAGAAAGAACAGGCAGGCACTCACCCTGGTTCCTTCCCTTAGGCCCCATCTGCAGAAGGAGCTTCATTTCTCTTCAGGGATGAATAATAACATGCACAGCCCTTATGTAGATTTTCTGTTCAGCAGGCCTGGATGGCCTCACTTTTCATCTGATCAGGGCCACAGCTGGCACACTATCCTCCAGGCAGCATGTAGAAACTCAGTTTCGGCTGCCCCAAGCTATTCCTGGGGTTTAACTCTTGACTGTTTGAACAGTGATTGAGCTATCTGCTGCCTGGCACAATGACCCCAGCTCAGTATTACTGGACAAGTCTACACACAAATAACTCTCTCATTTTCATTTGAATATTCTTATCCATGTGTGATTTATTAGAGTGCTAAGTGCTACCGATACAATGCTCTTGTTAATTTGGATACCCTTGGCACCTCACAAAACATGCTATGGTTATTCACACAAGATGACAGAAGTCACAAACAGACAGACTTTTTTTTTTTTAATTAAAGATTCGCTTGGCTTCTCTTAATTACTTCTATGCTGGATTATATTTGCATGACACATCATCAAGTTACTCTTATCAGAGGTAAGTGCTGCCAATGGCTTGTCTGGTGTAGTGTTGATCCCCTTCTGTGAGGAATACTGTTGCTGACACATTGAGAAGCCATGCTTTGGGTTGCCTATCTTATACTCTGATTTATTCACAAGATCATGCCATGCACATTTTCTATAATAAAAGAGCTCAGCAGCTCAACAAACCAGAGATTTTCACCCTCCCAGTACAAAGCCACTGCAAATTAAAAATCTACAGTGAAAAGATGCACAATGCATAAAATCCTGAAGGGCAGAACAGTGCCCAGAGTCTCTCTGGAGACAGAGCACATAATTCCACGTAAAGTGGGCCTGCTGTGCTACCAGTCCCCTTCCCATCATCAAAAACCACCCCTGTTACAGCCATAACCTCTTTGTCGAGGTCCGTGGAGGGGCTGACACGAGAGAGAAATGCCTAGTAATAATATAAATCTTATAAAACATTTCTCTAAAGCCACCCTACCCCTTTGATGCTTACAAGTAGAGAAACCTGACAAATATCCCTAGATGGTAACACTCCACATCACACACCATTTACTCTACTAATCTTTTAAAGATTGAGACCCACACCAAGGCTATGTTGGATTCTGTGGAGTGCATCTAATGCGACAACTATGAATGAATAACTGCTCCATTTAGACTTTTCCCAGGAGCAAATGGCCAGTCAGTGGAGAGGTAATTCTCATCCTTTTCAAAACACACTTTTCAATAATTTATATGAAAGAGTGAAGTGAGAGAGGGAGAGCAAGGATTTGTAACAGGTTTTAAGTCTTCAAGAAGAAGAGATAACACTTAAGAGCTTTGTGAGTCATGACAAAAATGCAAAGAATGTGGGTACATTGGGGTTTTTTTTGGTTTCATTTAGGAATCCACGTCACAGAGCTTTGGGGTTCCTTTCCATCTCATGGGATAGGAACCCCAAAATAATATACAAGCATATTTTTTGCATCCTGTAACAACATCTTTAACAGATTCAGTTAATAACTGCAAAGAATCATATAAATAAGCTGAAAATGGGGTAGTTTTCATTGCCAGAGACAGCAGAAGGTTTCCAAATTTTATGGGTTAAAAAAGCCAATAAATTTAACAGTCTTTTGAAGATGTTAGTATAATCCTTCCAAAACTGAAGAGAACAGATGACTCAACCATATGGCTAAGTTCCACTAAAATTCTGTCTTGTAATCATAAAATATGATGTAATGTAGTTTGGTCCCAGGAGAAGGAAAAGGCGTTAGACATATGTGACATGCACAAGCATTCCCTGGATCCATCTGGCTAGCTATTTTAAAAAGGTATTACACAAATAAGAGGAGTTTTTTTAGAAACCTCCAAGATAAATATTCTTAAGCCTTCTCTTGGAAAAGAAGTAGGTATTGCTCTTAAAATCTACATTAATGCATCCATCCACCATTATTGTTACAAACACTGCTCAGCTAAATAGATACAATAAACTACTTACTTGTTACACCTTTTTGCAGCAACACAGCTTTAAAAAACTTTGCCTTTATAAACTTTGAAAGCAATTCGTGGTTTATTACTAGTTCACATTAAATTAACATGAAAATGCTAGAAAAAAGAGTTTAAAGGACTATTTGCAAATCAAAAGAAGCTTCCCTTTTAAAAATGTCTAGGGAAAAGAAAAGAATACACTTCAACTAAGATTATGCATATAAAGAATATCATTTTCAGCATTATGTAAAGGTTGAATGAAAAAGAAACTGCTGAGAAGAAAATCAGTACCATCAACCATGACAAGTAAAATACTTTTCAATTAATTAATTACCTAAATATGTACAACACAAGTCATCAATATCTCAGTTATTCAGATACTTCACACAATCACTTGGAATTAATGGTAACCATTCTGTACGTTGTTATCACTCTGGTCCTCGCTATATTCAGGGCACTCTATTTAAGAAGGTAGGCACAGATGCCTTAACTAAGCATGTAATGTCTAGCAGTTCTATAAAAAACCTCCACTTTTTATTGTATGTAGTTTAAATCCACCCACAACTCAAGTCAGGCTACCAGAAAAATAGACTGATTCCAGTAAGAAACGTAAGGAAAAATGACAAGCAGCAGTAGTTTCATTTCTCATAGTGGCAAAACTAGCAAGGGAAAATTACTGGGGACTGACTGAAATATAATTACTCCAAAACCTTTCTAAAACCACCACATTACAATCCTTCCCTATGTAATAATACCTTGCTCTGCAACAGAGACAAGGCCCTGGCAGCCGCTAAAAGAGCATACACTAAGTATCCTTTTCCATAAGAGCAGGCACACTTAACCACATCAACATAGAAGTTTTGAGAAGAAGCAGAAATCAAGAAGCCAAGTGACTACACAAGGAAGCCAGGAAAAGCATCCATGTTTTCTGACTCCCAATCCAGTCCCTACAAAATCAAAGTGTTAGGAATCATCAGGTAAGGCATAAAGAAAACAGTAACTATGGATCGTATACCAACTGTACATGCAAACTGTTCACCAATGTGCAATACTGGTCTCTTTCTCTAAGATAGCATTAGAGCTGGGAAAGCTTCAGAAGTGCAGTCTCACAAGAGAGGCACGTTAAGGAGGATACAAAGTTGATAAAAATCAGTAGTACGGGAAGGTGGATGGGGAACAACTGTTCAGGGTCTTTTCCAGCACAGTGAGGGGCCATCACATGAAAGTGGAACCAGGTCAAAACCAACCAAAAGAAGGTTAATAGTAGACTTGTGGAGCTCCTTTCAAAGGATGTTGCAGACACAGTAAGTTTACATGGGTTCAATGAGGGACTGATTATATATTAGGTAGAAAGATTCTCTACAGATTTGGAAGTGAGATTCATTCAAACCACAAGGAATGAATTTCCACGTCCAGGACATTGCTTGAGCTGCAAACAGTCAGCTGCTAGGAAAGTATTAGGGAGAAGTGTCATAAGCACTTGCTCAGTGCTTGCTCTGCCCTAGACACGCACTGACAGGCACTGCTGGAAACAAAAGACCAGGGACTCTCAGTCTGAACTAGCAATTGCTGTTCTGTTCTTAACAGAAACCTGTTCAGCCCTGTTGCTTTTTGCACCACAGCTCCTCTTCCCTCTCCTGCTTTGCAAGGGCAAAAATCAGTGGTATACTGGTGCCCATACAGCCTGATGAGCACCAGGACCAAGTCACACTAGAAACACTGCCCTAAAGAAGGAGCTAACTGCATGTGATAACACTGCTTTTCTTCAGTAGTGAGACGGGAAGTAGAAAGGAAAAAAAAACACCACACACCAGCATTGCTACCCATCATCCGTGTTTCAACCCACCAACAAGCATATTCCTAAGAAAGGAGCTCCTGCGCTCAAGCAACCTGGATGCTACAGGTTCCTACCAATCTCTTAGCTCCTTCTCAAGTATCCAAAGATAACTAAGACAAGCAAGGCAGAAATCTTGAATTCAGCAGGCAAGACCTACATTAACAGCCCAACATTTTTTAGATGACTGCAGAACAAAAATGGTTTAAAGACACTAGATTCAGCTGTGCTGCCTTAACCATTCAGGCAGAAATCTGGAATGCTTTGGATTGTATGGTCTTCTCATGCCCCAGTCTCTGATTCCTATAATCTTCTGGCAAGAGCTTTTAATGATAACATGAATCAAGGGTTGAAGTCTGAACTAAGGACAGGCTACAGCCACACTTTAAATTAGGGTTGGAATAAAAATGCAAGGATAGACAAAACAGTCATTCTGACAGAGGCTGAGGACACACTTTTGCTGTGAAAGAATGCAACATCGGTAGACTACCATCTCTCACAGTAAGTATATTTTATGCCACACACATATCACTATAGAAATATTGAACTATTTGTTGAACCAGCTATTTTGAAAGTTAAACATCTTGTTTATGTATCTAAATATGGATTTGAAAAGGAAGCTCTCAGGAACTTGGCCTGCATGTTAGCAAAAAAATTTTTTAAACTGCTGAAGTATCAAAACATATCAGTTTTGCTTTATCCTTCTAAAAAACTACACTGCATTAAAAAATAAATAAATCAAGTACTTCCATTTGGAAAACTCCACATAGTATTTCACAACAGCCCTGCAATTACTTCTGAGAAATCAAATTTTAAAAGGTTTTGGCCTAGTATGCTGTTTGAATAGGAAGAGACTGACAAACCTAAGACAGTGAAACCAACCTCCTGTTACTTTTCCAGAAAAGGTTACATTGAAGATACTGGTATTAACAAAATATGGTAGTAATATTACTGTAGTGACTGCAGAAATTACAGTGAAGTGTGAAAAGACAAGTCCTCCATAATCTCACCACAGAACATCGCTATCCGCTTGAGGAAAAAAATCCGAAGTGCCGTTCAGCATCCCCAAAGAACTCTACAAGGCTGAATGATTATGCACTGGAAAGTGTTTCCTTAGGAGTGAGGAAAGTTTTGGCACGCACTCTGCAACGTCACTATAAATTAAACCTCCGTGCTGCAGCTGTCCAAGGCTTTGTACTAAGTCCCTGACACAACACGTTGCCTCAGGCTGCTTGCTGAATGCCTGCCCAGCCACTGAACTGCTTTTACTATGCTCCTCTCTAAAACTGGGCTCTTATGCTCACTACAGGCTGGCCACCTCCAATGCCACCTTCTTTTAGTGCAAATGCTGTCTCCGGAACAAGACATCAAACACGGGCCAAGGCTTCACAATTGCTGCAAGGTTACCTGCAGCCTCCACAGTGTGCTGAGAAGAGCTCAGAGGCTTTTATGCATTAGCTTTTCACACTGGAAATTAAAACAAAGAATCAACACAAGGTATAAATGAAGGGATAAAGAATTCTATCATTCCAGTTCAGGGTGTTTTTTTTATTTTGTTTTGGTGTGGGTTTGGGGGATTTGTTTTTTGTTTTGGTTTGTTTTTTCTTTTTTAATGAAGGCAACAAACATTTCGGCTAATGAAAGAAAAATTTGAGAATACTACATTATTTGGAGATAAATTAGAAGTTTATGATTAATATTGAGCTTCGTGGGTAGCTAGCCACTTCCTTAGCTTTGTTTTATTTTAGAATGCGTCATTCTTTTATTTCTATGCCTATGCAAAAAGTTTTCCAAACATCTAATGTCAAACAGGAAAACTGAAGTTGAAAGTGGATGACAGCCAGTCTAACTGAGCTTTATCAAGGCACTCCATACATCCTGACACACTATATATGCTCTGAGTTAGTGCAAGCATTATAACGAGTCATGCCACTGCTATTTTAAGACGTCATGTTTTGCAAAAAGAAATTATAGAATTTCAATTTAAAGTCCAAAATAATAACATACTGTGTTTTTTATGATCCATATGTTGTTTGCATGAGACTGCAACACACAATAAAAGGGCAATAAAAAAAAAAAATCCACACGTCAGCAGACATAGAAAAATTAGGTGTTGCAGTGCAACTTTTTAATTATTTTTGGGACATCAAAAATGATTATGTTTAAGAAGTATTTATTTAGTCTGCCAAAAAAAAAGACCATGACAGGTTTCGTTACATATTTCACTGTCTGCATATGCGCTGCCAGAGCAAGTCAATACTGCTTTTAGTTGGCTGAAGGAGAAATCACTGGGAAGACAAGCAGAAAAAGATTTATTCTCAACCCCAGAAGTTGAACATGCTTTGACATGTGGTTTCTTCCCACCCTGGAAGCTTGGGACTGAACTACGAACCCCTTTACAGAGGTGACAGAGCCTGTCTTACATGGATGATCTCTAAATAAAATACTGGTCCATAAGCAGAAAGCTAATTACTTGTGTCTCAAAAAATGATGCGTTTCTTGCTACTGCACCAAGATGGCAACTACCAGCACTTATTTTAGACAGAGCTATTGAGTTATGCCAGGAAAAGCCTGGTTACCTTGGAGACCACTCCCAGACAGCTCTGGCAGAACTCACAAGAAGTATTTTACCAAAATGCATCTCTCTGTTGGATACAGTCAGTAAATTTCTGTGTGCTTGAGCAGAACATAAGGACACTAAAGAAAACCATCAAAATAGTTAGTACTTCATCTGCCCTTCCAGCATAGCTAGAATCATGGAATCACGGAATTCTCTGAGTTGGAAGGGACCTCTAGAGATCTTCTAGTCCAACTCCCCTGCCGAAGCAGGATTGCCTAGAGCACATTACTCAGAACTGCATCAAGGCAGGTCTTGAAAATCTCCAGAGAAGGGGTCTCCACACCCTCCCTGAGCAGCCTGTTCCACTGCTCTGTCACCCTCACCGTAAAGAAGTTTCTCCTCATATTTGAATGGAACTTCCTATGTTCCAGCTTCTGCCCGTTGCCCCTCGTCCTATCACTGGAAACCACTGAAAAGAGTCCAGCTCCATCATCCTTCAACCTGCCTTTTAGGTATTTGTAAACATGGATAAGGTCTCCCCTCAGCCTTCTCTTCTCCAGGCTAGAGCCCCAGCTCTTTGAGCCTTTCCTCATAGGCCCTCATAAGGGCTCCAATCCCTTAACCATCTTAGTTGCCCTGCATTGGACTCTCTCCAGTAGTTCCCTGTCTCTCTTGAACTGGGGAGCCCAGAACTGGACACAGTGTCAACATAAAGGAGAAAGTAACTGAGTCCAAAACCTAGTTTATATGGGAGTATTAACACCATGGTGCAATAGGAACCTGCTACACAAAGACTTTTTTTGTTGCTTGTTTGCTTTGTTAGGGATTGTACAGATAGCAAGTATATATCATACTGAAAACATTCATCTAAGTAGGCTTTCTCTGCACCAAATGCAGAAAATACACCAATTAGTTCACTGGTTTAATACAAACTCTGGGACAGAAAGAGAATTGGTATTTAGGGACACATGCTGGAACATATACTCATGTTTATTTTTAAAAGAATAGTACAGGAGAGTCATCTTGAAATTGATCCTTCTAAACTGAGCCTGAAATCATCTGTATCTGGGAAATACACTGTGGACCCCTACAATAAACACAGCTATATGAGAACTGGAAAGAGCTATGAAAAAGGAGCTCAACACATCTATGATGATGCACAGTACTCAAGAATACTTTTGTTCTGTTTCTGAAGAAAGCACAAAAGGGCATTTCTTGCACCAACAGCTGAAAAAAAAAGGCAAAGAATCCATTCAAAGAGTACAATTATAACGGATTTGCATGGTTAAAGCATTCCAGTTCCTTAACTGTTTAAGTGAGAGGTTGGAGCATGTTATCATGGTGACCTGTTCCATGGTGACAATCAGCTAGACTTAGCTGTATTATCTATATTTACCTGTATGCCATACAGCTGGGTCAGATACAGGTAGTTCTTCAAAACGGTAAAAAGATTAGCTTTTTTCAAAACATTCACTTCACAGTCACTCTATGAACACAAATAGGAGAACAGGAAAATTTATAACCACTCAATTAAAAAGAAAAAAGAAAACTCACACACTTCCACATATGTATTTTGAAACTGCCTCAGGGAGACTAAGCACAAATTTCACCCAGTATTAAGGTACATGCATCCCTGTAAATCTTGGGGATGATCAATAAGCCAGAGTAACAAGGTCAACAGAAACTACAGGCTGGTCAGGACAAGGAAAGCTTCATTTGTTTATAGTTCATTGCATTGATTTTACAATTTCCTCTTATTTCAGCATTTCTGCTGAACAGACACAAACATTGATCCACCTTTTTAAGTTGCTACCTTTTCTTACTGGATCTGTGCAGCTCACCTACTCACAAATCAAAACATACAGGATACTTGCACTTCTTTTTTTTTTTCTTTTGTTAAAGCGACAGAATCTTTACCACCAAATTCTGTCAGAAGCAAATTCGTGCATAAAACAGGCTCTAGGAAAACAGACAGCGCCAACACCTTGCTTTAATTCTTTACATCACGTTGTCAGACAGGACTTCTAGATCCTTTCAACAGATGTGTGTTCCCTATTATGTTAGTATACATAACACCCTTCTGCTTCATAAGACTGCCTAAGAATGTACAAGAAGTGATACATGCCATCTCTACTGCCCTAATGACACATAGCGTTATTCCAGTAACCTGTATATCAAGGTGGATATGCTTTTGCAAAAAAATGGATGCTCCTCTTCTTCGGGCAAGTCAAGTAGAGGTTTCTAGCACTCAACAGTAGTCAATCCATCACCATAATTTAAGCTCTTTAGCTACTTGTACCCAGCTTCTCCGTGAAACTCTCCGTCCCTAAGTTTTTTCAGACGAACAGCACAATTTGTACCTTTATTACTACAGCAGCTACCTCTTAGGCTGCTCAGTCTCTAAGCTACAGAAAGCTGCAATCAGAAGGCACCAGCAAGAATTTCGTATCCCATTAGGCAAACGGCTCAGCTTCTGCTTGGAATGGAGCCAGATGAGTAGCAGCAACAGATACAGCAGGAGACAAAATTAACCAGCTCAACAACATGCACACAACTTGCAGACAACATGCTTTACAAGGCGTGAAGAATTTCAATGTTTTCAATGGAAAGCCCTGATTGCAGAAAGCTCCCCTTCCTCTAGACCAAAATGCCAAAGCTAAGCAAGACAGTCAGTTATCTTTGCCTATTATACATAATTACAGACCTTTTTTTAGCCCTCAGAGAAAGGTGTATTTTTCAGCCACCATCTAAATACTCTGAAGTTGTACACAAACATAAGATGGCTTTTAATTCATGACCTACATTCCAAAACCTCAAACAGGCCTCAAGTTCTTCTCAAGATAAAAATCGTTTTACAATTCTTTCTGGTTTTAATTTCTTTTAGTGAGAACGCTCTAGAGAACAGAGAGTTGGGAAAGGAGCATATTTCTGTTCATATTTTCTGAGTTAGCCTCCCCCCGCCCCCCGAACTTTCACCCCCTTGCAGAAGTTCATGCCTGTTGAAAATTAAAATGTCTGCATTGCAGGATGGGCCATTATAATTCAACACATGCTGCTTTGGTGGAGAAAAGGCATGTTTTTGGAATAGCTCTGTTACGGGTCAGGAATGTAAAGCAGAGTTCATATTTCAGATGAAAATGGGAACCAGGGCTTTTTCTTGCAAACCCAACTCAGCTTCCCAATGACAAAGGAAAAAGAAATTTGTGCAGCGAAGTCTTTGTAGAATCTTGCATGAGGCAAGTAAGTATACTAATGTAGAGGTCACTAACTGCTTGTGTTTTACAAATGGCAGCACTGTAAGGTCCTGCTTTTACCACTGAATGCAAGTTTTCAACATTTGCTTTAGAACATAGTTTCCTACTCGAGACTTTGCACTGCTACAGATGACTCAATGGGCAATCACATGCTCTGTATCATTCCAGAGAGCATCACAGGCTCACAAAACAACTGCACTATTGAAACACCACAAGTAGAAACAGTACAGCTCAAATGAGATGGTATCACAACTATGTACTCCGTTCCTCAAAGCTATGCAGACTGTGGCTGCATTTTGCTGCAAGTCCCAACACCTCCCCAAAGAAAAGTACAAAATCTTTTTGCACCTAGTCCCGCAACTGTTTTGGTTCATCTACTCTAAACAATCCTTTTTTGCACTTAGATTCATGTGTGCTTAAGAGAGAAAGATTATGAAAGTCACTATATCTGTACAATATCAATGTCAATACCCTGTCAGAATGGAGCATTTTGCCTGCTGGTCTCCCATGAAGGTGGACAGGAAGCCAAGAGAAGGGAAACAATATCAAGAAAAAAGTTCATTCTCTCAGAAAGAGTATCTTCCAAGCTCTTCAGCAGAATTTGTCCATGTCTCACTTGTATTTGTCTAAGATGCAGGAATCAGTCTGACAGACTTGCTAATAGAGTAGGACAACTTGACTGTTCCCTAGATCACAGCATCTTGTTCAGGTAACAGGCTGATGGGAAAAGCTCCTGAGGAGCTCAGCAAGAATACTATACATGTCTTCCACACAGAACATGCACATTTTGCATGTAAGCTATCTAATCACTGGCTGTTTTTAGGCAAAGTTTCCTGAGACAAGGCACCTCATTACATTTTTCCCCTAAAACCCTTGCTGCTCTGACAGGTTGGAAGAAGCAGCAGCCCAAACAGAGTAGACACCAGGCAGACAGCATTCTTGAAAGCTGCCCAGACTGATGGCATCTTCAGACGTAAGAGTTTATAAATAATCTCCATCTCTGAAAGATAAAGAAGGAAAATTTACATCATACAACACAGCAGGATTATGATAATGACAAAATACCCTATTCTAACTCTCGTTTCTTGTCTGCCTCAACAGCGTAAAAGTAGCAAGAAATAGGATGTAAGGTGTACCATTTAAGTTCTCAAAACAATGGAATATGACCGTACCCTTTAGGCAGAGGTTAGATGCATCAACATAACACACACAGTGTTAGGTAGAAAAAAAAAAAAAATATTGCAATGTAGCAAAGGGTGGAGATCTATTCATTTCACAAGAAACTATGCAGTTAGATGCATGTCAGAGTTCAAATTATGCTAGCATTCCAGGGCCCCAGTCATGGTTGTAAGCACCACTGCACAAAGCACTAGAGAAAACAATCTACCCTTGATTATTCTCAAATTGCAAGTGTAGCCAGATGCTTGCTGAAACAAAGACAGTCTCCAGAACAGCCATGTTAAATAGCTTTATTAAACAACTTCAATGAGACACTACTTTTAGAGTTCCCTTTATGTTGCAGACTGGAATCGGATCTCCTAACAAGTTTATTTAGCAGAGGCAGAAACCACATCCCTATTCTTGAATATAAATTGTCAGCTTTAAAAACTGGTCCCAGCTGGTAGCTTTCTGTTAGCACTGCTGGTATTCACAACCAAGTGTCATAGAAACCTACAGCCCTTGGTAAGGCTAGTTTTAGCAAACTCAGCAATACAGGTTTGAGGGTGCCGTTCTTGTTCCAGAATTACTTCTTTTGATATAGCTCTTAATTTGGTATCAGCTACTCCCCTGCCTCACCAAGAGGTTTATCCAATCAGTCTATACCAGTACACCAACTCCAAGACAACTGAAAGCTAGGAAGCAGTCTCCAAGGTAAATAAGCTCATGCAAGTTTCATGAAAAACGGTGATTATGTCAACAACAATGATATAGTGCTTCTACCAAAGGCTGCAGCATGAGCTTAGCTGTTTTGATTGATCTGTCAAATGCTAAAGAGCTAACTGCACTACCTGCTTTAGCAATTTGGAACAGCCTCAGTAGACAGTGCCTGGTGGCCAGCAGGCACACGGGGGACATGAGAGAGAGCTGCCTCTACACGTATGTCACAAGAACAGCAGAAAGGCCAGACATGGAAGGACAAGAGTGGGAAAAACAAAGGTATGGTGATGAGGTGGAGAAGGAATACGAAACAACCATGCAAGGAGACCAGGCTTCACTAGTTCTGCTACTCACAAAGGACCTTGTAAAATCTGAGAAATCTATGACTTACTCTACTCAGTCTCAAGAAGTGATCGTATGATGTTTCTTAAAGGGTCGCTTTATTTTTTCACAGCTTTTACAACATAAATCAGGCAGACTTTTTACTGGGAAAGGAGGTCTAAATTGGGGGATCAAGAACAAAAGTAAGGGAGAACTCAAAATGAATGTGTTTGGGACTTTTAACACCACCAGCAGCAACTCCACCCCGTCATCTTGCATATATAAAAATCAGTTAACTCCCTTAAAAACACTCTCTCTACTGAGTCACTGAACATGGAGAACTGCATGAACACTGGAGAGTTAACCACACAGCTTTCCACTACTGGAAATAAGATTCTCTCCCTGTCATTCTCATCAGTTGAAATTATGTTCCTCCCAGCAACTGCAGTGTATGGCAGGTCTGGCAAGCTCACATACTAAAAGACTGAGACAGTTAAGCATTAAGTAAGAGAACACAAATTAACGTCAACTGCTGATTTTCCCCACCACTAAACTTTCTTGTAACAAAGACTAAGAACATTGTAATTAACTTTGCTCATGAAATGCTATGTTCTAAAGTTGGGCCTAATTAGATGCAATATAATTCTTGCCAGAAACAGATAATGTGTGTCTTTCATCAGCTTGGGTGATTGGAATTTATTAATGTTCAGCAAGTCTGCATAGAACAAATTATGTTTACCCGCTGCTCCACAAACAAGCACGACGTCTCTTTTAGGTATGATCAACTCTATTTGGTATTTTATGAGAGAAATATGGCTTTCATTTTAGAATGAAATTTTATAAGAGAAGAACCCCTCAAACTGCAAGGGCAAAAAGAGGGAATAAAAATAACAGTGCTAAGCACAGCAAAATCCTGGGCCAGTACTAGCTTTCTGTAGTACAGATACATAATAAGTTTGCAGGGAACAGCAAAGGGATATGGAAAGAGGGAAGAAGGCACAGCTTAGCAGTGATGCTTTTCATTATAGCAGTAACAACAACTAAGATCTATTGGTAAGAATAATGCCTCAAGGGCAGTGTGAAAAAGCCACATGAAGAAATGCCAAAAACATCCTCAAAGCTGCAATAGGACAATGGAGGCCCAGGCTGATGGTAACGCTCTCCCAAGTTAGTGTCTTCTGAAGTTAGTTTAGCTTGAAATATTTCAGAACTCCACCCACTATCAGCTAAAGAGAAAATAAGGAACAGAACATGGATGATGATTCATGTCAGTGCAAGCTCCTATTTTTCTATTTCAAATAAAACTCAGGATTCATGTAAATAAGACATATTTTCTTTTCCTTTGGCTTTTTTTGTTTGTTTTGCTTCCAACCAAGAACTTTTCTCCAGGGCTCAGCAGTGGTAGACAATCTCAAATGTCCCATCCCTTTTCCCACAAAGAGAAGCTGAAGTGACCTCCCCACGTCTGGAGAAGGCAAGCAGTGTTAAAGATCCAGCTAAGGTCTCAAGCAGACTTTGCTAGAGTAGTCCTTAAGAAGAAAGAAAAACAGTAGGCAGTCTCCTCTCTTAATGTCTTCCCCTACCAAAACAGCTCAGGAACAAACAAAAAATGGAACAGAAATGCAGGGGGAAGGGGAGGTGTAACACCAGAAGTTCTGTGATTTTGAGTCTCCCCATAAAACCCAAACAAACAAATCACACATTTGATAAGGATTAATTGCATGGAAAACCAATAAAGCCCAGAATTATGAGTGTCAGAAAGTCTGGAGAAGATCCTCTAATTTCATTATAAGGTCCTACCCACATGGCTAATGAGTTACAGTATTCAACAACGAAAGTTTTCCTGTTGTGTAGCAGGCACTCAGTCCTAATTGTAGATTCTTAGCATATTACATGCCTTCCACCCAACCATTCAGTGTTAATTATTGTTATAGGTGTTGGATTTCATAACCAGAGCTCCTAGTCCTCTTTAATAATTACTGTTGTGCAAATATTTCTGACTTGTGTAAACACTGTTATAAGAGATCACCTAAGCCAGGCAGTCAGCAAAGCTGCTGAACTCTGGAAAGCCAGATCACTGTGTTCAAAAGCTACAGAAGAAGTTACAACTGTGTCTTCTGAACAAAAGAAAAGCCAAACATTAAGTTTACACTCCTGAACATGTACCAACACTACTAGTCAGCTTATCTAGTTTTGTCATACTTTAGACATCTTGGGTTGATATCCAACTTTGAAAGAGCACGGGATAACGTGTAATGTGGCTATTTAAGGATATTTTAAGAGAAGCAGTAGGTTAGTTTTGGAACTTACACTTATGCGTATGTGTGTCTGAAATGACTCATGAAGAGACAACACTATAAAAAATTCACATCACACACTCTGTGAAGGAATTTAGTACATTTCTGGTTTAGCCTTGTATGTCACTGTGGCAGCGCTCTGGCAAACAGTATTTGCAAGATTTGCCCTATTAAGCAGCCAATAGGTACACCCATGTCATACACCATTAGTAACAGCCACATTGGGTATGAAAAGATTTATGAGCTTCTAGACTAGAAGCCAGGTGTTAAGACAGTATTCATTACATCTGGTCAAAGCTTCAGAAAGAGGTAACTTGCTCTAGCAATTAACCTTCCCCACAGAGGGAGGGACTTGCCTCACCTATGAATACTGGGAAGTCCAAGCTCATGCTGTGTACAGGTCACTGCACCTCTAGAAAGCAAGCTATTCCCTCTGCATCACTTTGGAATATCTATTTCCAATCTCTCTTTTCTATAAGGAGATGTTCCTTTGTGTTTTTTAACTGGATATTCAAGGTGACAAGCAAAACCAGCGAGGAGATATAAATATAGTCTTAAATATTTCTGCAAGTATACTGTACAGAAATACTTCAAAGAAATCCAGGTTTGTGGTTTTTATTCATTTTAATTTGGTTTTAATAGTTTGTAAGAGCATGGATTTGGCAATATTTAGGTTTTGGTTTTTTTTTTTTTTTTCAGTTTTCTAGACTTCCTTTTACAGAAGGAGACTTGAAGAAAAGAAAAAAAAATGCAGCTTTGACAAAAACCCTAGCTAGAAACAGAACAATTAGAATACATGGAATAAAGTGAATTAATGGGGACTGTACTGCATAAATTCAAATTGCAAATTCCTGAAAACAGTAGTAATGATTGGAAATTGTGATGAATATTATTGTTGCATTAAACTATCACTATTTCTAGTGTTAATAAGGTAGTGCTCCCACTACTTTTAACAGATCGGAGATGCATACAGCAAAAATCTCAGTTTCCCCATATCTGGTCTGTATACAGTTGCATTTAGAATCCAGTCAGTTTTCTTCTTTAAATTGCAAGCAATGATCTAACTTAAGAATGCACTGAAATCTTCCCCTAATTCTCAACCCAGAAATGCTCACAGCAGCTGAAGCATGCAATTTGAAATAAAGCTGGTTAAAAGAAGACAAGGGAATTGGTTAGGGAATAGGGGCTTCTTGGCATTCCTTTAAACCATTTCCTGTTCACCCTTGTGGAGTGTAATATAGCCCTAAGAAAATACATCTGACCTTACTCTTTTCAGCTGCATTAAAAAAAGTTCTAAAAGCAATTTAAATATCAGAATGCACATTCTTAAACTAATAAAAAAAAAAAAGAGGTTATACATATTATTGCCTCTGTCTTCCATTAAGACAAGTTGAGGTTTTTTGGTTTTTTCTTTCCTTTTTTTTTTTTTAATTTAATGAGAGCTTTGATTTTCCCTGGGAGACAAGGTCAACAGACTAGGGCACTTCCTGTCTGCAGCAATGCTGTGTGCTTATGCAGACATGAGTCTTCTGACAAACAACTGATTTATTTCAAAGAGGGGGTCACTACAATCATGGCATATAGCAAGATCACATTCTTTCCTACTTGTTTTGCTTAATCACTATGGATTACTCAAACATACTTGAAAAGAAGATGCATTTCAGCTGTGTGTGAAAACTGACAATTCATCCAAAATCACACACACACACTGAAAACAGAGGAGAAGGAGGCATGCTCTAGGTCAGACTGTGACCATGCATTGACCATGCAAAAACTGGGAGCTATCCTACTGAAAACAACTGAGGTATTAGAATGTAAAAGATCTTGTCCTACAAGTTCCTGAGCACATTGTCACCAGGAACACAGGCCTCTACTTTTCAGAAAAGATCATTAAAGGAGACTATCACCAGGGCCACTTATGGTTTCCATATGTAAAATCACCTTTCTGAATCTTACTGATTGAAACGTCCATGCAAACCTCATGCAGTCCTATTACACATACTTGGGATGAACCCAAATGCCGTGCAAGGGTCAGGTCTCCAGCAGCGTGCAACAGGAGCACCTCAGTTAACTACCCACAGATTTTAAACAGCAGGAAACTCAAGAGACAGAAGTTGACAACAACAGCCAGCAGACATACCAAGGTCAGAACAGTCTGAGGAGTCTCAAGCTATGTAGAGCTGAGAAAGAAGTTACGCTGGGCATGGCAGAAGCTGGTTGTCTCTTCTTAAAAGAATTTACACAGCCCTCATGTTTCCACAGTATTCGAGCACTGCAGAATTACTTTTCTATCCACCACAATTACCCCATATAAATATTCTTAAACACCTGCCCCTTATTTTAAAGACGTGGAAGTGGGAAAATAAGCCCCTGCACAAGATTATAGAAACCTGCATTGAAAGATGAGGGATTGAGTCCTTTTTCCAACCTCCTAAACTTTCCTTCCTTTACTGCACTAGCTTCACAGTTCTCATGCTGTTCAATAGAAGCTTAAGTCAATTCTGATGACAACATTTACAGTATCTGTTCCCCTGCCTCTAAATGAGACTGTACTGTTTGTTTACAGCCACCTTCAGCGCACGTACAAGCTACTTAAGAGTTATTTTGTTTTTATGTCAAAGAATGTAATTCCATAACAGTGTTTTCTCTATGTACAGAGAGCTGAAACAATCCTACATTCATAAAACTGAAGCTACTAAGCACTATATAGGCAATTTACAGACCAATGGAAAAACAGAAATACTATTAGTGTTAAAAACAGAAACATAAATCTAAGAAAATCAAATTGCTGCCTTGAATGTAGTGATTAAACCTATGAGAGTTATCCAGGAGACGGGAGAGAGGAACGAGTGCAAGAATTGCTATTGCAGAAGAGCAGAAAGAAGTCTGGCATTAAGTAATACTTAGGCATCATTGCTAGATAGCAGGCTTTTTTTCTGTTAGCTTATAGACAGACACAACTGAAGTCACCATTGCAGGAACAGGCAACTTAGCCTTTCAAGGATAAATTATAAAGTGACTTGCCCTTAATCTAAAAGTATCAGGACGCATAACAGGGAAGGAAAAAAAAAAGCAGATTATAAATCTAAATTCCAGGCATGGAAACTCCTTTGAAGGCATTGGGAAAAATACACCATGGCAGAACAATTACATTCTTTTGCTACCAGAAGAAAAACACTAAAAAATGCCAAGTACATTTCAGCTACATGTTAACTTACTAAACTCGCCCTCCTGGTCCCTGAAGAACCATTATCTAATGCTCTCCCATTTCATATCAGAGAATCTCAAATTGGACTTGCTGCCTTCCCTTCAACAACACTACACAGCTACACAAAGTAGATACTATGTATTTTCCAGACTGAAAGAGGAGCTGTAGCTGCTTACTTGCCCAAAACTCTGCAATGAGTTAGTGAATGAGAAGAGCCTGGAAACAAGCTTCTTCCCATTTTTCCCCAGCTAATCTACATTAAAAGAAAAAAAAAAAAAGGCAAGTTTGGTGGTTACCACCTAATGTGTAATGCCTGAGCAAGCATCCAGATTTAAAAATGAGAAAAAAACCATACCACACATTATCTCAAAGTCAATATAACATATAGGTCACCCTTCAGCAGGCCTGAAGAAACTTACCTGTAGCCATTTCCCCCACACACTGCTCATGTTTGCCACGTCCCATTCGCTATATCACAGTTTAGCAGACAATACATAAATGACTTTCTACCTAAAATGATCCTGTAAGGAAAGCAACATTATTTGCAAACAAACAAAAAAATCCAGCCTTCATCTGACCTCATGCATCTTACCATCACCGGAGTAAACGGCTATATCTGAAGAGCACCTCGACAGGAAATTTTCAAGAATTTTTTGCTGTAACATTAATCTGAGCTGATGGCCCTCACAAACACATGGATAACACAACCTTCCTCCTCAGAGTACAACATGCTAAATAACCAGCACAGTAATCCAGCTGAAGCGAGACCTGGCTTGCAAACAAGGAGCCTACACTAAGAATAACAAAACCAAAACACCCTCAGCAACTTCAAGTTTACAAGCAAACAACATATGCATTAAGAAGTGGTATCCACTGCTGGAAAAAATTGCTGCCCGACACCAAGCCTAGGGCAGCTTCTTGCCCTACAGCGCTTCACACACATAGCACTGTATGCAACACCTATTCCAACGTTAACTGCAAGGATGCACAGCTGCATTGGTGTACTAGGCACACTTTGACACATGATGGGAGGCAGTTGTGAGGCAAATCGAGCAAAAGCGGAGACCAACAGGCTGTTTGTACCAAGAGAAGTGGGACAGGAACATAACTGGATGGGCAAAAAGAAATCCACAAAATCCCACTCTTAAGTATGCTATCACCATGCCAGTAAATGCAATTAACACACTCGAAGAAAGCTGGAACTTGCACTCTTTCTCAAACAACTACACAAGGCATAAGCACATGATACGGTATTCAGGTTCCCTTGCCACAGCCAGAAGAATTAGATAAAAGTGTCCAGCTTCCTCCCTTGATAAACACATAGAAATAACATGGTCAACGCACAGCTTTCACAACACCCTTCTCTCTAAACTGGAGAGATACAAATTTGATGAGTGGATTATTTGGTGGACAAGGAATTCGTTGGATGATCGCATTCAGAGAATAGTGGTCAACGGCTCAATGTCCAGATAGAGACTGGTGAGAAGTGGTCTCCCTCAGCGCTCTGTATTGGGACCAGTACTGTTCATCACATCTTCATCTATGACACAAACAGTGGGATCGAGTGCACCCTCAGCAAGTTTGTCGATGACATCATGCTGAGTGGTGCAGTTGACATGCCTGAGGGAAGGGGTGCCATGCAGAGGTACCTGGACAGGCTTGAGAAGTGGGTCCATGTGAACCTCATGATGTTCAGCAAGGCCAAATGCAGGGTCCTGCACCTGGGTCAGGACAACCTCCAGGATCAATCCAGGTAGCAGGATGAAGGGATTGAGAGCAGCCCTGCGGAGGAGGACTTGTGGGTACTGGTGGGTGAAAAGCTGGACATGAGCTGACAATGTTCACTGGCAGCCCACAAAGCCAACTGCATCCTGGGCTGCATCAAAAGCAGTGTGACCAGCAGGTCGAGGGAGGTGATTCTGCTCCTCTACTCCACTCTCACGAGACCCCACCTGGAGTACGGCATCCAGCTCTGGAGCCCTCAGCACAGGAAAGACATGAACCTGTTGGAGCATGTCCAGAGGAGGGCCACAAAAATGACCAGAGGGCTGCTGCACTTCTGCTATGAGGACAGGCTAAGACAGCTGAGGACAGGTGGGAAAAGAGAAGGCTCCAGGAAGACCTTATTGTGGCCTTTCAATGCTTAAAAGAGGCTTATAAGAAAGATGATGATGGACTTTCAAGGAGGGGCTGCACCAATAGGACAAGGGATAATGATTTTAAACTAAGAGAGGGTAGGTTCAGACTAAGGAAGAAATATTTTATGATGAGGGTGGTGAAACACTGGCACAGGCTGGGGGTGGGGGAGAATGCACAACAAAAACCCAACACACTCAAGACCCTAAAGAGGAACTGGCGCTGGATAACCTGCCAACCTGACCATCTGCAATAACCATGCATATTTCTATGATACATTCATAGGAAATCCATGCCTCACTAAAGCCCTGTCATATGCATCCATGAAGCCAGCATTTTGGGTATGGTTCCTGATTCAAAGCTCAGTCAAGCAGACTGAAGTCTTTCTTCTGACTTCAAAGGGCATTGTTTTAGTCTGTGGATAAGCAGACAGGTTACCCAAGTTTAGTAGATTCCTAAGAGGTTTCCACCACACAGCAAAACAAAGATCAAAGAGAAGAGGTATGCACCTGTGAACAGAGCAGAATAGGTATGTCAGACACATACATATGCATTAGTAACCACATTATTTGCAAAGTTATTAAAACACCTTTGCTTCTATCATCATCATCAAGTCAATGCAAGCGTTCTGGACAGTTAACTGAATATTTCATCTAAGATATGCACATACAGGATGTCTGGGCAATGAGACTCCTCAGACAGCTGTAGAGCAGTAATCAGATTATGTTTTGCTAGTTATATTATGTCACCTCTCAAAATCCAAATATTTGCATTTAGCATTAGGCATTACATGGTTCCTACCTCAAAATACTTAAAGGTAAGGTATGAAGTCCATTTAGCAAGCAAAGTACAGGAAAAGAAGAGTAGCTGTGGTAAGAATACATGTGAATATAAGCTGCAAGTCTAAAAGATGAAGACATCCTGCAGGTGCAGTTAAAAGACATTCAACCACAACTGCTTTTGCCAGCACAAAGTCAACAGTATTTTTAAAAGCTTAAGGTAGCAGCTACTTCTAGATAGCTTAGGTCTAGAAGTAGGAAAAACAGCTCATTAAATAGCTTTTTGCATGTCAGATTAACCACACAAGTCCAGGCAGCTATACTACTAACATATGGGTAAGGATGCCATAGCTTTTCCTGGGGCTAAGCCTCAAGGTTTTTCAGGCAGCTAAGAGTCTAGAATAAGATATCTCTAATTTTGTAAGAGCACTTTGCATCTTCCAACATGATTGCAGGCTTCCTGTATGATGTGTTTCAAGATATTAATTGTTATACAGGATCACAGAGAAGTCAAGTTTGAAAGACAGTCTACTTCATCTCTCTTGCTCAAAGGTGGGTCAACTATAGCAGCTTGCTCAGAGCCTTGCCGAGTCAGGTTTTGACTATTTACAGTACAAAATTACAATCAAGTATGAATGATTACAAATTATTAGCCTAGCATCAATTAATTGTAAAGTGACATTTTACTGAGCCTGTAATATTTCAAAAGTTCATTAGAGTAGGATCATCTATTAACAAAACTTGAGCAGCTGTTTGTAAAACACATGTACCACTGAGCTATAGCATACATACAAACTGTCTTGACACTAAGAGAGACACTGGTAATACGTAGCTTTTTCTCACTAGCAAAAAACTTCGTTAGCTTTCAGCCTTCTATTCATCCCACCTTTGTGGTTTTCTCTATACAGATCTGCAGTTTTCAAATGCTCCTTTAATCACTGTAACTAACACAAAGTGGTCAAGCCCGAACATCACCCATCAACCTCACCTTGACCAGCAAACCTGCTCTCAGTTGACAGAAAGCACCTCCTCACAGTTGTGTTGAACAGAGCAACTCTCTTATACAACTACAATAAAGGAAAGCCTCTTCATCCTCATTCCTACTTGCCTGCCCCATGCAGTGCTGCAGTAACCTGACCTTTGAACAAGTAAAGGTACCTTCAATGAAATGCTGAAAGTTCAACTGTCACAACTCTCCCTAAACACCACATGGTATTTCTTGGGAAGAATGGCCACTGACACACTCATTCTCCTCTACGCTTAAACTTCACGGATCTTCAGAAGATGTATAGTATGAACTTCAAGGAGATGCAAGTGTAGCAAGCAAGGGAGCAGAAAAGGGCTTGACATGCCCCTTACACTGGGCATTTGCCTGGACTACATGCAATCAGAACAGCTTCTTGAAGAATAGGACTAGCAAATGTTACTGGTGTAAGGCAAATTATACATCTATTTCAGCTTGATGAACTCCTTAATGTTTGCTGTCTTCTCCCAAAATATAAGCATAGGGTGAAAAAGCTCAAATTTCCAATAAGATAAAATTTATGGGCGTTATATTCTTTAGATAGTACTGCAGCACCTATTCACAGTATTTTTTTTTTCTTAGTAAAGACAGGACAACAGCCTTCAAACACAAAAACTGGACTATTTCTTTACATGAGTTTTAACTGACAACTTTGACAGCTGGACAGAATTAATTTTTTTTTTTAAATCAGATTAGGCATGAGTAGTGCCAAAAAGGAAGAGAGAGGATATAGTGTACCACAGTAAGAACACACAGACTGCTCATTTATCACATTTTTAATTTATTTTACTTTACATTTTAGTCTTACTAATGATCAACAAATAAATGAAAACATTACAATTGCTTTTTTCCAACTCTTCCAAACTCAGGCCTTTGAACTTTTGTGCTCTGTTTAAAGGGACACAAAAGACATGTTTCAACACAACAAAGATTCCTTTCTTGTTACCAGTATATTTAAAAATACTAACTTTTTCCAGTTTGTATGTGCCAATTTGCCTTTCTTCTTCCTACCCTGCCTCACTAGTGCTGCTTAATTTTGGTATTTGATTTAGTAATGAACTGTCAACAAGCTGGCTACATTCACTTTGTGGTTCTTCTGTACTTACCTACTACAATTTTGTATATTGCTGCTGTAACACCACAGGGTTTGACTCCATTTAAAAAAAAAATGGGAGGGTTCCTCTTCATCTTTGCAAATGTTTTACATATATTCCTTTTAATGAGGGATCACATGAGGATGGCCAAAACACTGATCCTGGCATGATCAGAACATAGGTGCAAAGTGTTTAGCTTGCCAGGCACCGCTCCGGCTGGCAGGGCAGACTAGTGTTGTGGCCAACCAGTAACTAATCAACGTTTCCTTTCATACAGCCTCCAAACCTTCCTCCAGATAGCAAGCAAGAAGTCTGGGATGACTAAGTTGACAGGCCTGGGCAGGCAGCATCTGGGAAGAGGAGACACCTTTCCCTGTCCCCAGCCTGTATTTACAGGAGAGTCATCAGCCCCATGTCATTCTGTGCTGGTAAGAATATGACTCTAGGGCCAATAATAATACAAGATATTATTAATTGGTGCACAAGCATGGGTGGAAGTCAAAAGGAAGGGAATGCAGGAGCTGCATGTCATTTCCTTAGGGCAGTGGTTCTGGGGCAAACACAGGAGCACAAAGCAGAGCCCAGGGGAGTGCACTGTGCTATCAACAGGACAGAGAAACCGCAAGTGGGTGAGCGAGGTCAACCCTGCAGGCTGGACGTGATACTCATTCATCCCCAAAGCTTCTTCTCATGTCCAGCACAGGGCTTAATAGTGTTGCACTTGCTATGCAACTACACTGTAAGACTGCCTGATTAGGACTGCAGTTGTTGGTGATCAACCCGATCTGTGGGTGAACACTGCACACTTAACAGACATGGGACTAGCTCCAGACAAAGGAATCATGAATTTATAACTGTCAATGTCATTTTACTACTGACTGACAAAGACTGTCAGGGAACCAACCAAGATGTTCTCTGCTACACTCCAGTCTATAATCCTGTTTTAGGAAATAACAACGTGTTTATTCAAAGTAAGCCAACTCCAACTCAGGTTCTTCTACTATAATTCCAAACAACATAGCACAGTTCTCATTTAACATATTCCCTTTCCTTTCTGCCCCAACCATCTGGAGATGCTGCAGGTTGTTTCTAGAATATCTGCAAGTTACCTAGCCTCAAACACTCTGCCAAGCAGAGTGTTTCCGATCTAGAGACAGCTGATCATACTTTCCCATCTAGAGACAGCTGATCAGCAGGCATCCCACAAGAGCCTAGTTATTCCTTCTCATAGAAGTTACCAAAATAGTAACTCTGACCCTACAGCTTCAAAAATCCCTCCCTCCTCTCCCCTCCCTTTCAGACCTTTTGTTTTTCTCTTCCATTTTCCCATACCCTTATCTATCGGTCTTTACTTGGCTTCTCCATTACATTTTCTATCCACTGTTAAAAGAGATGCTGCATAACTTAGAGACCCTCAGAGAGGGCTCAAGTACACCAGAACTACAGTTCACCTGAATAAGATAGTTTTTAAGAGTACTCTGAGCACATTCCTATTGTCAATAATGAAGAAAAGACAATACTTGGCAGCAAGAGGTTCACACTGAACTGACTCCAACAGGCAGCAGGTCTTACTCTACATACTGTAGGACTCAGAACACGTTTAACTTCTTTCCTGCACAAAGCATTTAGGCTTTGGCTGGGAGAGCAAACTGACTAGAGCAGAGCCTTATGCTGTCCAGAACTGGAGGCATGAAGCCAAACAGCTCTGGAGCAGAAAATGGGGTGGAAGGTAGGACTCGACTCCTGACAGAGAGAGGGAGAAGCAGGAGCCTCAGCACTTGTTTCAAGAGGGAGATAAGGCTAAATCCTCCTTTCCCAAGAAGAGAGGTGGTTGAGGACAATCTATACATTACAGAGATCAAATCTTCCCATACACACTGTATAGTGAAATCAGAAATTATTACTGAAGAATGCAGTAAGCTGAGGGAAAGCTATGATCATGACAATGTGTTTCAGGCTTATTTAATTCAAAAACCAACAAAATAAGGACACTTAGATTATATTTAAAAAAAAAAAAAAATCAAACTTCAGTAGTTGACTTTCTAAATAATTGGGTAAAGCCAGCAGAGAACATTGGTACTTCACTTTTTAGTCAGAGTGAAGTCTGCATGTTGGGGGTTTTTTTGTCACAATTGCCCTGAAAGAAAGCAGGACACGTACACAGAGTGGATAGTGCAATTTTCAACAATTCCCTCTTCCTTTTTAGGTTAATTGTAACTTTCAGTGCATAAAACAATTTAAGGGCTGTCTAAAGGAGATTCTGCTTTATTATTTTTAAAGTTGCCCCACCCAACTTTTGTTCTCCCACACATTCAGTCCAGAGCACATGGGAACACAGTGGTTTCAATGGAATGTATCCCAGCAATCTTTCTGTTCCAGACCCCCACGTAGCATTTTATACTTCAAAAACTATTGAATGGGAGCCTACTACCTAGAACATCAGGCATTAAAAAGAAGTGCCAAGTCTTAATTAGCATAGCATATAGATTAAGACTGAGATTTTATACAACATACCTAACTGCCTCATCACACTGAGATCTGGAACAATGACTACACCACAGGCCAAAAAGCAGAAATTTTCGTAAGAATTGCAAACTTTTCAACCCCCGCATGATAGTATAACAAATAGGCATTTCCAGAAATACCAGAAGTTAGAGCTGGCAATTAGCATTAGGAAATCCCAGCCTATCTTGGCTTGCTTCTGACAATAGCTACTTTTTCTGCTGAACTGCACAGTCAATTTTCAATTTTAAAAACACTCTACTATTTTAATTATTCAGCATTGAAGATATTTGGAAACAAATCCCAATTTTAATCTTCCTCTTGTCCAGTCAACAATCTAGCAATTAGAAGAAAATCGGTCATTCTTAAATTGCAAGACATGTTTTTCAGCTGATCTTCAATACTCATAGAAAACAGTCCTAAAAATTTTCAGTCAGTACTGGTTTTGTTTTAATTGGACTATTTCAAGCTCTTCTTTTCCAGCAGAAATAGTGAAGAACTTCTGTGTTACCGGGTAGAAATGTTCGTTCTCTCTCTTGTGAATAAACTACAGACAGTCTAGAAACAAATTCAAGCTCTGAAGTCACAGGATAGTTCCTGATACCGCCACACCAACTTTTTCAAGTGTTACATGTAATAGCCTCTTGCACAATTAAAATGGTAATGTTTTTAGGTTGTCAGCTTTTAGGTATTACTATTAGTAGGTTTTGAGTTTGGTAATGAGGAGCAAGAGGTGAGGAAAGAGTGAAGAAAATACAGCTTCTCAGGCAGAAGAGACTAGCTGCTTTGTCAAGACATAAATGCAATTTCTGTTGTTCTGTCTACAGACTCAAAGTGTGCACATTCACTACTTAGCTTCCAGTCTCAGCATTTGCTCCCACCTAGGCAACCCCTTCACAGATTTCTAGACTACAAGCATTCTCCTGTAACTACACATCACACTTTGACAAAACTCATTTGTGACAGAGCGATAAATGTCATTCCTCCACTCCAAATATATTTGTTCACATGGCAACAGTCACCCCCAAGGAAGGATTTCACAGCTATTAAGTCTGTCAAGGAAAAAAGATTCTCCACTTAATGGAGCTACCTGCACACACAGAGAGTGAATCAGGTGAGGTACAGGGGAGCTGAGCAGCAAAAGCATGGCGAGGAGTCATTCTCCCATCTAAGAAGACTCATGACCCTATCTCTCAACTGTTGACTATACCAATTCTGCTAATTATCAGAATCAGCAGATTTATTTACTTGTGTGTTCCTGCAACTCCTTTGCTGGCGTGCCCACACCTGTGCTTTTTAGGTCAATAACCTCAGGGTGTGATTTGACAATGCAGCTAAGCCAAGAAACAGTTGCAGAAAAGGATGTCCCGCTGTTCCTCCTACTTTCATCATTCCTTGCAGGGCTGACTCTACAGTGAGACAGAGTATGGAGTTAAACAGCTAAAACTCACCCCACAAAGTAATTTTCCATCACTGAACTGACTCACTGCAGGATCAGATACCCTCAAAACCAGAAGGGCAAAGATAAAAGAAAAGGGAGCAGGGACATTGGAAGCTCTAAGACTGGTGTAGCTACAGCACCAAACCAAAGCCCTGCAGCAGGGACAGAGATATGTGCATGAATACCAGCAGTTGTGCCTACTTTCAATTCAGCCACTCCAGAATAGCCTAGAGACCTTTAATTAGCCAGCGCAGTCTCCCATGTGGTCTTCATTCCAGCATACAGTTTTATGTTTTCGGCCAGAGAAGTGTTTGTGTGATTCTTGTTTCTCACACACACCTTCAAGACTCATTCCTACTCCTCCCCCTCTTCCGATCTTTTTATGCTAACAGTGAGGCTAAAGAGAAGGATATTGTTCCTTCCCCCAAGATGCCTTCAGTTCTACAAAATAAGACATTAAAGATTTCCTCGAGAAAGAAACACAATGGAGGTGGGATGAGAAAAAGAATCCCTCCGTTCCTGCTGACTTTACCTTTATCCCCAATCCAAAAGCGGAGAGCACCTCTTATAAATTGTGATACAAATAAGACTAATGCCAATTAATACCACCTCCTCTTCCTCCTCCCCACAAAATATAGCTAAAGGCAGTTTCTGGAAACTGAAGAGAAGGATAATATTCCTTGCTTATCTTGCACAAAATATAGAACAGCTCCTGTTGGCTGTTCTGAACTATGCCCTTAAGATTTGGCTTCAGAACAGAGGAAACCAGACTGTCACGGATTTAGTCCGCTATGCTCTTAGAGCTGCATATCTAAATTTTAGGTATCTGAAAAATCCTTTGTGGTCAACTTTGTCTCCAGTCAGTAGACAGCAGTAGTATCAAAACAGCAATTACTTTCAACAATTCCACTTGGTTTTCGGGAGAGGCATAAGCGAGTTATCAAGGTCAGCTAAGTATGGAATAAGTGAATGAGTGCAATTTATAACAGCAGGTGGACTAGCTACAGCAAGATCTAGTTGCATCACGCATGTCACTTAGCCTTTGCTCTGGAGCAGTACACCAGCCAACTAGCATAAAAGTGTGAATGAAGTCATCCTGACACACAGGCACACCTAACCTCCATAATACCAAATGTGTTCATGTATCAGCCAAGGGACTGTTCTCATTACTGAAGCAAATGCCTATAAAAAGTTTTACTGGTGTAGGTGAACTCAAAATAGCAATTGCTGCTACTCGTTGCAACAAGAGCAACAACGTCTGACCACAGAATTCTAGCAGTTCTAAATCGAACAGCACATCCAGTTATATGAGATGCCAGAGACTTGTGACATTATTTTATTTGTTGCAAAGCGGACAAGACACTGTGCCACTGGCTGATTCAGTCTAGTGTCTAGCAAAAAGTCAAACATTGCTAAAGTAGTGTTTCCCTCTGTTCCCAAAGGTTGGTTGATGTATTTATCTCATTTATAGAGGTAGTCTTTTTAGAAAGAGCTCTTGCTAAACTGGAGTAGAGCATCCACCAGTGCTGCTGCTACAAGCCAAAACAACAGCTGCACCAAATAGCAGCTCAAAACCTGTAGCTCAAAAGACTTTTTAAGCAGTAATCAGCACATCTGCAGATTACGCAAGAGCATCTCTACCTTCTTTGCAGTTAACGAAGTGCATTACAAGCCAGCTAAAGACACAACTCTTATGGTGTGACATGAGACCATCTTTATGTCAAAGCACAGCCTGTACGACTCCTGAGTGCAGCACGTAATTTTATTCCCGAACATCAACACCACTGAAGAAGCTCCACTTTCAAACTTAATGCATCTTCACCAAACATGGTGAAGGACCATGGACCAAGGACAATGTTCTAGGACCCTGTGGGAACCTGGCCATGACAAACAACAATACATCATTTCTTTCAAAGCAGCACAGAAATTTAGGATGACAGATAAAACATTACATTCTTCACAGATCATGGAGATTTGTTGCTAATTCCACACAAAATCTGGGAAGTCAGTTAAACATAAAGCTATTTCACTGACTGCTCACCACACTATCAAATAAGCATTAACTTTAAAGCATGACAAGAAGTTGGAACGAGTAGCAGTAGGAAAGACAAGAACAGGCCTAGACTACAGCAGTTCTGCTGCTCCAAGGGAACTATGCTTACTATACAAGTTCAAGCTTGGACCTCCACTGATACTACTACTACGAGCAAGAGGCAATGTATGACATGCAGCCTAATGTCTTTCTAAATGCAGTTCTGAAGAGTCTCCTGTAGGATCTCCACATTTACATCTGTCATCTTCACTGCTCATGCCTCTTATCTACCTCTCTTGTTGCACTAGAACTGATAAGCCACAGCTGCCCTAATTGCACAGCTGGTTCTGTATTCTTGCTGACAAAGAAACCCTGCCACAGACTGAAGAGACCTTTCGTTAAATGCTCAAACACCACACTGATAAGAATGGTATTATGCCTAGGCAGAAATATGATTGGGTAGTAAAGTCCTCACTATGTTTAATGCTGTACCTGGAACAAAGTTTCAAACCAGGCACCAGCACGAATTCTAACAAAGTTTTATAGACCCCACACATGCACATGATTCAATTATAGGGAGCAAGGTACTGAAATACTATTAATTTGCATAACAGAGAATTGCACTCCAAATAGAAACAGGCTACTTCATACTGCAGTCAGCTGTTGCCTTTGTGCTCAGAGAAAGGTTTTCTTGTCTGTAATTCATTAACCTACAACCTTATCAAGGTGGGAGTGAAGAATTTGTTTCCAGCATGGAAACCAGCAGTCAAACTAAGCAGAAATACTTACGTCACTCTTCCTGAACTTTGCTTTTAAGCTCTTCATGCTGATCACATTCAACCTTCCAAATCTTTGAGGAGCTTTTTATCCTTCTTCAATATCTAAACAAAAAAGAAAGAAAAATAAGATTCCAACTTTATACCATTCAGTTCAGTGGCAGCCAAGTCTGAATTGAATTTGCATACCTATATCACCCTTTGAGGATTTAGCTCTCAAGCTCTAAAAAAGATTAACAGCCAGCTAAGGGAAACTTTCTGTTTCTCCAAACTGAAAAGCAAGCCTAAGTCTGACCACAGAAGAATAGAGCAAATCCTTACCAAAAACTCAAGCATGTATGATGTTATATTAGCTACCTCTCAACATAATCAGATCACTGACATGCTCATACATGTAGCAGCTTTCTCTGCCCGCTGCCTATTTTAACATTATCACTGGAACAGGTTGCCAAGGGAAGTTGTGGATGCCCCATCCCTGGAAGTGTTTAAGGCCAGGCTGGATGGGGCTTCGAGCAACCTGCTCTAGCGGAGGTGTCCCTGCCCATGGCAGGGGGGTTGGAACTCGATCTTTAAGGTCCCTTCCAACTCTAACCATTCTATCATTCTATGGTTCTATGATCAGGGCTGTCATTTGTAAAGGGAAAAGCAGAAATAAGTATGCAAAGTCATTCATTAAAACTTTACTATCCTACAACTGTGGGTCTACACTGAGTAGCAGAAGTACCACACTATTGTATGTACAAGTCTAATAACGAACCATATTCAAAATTATACTTAAACCATGCATGACACATACTAGGACTGCTCAAGACAACATAGCAGATAGAACCATCTGAGCAAGAACAGAAGCTATCACTGGAAAAATTGCTTTATACTCTTCCCCAGAAGAAACTATATGTGTATTCTTGGAGTCATAGCTGGTTTTAATTTGACAGTGCACTATCACAGTCATGTTCCCTCTTCCTCCCTTTCAAGTGAAGAAAAGCAGCAGTTGCACAAACATATACAACTAACATTACAGGCAAGCTGAAAGCGCTCACAGTGGAACAGGGAGTCAGTGCCCAGGGCGAAGTTTCCTACAGAAAGCTTCGATATACCACATATTACCCATCTAAGACAAATGTAACGGCAAACAGCATGTTAAAGTAGCATGGCAATGTGTTTTTTCCTACAGCACAGCAGAAAAACTTAATGAAGAGCAACATACATCTGGGCTGGGCAAAGCCATCTAGACAAAAATGTTGCAAATTTCTAGTTTTACAGTACGCTCACTGGAATAGCCAGCCCCTCTCATCTGCAAGTTTTAGCTGCTATATAAATTCCTTCTGAAGGAACAGTTTAAAGTAAAGGATGTTCAGCTGTATAAACTTCCTCCCTCCACACTAGAAAAAAAGGAGAAAAATATTACAAGTCTAGTCAGATAAATAAATAACTGAAATGAGGACTGGAGCATAAATTCAAACAGGTCATGCAGGGTCACTAATGTTTCACACGGCTCTTCAGAAACAGTAGATTATAGTTTGATAAGCAAAGTAAGATTCAATTGTTTCATAAAAGAAAGTCCCTTAATATTATGAAGCAAGTTGCTATGTTCTACACGATCACTCTGATGAGTTTTAAAATGCAACTACACAGTATACTCTTGGTAGAATATATATGAATGCTTCCACAAAACATGATGATAAGTACCATTCAGGAACAGCAATGAGTGCTAAGTAAACATGTCATTTAGTTCAACCTCGTATTCATCTGACAGCTATTTAAGACAAACACAAGTACACTTCTTCAAAAAAACCCAAAGGAAAAATCCCATGCACTACATACACACAAATATGTTTCCCACAGAACACACACCTCCAGTAGGTAATTTGGATGGGGTAATTCTGTAGGCTGTTAAAATACCATTAAATTTAATTAAATAAGTCTAATTAAGCAGTCATTCTGAAGTTATATCAGATTCCTGATTGCTTTCAGATATACGAACAAGGGGTTTCATTTGAAATTCTTGCTTTTCCTCTCAAGGAGGACAGGCTTGTGGCATTTTGTTGAATTCTTTAGCATGCAAAAGGAAAAGCAAAAAAAAAAAACCACTTGCAAAAGCTTTTCATTCCCTGGCTTAAGAGACAATTTCTAAGCTTCTTCCCAACTGAATGGAGTATTTGTAAAAAAATAACAAAAAATAAAATTAAAAAAGGCAAGTTTTGAACAGTCAAAAAGAAAGAATTATTTTAGGTTGCACTAAGAAAAGCATACCACTTTATTTCTGCTACACCTACTCAAATTTTGAAGAAAGCATTTAAATTGCACAACAGCTGTCATAACCTGCACTGGAAAGGAGCCCAAACCTCAGCAAGAGCCCAATAATCTCCTAAATCATTCTCTAGCAACACTAAGGGTGATGAGTATCACAAAGACCAGAAATTCTAGGCTACAGACAAGACACTTAGCTGGCCTTTTTTACATACCACACTGGAAAAAAGAAAAAAGGAAAAAAAAAAAAAAAAGGAAAGAAAAGAAGAAAGAAAGAAAGAAAATGGAGGACAAAAACCCAAACTGTTTTTAAAACTTTAATATCATACAATATCCCACAAAATCCAAAACTTAATGTGACTTTTAAAGTTAAATATATTTGACTAAAAAGGTAAAAAGTTTAATTAGGCCAGTTAATAAAATATAAAGAAATCCTGTGCACGGGGAATTGAAAACAAGAAATCTTTCGTCACATTCATTTTGCCAAAGAATTGTCTGCCATGGGCTGTCTTTCCCTTTCCCACCCCCTCAGCCTTTTTGGCTCCCATGAACAAAATATTTGTTATAGCTTCCATGGAAGATAGAGTACTCAACTACAGGGCTACAGAGGGGAAGACAACTCCTTGTAGGTATATGCACAGAACAGCTGCAAAGCTGGACTCTTCTATGAGGAACCTGTAATGCAGTCTAATTAACAAGCTTTGCAAGCACTCCTAATGTGCAACTTTTTCCCTCTTTTGAGGAAGGAAGAAGGGAGTTGAGCTGTGTTTTTATTAGAAGGCAACTTATTTTTCCCACAGGATACTTCACCTCTTGCGTAAGAGCATTTTATACACTGAATGTGAAACTCAAGTCCTCAGCATAATTAAAAAAGCAGGCACAAGCACACAAAAATGGCATTCACAAGTTTAGTGTGTCACACCTGTATTTTTTCCATAAGAGGTAGTTAAACACAAACATTAAGATTACAGCTTGTGCATCATCATGCACATAATCCTTCAGCTGTAGAGATAAAAACCCGTGAATCAGTGAGGACTGCCTTTTCTTGGCACTGTTTAAAGGAGGAAGTCACCTCTCAAAGGGTGTAATTATTGGAATTGATGCAAAAAGAGGTCAGCATCCTGATTCATCAGAGCTTTACGACAACTGTTCATTTGCCAGAGGGGGGATAAAGGAAGCGCCATTAATATACTCCTGTTTTACAAGATAGGAAGCGACTACTAGAAATTCACTAGGGAGCACCAAGACATTTCAAAATAGTATGTCTGCAATGAATCACAGGTATTAACAAGAAGCAATCTCTGCTAATAGTGGCATTTCTCTGTTTTCAGAAACAAGTGTGATAATAAATACTGAATGCTGTCATTTTGTAGCTGCAGCAAGTTAGCTGTAGAGAAGTGCTTAACTCCAGGGATTCTCAACAGCTAATGCTTATCACATGCTTTTAACCATTAGCTCCAAAATTAAATATCTAGTCCTCTATCTCATCTTCCTTCATCTTAATGTTAAGAAATAGCTTTCAGGAATACAAGCCACACAAAACAGCTTTAGGTTGATGGTAAACCTATCTAGTTAAAAGAAGAGACACTGCAGTGGTAGTAATCTTTGTCCTCAACAATTTCATTGAAACTGTGTTTTAATACACAATACGATCTTTAGGTTTAAATGCAGGAAACAGATTAGGATAATCTTCCCCACTGATTTACAGTGAAATTCGTGGAAACGACTGTAAACAACAATACTGACATATATTTTTTCCTTTCATTAAATTGCATTAAAATCAGAGCAAGGCCTTTCAAACAATGTTACAATCAACTCCTCGAATGGCCGAAGGTCCAGTGCTGCAACAGTAAAACAGCCTTAGTTTTACTAAGTAAAACTAGAAGTTCACAGTAAAATCCTACACTTTGCACACTGTCCATGCCAATGACAGTTATCCTTTACTAAGTACTGATTTCAATTAATTTAAGTGTCAAAAAGCTTGCACCTCTTTCAGAGCACCCTGAGAAGTCTCAATCTCAGACAATGCTCTTTTGCAACAAAGCACGATTCATGTCATCAACTAATTTCCCCTTCCCATGCCAAAAATACTTCTAATTTTTTTTTTTTAACCTTGTGAGGTTACAGAAAAGAGCCAGAGATTCCATGCAAGATCTGGCAACATAAAGAGAAAAAAAATATTAAAAGAGGGTCTGAAAGAATACTGTTACCACCATACACTTACATGTCCTTTGTATGAAAACACCTGTGCTCACGGGAAAGTAACGGGTCCCAGAAGTGTCTTCTCCCAAAGCACAATGCCACCATTTATTGTCTGGGTGATTACTTTGTAAATCACAAGACCTGCTCTTCTCTGACACAGAAGCACAAGCCTTTGTGGCAACCAGCACTTTGAATCATCCAGATGTACCCACACTACTAGCATCTCTTCTGCTGCCCACCTTCAGTACCCAACTTGTCAAATGCTTCACATTCCTGAGTTCCCCTCATCTAATATCCAATACCAAGAACACGCCCAAACCCAAGCTTCTCCTTAGCACTGCCAAAGCCACAGGACCACCTGGAGGCATTAGCTATTGACCAGCCTCTTTGGTTGTTCACACATAAATGCAGCAAGCCCACACTGTCCTAGAAAAATCCACCCTACACTTCTTCTCTGACTACCTTCTCATTTCCAACCAGTTGAGCATATTGTTCTCTCTATTTCTCAGGCCAAAGCATAGAAGCATGTATGCTATGACCAAAAAAATGGGAACATTTCCCCACTCTTTATCAGCACAGCTCAGTTTTTCCATCTTGAGTAACCCATCCTCCTATCATAAGAAAAGTCAAATGGAACCAAATTTTTTTAAACTTAATGTCACCTATAAAGACAAATAATTCTTGGCTTGGTTAATCTACTATTACTTACTAATGAAAACACACTGAAAAATGCACTGAGAAGCCCAAGTACTACACAAGAGTGGGAGTGATTTATATACAGTTAATCCTACTCTAAACAGAATCAGGCATCAGAGATAGCAAGGGCCTTGGGTAACTTAGTACAATCACTCTATCTGTTCACAAATCACAGACAAGGATGTGCTGAACTGTACAAATTTAAGCATTTGAGCCCCAAAGTTAGAGCTCCATAGATACCGCATCACTAATAGATCTACAGCTATCGCTCCTCCCTCCAGAACACTTTGAATCAGCTCTCTACTCTTAGACTTCCTTTTGATATTCAGAATTTGAAAATGTTAAACTTCATTTTTAATGGAGTCAGCTGAAGCGGTACTGGCCTCTGTGGATGTTACACTCCCAATACAAACCCAGGCAAGACTGTCAATGTAGGGATGCATGCAGTTTGTTAAATAGCGTTTTCAAAATCAGTTCTAGAAAGCTAGGCGAAAGCTTGCATCAGCAAGGCCTTGACACAGTGAATTACAGCAGAAGAGAGAAAAATCAAAATGTGTCATTGCCCTGATTTGTTTACTTGGCTTATGAGACAGTACTCAGACAAAATCCTAGGTCAAGAGAAGTCCAGGCAAATTTGTCATTCACTCATAACATAGAACTTTACTCTGTTCTTACTCTAGTTCTTTTGTCTGGAAGTGTCTGTCAACACACATCCAGCTCACTGAAGAACACAGTAAAAGAGACAAGACTTCTGCATGAACTGGGACATACAGCTGTCCTTCTCTGCTTTCATTTTCCCTGTCTCTAAAACAAAAAGGCCTTCCCCCCTTACATGCACCTCAAACTTGAGACCATACACTCTGGTTTGATCATACATAAGGTAAGTTGCAATCCTGAAGGCTTTTCCATGTCCAATGTTTAGTCCAACAGGGCTAGATTGGAACTGAAGCATCCAGCTACAACTAGAAATAGGGAAAAATGATGCATATTACCACTTGTGAAATGCCAGTTCTTAAATGAAAAACCCACATGGATAACAACAGCCAGTACTTGTCTACTTACTCCCTTCCTAATACTCTGTATCAACCATTCTACCACATGCTCTTCAGAATTGGCAAACATCTGTACAAATGCAACATTAAATCTATGGAGAGACATATTCATGACCTTATGAATGAATATTCTGAAATAGCCCAAGGCAGAACAGTCACCTATTAGGACAGGAGTTAGGAAGACGGGAAAATCAATTTAATTTATTTAAGGCACTTGCAAGCTCTACTCCCACAAACACTGCCCTTCTACTTTTGAAAGGTCTTCGAAGGGTTTCCTACTGTAGTCTAGAAATACCTTCAGCGCCTGTGCTGATAACACAGCTCCCCTATTCAGCTTCCAAGTTCTTGGGTGGGGAAAATATTTCAGCTGATGAAAATGCAGTACCTTTTTAAGCATTACCCAGAAATGGAAAGCGAGTTGTGTATGTTTCCATCCCTCAAAAAATAAGTACTAGGAATTCAGAGATCTTCTATCCTGGTAGATTAACAATGCTATAAGCTAGCAGAATATCAGCAAGACTAACACCTGTATCTTAGTGATAATCACGTGATTTTTTCCTGATTTTACTCAGGTTGTCAAAACTTATATTCAATAGCAGCAGCACTAGGTGCCACACAAATATTGGAGAAGATCTAGTGTTTAAGATACTTCTTCCAGCCTTCAGAGATCCATATATCTCTAGATCTGCCCTAGTTACCATGCTGATGTCTCAGGCAAATCCTTGTAAACAAGGTCCTCAGAAAGCACTCAAGTGTCAAACTCCCCAGAGACGTTCCAGGGTGTCCCAGCCTTTGGGAATCCAGACATCTGCAATAACCAACAGTACCTCCTTGCCTCTCAGCAATTATGAGGAAAAAAAGTGGAACAGAACATTCTCTGAGCAACTGAAGTTACAGACCAGTGCACAAATTCTTTTTCTATTGTAATGACTGAACAAACTTGGCTCCTTGGCTCTCCACCTTACCCATGACCTCTACACATTCAGATAAAAAAAACCACACATCTTGTTTTACAGTATTTTGAATACCAGCAATGGCTTCTAGGCACAAAACCAAATAGGGACTATGGCAGCTTTAGAAAATACACATAAGTTACTACAGCACTCATCTAAAATTCAAGGTCTGCCTGCAGAGGAAGGACCTGGGTCAAGATCTAACACTTCCCAGTCAAATGCACAATCAGGTCAGAGGCTCTCTCCTCCAGAGATGGTTCAACCTCAGCACACCGACTACTACCACCATCACCTCCAGGCATTACTGGCCATCCTGTTACGGACCTCACCACGAGGGAAGGATGCTCTTTCACTGCTGTGTACTTCCACTCCAGCTGTCCTTGGCAAGTACCTAGAATGGCAGCTAGCCCCAAGCGCCAGGGGAGATCTTCAGTTGCTTCCACATTTTACTAGACTCGCATTTGTCTCTGGCAATATGACAGAAATAGGCTCTGATCTAACGTATTACCTGAATTACAGCTATTTGCACTACTTCCTCTATAACCTAAAAGCGCATTATTAGATGACCCTCAAAATGTAAGGAGCCGCAAGGACTGACAACTCTGAAAACAAGTGGCAAGCTACCCCAAATGCAGAGCTATCACCTGTGCGCATTCACAGGCACCTAGAGAGCAATTCCAAGGAATGCAGGCAAGAGAACAGGCTTCTCAGACATGCAAGAAGTATGCACTCAGCAGGAGAGCCACTTACTCAAACCTATAACCGCAGAAGATGTTACAGAATGCTGTGTCCCCATCTTGGGATTTTCAGTAGTCTATCTCTGCCACTAAGCAAGGCACTAAAGCTTTGAACTCATTTGTTCTAGTTTTGCTTGGTTTTCCTCTGTAGTTATTCCAAGCATTATCCCTGTGCAAAAAGAACTAGCCCACAATCAGCTCTCAAAAGGAATGTGATTAATGTATTGTTGCAGTAGGATTTAGAAATTGCCAACATCTCACACAAGAACTTAGCTTTCATGTTTTTCCACACGCTGCTTCATCCTCAAAAGAGGCACAAACTCCTTATCAGAAAGGAGGAGAAAAAAAGTAAGATAACGGGGAACATACAAAAAGATGGGGGGGGGGAAATGAGGCAAATGAACAAACCCTCTTGTGAAATGCCTACATTGCTTCATGAGACCAACAGCCTCCCACCTAGTCTCTTCTCCACACTTGATGTCATCCATCTCTTAGTTCAGGGGAAGGGAGGGGAGGAGGTAGCATTTTACTGCTTTGCTAGCAGATGCACTCTTTGAAGAGGGAAGGGAAGGGAATAGCACAGGGCCAATATTTTTGGAGACTGGAAGGACAGACGCCTGCTACTGCATAGTGACTTATTGGCACTGAGCTTGGCTTCAACTCAAGAGAACCCTGAGCTCGTATCAAGCCTCGTTGTACTCAAATGCTCTTTCACTCTGGTTCATATAGTTGTTATGCAATTCTTCTATTAGTAAATAAAATCTCATTGACAGCTTTCCATGAGCATCCCAAGACAGGAGCCAAGCAAGTCACTGACAAGATATTTACTAAATTAATTTACTCCTAGTTAATCTAGGACATCAGAAGGGCTTTCTAAAATGATGTATGTGTAGTTTTTTGGCATTTGATTTCTTTTTAAAAAGTAACACACATTAATCTGCAACCCACTGGGATAAATAGGAGAAGAAAAAAGGAGACTATGTCTTCTACCAAAGTAGCTCTCACTCCACTACACCACAAACGTTTTATATCGGTTCTGTAATAAGCATGCCCACGCTCACTATAGAAACAAACGGGGGAATTTGTCAAGACGCTGCAACGCTGATAAAGCAGAATTTAACTAGTCTTTTCGCAGGGAGAAACTTAGGAATGTCACAAGTGGCGGCGGCAGGCTGCGGGAGGCTGTGCGAGAGAAAGCAGTATCTTTGGCGTGCTCTGTTGGAAGTTAAGAGGCACAGGTTCCTGGTTAAACTCGATCCGACTCCTAAAGCAGGCTATTCTGAAGGTTTCTCCTCAGAACAGTTGAACTCCTGTCAGCCCCCCCCCCCCCCCCCGCCGGGAGAAGGAGCGAAGAGGCGGCACTGCTGCCCCCCGGTCCGAGACAAAAAAATAATCATAAAACGATAAATAAAGTAAATAAACAGCCAAGCGGCAGCGACTCAAGGGCTGCCCCTTCCCTCCCTCCCCGGTGTTCTCCGCTCGCCCACACCGGTGCAAGAGAGCTCTACGGGGAAAGAGAAGGGCGAAGTTTCCTCACGTTGGGCCGCCCGGAGGGTTTCTCCCCTCAGGATCCGCCGGGAACGGCGACGGCAGCAGCCCCCCGCAGCGGGGGGGGGCCGCAAACAAAAGCCCCAATTCACACCGCCCGCCGCCTCCCTCACCCTTCACCGAAGACGCCCCTCACCTTCGCCGAGCCGCCGCGGCCGCCGTCCCCCTGCCCCGTTCACGATCACCGCCGCCGGCCGCGCCGCGCACCGAACCGCGCCGCCGAGCTGAAGGGCGGAGCGGGCTCCGCCGCCACGCGCCGCGGGAGGCTCGAGCGCTCCGCGCGGATAGGGCGTGACATCACTCCGCGGGGGCGGGGCTCCGGCCCCCCCCGCTCCACGCGGGGGGAAAGGGAGGGGTGGGGAGGAGGCGAAGCCCCCGTGTTGTAGGGGGGGGCGGAGCCACGCCCCTGCGGAGGAGGGTCACGTGGCGGCGCGCGGATGTCCCACCCTGAGGTGGAGGGTCGCTGAGGGGAAGGGTGGGAAGGAGGGAGCCATGGATGAGGCTTCAAGGAGTCCACGCTGCTCGCCCAGGGTCGGGGGTGTGTGGGGACGTGGGTGTCAAGTCCCGCCCGCCTCTGGGCGCCATCTGGTCTCCTCAGAAGAACGCTGAAAGAGGGGGAAAAAACCCATAAAAAATCATCAAGTTTTTCACAGAGCGGGAGTGCTTCGGCTGCGTGAGGGGAGTCCTGGGGGTCAGTTCTCCCCCAAAGCTTCCCCGTGTGTCAGAGTCTCCGTTCGCAGAGCGCTAAGCGGGAAGGGTTGCTTCAGAGGAAGGAGAAGTGGGATGGTTCTTGTTTAATAGCCACATTGGTGACCGCCGTAGTGTTTGGTTACTTAGCTTAGAGGTTAGAAAATCACAAGTGGGCTTTGTAGCTGTGCCAAGGTACCGCGTCACTGGACGTGCTCCAGAAGTCTCTTTTCCTAGGCCAAACCCCTCTTCTCAATGTTGAACCTCTAGAGCGCCTCTTCTCAAGTCTTCTGGCAAGCCGATGGCAAACCACCTCAATACCTCACCAAAAAGATCATGGTTGCCTTCACCTGTGCAAGGAACTCTGGGCACTTCATCCACGAATCACCCCATTCAGTGAGCTGGTGAGCCTCTGCCTACCATCCCACGGCCAGAGTCCTGGCAGAGTTGCTGGTAGGCTTCCCACCCTGTCATGCTGTTGTGCTGGTCCCTCTCACCACAACAACCTTCCCCACCTGAGAAGGTCTCCTTTAATCTCTGTGATCGCTCTTATCCCTGTTCTCCACCATATCCACACCTTCTAAAGTGGCAAACAGTACAGGGAGGAAATGAGCACTTCAAATAACTTCAGGTCGTTATTGTAATAGTGGCAAGTATTGTTATTAAACAAATACACTTGATTATCACCAAAAGCATACTTTCCTCTGCTAATCTGCAGTCCTTACCTTGCACAATTTGTTTTGCATGTGTTTTACCGGCCATAGTCATACCAACACTGTTTCCTCTCTTTTTTTCTTATGAAAAACACACACACCAATGCTAATCTAATATAGTTAATGCTGAAAATTTAATTTGCACAAAAACCCAATAAAAATAGGAAAATTAAAGTTCCTCAGCAATGCTAGCTCAGCAGCTACAAAACATATTGTAATTATTATGCAATTATTTTTAATCCCAGTTATTTTTAAAAGCCAAATACGTGTGTACAATATGGTTAGAAAGTCTCCTGCCTGTTTCTTCCAACACCAGCAAAATTCCATGTAATCATGTGTGACTAACATAAAAATTATTTAATATGTGAGTACAACCTCTTACATTCTGAATAGTTTGACCATGTTGAATTTTTATTTCCGTTCTCAGCACCAGCATATCATAAAGATGGCGTTTGGGTATGTTTGCATGGGATAGTCATGTATAATGACACATGAATAATAAATAGTACTCTTTGGCTATGGTGTTATAGAATATTCAGTTCTTGAGAACTGGGAAATACAGTATTTACTAGTTCCCAAAGAAGTATTGTCCATCGTCTCCTAAACGGTGGCCCAGGATAAAGGCTTTGGGCTTTGAAGTGGCAGCCATCTTGAATATGTTAAACCAAACTGATCTGTCTGACAGAACCCAACTGCCCTCCAGGTTAGTCGCCCTGCACGGAAGACTGTGCTTTCATCTCTTCTTTTCTGGCCCCCCTTTTGGGTCCCTCTCCAAGGGCAGGGCATTGCCTCTCATTCAAAACACTCCGATATAATTGTGTGGCTGAAGCCTCTGTGGGCAGACCACAAGATTAGGAGTCAGGAGATCTCAACTCTGTTAACTAATTTTGCCCTCAGTGCTCTGTAGGACTCTGAGATAGTCATGTTTTTCCACCTGTGCTTCTACTGTCTGTCTACAGGGTGAGAACAACTCCTTCAGAGTTTTATTAAATGCTCAGCATGAGCTAAAAGAAGTTGTCAGTAAGACAGAGAGAATCTAATCTGCAAGAGGCAGAAGGTGGAGTACATCCTACACAAGCAGCTTCTCTCAAAATCTGAGTATTGGCACGTTGGCAGTGTGACGCCTTTCCTACGCCGCTCCGTTCAGTTGTACAACAGGCATGAGGTGAGGATGGGAGAGGAAGAGAATACTCTTTTCTGCTCAGCCTCCTGGAAAAGCTGGGGGTGTTGCAGCCAGTTTTGACTTTGAGCGGCTGCCCACGTGATGAAACCACCCATGCAGTCCCAGCTACTTCTCCAGAAGGGAGAGGCCTGGGAGAGGCCTGGAATTGGCTTAAAGATGTCTTTAGCCACACCTTATCACTCTGTAGCACTATCTTGATAACATCTGCTAATTACCTTACTTGGCATTGTTAATTTTTTTTCTGCTGCTTCTGTCTACTGCCTTCTGTAGAACACAAAGCTCAGGTCACATCTCCACTTAGAAATTATTTGCAAAGGAAATCACACTCCTGAGCTGGTTGATCACTTCCCTACTATCCTTCAAGCAGCTTAAACCTGTTCTATGAGCCATGAGTGCCATGCTTTCTCTTCACTTGTTGAACTTGTTCTAGTCTGATTATTTCCAATCTGAATATAGTTTGTTTTGCATTAGCTGTTATTTTTTGCTGAAGGATTAAAGAAAGTTTGGGGACTGTTCTTAGTTTATAGTAACATGTTTTTCTCACCCTTTGTAACAGATGTCCCCCATAAATGCAGGAATCTCTGTGGTAACAAGTGAGACAGCTAAAAAGTGTGGTTTGTAAATGCTCCCACTAAAGCACTTTCTTTTTTTAATAACTTGTTAGCAGAGAAAGGAGGTACTTGATGCCTCTTCACAATATAGTATGTTTCAGAAAACTTGGTTGGGATTTTTTTCTTTTTTACTGTGCTGTTTATGTAGCACCAGCAATGGACCCGAGGGGGTCAACAGAGGAAAATACTAAAAACTGGAGAAAGCCACAACTGGAGCTGCTCAGACAGCGCTCTTAACTGGAACAAAATCTTGAGAGGGAGAAAGCTTACCTAGAGACTAGGTAGTAGTAACCTTTCAAAGGCTGAAGGAAAAATCCAGAAGTAGTTGCAGGGAATTGTCTAGAATATTTAAACTTGAACTTGCTAGTTGCTTTTACCAACCTTCCTTCTTCCTCATGGTTTTTACACCCACGCTCTCCTCTTTGCACTTTTCTGCATGGAGTTCTAGTCTATGATTTGTGTGACCTCATGGTTCCAGGTGACATTTCTAGGAAAGCTCTGGAGAAATTCAGTTGTTTTGCCCTTGAGATTCTTCCTGCGCCACAGGGTGCTGCTTTGCCGTGGCCATAATAGGCACCTTAAGGCTGGGCTGCCCTCAACTGGGCTCCATAAACCTGAATATTCCTCCTCTGCCACAGAGGCAGAAATCAGGAGCACGCAGAGGAGGCCAGGCTGTCTTTGTCACTGTTGCTAAGTCCTTCAGGGTTTTCACAGCAGAGATCAGCTGGACCTTGGAGAGCCTGCCTTAAACAGCAGCTTTACCTGGGTGGGACTGAATGGATCACTTCCAGTTAGGAAAGAGAACAGTCCTCCAGAAATGTAGCTTACTCTTCTCTCCCTGCAAGAGGAAGGACGTTGTCTGCCTCTGGATATATTTTTCATTTTAGTTTGTAGCCACTGGGCTATACAAAAGGAATTAATGCAATCCTCCTTAACTACAGAGAGTACAAATCCTCTTCTTTTTTCCTTTCACTTTCTCACATTATTATGGAAATCTGTGCTTGCATGTTAGCATCTGATATGAATGTGCTTTCTGTAGGTTTAACTAGGAGAAAAATAATTTCTTGGTCTTTTCACTAACATCCAGTGTAAAATAAGTATATCTTGTACATCTTCCCTGTGGGGACCACAGCTTGGAGCTGCAACAAGTCAGCTTGATAATCTAATGCAGCTTTCACACAGAGACTTATGCTCAGAATTATTCCATAACATATTTCATTCTTAAATTATTTTAAAAGCACAAGTCCATGGAAAAAACAAAAGAGGATTACACACTCCTTACACAAACAGACTGTGCCTGAAATGGCAGTGTGTCTATGTGAATAATTTAAAAAGGAAAAAGCGCCTCATTTCTTCTGTTAGAAAAGCTCAGAAAGCAGAAAGGCAACTGTCCAAATCATCAACAAGACCTTTGGAGGTAAAGAGCAAATCTTTGTTAAAAGCCTACCCCAGAATCAACAAGGCTTATTTCAGGTCTCTATACCATGAATGAACTGGTTTTGTGTGTCATCCTCTGCTTTGTTTTTTCTAACAAAAGTGCCTCATTCTCACCTGCACAGCCACTCCTCCATGGGGCCATGGGAATTCTGTGCGGTTTGGCTTGCTCAACCTTCCCCCATTTTTCTGCAAGTGAGAGGAAGATTTTCTTGCTGCTTGGCCCCACAGATACAGCTGGGGAGATCTGTGATCACTCAGGAGAAAATCTCTTGCTTCCCATCCCTGCACAACTCAGAGGCTTCCCCGCAAGCCTGAGGGTTGAGACTCCTTGAAAGCCTGGTGGGAACGTCTGTGTGAAGCCGTCAGATTACCAGAGGCCAGGGAGAACACACCTTGCGGAGAGCTGGCTTCCACCCCTCGGCAAATATAAATGGCTCTTTGAAGGCACACCACTGAAAGTCCTGAAAGGCCAGTTGCCGAAGAACAACCAAGAAGAAGATTATACTAATCTGAGGATCACTAAAGAGTAAAATCCTTAGTATTCAATTACACTGGAGAGCACCTTGATTTTGTTTTAATAGCACAAAAGTCAAAGCAGTTCCCACAGGAAGAGGCAGTTATGTGCCATGTTTACTCCACACCATGCAGGGAGTTGCTTTGTCTCTACTCTTGCTCTAAGGTTTCTATTCCATTCAGAATTTGTAAATCAATTTCCTCTTCTCACTGAAACCGAAGAAATCCACATTCCTGCATATTTTATATGACTATTTGCATTACAGAGAAACCAAGCACCTTGCAAATGGCATTTCAAACTGCTTATTTTTTTGTCTTTGCTCCTTACAAGATTTCTTAATGTACTTGGCATCTGCAAGCTGAAACTGCAGTTCTGTCCCACACTGTATTCCCATGACACAATTTCTGCTGCTGATTTTGTTGTGGAGGTGTAAAATCCCATATGCATTCTATCTTTGTTGTCACTCTTCCAGCTTTTGAAAAAGAAGTTTCCTTATATCTCCAAAAGAACCAAATCTCACTATGTCAGTCATCTGTTTTGTTTTTTAAAGTGCTTCCTCTGATACAGAGACTTTCAGACTGTATTTTTTCTTCTATGAGTCTTCATTTATTTTGAGGCTTTAGGATCTTTCTTTTGTATGTATAAATCAAAACTTGTTTAAAAAAACAAAGGAGAATCCAAGATTTCTTTCCCCTATATCACTATAATCAAAGTAACAATTTGTTTGGGTTTGATTCATATTTGCATGCAAAGCCCCCTGTCTCTGCTAGGGCTGGTGTAAATGAGCATCAGACCTTCCTTTCTACTTCTCAGAGGTGCTTATACCATTTCTCCTGGATCACAAGAGAAAAATATCAAAGGGTTGGAAAGTGGGATGGGATCCAAGGTAAGACTCTGTGATTTAGTGTGGAGACCTTGGAGATTTCTGCACTTTGCACAAGGACAGATATAAATCTTATATGATCCTGCTCCAGCAGAGAGGCTTTGCATAAGACTTCTACAAATGAAGCACTTGATTACCGCCAGCTATGTAGCAAATGAAGGAGTGAGCGTAAATCTTTGATATGCTGTACCAGTTCTTAGAGATCGTGACAAACCAAAGCATCACAGAGGAATGCAGTTGTACATAGAAGATTATAAATATGGACTCAAGGACAGCATTTCATGAAGTGATGAGATCTAGGTTTGGTATTATCGAGGTTAAAAAAAGCCAAAGCTGCATTCTTCAGAGGGGTGAGCCTTTCCCCTCAATAGAAATCATTCATACCTTTTTGAAGTGATTTCTTTAAAGTGATTTCTTATGTCTAGTAGAATTTTTCCCATATGGAATATTGTGTATTTGTACAGTGCCATGGCTGAAATGTCCTCCATTCTCACAGTTTTACACCATGCACTTGCTCTTTTGCTTGAATGTTCAATCTCAAACACTTTGTTGCCTTCTGCCAAAGTAGCCTCAGTCCATCTGTTCAGCAGGTTCCTCTTACCACAGACCAGTCTGTTGCTTTCCAAATACACCAAGTACATAATGAGCCTTCATTTTCTAGAAACCTTTCTTTAGGAGTTGCTCCTCTGCCTCTCCTCCCATTCCAGGTGGAGAGCTGGGGCAGACAGATAGGTTTGGCCATCACCAACACTGTCCCACCAAATCGACTCTGTCTGGTAAGGATGAGAGGAGGGTTTTGTCTCCCAGGACTTGGTATGTGAACCACTTTTATTCTCTTGTTTAGAGACCTGGCACTGGGGAATGAAGACACGCAGGCAGTAATCATTTTCTTCACAGTTGGTGAGAATTTGGGAGCTGGAAGAATGCAGAAGGACTCAAAAAAATGAATAGTCATGACTGTGGGAGGGGGCCAGCAGCCCACTGCAGGCTTGGAGCCTTTCCAGAATGCATTAGCCAGCTAAGTGGATAGAGGAATACAAGGGGTACCAAGCAATGCACTCCGTGTGCACATCAGTGCAAACACCATGTGCTGGCTGTGCTGATCTGATCCCAGGTTAGACGTGCTCAGATTGAAGGCAGAGCATGTTTGTGCTGAGAGGTGCCTAGCCACGCACAAACCCACTGGTAATTAGCTTGAAACCATGGTTTATGCTATAATTGATGGTATGCAGAGATCCTAGAAATACGACTCGTATCTCCAACTTAAGTTTGGGATCAGCATCTTGGAGTGTCTTACTGTTATCTTTCAATAAGCAGAAAGTACAGATTTCAGTTCACCCATACCAGTTCTTCCAGTTGCAAACTTTTCTGGAGTTTGACCTGCTGTCCAAAAAATAAGAATAGAGCACCTTTTTCGCAAGAGTGCCAATTTATGCATAGAGGTCTGATCTTACAATGGGGTCTGGTGGTGCCCACTACTGAGGAAATATGGACCCTGACTCTGGAACCTGTTAAACTTTTGCCCTGGTCACCAGAGTCTGGTCTTGCAGGCCGTGGTAGCGAGAGCTTGGCTGACAGTCTGGTGCTGCTTCCATTTCCGTTACTTTCAGGCTGAATAAACATAATTAAATACGAAAAAAATGAACATTTGTTTCTAGTCAGTTGCTAGTTACTTCCTTCTGTTGCCCTGGAAGGAAAAATACAACTACTGAGAGATACGGATACACTTTATTAATCAACTTTTAAGTGCATTTAAAAATAAAGCAAAGAAAATATAGCCTCAGGTTGAAATCATTACTGGAAGGAATGGAACCATTTACAATAAAATGTAATAATAAAGCACAAACAGCAATTAAGATGGAATTGTTTACTTGGGTACTTGCTTGCCATTTTATTTTACTTTGCAATTTTAAAACACAAATCTGTTTTGTAAATAAAGAGTGCATACATATCAGCGGTAAGGATGTTGTCAATTCCATAAGTAGCTGAATAACAAAAGTATAGCTGCAATTCGATACTGAAGACTGGAGACAGATGGACACAGCAAACATTTTTTCTGTGAACATTAGATAGTTGGTGCCTGTTGGAATGAAGTAAATACCAAGTACCTTAAAATAATTTTTATTGCCTTTTCTCGGCATTTGTATCTGCAAACATTTGAGAAACCAAGAGGTTTTTGTTTAGAAAATGCAAAGAAAGAAAAAGTCTTGAGAACAATTGCGCATGTGAAGGCTCACAGAATGGCTTGTAAACCATCATTTTCTGTCATTTTCTCAAAAAGGACTAGGTGGCCTTCCCCCTTTTATCAAATAAGCCAAATTTTGGCTTCAAAACTCTGCAACAGCATAAATTTCTCTATGGAGCTATCTCTGAGGATAGCCCCATAATTGAACCAGATTGCCAAATGGTATATTGAAGTTAATTAATTGTTAAGTAATTGTAAATATTTTAAATGAAGATGCTAAACCTTTTCATTTGGACATATTTGTATTTTCTGTCATTAGTTGGGCCCATATCTGTTCCCTATCCATTCCTGCTGGGCAAAATCTTGGCCTCTGCTATTCTGACTTTTGGAACAAATATCATACACATCTTTTTGTCTCATTACATTTCCAACAAGTTACAATTCAGCTCAAAATGCATCACTTACTTACTTACAATTTCATTAAATCACTCTTAAATTCAGCCTTGATATTTATTACAGAATCCTGCATATGTTTTGTTCTGCTCCTCTGGATGTTGTAAGTGTAGTTTGGATATGAAGTAGTATGCAGAATGAAATGGCAATCACGTTCACAATGATTATATCTGGAAAACGTATCCTTCAAAGGAGGTTGCAATGAGGTGGTAGCTGGTTGCAATGAGACACTGACCGGTGAAGAAGACAGTCTCTGGTACCGACTACATCCTTCAGCATGTTCTGTGCTTTGAGTGATTTGTTTGCAGCACTGCACTTTCTGAAGAAAGCAGATAGGTCCATTTGCTTTGAGAGTCTTTATTAATGTAATTCATGGAATGAGAAATTCCCTTGGGAATGGCAGTCTTACATTTGAATTTAATTTTCATTTTTATTTCTGACAGAGCTTCCATGCAGCTTCTCAATTTCCCATCACCTCTTTGTCAGCATCATTCCTTCCCAGGACTCTGCTGTCAGTTCCAGGAACCTGACCATCCCACCTGCCGTCCTTAGGAATATATTCCTCACAACATCCTGCTTGCCAAATTGGAACATAAGTTCCTCACAACATCCTGCTTGCCAAATTGGGGGGATACGGATTTGATGGGTGGACAGTTCGGTGGATAAGGAATTGGCTGAATGGTCGCACCCAGAGGGTGGTACTCAATGGCTTTAAGTCCAGATGGAGAGCAGTGACTAGTGATGTCCCTCAAGGGTCCGTCCTGGGACCAGTACTGTTTAACATTTTTATCAAAGACATAGACAGAGGGATTGAGAGCACCATCAGCAAGTTTGCAGATGACACCAAGCTGTGTGGTGTTGTCGATACACCAGAGGGACGGGATGTCATTCAGAGGGACCTGGACAGGCTGGAGAGGTGGACCCAGATGAACCTCATGAGGTTCAACAAAAGCAAGTGCAGGATTCTGCACCTGGGAAGAAACAATCCTCAGTATAAATACAGACTGGGGGGTGAGGTATTAGAAAGCAGCCCTGAGGAAAGGGACTTGGGGGTGCTGATTGACGAGAAGCTGGACATGAGCAGGCAATGTGCTCTCGCAGCCCAGAAGGCCAATCGCATCCTGGGCTGCATCAAAAGAAGTGTTGCCAGCAGATCCAGAGAGGTGATTCTGCCACTTTGCTCTGGTGAGACCTCACCTGGAGTACTGTGTGCAGGTCTGGAGCCCCCAATGTAGAAAGGACGTGGACCTGATGGAGCGGGTCCAGAGGAGGGCCACCAAAACGATCAGGGGGTAGGAGCACCTCTGCTATGAGGACAGACTGAGGGAGCTGGGGTTGTTCAGCTTGGAGAAAAGGAGGCTCCGGGAAGACCTCATAGCAGCCTTCCAGTACCTGAGGGGGGCCTACAGGAAGGCTGGGGAGGGTCTGTTTACAAAGGCCTGCAGTGACAGGATGAGGGGCAATGGTTTTAAGTTGGAGAAGGGGAGATTTAGATTGGATATTAGGAAAAAATTCTTTACCATGAGGGTGGTGGAACACTGGAACAGGTTGCCCAGGGAGGTGGTTGAGGCCCCTTCCCTTGAGATATTCAAGGTGAAGCTCGACGAGGCCCTGGGCAACCTGGTCTAGTTGGGGGTGTCCCTGCTGACTGCGGGGAGGTCGGACTAGATGACCTTTGGAGGTCCCTTCCGGCCTGGACCAATCTATGAATCTATGAATCTATATCAAATCAGACCTTTTTTCTTCAGTGAGGAATGAATATTGTACAAGTCAATAGAAGGGCTCAGTGAAAGACATGTTCCAAGCCAGAATGGCAACACTCTGTGCCTGCTTTAGCAAGCCATTTGGAGCTTAGGCCCCTGTATTTACACTACATGCAACTGGGAGTTTTTCCTTCAGACAACGTTCGGTCTTGTCCCCTGGGCAACATTTCCCCAGCACAGGTGATTCCAAGACATTCATAGTGCAAATCGTTGATTTAGACCCATGTACCCACCCCCGCTCCTTTCCCCACCCTCCCCCACTACCCCACAGGGGGTTGGACCATGTTTAATAGGCGTCTGGGATGGACCTTCTTCTGAAACTACTTCATATGCACCAAAGTTGTTCTGCAAGACAAACTGTGACGGGAGATTCGTTCTCAAGCCACACCAAACCAAAATGTTAATGTAGACACAGTCAAAGCTTCTTGACTTATTTTTAATTTGTTTACTTTAACTTGATTTAGGAATCAAACCAGAACAGTCCCTTTATCTTGCTACACAATAGCAAATACCTGTCCAAATCCCCTCTCTGCCCGTGAGGAGGTAGGATTGCGTGATAGGTATCAGTGTATGAAAGCTGTGCCAAATTAAATTGAACCTATGCCATGCCAATAGGCCTTTAAGTCTCAAGTTCAATTCATGATAGAGATTGCCATCAGTATTTAGCAGAATTTAATCTACAAAGTAGCATGTATTGCCTGATACAACCGGTATCCAAAGAAGCGTTTATCCATTAGGCATGGCTTCATGCTTCACTGGTACAGAAGGTAAGCAAAGAATGTGAGGTTCCTCATAAAAGGCATAATTGAGCTAATGAGAACATTTGTTAAAAAAGTTCTTGACTATGTTGCAATTAATACCTGAAATCAGTATGAAAAATTATACAACTTAGTGCTCTTCATGCTTTTGCGGGTTTTTTTGCACTTTTTTCCTGTCCTGCATGGTTAGAGAACAGTCTCTTCCCTTCAGTTGATTGTCAGTTTGTGCTCAGTCTCTGGGTAAGAACAGTACCACACAGTTCTACCTTGCAGGGTTCATGCTGTACGTGGGAATTGCATTTATTAACATTAACTTTTTTATTTCATGAGGATGCTTATTATTCGAGAACTTTGTGAAAAATTACAAATCCTAATTTTTTGCCAATTTAATACAATAGATTGTGTTCTCTTTTACATTTTTAAGGCAAATTTATGTTATTTATTTCATGTAAAGTTCCTTTAAAGGGGATCCAATTACATTTTCACTGTTGTACTTGCCTTAGTGCAAATAAGAACCTATCCATATGCTCTGGTCTTTAGCTAATATTAAGTAGGTATCTGCTTCTGGAGCCAGATCTGCTGTCATTTGCATGGTTACAGCTCCAAGTAACATTAAACCAGTATAGAGATTGGTTCTTTAGGTATTATCTCATTATTAAAACTAATTATGGGAGAGTTAACAAAAGGTGAGTAAGCGCTGAATCATAAGATCATGACTGTATCCTTTACCAGCATTCCAGCCGTAGCAGTATAGATGGCAGATTGGACTGCTTCTTTTCATTGGTTGCGGGTTTTTAATTCTCCTTACTTACCAACCACAAAATACAGGCTTGGAATTTACAGTCTCTAAAACAAAATAAAATTGAATGGAAACCTATTAATCCAAAATCAGGATGTACCATTAACACTGAGCTACTTATCTGATTATGTACTTGTTCATTGGGCTAGGTTGCATCACAAAAGATCAGCTCAAAACTGGTTAAGTACACAGCTAAGCCAGCCACATTTTTGCACAGAAATGTTATAATACTTGTTAGCAAAAGGAAATAGCACTTATAAATTGTACTGTCAAAAAGAATTCCTTTTACTGCATATCCCATCAACTAATAATCATTGGAGTATTCAGTCTGGAGCTGCAGAAGTGGTTTATTGCTACTTCCTGGTCCTTGAAATTCTCAAAGGGCAAGCATTCATTTACAGAATTAAAATGAAAAAACACAGATGGCCAGTGTTGATAACCATACTAAAAGCAGTTAGGGGCCAATCCTGGAAACATTTACTTACTCAGATAGCTTCTTCTCACGCAAATAGTCCTATTAAAATAAAACAGATTACAGATACAAGAAGGGGACAAAATGCATAAATGTCAGAAAAATATCTAAAACCTGTAGCTATATGTGTATAATGTCTAGTTGAAAGCATTCCCACACATAGTCATAATCTTCAATCTTTTTATTTCATGAAAATGTATCAATCTAAGCTTTTCCTTTCCCTGCTACAAATGTGATCTGAAGATAGGCAAGACAGAGCGAGTGCATCTCATCAAATCTTCAGGTGGTGTCAGCTTGAGACTCTATAGATCTGCTAGTCAATAAGATCAATTTATCTTTAATTAAATTTTAGTCAGTAGGAACACATCCTAAGATTTTATTGCTCTGAGATGAGAAGAAATCCATAAAAAAAGAAAATATGAAGAACATGAAATTCTTCTATCGAATATTGGGGCAGCATCTATTAAACTGGAAATTCAGTGTGTAAGATTCTTTCATAGACTGTCTCCTTAGGGCTATAAATCAAGCGTGTGGGAAATCCTTACTACTGTCAAGACCAGCCATTAAACATCATTTATGCTGACAGTTCCCTTCACTGATCGGAGGACAATTTGGGTTTCATAGCAATGCATGTGAAGAGATGGCCTGCATTCAAAACCTTCCTCTGGTACATGTGTAAATTTTTGAGAATACCCTATGTCCACCAGTTTTTTTTTAAATGTTTCCATTAGCAGTGACAATAATTGATTAAATAGGTTCCTCTGGTTCCTTCTCTCCCTTCTCCCTCCCCCACACCTTTTGTCTTTTGGTCTCCAGTCCATTTGCTCTCTTTTTGTCTGGGTTTTTTCCTTTACACCTCCCCTTCATCCCTTTGCCCTCTTCCATGACCTGTGTTTTCTTTTCCCTGCGTGTAGTTTGCTCCCCTCTGTTTGCCTCTGTTTCTCCCTCCTGCTCTGTCTACTCTCCTCCCCCACTCTCTCCCCCTCCACCCATCCTTTCTTCCCAGGTATTGTATCAGAGAGGGCAGCCTTAGTGATGAGAATCAGCTTTTCTAAGGCTATTGATCATCTACTCATCTTTTTTTAATACAACATTTTAATTAGTATGTCTGGATTTATACTCAAGCCTGAGTACCTCTACAATGAGACAGTTATAGTTACAGTAGTAAGTATAACTATAGTTATAGTAACAATATATAGTTATATTGTAGAGCAGATAGCCAGAAAAAAGAAAGTTTTCTGTCTATCAGTTAATCTAATTATCCAAGCTATCACTGCTCAAAACGTACTACCTTCCCAGAGCATACTACCTTCCTAGAGTCCTGATTTTCTTGCTTCCTCCCATTAATTACCTAGGAAAGCAGAAGGGCACTTGAGCATGCCCTGAAGGTTAAGCGAATGTGAGCAAAATCCTGAAGCTGATGGTAAATTGCCACTATCTAACAGGCCAAAGCGGGAATGATTTGCAGGGATGAAGAGAACATGGTTTGCTACTGGGCTTCCCCACCAGCTCATCCGGTAGCTATAGATGACCTCATGTATACTTGCAATTTTAGTTATTTATGCATTTGGAACCTTTTTACGTTGCTGTGCCAATGAAAGGGGACCTCTGAGTAGCTGTAAATTACATTAATATCTCAGAGTGATAGAACGAGGCATTAGAGGCAAGTGGTTGCTGCCACCTGGAATTCAGCACAAATTCAGGAAGGAATTTTCAAGAGCAGACGGATGCCTCTCCAGGAGATGAGCTTTAGCTGTTGCAAGTTACTGGACTGGGTAGAAGTTTAACTGAGTGAAATTCTGTGATGCAGGCTATGCCTGTGATGAGATTGAATGGTCGCTTATATCCACAAAAATCCATCCATCTTTACTTTTTTTTTCTGTAGATCTTTATCTTTTTGTTTGCTTGCTTGCTTGCAAACAACTCTAAAAGATACAACATTCTTGCAACAGTAGGAGAATAAAGGTACAGTAATATTCTTTGCACGGTTGCTTATTACCTTTGAACAGGATTTACATGGAAAATCATGAATAACCTTTTAATAGGAAGAAAAACTGTGTGAGGAACTGTCAATCTGAGCTTGATAGCCTTGTTTTCTACTTATAAACTCTGATATTTCCAAAAGAGATTTTGAACAGAAATTTCATGTTTATATCCAACTCACTGATAAAAATCATTGCTGTTCAGGTGCTCTGATTAACTTAGTTATTTGAAGTACAACTCCTTTCGGCAGAGATTTACCCCAGCTTCCTCTGTCTCTAAGGAGTAACAATCTGGGAGACAGGAATACGTGATAACTGTGTGATTATGGTCTGAATGCTCTGTAAATGTTTTTAAAAGCAATAATAAAAAAGTGCGAGTAACAACAAACCTCTTTTATTGCTATAAAGACGTCACTCAAATGTAGTTTCTTTTTCTGTCAAGAAAAAGAGGTTCCTTAGGAATGTAGGTCTAGACTGGGATTTCCTAAAGTTTCCATCCTGGTTAGATAAGCAGAATGAGTATGATATTAGCTAGGGGCTGCATCAGAAAATTCTCCTGCACAGCCTCAAATAAAAGATCCCTCTGTGGCTGTTACAAGGTTTTGCGGACTGGGAGGAGGAGAAGGGGTTGGGAGAGCATGTTTGGAAGCCCTCAAGCTAATGATAACCCTGATCTGGATCAGTTATAAAAACACAAAGGTCATACTCCAGTAAAACTTCCATGCTGGAGTGAAAAACGCAGGTTTTGAAACGCAGGGAACAGTTTCACCTAGATTATTTCCATAAACCCTGCAAAAATGTGTACAGCGTGGCCTCCCAAGAAATTGCATCAGTTCGGCTGGGGAAGGTGTGAGCTGTGAGCCCATGTACCAGCTTGGAGTGTGCAGTGGGAACTCTTCATGCTGACCTTACCACCGAGGAAAAATAGGAAAGATGTGTAACTAAAAATTGAGTCGTGTGTGCATTTTTGAGCTGTGTTTATGTTTGGTTTATGAATACAGCATAATCAACCTGAACTTAAATGAAAACTTGTAGCACAGATTCTGGGGCAAGGAAGAGGGTGGAAGAGAAGTTTGAATACATATAGTTTGTGTTAAAACTTCTTAACCTCCTTAACATTTAAGCAGGTCAGCAAAATCAGAAAATTTACAGCAAATATTTTCCTTTTATGTGCATACATGGACAGAAATTTATTGCAGCCTGTTGGTGAGTACAACTGTATCCAGCTAACACTGAGAATACATTATAAAGTGGGTGTTGGAGATTGTTTTCTGGGTGTGAAAAAATAAATAATAATCTTTCAAATATAAAAAAAATCTGAGTTCATAAGTATGCACTGAGCACAGATTTAGCATTTATTATTTCTTTTGTTGTTGTTGTTCTGCTTTCCAAATGGGGCTTTTCATTTTTTTTTCCTCTTTTTCTCCCTAATCATGTTTCATGGCTTTTCTTTGTGGCTCCTTGTCCCATCTGTGTATATTTTTCCTACACACTGTCCAATTTCTGCCTTTTCCTCCTCTGATTTCTCTTGCTAGAGGTGTTCTTCTTGAAATAATAATACAACTACAGAAAAATAGATTATTCAGATCCACATAACCATACATTCCTACCATTTTCACACATCCTTCACTTTCTTCTATTCCCTTGGGCTGCCTGTGGCTCTACAGAGCGCCCTATAATCACTGCATGAAAATCAGGGAGCTGTGCCCGAAACGGCCCAAGGTCAAGCTGTCTGTCAGAGGTGGGTGGCTGGTCGGTGCTGGCACCTGTGTAAGGGTGAACACGTTCTGCCATAGACCTCTGTTAACGTGCTGCAGCCCTGCAAACACTGGAGCAGAATGAAAGATTTTGACCCAGTGCTCAGGTCTGTGCTTTGGCCATGGTTAGTTTACTAATGCAAATACGCCACATTGCAGGATCCCAGAGGGAGTTGTTTCCAAGGTGCAGTTAATGCCTGTTGCTGTTTTTCCCCACTGACCCTTATATCCAGAGTGGATGCAAAGTATGTGCAAGTGTCCAAGAAGTTAGACTGTAATGGACATTTCCATATTCTGGATGGAAATCTGTAATCTCACTACAGATTTTCACACCAACTAGTTTCCGCCCTGGTTTCATTTGTTCTCTTCTTAAACCTACTCCTGCAATGTATACCTAACGAGGTGAAAACATTTTAGTGCTTTTTTATCAGTTAGCGTTTCTTGGTGTTCAATAATTACTTGAGTAAAACAGCTTGGCCATAGCCAGTAAGTGTACAGAGTCTCTGGTGAGCTGGAGCTGATCTACTACCCATAGTCAACATCAAGACAAAGGGGAAGTAGACATAGTAAGTGTGCAGAACTGACAGAAAGTAGAAAATATATCTTAAAGACTGAATAAAACAGTAGATGTGGCATTTCTATTGAACACAGTGCCATAAAAAGGGAAAGTATTATACAACAAAAGCATAAGAAAGCAGGGAGGGTTGTTCTGCTGTGTTTCGTGGGTGTTGATGCTCATTCCCGGCACCAGCCGGTTCTCACAGGCTGGCTTCTAGAGCTCACCTACGAGTGTTTTGCAAGAGACTAAAGATAAATTCATAGAATAATAGAACCATAGAATGGTTAGAGTCGGAAGGGACCTTAAAGATCATCAAGTTCCAAACCCCCTGCCATGGGCAGGGACACCTCCACTAGACCAGGTTGCTCAAAGCCCCATCCAGCCTGGCCTTAAACACTTCCAGGGATGGGGCATCCACAACTTCCCTGGGCAACCTGTTTCAGTTCTTCACCACCCCCACAGTAAAGAGTTTCCTCCTAATATCTAACCTAAATCTCCCCTCTTCCAATTTAAAACCATTACCCCTTGTCCTGTCACTGCATTCCCTGACAAAGAGTCCCTCCCCATCTCTCCTGTAGGCTCCCTTCAGATATTGGAAGGCTGCTATGAGGTCTCCCTGGAGCCTCCTCTTCTCCAGGCTGAACAACCCCTGCTCTCTCAGCCTGTCTTCATAGGGGAGGTGCTCCATCCCTCTGATCATCCTCGTGGCCCTCCGCTGGACCTGTTCCAACAGGTCCATGTCCTTCCTGTGTTGAGGACTCCAAAGCTGGACACAGCATTTCAGGTGGGGTCTCACGAGCACAGAGTAGAGGGGTAGAATCACCTCCCGCGACCTGCTGGCCACACTTCTCTTGATGCAGCCCGGGATGCGGTTGGCTTTCTGGGCTGCCAGTGCACATTGTCGGCTCATGTTGAGCTTCTCATCCACCAACACACCCAAGTCCTTCTCCTCAGGGCTGCTCTCCAGCCATTCTCTGCCCAACCTGTATTTGTGCTTGGGGTTGCCACGTCCCAGGTGCAGGACCCTGCACTTGGCCTGACTGAACTTCATGTGATTTGCACAAGCCCATCTCTCAAGCCTGTCCAGGTCCCTCTGGATGGCATCCCTTTCCTCCAGCATGTCAACCATGCCACCGAGCTTTGTGTCGTCGGCAAACTTGCTGAGGGTGCACTCTATCCCACTGTCCATGTCTCCGACAAAGATGTTGAACAGCACTGGTCCCAGTATCGACCCCTGAGGAACACCACTCGTCACTGGCCGCCAATTGGACACTGAACCATTGACCACAACCCTTTGAGTTTGGCCATTCAGCCCGTTCCTTATCCACTGAGTGGTCCATCCATTGAACCCATGACTTTCCAATTTTGAGACCAGGATGTTGTGCGGGACAGTGTCAAACACTTTGCATAAGTCCAGGTAGATGACATCTGTTGCTCTGCCTTTAAAAGCGACAGCAACTTAGCGGCTTAGCAACTTCGTCCGCCAGCTCCCTCAGGACCCGTGGATGGATTTCGTCAGGTCCCATGGACTTATGCACCCTCAGGTTTCTTAAGAGGTCTCAAACCTCATCATCTTCTACTGTGGGCAGCTCTTCATTCGCAGAGCCCCTGTTTTTGCCTTCTGTGACTTGGGCAGTGTGGTTAGAGCCCTTGCCGGTGAAGACTGAGGCAAAAAAGTTGTTCAGCAGCTCAGCCTTATCCATATCCTGGGAGGCCAGGTCTCCCGTTTCCTTCCGGAGAGGGCCCACAACTTCCCTAGTCTTGCCTTTATCCTGACATATCTGTAGAAGTTTTTCTTATTGTTTTTGATGTCCCTGGCTAGATTTAGTTCTGCCTGGGCTTTCGCTTGCCTGATCTGGTTCCTGGCAAATTCCTCCCAAATTCATATATTCTCATTGTGCATATTAGTTTTTAAAAGTCCTTCCTTGATGTTCTGGAAAAGCAATTTAGGAAAGCTTCTCTGTTCATCCAATGTAATCACAGACTCCATAGACAGAAATTCCTGATGCAGTGAAATCAATCTGCCTGTGATCCTCCTCCCCCATCACAAACAGTGCAGTAAATCCTGATTTGGTTCCAGAGACCTGCTGTGGAGAACGGCTTTTAGAGTCCTTACAAGTTCCATTGTCCTCATATTACAAGAAACATAAAAGGCAGTGACACCAGGAGTCTACATCTCCTACTAGACCGTGGGGTAGGTGGGTGAAAAGGGAGTTCCCTGTCTGTAGTTTCTAGCCAAATCAGGTATTTGTATGCCTGTCTAATTACAGGAGGGAATTGCTGACCTTCAGCTACTGACCTTGCCCTTTGTCAGTCCCTTTTTCCTTTTCCTGCATCCCCTGAGGCTCTACATCTTGTCACGCCTACCCAGAAAGTGATCAATGATGTATTGAGCTTACATTGATTTCAGTTCAGCCTCGTCACAAATAACAGCAGCATTGACAGAAGAGGAGGCTGCTTTGGGAGCAGAATAACTGTTTTCAGCCCATCACCCTCAGCTGGGAAATACACATGTTTTTTGAGTTATGAAAGCCTGGACCCAGATGCTAGTGGGTATTTAAAAGCTGCATATCTTGATTGATACTTGGGAGGAAAACCAGAAAGACGCTAAAGGAGACACATCTGATCTCTTACAATCAAGAGTGCTTGACTTGTGAAAATCATACAATTTTTGCTTCACCTTCAGTCTGGACAGACAGGCACACACAACCCATAAACAATTTGCTGGAGAACTCCCAAATTCTTAAGGGAATAGGCAAGTTAGTCTCAAACAATATCAGATTATTCCGGCCCAAATAAAACAGAAATGAAAGCCACAGAGCTTGACTTCATTTTCAAAGGGAATTTTAGCTGCCAGCCACCTAGTTATGTTTACATGTTTCTCTGCCCAAAATGCAAGTCATGGTACACTGGTGAAACGGGAAACTCACATTCCACGGGGTCCAGACATCACAGAAACAACCGTGAAAAGTTCACACAACAGGTCAGCTTATCCTGCATTGCTTCAGTGAGGCACCGTGCGTTTGTGAACTGGGAAACTCATTGCCAGTGCAGCCCTGGCAGGACTGCAGACACACCATAAAATGTGCCAAAACACTTCCTGGGGCTGTGTGGGTGTGCAAGTGAGTTGCTGTTTAATACCATTAGCTGTCTAATATAAATGTACTCACTATTAACTGAGAATATTACAGTTAGATAATCCCTCTTTAAGCTGACTTTCAGTTGTCAGATATCCTTTATTAGAGATACAGTTCCATTCCCATCTTGTCCCATTTCCTTGACATAGCAGTACTTCAAAATAATGGAAGTCAATCTAAATTCCTATATGATGAATATAAATTCTTCACAGTAAAAAAAAATATCTTTTGCTTTCCAGGCATGACCAGAGGCCCATTTAGCCTTCAGCTTTTGTTATTCTGAGTACATTCATCAAATAGAGGGTTTAAATTAGAGAGGAGCCAGGATCAGAAACCTGGATCCTCACCAACACTCTGACCTCGGGCATGTTTCAATTATTTTCAAAGCGTTTCAGCTGGGCCACTTTCTATAAAAAAGACCAGACCTAAACCCTCGATCTGGACATGCTGAAACTACAAAGGGATTCAGTTTCAGGTCTAAATAACATAACTTGAGATTGCAAAGAGCTGAAACCAAGCCTATCATTACAAAATAGTGACTTTGAGCGGCTCCATTTTGGGGTGTTGGTTACGAGATAAAATTAAGGATCTTTATTTTTTAATGTGAGTGCTTGAAACATTTTGAACATCCAGTAATTTTAGAGAGGCTTATACCTCAGATCACTTATCACTGTTTAAATTCCATTTCCTCCATGGAACCATTTAACGGTGGCCAGGGCCTATTTGGATTTCATTGTTTCACATTTAACGAATGGATTTAATAACAAAAGAATGGTGATTCTGTATATATTAGCTCATCTGTCATGCTTTAAAGTATTTGGAAATCTAATTCAATATGTACAACTCTATGCTTCTGCTTCACAATTTTGTCAGCAATACAATCTGTATCATTCATTCAGAGATGACCACTGAGGTCTTACGTGTCAATATGCGCTAAGTAAATCCTATGAGCATGTAGCTGTCCCTGCATTTTGTCACCACAAGTAGATGTGTCCTGAGCTTTTGGCTTGTAATCCAGAGGGCGTCGTGGAAAAAAACAAGCCATCTACCATTTCAGATAAAATGTTCCTTTAGCCTGCAACAGCACTTGGCAAGCTGGGTAAGGTGAAGGTAATGTCCCCTGCAGAGCTCGCCGGTATTGTAATGGTATGGTAACAATTAAGCATGGCCAAAGACAAATTTTGTTCTGACTTGTGTCATCTGAATTACAACTCTGGTGACAAGGAAATTGCCCTTGTGTAAATGGCAACAGAACTGAAGCCCAAAGTGATGTCTATCTTAAAGTTAAACCAGTTTCAGTACTTATTTAATATTGATTACGCTGTCCATTACATTTCAAGCTAAATGTCTTGTCCTTAAAAGTCAGCTACAGTCTTTCAGCAGAGCAGTCTATACTGGGTTCCAACTGTCCTTAAAATAGCACTGCACAAGACTTTGCTGTAACACTCTTGCTGTTTACTGGCCTTTCTCTGTTAATGGCTGTGCTTTTTATACGAACACAAAACATACGTTTTTCATTTCCTTAGAATAGTAAGAAACCTTTTTACAGAAACTGCTGCCTAAGCAAATTACAAGTCTATAATATTTCCATTAAGAGATCTTACTTTCCCTATATTGAGTGCTCTTGGTGGTATGTTATGAAGTCCAACAACATGGAGTGAAAATTGTTCTTGTGACCACAGAAGCATTTTAGATTTTTCCGGTGAGGCCCATATCCAGGTCATTTAAATATGTGTTTGATTTATGCTTCCTTTTTTGCTTCATAAGTTATAGGGACATAGAAGAGATACAGATTTCTTTCTGAAGAATGTTGTCTGAATTGGAGCAGAGTAACTTTTACAAGACTTGTTACACTTTGCCTTATTGGGGAGAAATAGGCACATCTGAATGGTAGCCGCGTCTGCAGTCCACAACTACCTGGAAGTCTTTATGGGGGTCATTGCTGTCCAGTACAGGTTAAAGCCATCATTGTTTTCTGAGGACCTGGCGGGGTAAGGGACAGGGCAAGTGAAGAGAAATGCAAACACTCATTCAGCAAAATGATTCATCTCACATTTGCTCCACACAAAGGTCCTTCTTTTTGGAATGAAATAACTCAGTTGGGCCCAACATAGTTAAGCAAAATGTCAAAATTTTAAAACTGTCTGTAATAAGTCCTGCTATTATAGTACTCAAAATTACAGACTCAAATACTTGGCCTGGGAGCCTGATTTACATATGCATGCAACTTAGGAAGTTGTTGGGTTGTTGGGGGGTTTTGTGCACACATTGTAGCTCTATGTCAAACCAAACATAGAATCATAGAATCATCCAGGTTGGAAGAGACCCTTGGGATCATCGAGTCCAACCATCTACCCTACACTACAAAGTTCTCCCCTATATCATACCCCACAACACCACATCTAAACGTCTCTTAAACACATCCAGGGATGGTGACTCAACCACCTCCCTGGGCAGCCTATTCCAATGCCCGACCACTCGTTCTGTGAAAAATTCTTTCCTAATGTTCAGTCTAAACCTACCTGTTGGAGCTTGAAGCCATTCCCTCTCGTTCTGTCATTAATTACCTGTGCGAAGAGACCAGCACCAACCTCTCTACAGTGTCCTTTCAAGTAGTTGTAGAGAGTGATGAGGTCTCCTCTCAGCCTCCTCTTCCTCATACTAAACATCCCAGCTCTTTCAACCGCTCTTCATATGATTTGTTTTCCAGGCCCTTCACCAGCTTTGTTGCCCTCCTCTGCACTTGCTCCAGCACCTCGATATCTCTCTTGTATTGAGGTGCCCAAAACTGGACACAAAAAACATGACATTTACTAGTCAGGTTTTTGGTAACTGCAGGTGCAATTTCACATAGTCACATGTAATCATGAAAGGATGCGTGTGGGTATTGCAGTTCTGTGTCTATGCTCAAGCGACTTTGCAGACTACCTGGTTGTGTGGCTGTGGACTGATGAGGAGCAGCTCCCAATGTATGAGGCCTCTGACTGAGTATGTCTGTGTCTACTTCCCATTTCACTCAGCTTGAAGAAGACAAGGGAGGCTCTCCTATTTTATGAAGCTAAACAGATGTCATAGTGCAAACACCCAAGAGAGGGATGGTACACAGCACTTTATTTGCATTAGTTATCTCAAAAAAAAAAAAAAAAAAAGGCACTTAATCCAAGAGTCCCACTTGGACCACCTCCAGCTAAAGAGGAATGTAAGAAGAAAAAAGAGAGTAAGAGTTTACTCAGGAAGAAACAGGATACAGCCTTGCGTACAAGGCTGGAAACGAGGTTACAATAAGTAAACAAAAGAGAAAATCTACTTCTTCACTGCTTCACTGGCCTGTCCCTTACCTGGAATTCCTCTGGCCTACACTGTACTGCAGATGCTGGGTCATGCATGCCTGGCATCCCCTGCCTCAGCAACCAGATGTTCGGATGAGACCCAGATATCCCTTCTGTTCCCCCAGTCACAGCTGTCTAGCTACGCTGGCCCTTTCATGCCCATGGAAAAGCTCCGTGCCTGTATCAGGACCATGATATTCAAGTCCTGTAGGGTTCCTGGCTCCCATCCTGCCTGTCCTTACCAGTTAGAAAGGTCACTGTCTTACATTTTTCTCCAACTCCTCCTGCTCCAGGCAGCATAACATGCACGGGAAAATCCTTCTCAACTCGGCCGTGTTTGCATTCTGCTATGTATTCACTATAAAACACTTCTATTTTGTTTAGTGGTTTTGGTTTGCTGCTGGAGATCTCACACCCATAAGGCAGGTCAGGCCACTGGGCACGTTGACTAAAAGGCCTCTGTCCCAGCTCGCTGTGAGCTGCAGGACTTCCCTGCGTCACAGGTGAAGAGGTCACTGCAAAGGACTCGGGCTCAAGCTAGTTGAGTTCATTATCCAGTTAGCACTGGGTCTGGAAGGAGAAAGCAGAAAAGGAGTAAGACAGGAACTGCGTGGTTAGACTTGGGTGCGAGGCATCCCTGCATTAAGGTCTGGTTGGGCTAAGGAACAAAGGTAGGTAATGGTGGAGCTGGGAAATTCAAGCTCTCGGACCTTGATTGGGTTTGACACTAGTTGTGAAGGGAAGGGGAAAATCTGATCAAGCTGATGAGGCTGGGGTGGGACTCATCCCAAGAGACTGCAAGGGGTTAGGGCTGATGCTAGCAGGGACAGGCAGGGTGTCTGGATGCTGACGCTGCGGCAGAGCACGGATTAATCCCACGAGAGCTCAGAGATAGCGTTTGGGTTGTCAGGAGTTGATGAATTGGGCTGTGGTTCAGAGGTGGTGCTGAGCTGGGAGAAGCAAGTCACTCAGCTGTGTTTCGGTCTCACTCTGACATGTGGCCTATGAATTCTTTTGTTTAACCTTCTCGCTTGCCCCAAAGCAGTAGCCAGCTGGTCAGTCAGATTTCCTTTATCTCTTGGTCTCCTAGCTGGCTGTGATTGCCTCCTTATCCAGACTGCAAATCAAATGACAAGAGGGGATGTGGAGGGGAAAGGGGAAGGTGGAAATATTGTATGTGCAGGGAGCAGGCGTGCAAGCCATTTTCACATGAGGATCCATAAAGATTTTACCACTGCATCCGTTCAAGTGAGTTAGGCACAACTGCTCAAGGTATTTAACTGTGTCTTACAGACCTGGTCCTTGAAAATGCTTGAATCATGCTGTGACAGCAAACAACCTTTCATTTAGTAGGCTGATAAAAGTAACAGTGATGCACAAATCAATCACTTCTGCCTCAGAAGCAGAATCTATAACTTCGTCTCAAATTTGTCACTTCCAGAAATGTCTGACACGCCATCAATCTGGCTTCTGCTCCTTCACTCACCAGACACACTCCTGAAAATGCTGTGCTCCCTCGGTTTCACTGCTCCATCCTCTCCTGGCGCTCCTCAGGCCTCCCTGTTTGTCCACTCCTGTCCTGTGGATTCCTGTCTTTGTCCTCTCCACCACATCAGGCTGATCTTCACATTATTACCCCTTCTGTTTTTCCCCCACTTACCTGCAGATCTGCCTCTCCACCTCTGAGCTGAACTTTGTTGATGCTTTTCCCGGCAGCTACACCTGCCTAACCAGTTCCTACCCACGCTCCTGGTTGTGTCATCTTCACGCCTCCCTGTTACTCACGCTAAAACAACTGTTTGTGGTGCCACATGTGATGTTACATGTTGGAGCAGGTCAATGAACCTGCTCTATGCTAGAAGTGTATGCGGAGGAGGAGAAAAAGGCATTGCCCATCGCAGTTCGCTTCAGCGCTCCTCAGGCTGCTGAAGGGGAATAACACGGGGGCAGCGATGGGAGAGGAAAGAGTGCTGGGAGTGCTCGAAAAAAAACCCACAGGCTTGACTTGGCTTCCTTCAGACAAGCCTGTTGCTCTGGGCATCTGCCTTGTGCGGTGTACGGTGAGTGGAAACAGTCGTGCCTTGCCTGCGCTCGGGGCTGCCTGGAAGCTGTGTCACTGGGTTTGTGTGGCCCAGAGTCCAAACTAAAGAGCACTTAAAGAGCGCTCCGTTAAAGACAGGTTATACTGAACTAGCCTCAAACCACCCTCCCCTGAGCTTCATCTGTTCTTCTCACCACTGACATGGACAGAACCAAATTCCTCTCTCTCCGGCTTTCTTCCTCGCACAGCACACAGCACCACAGGGGCTCCAAATCAACTGTGTCCAGCACATTTTTCCCATCATTTTGTGTGCATTCCTTGGATGTCAGCCTCATGGACTTAACGTAGTTTGTGCGTGCTGATGCCTACATTGGTACTACCTAGCATATCCTGCTAGCTGCTGTACTGCTTCTTCTATGGAAAAGCGTTTAGCTTTTAATAGGGATGAAAATAATAGTATTATATAGAAACAAAGTTGGAAAGGTCTGGGATATACCCAACAAATAAAAATCCAATACTGAATGAGATCCTTCCAGGAGAACTTTTAGCCCTACCTAAGGAATTTAATAGAAAATTCTATCCATATAAAGTGCTATAGACTGATTTCAGTATTTTGTACAAAGGCACTAACCTTCTGTGAAATTCACATGTCCCTTTCCATAATGTTTCTCAGCTGCATCTGACTAATATTCTCATTCTGCTGGACAGCATTTTCTGAAGATGCTGATTCCAGATTACACTTTCTGTCCATTGGTCTAAAGGCAAAATTAAATAGAAATCTTGAAAATATCAACTGATTGGCATATTGGTAAGAAAGCATCCAGAGTGAAAGACTAAAAGGTTGCTTTGCTATGAGGACTGGAATTCTTTGGCGTGCCAACAAAGTTGCCAGCTGGCTATAATAGAAGAAAAATGAGCAGAGCATCTGCAAGATATTTACAGTAAGGGTAGAGGGAGGAGGGAAGCAGCCTTCAGAGTTTATCAGTGGTATGCAGAGGTCAAAACGTTTATCAAACCAACTTGATGTGAAAAAACCCTGATGAGAAAAGGATTTTGAATATTCTGGGCAAGTCCCAGGCTGATGAGTTCTGTCTTCCTAAGTGCACTTTATTTCCCTTGGGAACTGGACGGAGGGGAAGGGAAGAGGCAGTGGGATGAAGGGGGAGGAGGCTGAAGGAAGCTGATTCCTGTGTGTAAGGGCAATGGTGTGGAACCGCTGGGCTGTTGCCTGTGCACAGCCAAGGCCTTGGCTTGGGCTGCCTGTGCTGCCTTACCCGCCATCCCTGTCCCCTCTGCCCTAAATGGATTCCATTATCCCTGTCTGGAATGCAGAAGACATTTATTCCAGCCAGTAATATATGTATATAAACAAAGTGAAAAGGCAGAGGAAGCAGATGCTGGTCCCCCCCCACAAGCCTCAGCTGACCCCTGGTAACTCCTGTCCCACATGGGAGGCTGGGGGAGGATGGAAAAATCCCTTTAGTCATCTTCATTTTCCTGGATTATTCCCTGCTGAAAAAGCCCAGGCTGCTCTCCACCACCATCTCCTACTGTCCTTCACCGTCCTGCAGCTCCCGGTCCCTTTGTCATGCAGCACGTGCTGCTCTGCCCTGCTGCCTGCAATGCTCTCCGCAGCCCCTGACCAGCTCCACAGCCTGGTTGGGCTGTCCCAGAGTGTAACCCTGATCATTTCTGGTTCAACTGCCCAGCTCAGGGCTGATGGAGCTGATGGGGGATTTCCAGGAATGGGGAAGATTTCCAGCCTTTGCTGTCATTGCTGGAGCACAAGGGGCTTTCCAACACGCAGGCTCTGATTTCCGACACTGACTCAGAAGGAAGGCTAAAGGGGGCGAGTGTTAGCCTGACTGTCCCTCAAGAGGTGAAATATGAGCTTTAAATCCCCAGTTTTAGATTATTTCAGGTCCTCAAGAATGAAGGGTAGCAAAGATGGTATGAAGCAAGTTTTGTCTTCCCACTCTTCTGCTGTCATTTCTTAAATAACGCAGATCCATTCAGGGTCTTAGCTCTCCCCACCACAGGAAGTGTGCAGCTCCTGATGGCCACTTTTTCCCCAGGATAGAGAGAGTTAAGGCTCTCCTGGAGAGGAAATTTCAAATTTCATTGCCAGGAGAGTTGACCCTATCCTTTTCACTGTCGTCTCTCTGAGCATCCTTCATCTCAGTGATACTTAATCAGTTCAGCCAGAGGCGAGGTGCTCAGGCTGGCAAGTGTGGATGGGAAGGATCAGTGCGACGTTTGCACAGTTACTGGGTGACACAAAGAAGTATGCTCATTGTGGAGCTCCTCAGCTGAGCCTTGTTCAGCCCACCATTGAGGCAAGCTGCGAGGCAGCAGGACCATGCAGCAGCAATCTCCCACTGCAGCCATTCCTGGGGGATTAGTCACTGACTACCCAGGAAACGGGATCCAGTCCTGAGGGTCTAAAACTTTGCTCTCTGGTTTGTGCGTGGTGGTTGAGGTGACTCCTCTGAAGCAAATGCAAGCATAGAACTGGTTTAAGCAAGAGCCTTTGGGTTTTTCCCTCCACGCCCTGCCCAAGGACATTTCCTAGCCGCTGGCGGTTGTTCAGAGGGAGATGAGTGAAAGCACACTCCAGACATTAGCCGTGAGCAATGGCAACCGGTTTCAGGCACGTCACTAACAAGCAGTAGTGGCAACTTCTTGTTCCTCACTCTGTGCTTACTTACACTCTTAGTCTCTGCTTGCAGCTGCAGTGTACATTAGAGCTGTTTTTTGGCTGCTCTCAATGAAGTTAATTAATACTAAGAGACCAAAACCACAGCAGGGCTAGACTGTGTACAGTCTGGTGTCCCTCCTCTCCCTACCCTCTTTTCCTTGACAAACTGCCCTACCCTGAGGCTGACCTGAAGCTGAGGTAGATGAGACTCCCCTGAACCCCCTGCCTTTAGCTGTTTGAAAACATCTATATAGGAACCTATAGTAAACTGCTTGAGTTAAATGCATATGATCAAGTCTGTCAAAATTAGTAGGCCGTATACCTGACCTTCTGTGAATATTAATGAGCTTATTCCCAGCATCCTGCTGGTAATTTCCATCCTGCAAAACTAAAACCAAATAGAGGTTATGAGGTGGTTGTTTTGATTAAAAAGCTACCGGCTGCTCAGTGTGTGGCAGGCCTGGGTAAGCGACAGACAGAGAAGAACAGAACAAGATCCCTCACTGCTCCTCAAGCACCCCACGCTAAGCTTTCTTGGCATTTAAAAGTCGCTCTGCCTGCCCACCTCATACCCTGAGATGTGTGTTTCAAGACAGGAGGGACTATGGACAGTTTTGGAGTGGGCAGCTGCAGATGGTCTGGTCAAGGCATTGCGAAGCCTGGAGGGCTGGTATGCAGGATGCTTCGAGACCCTTTTCTCCACCTCTGGTGGAGGATGGTTTGATGGGGAATTTAGTCTGAGAAAACAGTGACAAATGACTGGTCTGTGGAGAAGGGATTAGGAAGAAGGGGAGAGGAGAGAAAAGAGAAGATAATAGGGAAGGAATGTTGTTCTTGGAAGAACATTTTAAAGAGGAAGCAGATCATGTAACAGCCATGGGCAATACCACTTGCATCTTTCATAAAAACAAGGGAAACCAGAACTATGATTCACTTCATAGCATGATACCACCAGTCTTAGACAAAGAGGCAGTGAGGGTCAGGGCTGGCTGGGTATCCATGTCTCTTGGACAGTCACAAGCCTTCTGTTACCCTTGCGATTTGATTGACCTAGGAAATGAAGACGTATCCCTGGGACTATCACCCCAGAGTGCGGCTTACCATGTAAGATGACTTTTTTCCTATGTCCATCTTGAAAACAGGGCATAAACTTGCTCTGAGGCTCAATAACATGCAGGCAGCCCTGCTCCTCTCTAGGTCTTTGCAGGGAAGAGGCATGAGTGCTGCCAGCCCAGGGAGCAGAGTGGCCAGGCATGACTCCAGCTCTGACGTAGCAGCAGTGCAAAGAGACGATGCAGAAAATGGCTGTGTCAGGCTATATAATGCCACAGCACGGTGCATAAAGCTGGTATCAGCAACACTTTGATACTCCTGGGTTTCATTGCATTTGGAATTGCAATTACTACGACATTATATGTTGTTCCTGTATCTGGGACTCCCGCCTGTGCCCATAATTTATTTAACTACCCCTGTTTCATCTTCGGAGAAACCAAATTTCCTCTGAAACCACTGAACCCTTCAGTGCCTTCTCGCATGCCTCTTTTCATATCTATTGTATTGCCATTGACCCTGTCCATGAAAACTTTGTGCGTCCATTAAAAGGAGCCTCAGCTCTGATCTGTGGCCGGCACGCAGGAGCCACGCAAACCTTTCAGTTTCCTCCAAGGTCAGTGCCTTCTGCTCTGTAACTTCATTCCTCAGGGCACAGTGTTGCTTCAAAGTAGAAATTCCATCTGGAAGGGATCTGATAGCTCTCTGTCTGGCAGGAGTCATTTCCTTTAGGTAAAATGCCTTTTTTTACACTTGGCAGGGACGACAGTTTCCGAAACAACTCTCTGCATGGAAGTGTTAGCACAGGGTGTTCTTCTGTTGCTTTGCCTCTGGAGTCTCAGTAGGAGACATATGGGGAGACTGTTCAGACAGGGACCTCTGGACAGAAAGCGCGGTCTCCTGTGAGCAGCTCCACAGGGTGTGACGCTGCTGGGCTCCTTAGTGCCTTCACACAGAGCAGCAAAGTCTGTGCCACTGCCCTTGTCCTTATGGCATGAGAAAAACATTGTCAAATATAGATAGGAAGGCACACCCAGCACTGCTGGAAAGGGAGCTCCAAGAGCTATTAACTCACTCATTTCATTATTCTGCTGGTTTTTTCATGGGTCCTGTGTGGGTTTTCCAGTGGCCTATTTTCTTGGCAAGCCACAGACTCCAAGGATGGGAAGGTAGGTACAGAATAACCTGGTATGGAGAAGCCCATCTCCCTCAGATGTGGACTGCTGGAGGACATCGGATCCCAGTGCAGCTGTGAGAGGAGCAGGCAGCTGAACAGCCGCTGCCAAACTTGAGCAAGAAGCAGGGGCGGGAGGTGGCCCACAGCAGCCTCACCACGCTGGTCTCTTTCCCCACCACAAAGGGTGGCCTGAATCTCTCCCAGAGGTCTGCATACCACATCCTGCTTTTTCCTTCAAGGCAACCACAGAAAGATTTATTTGTCTAAAGAAAAGGGAAGCAAGGATTTTAACCCCTTACTGCTGCAGCTGGTCAGTGGATTGCTCCCTTATGTAGCTCCCTACCAGGTGCTCTAAGCCTCCCAAGTCAGGGAGCTCTGAGACTCTGCGATGCTGTTATTTAACTCTTCCTTTTCTTGGGAGTGATGGAGACCTCCCTCATCCCAGGAGCTAACACCTTAAATCACTACCACTGTTCCAGAAATGATCAGGCCCTGATAGCGGTTAGAGATTTTAGCTGTATGGTCTCCCCAGCTTCAATGCAGCTGTGCTGAAATAGCTTTGTGTTGGTTTGTGCTCCAGACCCTCCCAAGCAGCAGCTTACCCTTGTTTCTTGGGGTATAAGTCTATACCCATACTGTGTCCCTTGCACTACTAATCACAGGCCTTCTGCCTACGCTGTGATGTGTCAATTTCCATTGCAGGCTCAAGAGAAACTGCCACTGTCCATAAGCTTCATCCTTCTGCAGCTCTGCCACCATGGTGTACGTCACATGGAAAATGCAACCAAAGCAAATGCTAATGCTGAAGGAAATGTGCTCGGCAGTGCGAAGACATTGTTCTGCTCTCTGCCTCGGCCCAGGATTTCAGCTCTCTCCCTCCATCCCACTGCCTCTGTCTTTTCTGGTCTGTGACATTTTGCCCTTCTAACTGTCCTGCTCCATACCTTATCCAGCAAAGCTGACTTAAGTTGTTTTTAGCAGCCTTGCCCTGAGCTGTGCAACGGGTTATTGTTTATTATTCTGTAAAACACATTGAAGCTTTAAGAAAGTACATGGCTACATTCCTACTCCGCTGTGGCAAACTTTGCTCCTCTTCTCTCTCAGGAGGTCAGAGATTTCTTGACACGTGTACCGTTTACAGGAGGAGAGGGAAAGGGGAGCAGGGGACAGGAGGGCTAGGGTGCAGACTACACAAAATGCTTGCAGAAGAAGGTCTGGTTTTAGGCATCTTTTACTTTTCCAACATTTGAGTTCGGTTCCTTGTTCAGTGTCTGAAGAAAGTGTCTCATGGTGTGTCTAACTATGACAGCAAGTGGTGCTAGGGGACCACAAAATGCATTTTTCTAGTAATAAATATTCCCCATTCTGTTAAGTTCTATGGAGCACACATAACTTAGCCTGGATTTTCTTTGGGTGCAGCTGCCTGGAGCCCTATTTATCCTCCTTTGGAATTTCTGCTAATTGTGCTAAGAGCTGAGTCTGTTAGGACTACACTTTTCCAAATACACAAGAACACTTGATAGCATTTTATCACAAGTGAAAGACGGTAAAACTTTTATCTCGTAGCAAAATCACTAGGGCCATGAAACCTAAAGATCTTTGTAATTACAGGGTGGGATCCCACTCATTTAATTTTAGCCATGTAAAAGCCATGGCATCTCACCTAAGCTATTTGTCTGGTCTGTCTCTATAATCAGTGGAAGGAGATAAGCCTGTCTGGGGATGACTCATTCCATCTATTTTAGGGTGGGGTGAATCACCCCTTTGCAGCTGCCTTTCTCTATCTGTTGACTACAGAAGGAATCAAAACAAATCCCTCAGACCAGAGATACCTAATCTGAAGTAGCTAGAGTTACAGCTAGAATCACCCACTCTTGGTAATACTGAGAAGCACAGCTGAAGAACCCTTTCTGCTGCCTGGAGGTTGTCCTGTGTGGTGAAAGGATTGCATGGTAATAAAAAGGATGCATCTTCATCTCATTTCCACACACTGCTATGCAGGACCCAGTGGTTCCTTCTAACCTGTTGCATTTTCACCTTCTGTATCCTCCTTGGATGCCAGAGGAGTATTTTCGCAGTTAAACAGGTTGACCAGGTGCAGCAATGCCAGCTGTCCCAGCCCATGTCCCACATGCTCCCACAGCAACGGAGAGGCACCCCACAAGCCACACCAGGGGCAGGTGGAGGAACTAAAGGCCATTTCCTCAGCAGCTTAGTCCTGGATTGCTGGCTGGCTGCAGCAGCAGGAAGAACATAATGTATGATATAACATATAGAGTAACTATAAATACAATTAAGCATTATAGCACCTTTCCTATGACTTTGACCCAGAGCTGCCTCCCCTCTGTGTTCCATATTCGTGCATGAGAGCTCACTTTGACCTCACTCACCACAGCTGCACGCCAACGTATTCCCAAATTAAATACTAGTCCAAATGAGATGTGAATCTTGTCCAGCTCGTCATTGTGTTCCTTTTGCCTCCTGGTTCAGTAAGAACAGCCATGGGGTAAAATACCTCATCTGGCTCAGGTGGCCCAGTTTTTGCTATGGTTGGCTGGCTGCACCTCCAGGCCAGAAGGTCTGTGAAGGGGCATTGGATATATATTGGGGGGACCAGTAGATCACCCCTGTGGGCATGTGGCCTGGATTGGCCCTGTGGGAATGTCGTGTGAAACTGAAGTGGGGTGGGGTGCAGCAAAAGGGAAAAATTAAAAAAAAAACAGTTTGAAGGGAGGGAGAGGCAAGTGGCTGTTTTTTTAACAGGCGTGTAACATCACTCCGTAATTGCTGTCTTTATGTCTGTGTAGGTGCTTGCATGGTCTTATTAGTCTTGTACTTCTATCACTGACTAAAATTGTTTAAGCAGTGTGTAAACTACAAGTAAAAAGTATCCATGCTAGCTTGTCCTAGGGATTGATTTTGTTACTGAGAAGTACCTGGTCCCAGGCCAAGGTCTTTTCCGCAGGATGCCAATGTGCTACGTGGCGAAAGCTTCTGTTTCAGAGTTTTCCATGTGGGCTTTTGAATCCCAGGCAATTGCCAAGCCGCCTGCCAGCCCGGTTAAGAGACCGCTCAGGGTAGCAGCCCAGAGTCTGTTTAACTAACATTTTCCTACAGTTACATAAGGAGGGTGTAGAATACTACTTAGGGAGGAAAATTTAAGCTTGTCTGTAAAAGGCAAAGTGAATTTCCCCCATCTCACTGGCTATATCTGACCTCACCTTCCACTCTTGTACCACCAGCCCACTATCACTCGATAGCTGTTTTCATATTCTATGCTAGTGCTGCTGTGGAAACCTCTTGCAAGCGCTCATTCCCTGGCCAAGAATATTTGCTTATTGTGTATCTCTTTATCAGTCCTGGCTGATTTGCAGTCTTGCTGTTTGCAGCTTCTTCTTTGGCTCCCTTTCCAGTATGTCCAAACTGGCAGCATCTTCTGCACTGGTTCTGCACTATGTCTAGTTCCTCCTCAGACCTGTTCCCCAGGCTGCAGCTGTGCAGTCCCATCTCAGCCAGGCGGGACTGAGAGAATTCTAATTCTCTCTGGCCATTTGTTCTAATATTCCTTTTAAAAGACGAATGATGTGAGCCCTGGGATACCTGGGAAAATTCCAGATGGAAAATCTTGCTTAAAAGAACTTCCTTCAGTAGTGACTACAGGAAATGTTGTTCTTCCCTCTCTGTCCTACCCAAAATGGGTGCGATATCGCTGCTGTCATCCCATGCTTGGCTGAGTTTCAACAGGAGGATGCAAAATGGTTTCATGACAGATTTATGTGAAAGTGTCCTCAAATAATTAATAAAAGAATCAGTCTAGGGAAAAACTGTTATTAGCAATTCATATGTGGGTGTTAAGTGTCAACCCCCCAAAACTGCTTCCATGAGTCACCTTAGAGTACCCTAGTGCCTTGATAGAAAGAAAAAGTGTATCTGCAAAAGAGTTGTCATGGAAACATAAAAATAGCTCTGGAAGGGATGTTGAAGGGCCAGCTAATCCCTTCCCCTGTTACAAGATAAGATCAAATATAATTTAACCATTTCCGACAGGCGTTCTCTAACCTATTCTTAGAAACCTCCTCAGCTTCCCAAGGCAACCTGCTCCATTAACTCAATTTTTCTTGAAAGGTAATGGTTTCTAGACAGCTGATCATTCTTATTGGCATCCTTATTCATCGTGGTCTACATGTTTCTGAAGAACATTTCCCCCACATAGACTCAGATTCTGCAAGTGAAGCTCTACTAGTGCTGATTTGAGGTGAAATATTTCTTTCTGCATCTTATTTATTACATCGCAATGTAATCTCCTGTGCTTCAGGATACCACTGCTGGCACATGGCAGGATGGTAAACTGCCAAAGATCCCAGAAAACTTATTCCTTTTCCAAAAGAGGGTGAATGAACTGTGAATACATTGTACAGTCCTCTAGTAGCACATTACCAAGGGGACCTTCCCTTTCCACAGCTTTGAAAACCTTCTGTAGCAGACTAATTTGGGTAGCAGTAGTCATGGTGAAACTCATGTGCTCCTGTTTGGACTGAAATAGTTTTAGCTGAGACAAATACCACATCCCTACGGATGAGTTCAGAGCTCACCGCCTGAAGCCCCAGATGTGCGCAGAGGAACGGGTCCACGGTGGTTTGTCCTGTGCCGTCAGAGGTGACACCTTCCCTCTGAGAAGCCAGTGTTTGTGTCATGCGTTTATCACTGAGCAGGGCTATTGACAAATCTCGTGTGCAAGATTATCTATTAGTTTGTGCTAGGAAAGCTGAACCACCCAGAGCCCTCAGACTGTTTTCCTCCCTGTAGGGAATATGTCTGCTGGGGGTGGTGTGGCTTCTCATGCTGCCTTAGCCAGTTTTCACTTCTTAGTATTATTATAAACAAAATAATTTGATAAAACTAGTTGAATTGTTTTATTTAAACTGTTTTACCATTGAAAACTATGGATTTTCACTCTGTGTGTTTTCTGGAACAAAAAAAAAATAAAGTGTTTTTAAAAATTTCTCTTTAGTGCACTGAAATGATTTAGTTTGGACATTGCATTTGAGTTTTCTGGGAAAAGGTGCAATTGGGTTTCTTTATACCTCTGTACTTCTCTGTAGTCAGACTTCTCAGCTGAACTATATCTCCTGTGAAATGATACCTGCAATATAACTGTCTCCCTTTATCATGATGGATGATGGTAGTATTTACAGTTTGATAAATGTCTGTTTAGGAAACACCTGAATTCCAGCTTCAGGGTTTTAAGGCAAATATTTCAATGTTCAACTACTCTATGAGTGAAAAACTATCTTTTTAGAATCACAGAATAGTTTGGGTTGAAAGTGGCCTTTAAAGGTCATCTAGTCCAAACCCTCTGCAATGAGCAGGGACATCTTCAGCGAGACCAGGTTGCTCAGCGCCCTGTCCAAACTGACCTTGAATGTTTCCAGGGATGGGCATCTACCACCTCTCTGGGCAACTTGTGCCAGTGTTTCACCACCCTCACCATAAAAAATGTCTTCCTTTTATCTAGCCTGAATCTTCCCTCTAGTTTAAAGCCAGTACCCTTTGTCCCACTGCAACAGGCCCTGCTAAAAAGTTTGTCCCCGTCTGTCCTGTAGGGCCCCTTTAAGTATTGAAAGGCCTCTATAAGGTCCCATCCAGAGCCTTCCCTTCTCCAGGCTGAATAACCCCAACTTTCTCAGCCTATCATCATAGAAGAGGTGCTCCAGTCCTCTGGTCATTTTTGTGGCCCTCCTCTGGACATGCTCCAACAGGTCATGTCTTTCCTGTGCTGAGAGTTCGAGAGCTGGATGCAGTACTCCAGGTGGGTTCTCATAAGAGTGAAGTAGAGGGGCAGAATCACCTGCCTCAACCTGGTGGCCATGTTGCTTTTGATGCAGCCCAGGATGCAGTTGGCTTTGTGGACTGTCAGTGCACATTGTCAGCTCATGTCCAGCATTACATCCACCAGTACCAAGTCCTCCGCAGGGCTGCTCTCAATTCCTTCATCCCCCTACCTGTATTGATCCCAGGGATTTCCCTGCACTTGGACTTGTTGAACCTCATGAGGTTCATGTAGGCCCACTTCTCAAGCCTGTCCAGGTCCCCATCTCTCAGGTGTGTCAACCTCACCACTTAGCTTGGTGTCATTTGCAAACTTGCTGAGGGTGCACTTGACACTGTGTCATTGGTGAAGATATTGAACAGTACTCGTCCCAGTACAGACCCCTGAGGGACATTTCTAGTCACTAATCTCCATCCAGACATTGGGCCATTCACCATTACCCTCTGGATAAGACCATTCAACCAATTCCTCATCCACCAAATAGTCCACTCATCAAATCCATATCTCTCCAATTTAGAGAGCAGGATGTTGTGGGGGACCATGTCAATGGCCTTACAGAAATCCAGATAGATGACATCCATAGTTCTTCCCTTGTCCACTGGTGTAGTCACTCCATCATGGAAGGCCACTAGGTTGGTCAGGCAGGACTTGCCCATGGTGAAGCTATGCTGGCTCTCTCGAATCACCTCCCTGTCCTCCATGTGCCTTTTTTTCCTCCAGAGAAAATTAAATTATACTGTTCTGCTGAAAAAATGTTGGTGCCTTGAGCAGCTCTGGGTCTTGCTGTGGAGTTGAGAAACGTCCAATGTCCAGGTGGGATGCCCTGTGATGATGGCATTTGTCTCTTATCAAGGAAACCCTTTTAAATGTGCTACCTGAAGACATCCCGAGGCTCCTGTTCTTGGAGGCACCCCCCCTTCACAGGAATGGAACTACACTTGGATGTGGGAATGATTTGGTGTCCAGGAGAGATCAAAACCTTTTGTCCTCTACCGGGTCTTTCTACTGACTTGGACCCAGTGCCTCAAGCACAGCAGCACCACCTCACTTCCCTTTCCCTTCAGTAGCTATGTTCGTTCTGCCAGTGCCTGCCAGGCTCACACTTGGGCTGTAATTTGCAATACCACTCATCAAGCTTAAAAGGGCTTCAGCGATTTCATACGGCAGAGGGGAAAGAGTGCAGAGGGGTGAGAGGCAAGCTTGCTGCCAGCCTTCATTAGCCACGAGTGAAGAGTTAAAGCTCCTTGGCATTTGTGTAGCAGTGGTAGGCATGTAACCAGTAATTTCAATCTACTTGCTAACAGGTAAATAAAAACTCTGCAAGGACATTGTTGTTTTAGTGCTTGAACAGGCATTTGACATGTAGTGAAGTGGCAGGTGAGTATTGCCAAGGTGGAGACCTAGATATCGTTCAAGGAAAAATATGCCTGGCAGGGAAGGAGAATAAATCTGTAGTAAAAGCAGCTTGCAGTGACCCGAGAGCATCCGTTCACAGCATGGTGAAAGGTATGGAGAGCCACCGCAAGCAGTCCCAGGACAATTTGTTGTTCACTTCAGGGCAGGAGACGACTTTGTGCAGGGGGACTCTGTATCCAGGGCACATCTGCCTGTGCCAACTACAAGGGCCAGGACAGGGGCTTTCCCTGCTGTTTAATCATGACCTTACATCTCACACTCTCAAGGACAACAGGAGGGTCAGTGAGTAGCAGGAACCAGGGACAGTTTTTTGCTAGGCCAAGGATGTGGGACAATAACTAAACACGTGCTTGTGCTTGTTCACGTGCTTGTTGAGTGAACATGTGCTCGTTGCTCCCAGGACACCAACATCTCCTCCCTGAAGAAAATGGGGATCAAATGAAAGCGTGGGATTCAGAAGACACAGCAACCAGCCTCAGAGCTACAATGGGCCACACAACCACTGTAGGTGTTTGAGGGACACATGCCATGTCTTCCCTGCAGCATCTCATCAGATGTGCTCCAGAGAAGGATAAGCTCATCTATGACCAGAGACTGTTGCGTGTCTCATTGGACAGCTGGATGTGTGTCATCACATCCAGTCTGGGTCACAGGATTGAGTGAATCAACAACCTGACTGGTGATCAGAGAAGAAGGGACTTGTGTCTGTGGCCACATGCTTGCTCATCTGGGGGACTGAGGAAGGGGGGCACTGGGAGTCGGCTGCTGCCAGCACAGTTCAAATGGGTCCTGGGGAAAGATGTTGGAAGACCTGGACAGGTGACAAATTTTTATGGGACTTACCTTTGAGGTGCCCCAAAGGAGGGCACTCTTGCTGTTTATGTCAGCATCTGCTGTTAGTTAGAAGATGCTTAGCTGAAAAGTAAAATTACTGCAAAGAAAATTGGTTCTGTTTTACCTCAAACCAGGACACTGCCCTGGTCTGTCTTAGCAGCAGTTCTCCCATGCCAGCACATTCCCATGACATCCTTTCGAGTTTCTGCTAGGAAAAAATATAGCCGTGAAAATGTTTTCCTCTTTCTAAAGAAAAGACAATTATGAGGATAAACCTTATCTCTTTTCCACTCACTGGTGAAGACTGACATTTGCATAATAAAGTTAAGAATACCCAAATGAAAGAGGGACAATATAATATGCACTAGATTAGAGGCAAGATTTCTTAACCTAGCAATATGACTTAATCGTTTGAATACCTGCATCTCTACACAATATAAAGGAACAGCGCTCATCACCTTTCTTCCTACAAATGGTACAGCCAAGACTTTTGAAACTGTCTGCCTTAAGTTGTGTCCCCAAGCCTGCTATTCAGCCATCTGAATAAGCTGTCTGATTTTCAGACATTCTGAGCCTTTTACAATTCCCACATGATTCTGCTAACAGAAAATCTTGGCCTCCAAGCCTTACTGTTAAATTAAGCAGCACCAGATCTGGCTGTGATAATTAGAGCTGAGAAAAACCTCCATTTGTGTTTCACCCCATGCCAGGCAGAGCTGGCCGGTGTCCCATGCAGACCTGTGCTAGGTTGCTTTTTCAAGCAGACGTGCACAGCTGTGCTCAAAACAACCCCCCGAAAATGTGGCCCCACATATAAAATTGCTGTGATTAGGACTCCTGTAACGCCAGTATTGATGCCCAGCAGCTCTGAAACTGGTGTAAATACCACCAGTGGAAGTGGTGAAACAAGCAGCAGTGGAAAAGGCTGCTAAGTTATGCCTGTCTGAGGAATTTGAGATGCTCTGAGAAGTGGGATTGAATTTGCTGAGGTTTCAACTCACGAGACGGAAGAAAAAGTCCTGTTTCAACATATGTTTCTAGTTTATATACTAAACTGCTTTCACTTCAATATTTTTGAATATTCAAACATTTTCAAACTGTGTATTATACAATACAATACCAAATACAAACACAACCATTTTGTCCAAATGAAAACTTCATAGGCTTGAGACTGGGCTTCTCTTCATAAAATAAATTCCAGTTTCTTCCAGCTTCAAATGAATCAACCAGGAAAATCTTTGAATCTTCCATGGAACAGAATTTTCTTCTTCCAGACATATGTCAGTAGCTGCTGCAGCTGGTGTGTCTGCCTGGATCAAAGGGATTGGGAAGGGGTGGTGAGATGGCATAGCATTCATCCAGCATGTGATAGCGAGCACAAAGGTTAGTGCCTGGAATCATGATGTCATCATATAAATTACAGAAATTCAGCGGAGTTGAGGGAGACATTTGTGTCCCTTTCCTGGTTTGGAGAGTGTTTATTTTGCAAACTGGCTGTGGAAATATTTAAGTACAAGTTATAGTCAGTCAGACCTTTACGTTTCAATGGGAGTTTTCTATTCATTGGGAATAAAGGCTTTAAAAGTTAGACTGACATAAAAAGTTAGACTGCAGATCTACTTGTATATAGAGACTTGAATATTTGAGGCACTAAATGTGATACTTGGCAACAACAGGGGCTTTTTGGATGATACTGTTCTTCTTGTGTTCTCTTTTTTGGGGGGAATATTATGCTGTCAAGGTTAATTCAAAGTCATGCAGAATTTCCCACCTCCCAGGTGGCTTAGCTTGAACATGGCCAGTGAGTTCATGTGGCTTTGAACTCGAGTTGCTCTCCTCCCTCAGCTTTAGTTCTTTAATGATGTCTTTTTGTTGATTCATTGCCTGTGAGTGCAGAGATAACCTCTCCTTTTCCTTGCAGCTCAAATCATCCGTGAGCATAATATAGCCTGTACTATTCAGCTCTCTGATTATCAGAGCCCCCTGATTTTGGAAATGAAACTTTCCATGTCCATCAAGTTCCAGATAATCAATGGGAGAAGCAGTTCACAAATTACAAATCACAGCCCTGGTGCATGAAACAGAAACAGAATTGGCTCTGTTTTACCTTAACATGCCAGGTTATAGTTTATGGCAGTTCAGGAGTGCATAAAGAGACATTTAGCCTTGCCTACAGCTGGGGTGGGAACCTCAAAGAAAGGGTGGGATAGAGAGGGGTAGCAGGCAGTCAGGTCAGCTCTCCCAGACTCGTCACAAGCCTGTTGGTGACTCAGAGCCCTCACCCCAGCTGAAGTCATTAAAGCTTTCGTGTGTCTCTGGCAATCAAACATATAAAGCAAATGTGGGTGTCAAACGCCAGTGTTGCAAACCACACTTCCTTGAACAGGCGCAGTGAACCATATGGGGGGAACCACAGGCACTGATTTTTGTGAAGCCACTTAAAAAGCGTTGCTTCAGGACCCACGTATCGGTTGGGTTTATGTATGTAACTGCCCAATGATTTGCAAAATACCTTTTGTTAGAAAAATAGAATTTTACACAAAGTGCAGTAATTTTCTGAGAGCAAAGTTCTGTAGGTGTAATACTCCTCTGGGTTCTTTGGAAAGTGAAGGGAAAGTTATTGCTATCTAGAGTTATCTAATGGGAGGGTATGACCGAGACAGGTTAACTCACCTTGAAGGTGTATGGTGGTAGGACAAAAGGCAACAGACACAAGCTGGAGCATTAGATAAAAAGAAAAGTTTTTCATTTTGTACATGAACAAATCTTGAAACAGGGGCCAAAGATGTAGGGGATCTTGTCGAATACTTGGAGATCTTTAACACATGGCCGTAAAAGTGCCAGAGCAACATATTCTCACATGCTTGGAGCAGGGTTGGCAACCCACATTTGGGTATCCCTCACAAAACGATTATTTTTAATGATTCTATGAATGTAACCAGCTGAAACCCTCAAAGGAAAGGAGATCCCTAAGGCAAATGTCTCTAAAGGTGAAGTTACAGGTAATATCTAACATTCCCTACCAAGAAGCGTAAGAGCAGTCCTGCCCCCCTCACTCACTTCTCTGCTCCCAGACGTGTCTTGCCCTCTCCTTCATATTTGTTCTAGTGATTTTTAGGCCTTTTTTGGGCCCACCCTGACCCCCAGCTGGGTAGAGCCCTATGAGGGGTGGTACAGGCTCAGAGCAAGTCAGAGCAAGGTCGGCAGAGCGAGGGTAGTCACAGTGTTCAGAGCAGGCGGGGTGCGGTAGAGAAGAAGACTTCTCCTTCTTTTCAGCCATGGTGACCTGTTCAATTAGCTCAAGCTGATGCATACAACTGCACCCCAGTGAAGCGTCCACAATGCAGACCATTTGAAAAAGAAAAAGCACAGCCCTTCCAATGACAGCAGCATACATCATACGGTGATGCAACCTCACATTTATTGGACGATTATCCCTAAGCAACTCACAGCAAATATTAGGAGCGCTAAATACCAGTCTACTCACGATACAGACACTAGAATATGTTTTACTCACTTTTCCAGAGAGCTAAAACAGAGGAACTTCGCGGGATCTTGGCCATCCTAGACCTGTGATTGCCATCTAGCGGGCTCTGCTCTTCCTGCAACCTCAAGCCAGGTCCGTGCCTCCTGGAGCATCTTGCTGGAAATGGCTGGGCCCTGTGTCCTTTCCTGTATTTGCTGGATGGTAGGTCCTGCCCCAACTCCTCAGTACTGTGTGTTTCTCCTTGCTCTGACCCACCAGCGTGTGCAGCTGGAGCTGTTGCTGCCATCCCACTGCCCAGCCCTGTTGGCTGGTAATTGGCTGAGTCCCAGAGCACAGGAGGGCCTGTTGGAAGGAGCCCTAGAGACACACACTCACTTTTTGTGCTAGGATGTGTGTGACCAAGTTGTCCTCTCATTGCATGATCCAAGAGACTGGATTTATCCCCTGCCACATGACACTATCCAGAGGGAGCAGGTTTGGGAGGTCTCCTGCTCATATAATATGATCCAGGGTGTTTTCTGAGCAGTGCCTACACCAAGGAGGGAAGATACACTCCCTTGGAGCACAAGAACTTTTTGCAAGCTCCTACTTTCTTGCTTTACAAACTGCCCACATGGCTGATCATCTCCAGAGGTACAGGACCACTCTTGTCTGGTAGCAGCAGGATGGCGTGAGTTCTAACAAGGACTCTGCTAGATTGGGCTGCCTGAGAGACTGCAACTCTTCCATACAATGGTTTCCCACAGTAATGAATGATGTATTTAGCCTGAACCAGAGCTCTGTCAGGCAGACAGAGACAGGCGCCACTGGTCAGGTGGCTGGAGGAGTGAAACGCCTGTCTGGGCATGAACACAGCGACATGTGTCACTGTGTATCCTCTTGTGTAGCATGCCTGTGGCACAGCTGAGGATGGAACTGCTTTATTTCAGTCTGACCTGTACAATTAATTGGGCCTGCTTGTCCTTCCCATGGCTTCAGTGGCTGAGTTCTTCCCTTTGTGGGGAGGACTCAGGGGTAAGAAGCTGCTGAGGGAAGCTGTGGAGAGGGGGAGACCTCCCCAGAAGGGTGAGGAGCCCTCCCAGGTCTCGACCATGAGGCATGAGCCACACTCAAACACCAGCCATGGTCCACCGGAGCTGTGCCACCCGCCTGCCCACTCTCAGGCATCACTAGGGGGAGACGGAGCACTGTCTTGTGGCACTGCCCAGAAGCAGCTCCATAAGCCCCATTTTCCACACCTTTTCTTTCTGCTTGAGATTATTGCTGGAAATATACGACATGGCGGAGTACGCCGGACTCACTGGGTCCTCAGTATCTTCTGCTGGGACCCTGCGGGGCTGCCCCTGCCAACACTGGGGGGCACAGAGGCCTGTGATGGCAGCCTGCACCAACACGAGCGCACCCAGTCTGTAAAGCAGCTAAGAGGCAGCGCCTGTGTCTGTACTGAATGTGTAGGAAGACATGAGAAAAAAGAGTTGGTTGTGGAGGGCTTAGACCACTGTGAGGGAAAAACAGCAAGAGGTCCCATCAAGTAGAAGTGTTAGTGACAGTGGAGGGGACACGAGGGGCGGAGAATGGCTGAGTGGGAGAAAAAAAAGGCAGGGTTTGCAGAAAGAAATCTGTGTTTACTGAGCAATGTTGATATAAATACAGCCAGGAATGACCACTCTTCACATAACCTAGACCAGGTGGCTGGGAGCTGAGTGAAGCCAGAGGAAGGACTGCAGATGGCTGCAGCCATTCCTGCCTGGTCATGTCAGACCAAAAGGGACCATCAGGCAGAGCTGGGACTCACCTTGCAGAATTTTGTCTGAAACTTAAGTTTCAGAAGAAGCTGTCTCATCTCCCAGTCCAAACAACAAAGACACCTCCAAGAGGCAACTCACCTCCTCCTGGGACTGACATAAATGGCGTGATTAATTTTCTTGATTTACTGTCAAGAAGAAGCTACAGAAGGAGCCTACAGACCTCAACTAGAAGAGCTGCCTTATTCCTGGCTTGTGACGGACAGACCAAGCATAACTTCTAATTGTATCCACCCTGCATCTTTGCCCATTCCACACCAACCTGTTTCTCCTCCATCAGGCATAAATAACCATGTCTTCCAGCAGGACATCTGTCTAGCATATCAAGGACTGAGCAATGCACTACTTACATAGCTTTTCTAATTTCTGATTTGAATTCACCTGGGTTTAGGTTCTAGCAATATTCTTGTAATGTTCACAAGTTCTTGCAATTTGCTTCTCTCTTGGTAAGCTTTTTTCTCTCTACGCATTTATTTAATCACTATATTCAAATGCCCTCTCAATTTACATTTTGATAAAGAGATGAAGGAAGAGGTTCTTAAAGGCATTTTGAATAATTTCATTACTCTTACTTTCTCCAATTTTTTTGAAATCTTTAAAAAACACTGCCAGCAGAACAGTTTGCCTGGTTCCAGAGCTGGACTCATCAAGGTTACGTACAGGATCAAAATTACCTCCCTGATCACATGTGCTCATCCCTTGGGTACAAATTCAATTTTGTCACAGCACACAAGGAGCTTTTGCTGAGGTGTTGAACTGCTATGATTTTTGTGTTGCTCCACTGCCAGAGGTTCCTAGGAGAGACTCCGTAACTTATGCCTGATATTTTTGTCTACAGCTTTGTAAATTTGCTTCAGTTGTGTTAGAAATACACTTTTACAGGATGCTTACAAGATAAACACAGTACTATTGGAAATTTTGCTGCAGATTTTTTCTATTTGATGAAATAAGTGCTTTTGGGAAAGTTTAATTTTGTGTCTTCTCTAATTTGCTTTCCATGTCTCCTTCATTTCTGCATTATATGTACCTCCTCCTTCTCCTTTCCTCAGGACAAACATGCAGATACAGATGAATCCATGTCTTCCAAACATGTTTCCTAGTCTTTTTCATGTGGATTGTATTACTAGTTCAAAAATTAGGCAAGTTGGAGTGTTTGCATTCTGAAATATGTACGCCACATTATATAAGAAGATTATAGCAAACAGCATGAAATCCAGCTATCATGCTGTTTTCAGCAGTTATTTTTCACCGGTACATTATACTTTCAAATTTATGTCATTGCTGGTGTAATGCAGTCTTATATATAAAATTGCTACAAATTCTGTTTGAGACGTTCTTGTGTTTCCTTCAAGCTTTGTTCTAGAGAAAAGAAATGCCAGTCCCAGGACTGGAACTGGGAGATGCTTGGGAATTGGGGACTGGGCTACAGTGCTGGTTTTTACCAGTGGGTGAATCAATTCTCCTTTCTTTATTTGATTTATCCACTTGTCAAATAGCAACAACTGAAGTTCCATACTGCCATAGCTTATAAAAATGTTTGGGCTCTATGGACAGACATTTATAAGCGTGAACTTAACGATTAGAAAGAAACAATTATATCAGTTATGAATGTGCATGTAAAAGGTTGGCAAAATGCAAGCAGTTCTCCTCATATTGCCATCACAGTCTTGGGCAGAAAAATTCCTTTCTGCAATGGGGCAGTGGTGAATGAAGAGGAATGTTAGTGCCCAGGAAACAGCCATCTCTGCACCAAGGACCACACCAACCAGGGATGCTCTGGGTGGGCTGGCAGCAGGAGGGAGCGACATTCCTTCAGCTGCAAAGCTGTTTGGCCTGGCCAGAGAAGCCCTGTGCACTCCTCTGAGCGTGTCACTTCTGCCCCTGAGGGTCCACAAAACTTTTCACAGTCTCCCCCTTGAGCAGAGCTTGGCCACCTGCCCTGCCCAGCCTGGCTATGCAAGCTCTCCATGGGGCTGGCAGCACCCTTCCTGCTGTCAAACCAAACTTTTCATCATTGGATATCACTGCCTCCCCAGGGACCCGAAAAACCACCTCCCAGCTTTCCCAGAGACCATTCAAAAGGCTGGGGCACTACAAGCATGTCTTCTGCCAGCTTCAGGCAGCTGACCTGGCTAAACAGAGCCCTCCATCCTTCCCTGCTGAGTGGGAGCACTGCACCAGGCACTGCAGCTTCCCCGGGCCCTCTGCCAAGTAGCTGGTGTTGCCCTGTGTGCCATCTCCCACCTCCTCCTTCCTGAGACAGTCTGATCACCATTTCTGTTACATGTCTAAACAAATGATCAGCTATGGAATTGCCAGATTGGGTCATCAGCCAGAGCGCAAAAAAAAAGAGAAGAAAAAGCAAAAAAAAAAAAAAGAAAAAGGAAATGAAAAAGGAAAAAAGGGGAAAAGAAAAAGGAAAGAGAAACAAAAGAGGAAAATAAAAAGAAAGGGAAAAAAAAAAAAAAAAAACACCAGCAGCATTTCTTTGGTCTGAAGGAGTAGAAAGCCAGGGGCAGACTCTGTACTTTGTAGCAGCTTTGCTCCCCGACAGCTGAAGCTAAGCAGAGGCTGACGGGGTTGTATTCCACATGCATAGCTTTGCTCCTGGTGTCAGGATGCACGACTAAAGTGTGGGGAGAAAGGAAAGCGAAGAAAGACTACAGTCAGACCACCCTCTCCCAGTGCACACTGTCTCAATGCTAGGTGGTGTTGTGATGAGCCCCTAAGAAAATGCTGCAATTCCCCTTCTCCCTTTTCCTAAGAAGTAAATAAAGATGAGAAAATTCATGCAACCGTTGTGTTTCATTTAGTCTTCTCCGAATCCTCGTGGAACACTCCTGAGAAAAAGTCTAGTTAATAAGGGGATCTGTGCCTCAGAGCTACAGTTCTTGCATAAATACCCATGACTGAACGTGACTTTCGGAGCAACATAAAACATTTAAAATCTGACAAGCAGGAATGTTCCTGCTGGCAGTCCCCAGATGATGATCCGTGTAGCACAGGCTGTATTTCACAGATGTGGTCAGATCCCTTGTACTAAGCTTGTACATTCAAGCTCCTCCCCAGCTGTTCAAAATCCCTGAGAAACAATGAGCCATGGGTGCTGCTACACACGGGTCAAACCCATAACCTGCTCCTGTGGCTCCTTTCTGTTCATCCCCCAGAGTCACTGCAAATAACTCTGGCATCCAGTTTTATTTCTGGGATACCTGTGCCCCCTCTGTTCCCTGCCTTGTGTCAGGGCCAATGTGGGGACACCCTGTCACGCTCTGCTAGTGGCAACACTCTCCTCCTTGTGTGTGTCACATTCCCATCTCTGCCCTGTGCTAGGGGCTCTTCATGCCCCTCATTTTTTTCTCCTACAGCTCCAGTTCTCCCCTTCCCACCTCTCACTGTGTCCCTTGCTGCATCTACCCTCTGCTGTGTGCCCAAGGGCCATCCTGTATCCTTCAAGCCTTTTTCCACCTTTAGCTCCCTGTCTGCCAGGACTGCACACCACAGAAATCCAGTCTGGTTCATGCTTTAAGACCCTCTGAAATTCAAAGATGGCTGTATCCAGGGATCTGGCAGCTAAAGATACAGTGCATTTGTGAAACTGAGATCCTACCTGCGATTTCAGACATGTCCAAACTTAGAGAACGTTCAGACACTTTCTTATTTTTGCTCATGCCTGCCTGGAATTAAGACCCTTGAAGAACAGCTATGTCAGCGTGCGGCCATGCCGGCACACTCAGAGAGATGCCAGCAAGTCACTGACCAGGAGCAAACGCTGCCCTTGACAGGCGGCCTGGCAAAGGGGCCTGCCAAGCACTGGCCAGGCTGAAACAAGGGGGCCATGGTTGAGACAATCAAAATTGCTTCTCCTGCTTGTTCCAGCTGTTTGCAGGGACATGGGACTGAGGGCATGTTACATATTAACCAACTGTAAAGGCAGCTGGATCATATAGCCAGGTTTTTCCTCCTGATGGAAATGAGGACCCAAGTATCACTGATCAACCTAATTGCAGGCAGTAATTTGACAGATCCAAGAGGAAGAAGAAATAAATACCTATTTCACGGAATCATGGAATCATAGAATTGGAAAGGACCTCTAGAGATCATCTAGTCCAACTCCCCTGCTGAAGCAGGATTGCCTAGAGCACATTACTCAGGACTGCATCCAGGTGGGTCTTGAAGATCTCCAGAGAAGGGGACTCCACAACCTCCCTGGGCAGCCTGTTCCAGTGCTCTGTCACCCTCACCGTAAAGAAGTTTCTCCTCATATTTAAATGGAACTTCCTATGTTCCAGCTTGTGCCCGTTGCCCCTCGTCCTATCACTGGGAACCACTGAAAAAAGTCCAGCTCCATCATCCTTCAACCCGCCCTTTAGGTACTTGTAAACATAGATAAGGTTTCCCCTCAGCCTTCTCTTCTCCAGGCTAAAGAGCCCTAGCTCTTTGAGCCTTTCCTCGTAAGGGAGGTGCTCTGATCCCTTAATCATCTTAGTTGCAATACATTGGACTCTCTCCAGTAGTTCCCTGTCTCTCTTGAACTGGGGAGCCCAGAACTGGACACAGTATTCCAGTTGTGGCCTCACCAGTGCAGAGTAGAGGGGGAGAATGACCTCCCTCAACCTACTGGCCACACTCTTCCCTATGCAGCCCAGGATCCCATTGGCCCTCTTGGCGACAAGGGCACATTGCTGGCTCATGGAAAGTTTGCTATCCACCAGGACTCCCAGATCCTTCTCCTCAGTAGTGCCTTCCACAAGATCCATCCCTAACCTATATTGGTGCCTGGGGTTCTTCCTCCCCAGGTGCAGGACCCTACGTGTGCCCTTGTTGAACCTCATTAGGTTCTTCTCTGCCCGGCTCTCCAGCCTGTCCAGGTCACGCTGGATGGCAGCACAGCCCTCTGGAGTGTCGGCCAGCCCTCCCAGTTTGGTAACATGAGCGAACTTGCTGAGGATACACTCTGTCCCCTCGTCCAGGTCATTGATGAATATGTTGAACAGGACTGGGCCGAGTATTGACTGGGCTGGTTACAGGCCTCCAACTTGACCCTGCTCCATTAATTACAACCCTCTGAGTTCTGTCACACAGCCAGGACTCAATCCACCTCACTGCCCCCTCATCTAGCCCAGACTTCCTTAATTTTCTAATGAGGATGTTATGGGAGATATTGATGGAGATGAGAGGGTAACAGACACGTGGCCCCAAATACCCAGGATCAATACATGCATTGTGGATAGCAGCCAGTGTGTGCGCTCCCATCACCTCCAAAATGACAGCCCACCACCAGTCTTTTTATGCCTGTCACAGTGTAATTTTGTCCCCCAAGGGTGATCTCTGCTCAGCCTCCAAATCAAAACGGGGGGACCATGACTGCAAGTCATTGTGTTTCTCTCCAAGCCTGCCTACCTTCAACAACGTCTGGCTGAGCAACTTCAAATACTCGCCAGAGGTTGTGGAGCATGGGTGGACATGCTACCATTACATGAAAGAGCCATCGGTGGTTTTGCTCGGGTTAGACCAAGCCCCAGATGAGGCTCTTCTCCAGACATCTTCTCTGAAGCACGGCAGCGTCTCATGCTGGGCAATCACAGGGCTAATCGGCTGAGATCCTCACAAGCCTCCCTGCTGCACTTGCAGCAATGAGTCACCTGTATGGCTCTTTCTGATCCCTGGCTACAGAGCTGGTGCTCGCCAAAAGCCCCAGGATGCCTGCTTCACCCCTGCTGACCTTCCCAGTGCTCCCAGTTTGGATGAGTGCCAGCCCTTCCCATGGGAACTGGCTGGAGGTGGCCTGCTTGGCCCTTTTTTGTTGTGCATGGTGTCCACTTTACACCTTTGCCCCACCACACACAGTGTTTCTGGTGTTTTCACAGACCGCAGCATCTTCTGCTTGTTTCTGCCATCAGAAATCCAAGTCATTCCCCAGCCAGGCAGCCATCATGGCCTACCCAACAGACACTTAAAACCTATTAATGATGAGATTAACCCATGGGTTAATAACCCGTAAGGTAAGATACCTACATGCACTGAGTATAAACTGGCCATATGGTGTGAAAAGCAATGTCTCCTTCCAGCAGTTAATTTGTATGAGGGACATCATGTGCCCCATACTTGCATGGATTTGTTTCTATTATTTTCAACACATATGCAAATATCTGGTCTTGGCTCCAACTCTCCTAATTAAGGAGGCCTTATGATTCACTGTCATTACATTTAGTAGATATCTGTGACAAACGTTAAAATATCAAGATTCCAGGGCACAAAAGCTCTTTTATAGCCTTCATTCACAATTAGGGTTGTGCTGCATTCTTGCCATTTTGAAATGACCCTTGTTTTGAACACTGCATCTTGTGATGCACAAAGTTACTACAGGAAAAGGTTTCTAAATGAACATAACTCATTATTGATAATACAATAGTTGTATGTTTTATCTACAGATCTCTGATCTAGGGAGTCATTATTTCTTAAAGCCTTTGCCATAGCAAGGGAGAAACACTGCAGAGTATTATTCAACATTATTGCGTATGAACAGCGCATTATTTTACAATATTTCCATAACATCAGCCTGTTCCAAGTACCAACTGGAATATCCAGAAGAGTGCTTTTAACCCATGGCTCCAAATTCCCCATTGGCGCTGTGTTTCAAAGTGGCAGCTACAATCTCCCCAGTCCTCGCATGTGTTTCTCATGTCATCCAAAACACACGTATTTATATAGAGCCTGGTGTGACTCCAAGGAATTTATGTTGTGATTTATCAAATGAATATCGAGCATTCAGAAATTGTCTGCATACTTACCTACACAATGGGCTCCTCTGCTACATGAACCCCCCTGGGATTGCTCCTTCCCCAGTCCTTCCCAGACACTCCTCCTGTTTCCTTGTTTATTCTCCAGCACATTGGCATTTCAGGAAGTGCCCCTCCATGTTCCCACGTGACTTTTTGGGAACAGCAGGTAACACCGTCTGCTGAACCATTCACCCCTCGTGCACGTCTGTGGTGCTGGAGTAGCATATCTTCATTTCACAAAGAAAAGCCTATCTATTTTTCTAAACTCTTTATGGCTCTCGATGCTGAGGTCAGTCAAATTCCTGTTGAATTTGCAAAGTGGCTGCTTTAATTTAAGCAAGAAAAACCTTGCCTTTCATCAAAGTTCTTTTTAGAACAGACCTATAAACCTTGTATAAATTATACTTCATTTTATATGCTGTACTGATTACTTAACTGATACTCCAGTAGTAGGTTTTACTAATCCGGCCCACGTAAAGCTCTGATTAAACTAGTCCCGTGGCCTTTTCCCCAAAAGCTCGCTCTTCCCATGCAGGCCCACTCCCAGCATTTCCCTCCTTACCCAGAAACCTTTAAAAACACACAGCTCAGTTGTGCAAAATAGTTGTTCTGGTTTTATTTATGCTGCAGAAGGGAATGCCAGCCTGGCATGACCCAGGCTGGGCACTGGTGTTGCCCTCAGCCACAGCCACAGTTTCAGCAACATGGGGTTTTCCCAGTGGTTTTCCCAGACTAGGAGAGACAAGGAAGTCTTCCTCTTCTTCAATGCAAGCAGAGACAGCAGCAGGGCCCCCTCCGTCCATTGCAGAGATGGAAAAACATGGAGGAGAAATACTTCATTCAGCTTTCAGGATTTCTCCCTCTTTCAAATTACCTTGTGTGTCCCCATGGGTGAGAGGCAGCACCCGAGTAACCCCTGCAGAACAGGCAGGGCATGGGCACTGATTCCCATCAAAGCATCTGTGTCAGCTGAGCCTGGGCACAGGAAGGTCTGTGGTGGGAGCCTGAGAGACGTAGAAGAGAGGGGAAGGGTATGTAGGAGAGGCTTTCAGTGGAGGAATGAACCTTGTGGGTTTTTTAAACAAAAACTGAGCCTCTCCACTATTTGTAAGGTCAGCACCAGCAGGTGCAGTGGGACTCCTGTTTGGCAGGTAACAGTGAATAGGCTTGCAATTAGTGACAATAAATAAGGATGTTTACAGCTGTGCAAGCTCACTGCCCCACTCTGCTCCTGTGTTCAGGTGGGTGCATCTCTGTCAGTCTCAATCTGTGTTAGATGTATCCCAGAGTTATTAGTGCAGCCCTATCAAGAAAGCACATCTGTTCTTTCTTGTATTGAGCTCAAGTTTTCCAGCTTCTCTTCACAGCTGTGAGGGCTGTTTTCTCAAAACAGCAGTTCAGAGGTGGGCCCGGAGGTAATAACTTTATCTAAAAAGCTGGGCTGCATGTATAAGCCTAAAGCGTTTGTCTATGTGGACATGTAGGATAAACATCGGTGCTGCTCTCAGCCAGCCTCAGTCATGTGAATCCCAGTCCCTGTCTGTATTTCACTGGGAGGGTAGGACCAAAGTCTTCTATGTCGTACTTTGTATTTCTTGACCATTGCACTGAGATGTTTAGAACACTCTTTCACAGAGCTGCTCTGTGGGCTCATAGCTCCTTCTGAGCTCACCTCAGCTGATGAGACAGCTGTTGAGAGTTACTGTGTTGAGGGCTGGTGAAAATGGGTCTTGTCGGGGGTCCAAAGGTCAGTTTGAACCAGCACAGTTGTTCCTTGCCGTGCCCAGACTGCTGCAGGGAGAAAGATGGTTTTTCACCAGCCATTCTTCAAGACTATTCAAACTTCTCAAGACTATTTCATCAAACCCTTTTGACACTGTTCTTCTGCTGTGATTGTGTGTGAAAGCTGCTGGGGAAGTGCCTTTGTATCATCACAGATACACAAGGTGAAAAACGGCTCTTGTTATCAATTAATCTTCCCCTCAGGAGTGTGGATGAAAGACTGTTGTAGCATAAAAAGGATACAAAGGAACAAAAATACAACAGACGTGAACATGCAGGCAGCTCCCCTTTCAGCCAAATTTCACTTTCAGTTCCTTCCTATACTATTTCAGACACCGCAGGGCCATGAGTTTGAGTATTACTCCTTTTGTTTGTTTGTTTGTATGAAGGCCTTTGACTTTGGTATCAAACTCCAGGTCTCATTACACCAGGACATAGAACATACATGTAAGAAACAAGTAGCCAATGGCTGGGACTCCACAGAACAAGAAAACACTTGAACATGAAACTCAAGAATATTTTTTTTTTCCTTAAGAATGTATTTCTATCACTTTGTAGAATCATTTTTATATTTCCTTTCAGGACATAAAGTGTATGTTAGCCCTGGATATACATGGTGAAGTGCATGCGTCCAAATCTAAGTGTTGAAAAGGATGGTGCCTGGACTCACATGACAGGTGTCTGTCCATCAGGGGCCACCCCAGATATTTTCAGAGATACAGGTGCTTTGGAGAGTGTGCTGGACCTTGAGATCATAGTATTTGGGCAGGATGACTGGGGCTGCCCTAACTGGCAAGAGGAACAAGGTTGGCTCAGGTTTACCTGCAGCTGTGGTTGGTCTCTGTGGAACTCCTTCAAGCCAGGTTACGGTTTCTCTTGCTGGCAGATATACTGATGTGGAGGCAAATAGTGCTGAGTGACTGGGAAGTGAAGGGTGTTGGCTCATACTGTAGAGAAAAAGACTTGAAAATACACAAACAGTGCTGATAAGTGTCCTGACAGCTACAAGCAATCAAACAACTTGCCATCTACCTTCGTTTCTTTCTTTCTTTGAGGGTATTTTGAAAAAGAGATTTCTTCTGTGGGATCTAACCAACATTTCCCATAGGGCTGGGGAAAGTCGAAGGTGAATGGAGGAGAGAAGGCTGGCATGAGTATCACCAGTCAAACTGCAAACCAAAGAAATCAAAGAGACAAACCAAAGAGACATTCCTTCCAGTATCTGAAGGGAGCCCTTCCAATATCTGAAGGGAGCCTACAGGAGAGCCGGAGAGGGACTCTTTGTCAGGAAATGCAGTGACAGGACAAGGGGTAATGGTTTTAAATTGGAAGAGGGGAGATTTAGATTAGATACTAGAAAGAAATTCTTTACCGTGAGGGTGGTGAGGCACTGGAACAGGTTGCCCAGGGAAGTTGTGGATGCCCCATCCCTGGAAGTGTTTAAGGCCAGGCTGGATGGGGCTTTGAGCAACCTGCTCTAGTAGGAGACGTCCCTGCCCATGGCAGGGGGGTTGGAACTTGATGATCTTTAAGGTCCCTTCCAACTCTCACCATTCTATGATTCTATGATTCTAAGAGTGGAAGCTTCCCTCAGACTGCTCTATCTCCCACTCCTTACCCTTGGCTCAGAAGATCCTGAGCACATGGTGGCAGGTCCCTGAGGTGTGTTGTGCTTGCCAGCAAGCCTTGGATGTGTTGAAGCAGGGTGGAGGTGCCGAAGGCAGCCTACTGACGCTCTTCAGGCTTCTGTGTTCAGACCAAAACAAGGTCAAGTTTAGCTGTTACCACACTTTGTTAAAATAATGAGTTGCTTTGGGGTTATCCAAGTGTCACATGGTACCCAAGGCCCAAAGCTGAAAGGCACCTTTGTGACGGGGTGTTGGACTCAGATTTCTGCAATCTTCTGCCTCCTAGGTATACAATATTACCCAGATGTTTCTGCCAGTGTGTGCACTCAGAAATGCTCTCCCTAGCAGTGATGTGGTCTCTGCTTTATTCAGTGTGTAAGATTCCACCTTGGTGGCCTTGCTCATGAGAAATTATTCTGATTTCAACACTACCTTGATGCACCCAGAACTCCTACATGGAGCTTACTGTGCACTTTCCTGATCTGGTGCCTCCTTCTGCAGTTCAGCCTCACTTGAATTTGTTTTTCAATAGATGTTTCCAGCCACGGCAAAGCATCTTCAGCTGTAGCCTTCCTTAGTGTGGACCTGAGCCCACAACACTGGAAACTGAAGGATTTCTGTGTAATGTTTTTGTCTTTCTCTGAGCTATTGTCTTTGTTTTAGCTGACCATAAAACCCAGAACAGACAAAAGCCAAGCACTGATGTATATATTTACTTTCTGCAGTTTCCCAGATCTCACAGAGGAAGCACCAGCACTGCTCTGTTATGCCCTTTTGACTGCAGTTCAGAGATATCCTAACTTTGCCTTTATCATTTCTTCATCCAGCAGCAGTTGCTTCCTTGACCTAGATGGGGATAAGTTAAGAGGGTGTTATTCAGCTGTGGCTGTGCCCTGTGTGCTGCAGTGGCCAGTGTGGATGAGGGGAAACCCCATCTGCATCTGGCTTTGCTGCAGAACATAATTCATGCTCCAAGAGGTTTGATAAGGGCACAGTTGGAGGGGTTGACAAATTCCCCAACTTTCACCATTGAGTTTAATGCAAATGGCTAGAAAATGTACCCACCTCCAACTTCTTGTGTTAGCCTGTGTTCGTCAAGTGGTACGGACATTTAAATCTGAAATTGCTGATTTTGGACAGTCCTCACATGTTCTGTCTGCACAGGAAGAAATCCTCAAACAGTTTTGACAAATATTTTCCCATCAAAGTCTGTAGTGTAATTGATGTTGAAACTTTTTGTAAAATATCTTTGATTTTTGACAAAAATCTCAGCATGAAAATTGCAAATTAAGTAATCCAGTGTAGTTCTGAAAATAGCTGAAGAACAAAGAAAGAAATATTTAGTTTCTCTTTAGTTAGCTCTTTAGTTTACTCTGTTTCTGCTTTTTTAAATCTCCACTTTTCCTCTCTTTTTAATATCTTCTCAGTTTTTCAGTGGGATGACAAGAGAAACCATTCCAAAAGAGCAAAAAGCAAGCCAATTCTTTTTTCTTTTTCTTCACACTTTAAAACTTGAAGTGAAAACCGGGGCTTGATGTGAAACAAATGTCAGGTTTAGTTTGATATTTTATGTAGAGAAACAAAACACTTGAGTGTGGAGAAAGGGGAGGGGAAGAAGTCACATTTTCCATCAGGCACCCTTAAGGTATCTCGACCACAATGCCGATGTCCAATTTTCCGAACACAACTTTGAGGTAGAGGAGAACAGCAGCTGCCATTCTCCTCTGACTCGTTCAGCACCCTCCTCCGATTGCTCAGAACAGAGCAATCTGTTTTCCTCACCTCGTTTTCAAAATTCAGACAAAGGGAATTATTGGCGCTGGACCCACGCAAGGCAATGGGCGAGGGCTGCAGCAGCTCTCCTCCGATCTGTCACAGGGACCTGGAGGCCTCATGGTCATTTGTGCCACCAGCCACTAGGGCTGGGCACTGAGCACAAGACCGATGTAGCACTTTTACCCTGAGTGACCTCCTGAGCGTTGCTGCTCTGCCCTGCAGGCACAGGGACAGCAAGAACATCAGCAACACTACTCCACTGCTTGCAAAGTAAAAACATTCCTTGCCATGCAAATAACAATAATAACCTGGTTATAACTGCCAAATGTTTTTCTGAATAACCTAGAGCGTAAGACCCTCTTTACAGCAGACCGGTTGAAATAAAAGGTCCTGTCTCCCAAGTTTGGGTACGAGTATGCAGAGCTTGCTCAGCACACCTTGGTTTCAGCCATCCGCCCTGTCTGCACTGCCCAGAGGAAGCTCTCACACCTAAGACAGAGCTGCAACATCTAGACAGCCAGCAGCGTTTGCCTCCTAAGCTGGGGTCAAGGATCTCCAAGGAGGAGGAGGAACTGCGAAATGATGAACGGCCCACGCATAACAGCCCAAGAGCTCCCTGTTCAGATTTCTGTCATGGTTTGCCCGTGTCTGCTGCTGAGCCCAGACGCTCTTTCATATATTGGCTCACACTGCACCGAGGAAAACGGAGAGAAATTTTCCACCATTGCTATCAGGGTTCAGCCACAGCAACGTGAGAGCCCTACTGTGAGACAGCTTCCAGCTGGTAGCAGGGCTTTCAGCACGGTGTCATCTAACCCTTCTGGGAGCAAGTGTGGGGAAAGTGGTCTGGAGAAATGCAGCATCACAACCAATCAAATAATACCGGGTGGTGCTACTTGGATAAGATGCATCCTGAGAAATATGCTTGAGCTGACATTTAGGGATCAGACTAAACCTAGAAAGAATTTTCCATCCCTAGTGGTTATAATTTTATGAGGGTCATTCTTACACTAAAAAGCTGCTGGAGAAATGCAAAATCAGCACTGCTTTTACCAGGTTTTTTAAAAAGCCTCATCGATTGGGCATTGTTTTTGTAAAATGAAAAAGCAGCTGTGATTCAGCCTTGCACATCCAAAGGAGCAGGTTAAGTCTAGTTTCCAGTCTAAGCCCACCTTGAAAATAAACATTTTCCTCCTAATTTAACTTTTCTTGCATATGGTTCATTTCTCCTAATCATCATCCGGGCGAGAAAAAGCTGCTGTGATTGACAGCATGGAGAGCAACAGATGGTGCTGTTTCTGTTCAAGCGAGACCTAGAGAAATAAGCCTATTCAGTGGCATTACTCTAACTTTATCTGTTCAAAGTAACTTTTTTTGGGTGATCAACTCTGTTAATACCTTCTAATTCAAGCACTCAAGATACACACCAACTTTACATTAAATAAAAAAAAAAACCAAACACAAACAAAGAACAAAACATTTCTAGGCTTTCCTGCTTTACCAATATTTCTCAAAAGTTTAAAAGATGGTTTGTCATACAAGTGTCAGTATGGGTGCTGCAGTAGAGAGCAACATATTCATGGTGCAATATTCCCTCATGAGTGCTAGGGTTGAGGGTACTACTCACTACGTAGCTACCATGCAACATCTATGGGAGGCTAAAAAGCATCACAAGTTTCACAAGAGCAAAATAAGTTAGTTGCTTGAGTGTGTATCTAAAGTAATTATAGATATCGCTTTGAAATGGAGTGGCATAAGTGGGAATACCATGTCTGGGTAATTTAGATAAAGAGTGCTCAGCAAGTTCCTACTTTGCGTTTCCCAGAGAATGAATTTTCTATACCCCATTTTTTCTGCGCAGTCAAAACACAGCAGGGCTGGCAAGCAAAGCCCCATTGATCCTGATGTGCAGGAAATCTCCCATGTAAAGGAGAATTTCAAGCTATTCATTTCTGGTTTTGGTCGTCTAGACTTGTTATCTCTCTGTGTTTTCTAAACTTGCTTTATCCCTCTCAGACACATATCTGACCAACACAGTTGCTTGGACATATCCTCCTCTTTTGGACTGAAGGCAGTTTCTGAAGGAACTTCACAAGCAGCTCTGAGATGCACCTTAGTGTTGACTTCCCAAATTCTCCATGGCATGTGGGGACAGCGGCATCTTCTTCAGCCCCTCCAGCATCCTATCTGCTGCGCACAAAGTGAGGGCTACTGATGTAGCCCCAGAGCAGGAAAGCAACACTAATGTTTTGCTGCATTAAGGTAGATGGAAATACAAGTTTTAGGTCTTTCATAAACTGGGACCAGAATTGGAAGTTTGGTGCTAACCCTGGGTGGCAGGGGCACTTCAGAGACTTCAGTCATTATTTTCACAAAAATGGATCTTTAAAAAACCTGAGAAAAACTAATTTTGCTGTAAGTGATCCTAATGTTCAAACACTTCTTGGTGCTAATTGTATTGATCAGCAATTGAAATTAATTCCTCCCTACCCACCCAAGTGGGTGAAGTGGTTGGAGATATGCCAGCGTGTGTTGTTATTTCCTGGGGAAGAGGTGGAGGTCTCAGAGCAGAAATAGTTTTCCTTTTCCAGGAAGAGCCTTCTTTAGCTGCAATAGCTGAAGGTGGTGAAAGCCAAGCACCCAATGCAGGAAGCTCTGCTACAACCATCACCCACTTCACTATGCTGCAGGTATCATTCCACCAAGGTCCTGTGCACTCACGGGGCTCTCTCTTATCTCAAAAGCCATTTTCATTGCTCTGGTCACAGGAGAGGGCTCTGCTGTCTGCATGTACATGAGGGAGACAAAGTAATTCAGTCTGCTTGAGCTTTCCATGTTTTTCATCACAAAGCTATAAATTAGTTGATAAAATTTTGACACAAACTCGGTGTTCAGGTCTGTCAACTTGCATTACACCATGAGCACTTGGCTTGTGACAGTAGAAAAAGACAAGTAAGTCTTGCAGTGATTTTTCCAGCCCTATTTCACATCGCAGCTCAGCCAAATATGCAAACCAGTGATGGTCTGTAAATGTTCAAAGGTTGCTCAGTTTCCACAGGAATGGCTGTGACCTCTATCACAAAGCAATGGAGACAGTCATACAAAACCTACATCTTTCCTGGATGTAGGCTCTGTTCTTAACTTTAATATATGAAGAAAAGATAAAACTCAAATCCATGAGAGCCACAGCATGAACCATGAGCAATACACTTTATCTGCAGCTTTCAACATGTATCTCTGAAGTAAGGTATTAACTTCAGAGAGGAAGTGGGTGGATGGATGTGCAGATGGATGAATTGCAAGAACTGCTATTGCTACATTTACAGGCTACTGAGTAATGAGATCTGATGGACAAGATATGAACTACAGGCTTCATGTAAAGTTTCTGAAGCTGAATGCTAGTTTTGTGCCCTTCAGGGTTGGAATGAGGGTTATTCAGCAGGTAAATGTGTTACTCTCCTGATCCCTTTCCTTTGAACACATGCAGTCTGATGTTTAGAAGGCACTCTAGAGTATCAGGTGGTTCACACAGAAGTAACATTCCATTCCCATGCTATCAAAATTGGGTTTGTCCCTAACTTCAATACATTTGCTCCCTCCCCCAGTATTAATCCCACTGCCATGAACGGGTGTACAGGGTTGTAGCTTTTGCTCCAGCCAGCTTCTTTCAAGTTAGAAAGGAAGGAGTCTCAGGAAGATACTGGGGATAACTCATCCAAACCCACGCCGTGGAGCCAGGGAGGGGAGAGCAGCTGCCCGGCAGCTGCCTGTGGGGCTGGCCAGGAGCAGGCTCCAGCTGGCACCAGTCACTGGCCGCTCCCTGGCGACATCCTCCTGCAGACCCCATTGCCGTGTCTGACGCCAGGTTCAGTTCCAGTTTTTCCTCAATTAAAAGGGATGTGTGGCACCGGGCAGGATCCACCTCCGTCATCAGCAAGTTGCACACACGCTATGCGCTCCGGGCATGGAGACAAGCCAGGCTGCCGCCTCTCTCTGTTGATGGAGCTTACACCAAATATGAGTATTTTATATAGCTGAGTCTGGCCTCAGCTGAAATCTTCTTTTCCCCTTTTTCACCCTCCCTTTCCTCCTTCTTCTGTCCCCTCCTTCTGCTGTCCCCTGTGTGTCACTCCACTGCAGGGGGTCCACACTTGGCAATACTGGGGAACACCGACCCCATGGCAGCTCCTGCTGCTCTGCTCGCTCCAAGCGTAGCATCCTACTTGCTTTGATAGTAAGCTAAGGTCAGACCACTAGAAATTCTGATCCTTTTGGGTTTTCCCCTCCCCAAAAGTAAATCTTTCTCCTTCGTGGTGCCCATCATAGCAGGACACCCTGTCCCACTCCAGGGTGTGAACAGTTTGGTTGCAGAAATGAACTACAGCAAGACCCCAGACCAAGCCAAGCAGAAAAGCATGTTATTAATGACATTCAGGCGTGCGATGGGTAGATGCTGGCTGCTACTGCATGCACTGAGGACTTGGTTCAGGCTTGCAGCTAGGAAGGAGACAGATGAGGTCCCTTTCCCCTATGGTTGCTGTGCTGGAGGGGGCTGGGAGAGCTGTGCAAACCCTGTTTGACAGAAGCTGTAAGCCTAGAAAAGTGTTTGTGGTCAGCCAGACTTAAAACTTTATCAGGTCACTTCAGACCCTCCCAGCTCAGCCATGTACACTGCTGCGGGAGGGTAAATCGGTATTTCTGAGTTGCACAAGCTCTTCTCTCCTGCCGGGTTGGGTGGACATCGTTAGCTTCTGTTGCTGCTGTTCATCTTTGCTTTACCTGCATAACCTCCTGGCATACTTCTGGCGGTAGGGATTGATTTTTCCAGGTTTTCAGGAAAACACGTGCTTGCCTATTGCCTAGAACACAGGTAATCTATTAGTGCAACGTGGTACGTTTCAGGAGGCAGGGGGAAATGGGGTAAGGATCAACAGCAGAAAATCCCACCAGCTGGAGCACACGGTAATGATATTACTCTGAAGACTTTCAGAAGTTACTTGAAAGGGTTTAATTTCATTTTTCAGAGGCACCCTGAGAAGCACAGTTTTTCTCTGAAAAAAAAAAATTACTTAAAAGTAGCATATGTGGCTTGTCTCCTGCATCAATTTTATCAGCAGACAGGTAAAACCAAGTCTCCAAGAGGAGCTGAAAGCTGCTGCCCTGGGAAGAGCAGGTAAAATGAAGATTTGCCCCAGCCCCACTCCCCCAGGCCCTCCTCAGCCAGTGGGGAAGGAAGGGACCGACCTTGGCCAGCCCCACCCCGGTTCCCTGCTGCCAGTGGGGCGGTTGTGGTCCACCAGCTTCCCCGTGGGGATGCAGGCTCTGCTGGGTCTGCTGCTTCAAGAGCAGATGTATTGCTAAAGGCTGCCATGGGGTGCAGAGTTTCTATCTCTTGCACACCTCTGTGATGCTGCTGCCGTCTTTCAGGCTGTGCCTGGCAGCTGCCTGCTTCACCCATGCCTTACGCCTGGCCACAGGATGAAGCAAAATAAAAGTGTTGATCGCAATGACAGCATTGCTTTTCCTACATACCATCCTTATAACTCAGCCTAAAGGTGAAGGCGTCAGCTGGGCTTGCTGCCTTGTGTGTCGGGAGTGCCTCTGCTCAGAGATTTGCTAACAATCCTGTGGCTAAGCCTTTCAGAATATTACTCAGGTTTCTTTCCCACCAGAAACCGAATTTGACACTACTGATGAAGTTAATAGAAATTACAGGTGCAGGGGGAAACTTGTTGAGCCAAGTCTGTCCCACTGCAGAAGACCTCTTGGCTATAATTCAATGTCCCATCTGTTTTTTTTATGAACTAATGAGCAACATTAAAATCAGATCAGTAAATTTGATGTCTGCTTTAGCAGCTTCTGTGTCCGGTTTCCGAGGCTTTTCTAAAGATGAGTGAGAGACATAAGGTCTCTATTTCTCTCCAAAGCCTGTGTTGGCTAAATGAACCTGAGCTCTATATCAAAAAGTTACACCTCCTATGAACCCATCCAGACTTCTGCACTTGTTACCTGTGCATTGTCAAAGGTGCCAAGATAATTGACTTCTCTAAAGACAATAATATTAAAGCCATTTTCTCTCCTAAATAGAAACAGCAATGAGTCAACAAGGAATCAAAATAATGTGTACACCTAAGGGGTAACTGATTTAGGAAACAAGCCTTAAGTCTGATGGGTTTTCCCCAGTAAGGCTTACAGAAAGAAATGTTTTCTTTCCGCAAAGCATATTAAAAATGAAAAGCAACATATCTTTCCATAATGTGTTTCTAACAAAGGAAATAGATGTAGCAGCGCTGTGGGTGGCCATAACACAGCAATCACAAGCTGACGGGGAAGGTGGTTTTGAAACCGAACGTTCCTGCGTGAGATAATAGCAAAGACATCAGCTCAGTGTCCGTCCACTTCTTAAACAAGTCTAATAATTATTACTTATTATGTGGAGTCATTCTCCCAAAATAAAACTTCAGGATGTGTACCTAAGCCTGCACCTTTGGTAGGGTCAGTGTCACCCGGAACAAGCAATGGGGCAGCCCTGATGGCCTCTCACTGCCCTGCCTCTGGGTGCGCTGGGTGTGTGTGGCTTACACGGTATGGTAGAGGATGAATTGCTTATACGAGGCCCTCAGCCACTCGTGAGACTTTTAGTTTCATGTTACAGAAAAATAAGCTTTTTGGCTACCCTATTTGTTGACAAAACTCCTGCAGGACCCGTACATGGGAAAAGCAAAGCAAGGGATCCTGCTGACCTCAGGGATAGTGTACCGACCAATTAATGGAGTAACTGGCACTATGTGGATCATGTCACTGAAGACTTGGGAAACAACTAAACCTTGTTAAAAGCAATGAGCCACACAGGGAAAGAGGGATGGAAGCAGAGTGTAAGAAATTGTCCAGCTCAATGTAGTTCATAGCTTTCCCCACCTATGAAAGCTCAGGGAGAGCCAGAACTGCTCTGCAAAGGAATTATCCATGATCCTACAACCCAGGCAATTGTATGATTCTATAACCCTGCGGCCACCTCTGATGGAAAAACCACTGTCTGTGACTGGACCACTGCCAAAAAGGCTATTCTAACCTGTTTCTAATCCCAGAGCACCAGCCTCACCAAGAAAGTGGCAAAACACTACTCCAGTTCTACTAGCAGAAAGAATTTGGGGAAGTCCTTCAGCGTTTGCAGGCTTAAAGGGCAAAAACCTTAGGTAGCATTGCTTTCCCTTTTGTTTTTTACACTGTCTGCTGAACTGCAGTCTGTATTTGATTTACGCTGTGACAGAACATTTTATTCATCTCGTCAGCGTGCGTGGCTGGGCTGATGGAAATCGACTCACATGATGCATCCTCCCTCCAGGGCAGCACACTATGGGCTGCAGACACTGCCTCACTGTGCCTGGCCTGCTCACGCTAGCAGGAGAAGGTACTTCTCCAGGGTTGGAGAACGCCCTTCACATCACCTGCTAAGCCTGAAATGATATCATAGCTCTCAGAGGCACCCTCGGCTCTGCACAGCACATATTCCTACCACCCCTGTCTCCTGAAGAGACTGTAGTGATAAGATTTGGCAGATTACAACATCACTCCCTTGATATGTAGGCATAAATATGTTGCTCAGGTCCTTAATTGCAGCAAGGATCTGGCAGACTGCTCCTGTATCTTTGATACAGTGAAAACTTCAAGTAACATGGACCCTTCAAGCTGCAGGAGAAGAAGGTATGCCTATGGCACTGACAGAGAACTGAGGTGTCCTGCCAAAACATTTAGGTCTAGTTTGCTTTTATTTCCACTTCACTCACTTCTAATCAGCCCAAGGGCTGTCTTAAGGGGATGAATATTTGACAATAAACGTAGCAGCCAAAAACTAGACAAACTCCTGGAAGTCCTGCAAAAGCCATCCCTTCAACCAGAGGGAGTCATTGCTGAGAGTCTTGAGACTGGAAGCCTGGCTGCTGTTGATAACAACTCTAGGTAGTCTGTTAGTGTGTGGATCATTATAGGAACAACCATTCTTTCCTATCAATGAGTAATGGATTCTTCAAGTGTATAAAGCCCTAATCTTTTGCAAATGCCGTAAAAAAACCACCATGGTGATATAATTTCCTTTTCAAACTATCCTTTTTTTCCTTCTCCCTGTGAAAGCAAACATTTAGAAACCAAATTAGGAAGACAAACACAGCTTTCCTTGCAGGAAGCTCATTCTTTTCTGTTATACATGGTGCTAGCTGGCCGGGCTTTTACCCAGCAAGAGCTGCCAGCTCTATAAGAGAGGTTACTGGTCTCCAGTCCATGTGGCTCTTTCCCAGTTATTATTACAGCATATATTTTAAAAAATATTTTTAGCTCTAACAGGCAGGCAATGAATGAAAGTGAATGTGCCAGATGTCCCTCTCAATTCTGTCCAGTCTATCCATTTTCTGCCTCTTCTGGGGTAATCAAATGCCTGTGGACAGGGTATTTATCAGAAACCTTTTACAAGGGGAAGAAATTTAGCAAAAAGCTAGGCCTGCAGCACACTGGATTGTTCTGATAAACCCAAACATTTTCCCTTTTTCTAGGTCTGGCTTCTTAGCTCCTTGCAACCTGGCCCATTCAGGGTATGCATTGTTGGTAAGAAATGCAGGTAATTTACCAAAATCAGATGGTGATGGACAACCCGGCTCTTACCATAGCATGATTTATAATATCTGTTTCACGACCTTTGCATCCCAAGCATGGTGACAGAGGTTTTCCCATTTTGGCTGGGGCCTGGACACAGTGCGTTCACAAGCAAGTGCTTGGGCCTTTCTCCTAATGATCTCTGTAGAGCTCACCAGACGGTTGTAATCCAAAACAGTAGCGCTGCCATTTTCCTAGCAGTCCCACTCTTGATCGATGGCATCTCAATACATGCATACATCAAAGACATTAATAGCCTGACATGAACAGTTAAGAACTATCCCAGTAACCAGATCTTACTGGGGTAAGAGATTATGGATCACCCACAGTTCATTTTCATCCAGTGCCCAAGCAGGGTAGGGAGAACTACTGGGAGAGTTTGACCATTCATATAAGCCCCATTTTTCACTTGATGGCACACTTTCCTGAAGACAAAACGTCTTTGATACATCTTAGGAATCTGAGAAACTCTGTTAAATCTGGGCCCCTAAAAATTATTTATGTGACATCAGGTCACCAAAATTCTGGATTTCTGCTTACAGTCCCCAGATGTATGTTTTACAGTTTATTCTTGACCTCTCCTGCATATGAGAGCACACTGAGAATATTTTATCTTCATGCCTTTCATTGTGTAGAGCAGAAGAACAGTCTTGGGTACCAGTGGGCCTGAAACTGTGTCTCAGCTTCACACCCAAAAGAGGCACACCTTATCTGAACTAGCCACCTCTCCTGCATGTGCAGAGCTTGAGCTGGGGATGCAGTCAGAACAGAATTTCTCACCAGACGTTCTTTATTGCTTGTTGGGTGGATAAAATAATGAGCGGTTGTTTCTGTGGTATTTTAGCCATTGCACTTTTGGTCCTGCCCAGAACAAAGGAATTGCAGAGAAGAGCATATTTCAAGTAATAAATTTGACCATTTTGAAACTTGAGGGAAAAAAGGTGAATTAAGATGAAGCCAAAGATTCAGGTTAGATCTTGTTTAATCCAAAGTAGGATATCCATGCCTAACAAAAATGTTGACGATGGCTATTTTTTTGGCACCATGTCTGTTCCCTCCCCACCCTGCTTTCTTGGAAGTCACTGTGCTCTGGCTCTTCAATTAGAGACGGATAATTGATGCAATGCAGACTGGAAAAAGCTTATCACACTGCATTATTTGTTCCACCATGAGAGCCCTATCACCACTGTGAAATCTGTTTCTGCAAGTTTGAAAGAGAATTGGATAAGCCACCTGGCTATCCCGTCCGGGACTGTCGACAGCCTGATCCAGGCAGTTTGTCACGGACCCTTGAAAATGGCATTGATGGAGTTGAAGAGGTCTGTGTCTCCAGAGCGTATTTTGGAGCGAGGGTTTGCGTAGATGAGCTGGCCGAGGCTGTGCTGTGTTTTGGAGGATCACCCAGACTGCAGCTCTGTTGGTAGCTGGGAGCTCAGGCCTGAATTTCTGCCCACTGCTTGTCCTTTCATTTAGGGGACCCCTTAGTTTAGGTGTATGGAGGGTGACAAAGAAGCTTTTTAGGCTGTATAAAGTGTAGGGATGCAGTAGCAGGGGCAGTCCAAGGCTGCTGGAGCACATCACCATGGGGTAGCTCCCTGGGCAAACCGTGGAGGTCCAAGGGTATGTGGAGGGTGGCAGAGAGACAGAACTTCAGCCCCAGCTCTTATATTATTTGGAAAGAAGATTCCAGCGTCAAGCAAGGCAAGAGGATTTCCTGATTGATGGAAAAGTCAAAGTCAGGGAGCATCCAGCTCCTTCTGGAGACTCACCTACTTCAGGTGAGGGAAGAAGCCATGTAATGGAGCATGATCTGCCCCATTTTCCTCCTTTGACAGCTAGCAACAGCTTCCTATAACCAGTGAGGAAAACACCTGTAAAGCACAACCTCATTCCAGGAACTGGTGTAACTGCAAACTGCTTGGGTATCAGGAAACACACTGCCCAAAGCACTCACTGCACTATCACCGTCCACAGAGCTCAGTGGCCGTGGGTTGCAGGAAAAAAAAATGCTCAACCATGGAGAAGATGTTGCGGCAACTGTGATTGTAAACCGTTTTCGGGTGCACAACACTTGGAAAGCCCCATGAACCTGCCTTCCCCTTGGCAGCCCATCTCTGGAGGTGTCCTTGGGGAGGAGGGTGGTGGGTTTTACCTGAATCCATATTACTGAACGAAACTCCTGCAGAAAAAAGGAAGCCTTCAATGAAAATACCTCACTTGTTCCTGTGGGTTTGCAGTGGTCAGCACGAAGGTTGGAGAAGGTTTCAAAGCCATTTTCTCCCTGCAGCCACACTGAGTGGGGCTCAGTAGAGATCGCTTGTGAAATAGCAGGTGAAGGTTTTCTCCGTGTCACTGCAAACAGGATTATTTCTAAGTGAAGGAACTGAAAATGTTTAATTACAGACACAATCCCACTTGGACCAAGGCTGGCATTTTTTATTATTTTAATTTTAATAATTTTGATTTGTTGCTTCTTGAAATGGTGGCCTGCAGTTTTACATAATAACCTCACTAACCTTCCCAATATCAAAATAAAATAACATAGTAATAAGAACTCCCTTTCTCACAGAGCAGTTTTTGCTTGCAGAGAAGGTGGGAAGCCACTTTCACCCAGCAGTTATTGCATTTTAGCTGATATCTCATTATCTGACATAAACAGATGATGTCTGACATAAACAGATCCATCCACTTCATCTTAAACTGTTGATTACCAGATAGAGGCATATCCTGCTGCCAGAGACCCACAGGGGAAAGGTAATTACGGCTGAGCTTGAACTCAGCTAGCAAAGGCTAGAAGGGTGATGCTGGGTGTGCAAAGACATGGCGAAGAGGTAGGGAGGGGGCCAGATTTTCTTCTCTCTGCCAGCACTCCTGCAACCCACAATGGCCCTGCAGCTAAAAGCAAACCCAAACATTTTAGGCCAGTCCTTTTCTCATCTCCAGATCAGTAGGATCTGTTCTTCTCAGCATCAAGCATTTTATTCCAGTACAAAGTTAATTCAAAGTACTGCTATTTTGATGCCCATATATTTTAGATTCAGTTCAGATGTTTGGATAAGTGTATTTGACCATTTGGAGATCAAGAATGGACAACCAGAATTGGTTCCTCCACTGCTTTTTACTTCTGAGTCCAAAATTTCTGCCTGTCGGCAATGATTTTATGTGCCAGCTATTCCTTGATGAAGGCACAGAGAATGGTGGGCAGCAAAGATTTCTGCAGATGGGATTCTGTTCCAAAGATTGGAAATAGAAGAGCAAAGTCTAAACTCTGTTATTAACTTGGACCAAAAAACGTGAGTAGCATCAAACCACCAGACCAGTGATGGTTAGGAACCAGGTGGACTCTATTAGAAAGCGAGGAAGGGAGCCTTTCTTCTTTCCAATAGCTGTCAAGAAACATGCTTGTTTCAGCTTTTGCATGAAATGATAGATGGGGGCTTTGAAGCCCAAATCTCTTTGGTTTTACTCCTCCTCCCTTTGGTACATGGGTGCTGTGGATGTTCATTACTCACGATGGAAACATGGATGTTCATTACTCACGATGGAAACATTTGCCACAGGAAGCTCCTGGAACAGAGTTTGGAAAGCCATGAAAGCCCTAACGGCAGCTGAAAATATCAGTGCTGTCCCAGTATTTGCTGAATCAAATTATTAAGTGCCAAGATAAATTAATGTTTGTCTCTGAGTCATTCCCCATTTTACAGAATCCAGGGTTTTCAAACTCCCTTCCTACAAAGAAAATCCTCTCTGCCTTAAAAAGAAACCCCATTTTGGTGGCAGCAGCTTCCAAAATCTGGAACTGTGTTTTCAGAAGTCTTGCTTCACTGTCCAGTAAATTCCCTTCCATCTCTCCTTTCCCAGTGAAATAACTGGAATATTTGCTTTTTTTTTTTAAATCAGGATTGTCAGTAGTCACAAAGCATAGGCAAACGAGCCTCTTCTGTGAGGTTATTTAGTTAATTAACAATCAAACACTGAAACAAGGCTCAAGAGCTAATCTATGAATTGTTATTCAATGATCCTGAACACGTGGCTTGGGAATTCAAGATTTCACTGAAATGGAATTGAGATTCCTGCCATTACAGCTTCAACATCCTTCAAATGCTTTCTCACCATCATTCAGCAACCACCAATCGCCCATCCCTTCCAGCATCTACAAGGGTCTGAATGAAAAGCCTTCACATCACGGATCTCCCTGCTGGGCTCATCTTCCATTTAGGCAGGAGAGCCACAGCTCCTCTCAAAATCCTTGCTTCTTGAGCCATGTTCTCCATACTTGGGGTAAAAAGGAGGGTTTCTTATGATTTCACAAGGACGGTTAGGCTTGCTTTCTTCAGATGCTCCATATCTCATCCCCATTTCAGCAATAGGCCAGGCAGTGAAGGCACATAATGGCTGTCCCACGCAGCTGCAGTCAATGAATTTGGGGCATTTTAGCAGATGTAACCCATTTCCCCTGTTTAGCAGTGCCTGTGGTGTTATGCTTTGCTGCCTTAGCATGCTGGTATGCTTAAGGCTTTTTACATTATCAAGTAACTTAGCACCTCGTTTCCCTGGTGGGTCTTGGCCTTCTGGTTAGTCACGTCCTGGTTTGTTCCCAGCATCTCTTTTGGCATGTATTGTCTATTTCCCCTCTCAAAATTAAGCTTGGGCAATATCTGTGGATCGTTAGCTTTAGAGAATACCTTCTGGATGGATGAAACCTTCATCACCATCCCAACGGGCCTCTGGTGCTCATGCAACCTTAGCTTCACGCTCTAAAAACAACCACTGCACGAAAGCCCTCACGTTTTGTCAGGCAACTGAACAGGAAGAAAAAAAATATATTGAAAACAGTGGGATAATTTAAGGCCACAGAGCACCCCAGAGATCACAGAGGAGCCCCAGCCAAACGCTAAGCAGTCCAGACAGCCTTGAGGAACTTGAGTACAAGCCAGTCCATCGCATTGCAGGGCCAGGGATCACTCCCTGGGGCTGATGCCTTCAGTAATGTCATTGAAGCCAACTGTAGTTCTGGTGGTGTTTCTCACAGAGCAAGGAGATACTTGCTCTTGGGAAGGCTGGGTGTGTGTGTGGATGTGGATGCATTACACAGCTGTGTTCTGCAATTGTGGCTTTCCAGAGGATACTAGTGGGTGGTTCAAAAAATATAATACGGATATTATTATACATATATAATTTGATTCTTTTAGTCTGAAATAAGCCCCCAGTACATTTATATTTACTTGGCAGTGAAGATATGAAACTTGGTTTGGCAGTTGCATTTAGCAAAACACTGGGAACTCAAGGGGAAAAATATTGCCTGGCTGAGTAGGTTGAACTAATGCTGAGAAATGGGGCTCTGTGAATCTGAATTCAACCCAGTTTTTCAGAGCTACTTACTCAGTCTCCTTCCACCGTTGGCCAACTGACAGAAATTCAATATTTTTCTTTTAGTGAATGAAAAGCATAGTCAGAAACAGCCACTGGGTCAGGATCATATGCAAAAGCTCCTCTTGTGCTTTTGTTTCCTAATTGCTCTTGGAAGGATTTTTCGGACTGGGCTGACGCAGTTGTGTGTGTGAATTTCCTGGCAAATAAGGAAGGTGGCTGTGTCCAAAAGACATTTAAGAGTGTGAATTCACAGCCTTTCCATGTCTAATCAAGGACCGTAAACCATTAGCCACATGTTCTCCATTTCCATCACATTTTTTCACACTTAAACAAAAACATGCCAAAGAAAAGGTGCTACATTTTTTAATGCCCCCAAATAGGAACCACGGGAGTCCGTTAAATGCTGTGGTCATTTCCAGCATACAAATCAATTTTCCTTGTGGTGGTGAAGTGGTGAATAATGCCTGGTTTGTTTAAAGGAGCATGACTGATTTTGGATGAAGGATCCTGTCACTTTGGCATTTTTAGTTTTATTTATTGCACGCAACCATATAAAACCTGGTACTGGTCTCAGTGCCAGGCTTACTAGTGGAAAAGCTGAAAGGACCACATAACTCCTGGTGCAGAAAAGAGGTTCTCCTTCTGCAAGGCACTTGCTGGACTCCTGAAAATTTATTTTTAATAACATGGCAGAGAAGGATTTCATCAGTTGGCATCTACTGGCTTTATTTTTTCTTCCATTTTGCCTGTGTCAAGATGAATACATGGAGGTGAGCAGAAGATCTTATAAACCAGTGGCCAAAGTATTGCAAAGTCACCACCAGACTGGTCATAAAGGTTCCAGAAGCAGGGAAATATTGAAACAGCGGAGTCAACTTATAGAGTGGACTGTTGGTAATAGCACTTCTACAGACCAAAAAATCCTGAGACCAGAGGTAGATGATGTAGAACTGACTACCTCAGATAGAGTCCAGGTACTCTGAATTAATCTTCTAAAGATATCTTTAAAGCTAATGAGATATTTTCTTCTTCTTTTTTTCTTTTTCTTTTTCTTTTTTTTTTCCTAAGATTATTAGTGATACATTTATAAAATTATTTTTATTAAAGTTCTGTATTGGTCTGTATCCTGCTGGGTTGCTTTATAGGATCTTTTAATGAGCTGGTAGAACCAGATCTTTTAATGAGCTGGTTGGGGACACTGGTTTCAACATAGACAGCAGCCCTTTGTTTTGCTGAAACTGTGATCCTGTGCAATCATATGTTCTGATATACAGTCTCTTAATTATTTTAAAGTATTACTTATTTAATATACTAAAGATTTAGATTCTGTTAACTCTTTTGGATGTGAAGGAAAACTACAGAATTTATTAGTGGCAATTGGAAAGATTCAGTTACCAGAGAATAACTTTACTTGAATTATGTACATAAAGTATATTCTTTTGGGCTTGAGACAAACAATGAAAGTGTTTAAAAATTTTATTCTAAGCAATAGCTTGAAAAGAACAGATACTAATGTAATGAGTAGATTCAATAATATGTATCAACTTGACAGTTTCAAAAGAAAAAAGAGTCAGAATGAAATTCTAAATCATCTGTAGTATCTGTGTTTTAAACTGGGAATCTTTTTATACCTTTTATATGGTGTTTTAGATATAGTCATCAGCTCACAACAAAGGGAAAATGGCATAATTTGATTATACATAAAATATTGCAGTCCAAAATTAAAAGGAAAATCTGAGGGGCAGAAGATGAAGCTTTTTCTAGCACTAAGGAAAACAAAATTCCACTCAAAGTTTTTGTTGATTGATGTGTTTTAGAAACAACAAGATGAGTGGTTTTTTCCTATTGCTGATACAAATGTTTGAGTCCTGTATAGTTAACATTTCACCATTTGTTTTTTAAAACTCTTTCAGATCAAACTGTTATATTTTGAATTCCAAAAATCATGGACATGCAGACAAGTGTTGAATAATAAGCTACTTCATAATAAGCAGAGAAGAGATTTGATTTTAATCTTGTACCAGGCTTGAAGAACTGAAACACATCCAAGTATGGGAATAGGTTTAATACAAGACTATATTCCCTGTATTTAAATTTTATAGTTCTTTGCATTTCCTAGTTCTTGGGCAGGAGTTATATGTTCCTCCAGTACACTCAGCAAAATAGATATTTAACTGTAAGTATGTTAAGTTGCACTTGCAGTATATAAACAGTGTAAACCATCAGGTATATAGTCCAGTGAATCAGCTTGTGTGTGTGTACCTCTTTATTGGAGAGAGAATTGTGCAGCTGCATATTACGGACCACACATTATTGGTACTTAAAGAATATTCCCCTTTAACTCAAAATAATTTCAGATAATGCAGGATTTAATACAAAATTACAACTTTTTTAGGGGTCAAACTGTCCCTTCTCAGAAAGTGTCACTGTGTTTGAGGTGCATGTGTCTCTCATCAGAGAGTTTAATGCAACATGTTTGGAGTTGCCTGCTGGGGAAAGAGGCTGTGATTAAAACTGAGCCCAGCGAGCCTGAGTGCAGCTGATGGCAGTCACTTACCTGCCAGACCCACTCTAAGAAGCAATCTTTGCTGGGGAAATGATGCAATTTTTGGCTCCCTGAAATGAAATGGAGCACTAGCAGATGCATGACAGGGATAATCCATCACAGCGTGGCTGACGCAATAGGTATTTTCCATCTCCAGACTCCAGGGTTTTCCAGGCAGACGAGGAACAAAGGTGGCACAGACATGCTTTAATTCATGTCAAACTTTTCTCTTCCCCTTGAGATATCTGACAGCTGTTTCACCCCCAAGTCCCTACTTCCTCAGTTGTCTTAGCTCTGGCTGGAGAATTTCACCCTCTTGCTAAAGGGTTATAACAACGGTCCCATTCCTTGTTATGGAATAGACACAATACCATTGGTCTTTGCTGCACTGGGTACAAGGCCAGTTTTCAGACTATTTGTAACTTTTGTAAAATATCACGTGCATTTCTCAAGAACAAGAACTCCTAGTGACTGGGGAGAGCCGTGCCAGACACATTCTGCCTTTTCAGTTTGCTCTTTGAAACCTTCAGGTACCCCTCAACCTACTGGTGTTTTACCCTGAATTTTGGCAATTTTGGTTTGTTTAATTCTTAATTAATTTACTACAAAAGGGGCCTCAGATCCCACAGAGACGTGCTGTTTTGCATTCAGAACAGGAGCCAAGAATGGTGGATGTACAGTGCTCATCTTCTGCATTGTCTTAGACAATATGACAACCCATAAAATTAATCAGGAAATGAAAAAGGGCTGGGTCTCCAATTATGATTCGTTCACAGCTTTAAGTTAAGGGAATTTTATAGACCATCTGTTGCCTAGAACTGCTTCCTATGTACTAAATCATAGGAAATCCAGCAAATAGCCTCAGAAATATTTCCAGCTTTCTGTCTGTATGAGGATATCAAAGTGACAGATGCATTTCACAAGCTCCTAAATCATATTTGTGTTTTGAGAGCAATGCCAAAGATTCATTGTGTGATAAATTTTATGTGCAAATGGCTGCATAGGACATCTTTGGCAAGTAGGTTGTAATTAATCTCTTTGTCCCATTTGAGTGTAATTTTACATTAGGAATGGGTTTTTCTTTTAAATGTGCTCTTCATGAAGTTCTTTGTTTTTAGAGATTAAAAGAGTTATCCTGAATATTCATTGTTCTTGGCAGCTGACCATGAACATTTTTTTCCTCCTAGTCAAGGGTTTAGTAAAGATAATAAGTCAATACTACTTTATGACTTGCGTAAGTAGTTATTTTGAAGTCAGTGGAACTGTTCTCATACAGCCAGGCTGGCAGGACTTGCCTCATTTCACATGTAATAACCTGCTGAGCTTTTCAAGAGGTAGCAATGCCAAACAGCTTTTGGTTACGACCAGCACTAGTATTTATTTTATATAACATAGCTGGTTCGCTAATAATGTCATCCAGGATTTCAGTGCATTGGGTAAAAACTCAAACCTTACCTGCACAGGCACAGTCTCACGTGCAATCCATTTTGCTGGACTCGTGCCTTCCCTTGCCTGTAACCCACAGTTCTAAGTCTTTGCATATTTCTACGTTGATATGACTTATTTGCTCTTGACAGGTATGTATGTAGTTTGCCTTCTCATTTAACATGAATATGGAGCAGTATCAAAAAAGAGCTGGAGATTATAACCTCGGTGCAACACTCAACATGAGCATTTCAGGTGGTGTAAAATGCTTGCACCATTCCAGTCCTCTTGTACTTGGTTCCCCGTCAAGGACAAAGTGACCTGAAAGCAGGGCTACTTCTTCTCTCATACTTGGAAAGCTTTAAACAGTGTGTCTGGTAATTGTCAGTTGTGTTCCTCCTAACAACTGGGAGAGATAAAACAGCAAGAAAGATACAAACAGATTCTCCAGGAACAGACAGTCCAACAGGCAGAACTAATTTTTCTCATAACATATAGACCAGAATTATTACCAGAATTAAGGTAAAAAGCATAGTATTGACCAAAGCCCCATAAATATGAAGCTCTTCTGCCCATTGGAAAGTCTTAACATTTCCATAACTCGTTCAATATGAAGCATATTGTTGAGCTGTCAGATCAGCCTTTAATCCCATGGTAGCTCCACCGTCGGCAGTTCCAGCTGACGAGGGCATGTGTCTGTCCCACTGGAGGAGTGGCAGGTATTTTGGTGGCATGAAAGAGTCTTTCTGTATCCATAAACTTGAACTCCCAAGCCTCTCGAAATTGATGAATCCTGGAGGGGTGTTTGGCATTGTTCAAAGCACGGGCTGAAAGCTTTAGTGTTTCAGATCAAGCCAGGGGATGACTTCAAGGGCAGGAATACACCACATCTCTATATTCATTTGGCAGCTCGCATTCCAGCAGAGGCTCCTTTGCTGCTGTTAAACTTATTAGGTCTGCATTAAGCAAGTAACTTCAGGACAATAAAGACAAGCGGAAAGAAATGGAAGACAAACAGTAGAATGATTAGAGAAAAGTAGCAGTCAGACTGCTATAACTATCCCCCTCCAGAATTTGAGAACTGCAGGTTTGCACCTCAGGATGATAGCAAAGAATTGTAGGGAAAAAGAAACAAAGAACAAGAGATGAGAAGGAGGCAGAGAAATAAAATCAAACTGTGGACCTCTACCTCAGCTGGCCCATCGGAAGATCTGCGACTGCTAAATCATGACAACAGCCTAGCTATGAAATCCAGACAGGATTGAATGAGACTCCATTATTATAAATACAATAATTTGGGAAAGAAAAGCACTGAAACAAAACTATTATCAAACTATTATTATAGTAGCTGAGCTGTGTATAATAAACTCATTAGTTTGTTTATGCTGCTATATTAGTTTCAGAATATAAACAGGTTTTCATCGTTACAAACCCACAATTACAAATAATCAAATGTCCATAACACCAGGTGTTGTGGTCAGTTCAAATTTTTGTCATGTCTCTTGGCACTATTTTAGCTTCTCCCAACTTTAGTAGGCTGCGAATGTGCAAGTCTGGGGCCGTGAACAGGAATATGCTGCACAGGCATTTTTTAACATCTCCTTCGGGTGGTCCCACACAGTTTTACTTATGTTTAGTGGAGGATAGTTCATTGCTGAAGGTCAACGAAGTCCCTTGTGTCCTACCACTCGTACATAGGCTTGTTTGTCAAGAAAGGTCAGCTGAAATGTGGGATCAGTGAAAAGCAGGATAGGAACCTAACTGAAATACTCGTCTAACTTTCATTACTTGTTATTATTTTATTTTCAAAACCCTCATTATTTGACAGGACAAGCTGATTTTTTTTAAATATTCATAGAGCTCTAAGAACACTTGACGAGCTATTCCCTCTAAATCTTCCAAAAATAACATCATTGGGGATAACCCAAGTATGGGAGATTTCAGGCCAGATAAGAAGTGTTTTGAAAACTTAGCAAATATATAAACAGAGAATATATAATGAAGACCCTGTAACCAACATGCATATGATTGATGCCCTCTGTGAATGAGCTATTTAAATCTTATTTTTGTGCACTTAGCCCCCACAAACCGGACCGCAGAATCCAGACTGTAGTTCCTGCTGCCGTGGTGACTTTGGAGTTCGACTCTACCAAGGGCCCCCAGGACCTCCCGGGCCCCCTGGGATGCCAGGTAAAGATGAAGTTTAATTGATTTTTTGATCAGTCTAATTACAAGCTATAAATTACAGGCTGTTCTATGAAATATCAGAGAAGGGTCCAAACATCAGTATTTGGGGACAAATTCAGAAGCAAGTTTTTCAGTAATTTCTGGGGAGACAGAGATTTTCAGTTAGACTCTAAAATTTTTTCCAGTGAAAACCTATTTGTTATTTAAATTCAACTTTCACAAATTCACACTAAAAGTAATCTTATTACATTTCTAGGGCAAATTGGTCTCTCAAAGCAGCATGAAGCTTCCATTAAAGTTGGAAGAACTTGTTCCCTGGAGTTGATAATTGTGATTACCTTTGAATATCCAGCTATGCTATTGTGTACTGTATTCAGGAGCTTTTTTTCATCTAGCATACTGCTAGCCAATATTTTACAGAGACACACATGCTTCTATTCTCTCATAGAAATGTCTTCTTTTCCTTCTTTCTTCTTGTCTTCCATAATAAAAAGTACCTTTCTTTGCCATTAGAAATGCACACAAAGGAACAGGATAAACAAGAAAAGGGTATACTTCGAACTGATAATTGGTGTGGAAAAAGAGGAGCCTAGAGGATGGAAAAAATAGTTGCATGTTGGTGTAAGTTTGTTACAGCAGCTACCTTCAGGGATTCGAAAATCACCGTTCCTAAAGCAGATGTATAATGTAAATGAACGTGTCACCTACTGACAGATATGTTTTATCTTCAAAAGCTTACGTCTTCTGTTATCACAATAAAAATGCAATTTCATAATCCTTCGGTCTCATAAATGTACTGACAGTAACAGACATGACAGATAATCATACAAAAAAAAAATTAAGGTAGCGATTTTTGGTAGAAACAATTTACAGTAACAGTTAAATCTGACTGTTATGCAGTTAAACCTGAGCAAATGAAGTGTTTCAGGAACTAGCTTCAGGTAGCAAAATACTGAAATTAATGGTGATTTTGACATATTTTGGGTATTAGGCAAAATAAGGTCATAGGTGTGTTTGGTATCAGCCTGCTGTAGATTATTTATGCATCAACATTTTATAAAAAGACTATTGACCATTACAGAAGAAAGAAAATATAATGGTGAGTCCTCTCGTGCAGAAATATTGCATTATATATTAAAAAATTGTTGCCTTCTTAGAAGCGGGACACAATTTTGAATTAGACCCACACTTTGAAGGCTGCAGTGGAGATACCGGGCCACAGCCCAGTCCCAGCTTTGCCCTTTCCTCATGCGAGGATGTATCTCAGTCACACTTTCTTGTCACCACAGGATGTCACAAACACGTGGCCAACAGCAACCTTCTGCACCCTGGAATTTCTCTGTCTCCTTCATCTGCTGCATTTCCTATCATTGTGCCCATAAGAGGAATGACAACAGCTGCTTTTCCCTTGATTGAATCAAATGTCGCTTGCAGACTTCTGTTCTGAACTGGTAGAGAAGTAGTTCTGGCTTTACATGAAGGATCATTCTGGTTATTTTTTAAGAGTTATAGATTTCTCTATCCAAACAAAAATCTGCTTAATTTCTCCCACCATTTAGCTTCCTTGCTTGAAGTAATTTTTTTTCTCAATACAAAAACTCTGACGAATCACTTAATCATTAGATTTGATCTCAAACAACACCATTCTTATAAATTTGTAACCAGACTGACTAATCAGAGAAACAGAGAAAAAGTAGAGTGGCAAAGAAGCTGATTTCAGTTCAGAAAGAATTGGAACAATGATGACAATAATTAATCCCCAGAGTAATTAACTGTAAGGTCAGGTTTTTGCTTCAGATATGCAAAATAATTGCTCAGTGATTCTAGCCAATGTTAAAATTTTGTCAGTCGCATAGATGTTTGCCCAATAATTTCCTCAGTAAACATCAGAAAGTAAGTAATACTGCAGATGCAGGAATATGTTTTTATAATGAGCCTTTTTACAAGAAACCATCTCAGAAAAGCTTCATTATAAAAATTTTGCCTTTCTTTAAATCTAGGAACGTACAATCAATCAACTCCTTGAAGCTAACCAGCACCCTGAGAATGCACACCCTCCCATTTCTGGCACAGATGGGTCATTTAGCTAGTTTAAGGCTGCAGCCATTCTTTATTTGTGTCGACATGTTTTAAAGATAGCAAAATGTTATTCAAAATTGTCTTATTCTAATTAACCTACATTACCAGGAAATAAGTTTTTACACAAAAGGAAAAGCAAGAGTGCTTATGCAGGCTACCTGGCATGTGTCAATAGGCAGTGGCTTTCGCTTTCCTTGAGCCTCATGTCCACTGAGGTCTTGTCCTTGCACATCTCCCCAACAACCCAACAACTTGAGACATTGGCAGTTCATACAGGAACACCAAAATAGCATGGAGGTTATTTCTTAAGCACCAATCTGCATTCTTCTGGAAACTTACTCATCAAAACCTTCACCTTCAGCTTAACCACACAACTGTTTCTTATCCGTTGCAGCTCATTCTGGGGTTTATGGTACTGGGAAATCCATGTGTTGCAAACTGGTGGAAAAAGACAGTTTAACAGTTATCTGTTAAAATATACTATATGAAAATATTTACGTTAAACAGAAAGCTCTGTTTCCTTTAAGGAAATCATGGAAACAATGGAAATAATGGAGCAACTGGCCAGGAAGGAGCCAAAGGTGAGAAAGGAGACAAAGGAGATATGGGACCGAGGGGAGAGCGTGGCCATCATGGACCCAAAGGCGAGAAGGGTTACCCTGGAATTCCCCCAGAGCTACAGGTACAAAATCTCTGGCGTTTGTTGGCTGCAGCAGTTCTTAGGTTATGGTTTTGTTCACTGAAAAACAGCACCTAACTACTTAAGAAGCAAAGCCCCCTGTAATTTAATAGAGTGAGAGACATATGTAGCCCTTGTCATGACTGACAAATGTGCTCTGCCAGACCTTCCTGGAAAAGAAAGACATCAGGACTTAGTCTTCTTTAGAGTAAGAATCCAGCTGATAAATGGACAGGAAAAAACATATATGGTTTCCTTTTAGGGCAGGAAGCCAGTATCTGAGTCATTAAAGGAGAATAGTGGGAATTCTCATTTTTCTACCAAGCTGTATCACATACATCACTGCACTTCCTATGGCATATGAAATGGGTAAAGGAGTCACTGAGGCCCATGCCCCTTAGGTCAGTCAGGCTTTGTGAGATTCTCAGAAGCGTATGTACCCAGCTCCTCAAAGTACAGGGTCAAAATGCTGAGTACAGACAGAAGTCCTCTGGTTTTGAAAAATACACTTCAGTAGCTATCTGTGTTTCTGTATGTCTAGATACCTTAAATATGTTGAGAAGCATGTAGGTTCTGCCTATGAGTGAACTACCCAAAAGCCAGATGAGCATTACGCCATGCGTTCAAGGCTGAGCTGATAAGCTCTGCTGAGGGACAGGGTATATTTGTTTGGGCTCAACAGTGTTGGCATAGTCCCATAACTTTTGCATTAGAGCTTCTTCATGTCCCAGGAATCTAGCAGAGGTCAGAGAGCTTACGTATATCTATATCTGCAGTACAGTGGAGACATGGTGTAGTCCTGTTCTTAAGGCAACCAAAAGTAAATGGGACTTGGTTAACTAAGACCATTGGTTGCTGTTGCAAAGGGGATTTAAGAGTTGTCCACGCTGTAGACTGCAGTGTAGAAATATACCAGCGTTTCGCCTGAAATAGCAGGAAGACTTGACTACCTCTATGACATAGCCCAGTTAAGGTGCTAAAGGCAAGATTTAGGTGCGTGGCAAGCGTTTGAGATGTATCCCTTCTGGTCTCCAGCTGCCACTGTGGAAGGGGCTTCCATAGGTCAGATCAGCCAGCCCCCTGTTGAGGAATCCTAAAGCATTTCAGATGGCACTCAGTGCATTGTGTGGACAAGTGATCGCAGTCAGAGAGCCTACATGCGAGGGAAGCATCTAAGCTCCCACTGCAATTACTGAGGATCTGGAAGAGCGATTCAGCTTAATCTGACAGTCGCTGCTGCTTTTGGGCAAATGGGACTTCAGACACCACAGAGTATATAGATGTCCAGAAACTATAAGGGACTTTACATCCTCACTCACACATACACACTTCAATGGAACTTACTTAAGTCTTGATCTGATTTGTACCCCCAAACCCAGTTCACTACAGAAGGACAAAATGGGATATAGCAAATATGCACAGAAAGAAATCCCACTTCCAAACAGTCTGACTACAGGCAAAACTGAAGTTCGGATTTATTTACAGTTCTACACCTTTTAACTGAATGGTACTGTTTCCCAATGACAGTCATTCATATATGTTTTATATCCTCATAAAAGTCATGCAAATTAACAGCAAAATCAACAGTACAACTAACATGTGCAGTGTAGGAAAATGGCTTTTGATTTTTTGGCATTGTTTATGTTTGAATTCTCCACCCTACCTGGCATGAAGATGAGATTGCACAGAATAAAATTCACAATGAAAATATTTTCCAAAATTGCTGGACTTTTGTAATAAAGCAGAACTATTTTAGACATATTCTTAAAGAATTAACTGGAATTAACATTATAGCTGAATATCTTAAAAACATATTTGTTGTAATTACGTTCGACATAAATCCTTTTGCAATTTTAAAATAGGCTATCAGCATTTTTTCCTTACATAAAAATAATGGTAGTAACTTAATTAAAAACTGAACAATGAAAGAGGATGAATAACAAAAGTTCATATTGCAATACCTATTTTCAATTAAAATTCCATCACTGTTTCTAACAGATGTGTTTAAAAATTCTTTACACAGAATAGCATATCATTCCTTGTTAACGTTACTCTTAAGAATTTTAGAGCAGGGGTTGGTAGAGGAGAAAACACTTTTGAATACATTACTGTTTTAAGTACAGGATTATTTTGAAAGATTTGGCGTGTCTATGTTCATCTGCTATTTCAAAATGAGACCTAGGGAGAAAGGACATCTTTTTCAACTCTTCTGATCAGACCAAGAAAAGTAGCTTGGGGTCAAAGAGAATGTGAAATGGAATCCAGACAAAAAGCAATGAATTCCATCAAGCTGCCATTGCAGCTGCTTTCCTTTAACACACGATGAACTTTGATGTGATCCTGGCTGAGAAGCAAGAAGTTAACAATTTGCCGTCATAGAAAATGCATCCATGCAGGGATAAGGAAAATCAGCCCAAGCTCTCAGCTCACATCTGGAGCTCCTCAAATTACTGAGCAGATGTCTAATGATTTCCATTGTTGGATATGGACTCATGTGATTTTGTCTGTTTTGGTTTTGTCCTCATTTGGAGCTGAAATCGAAAGAAGTTTGGAGTGGTTTAATATTGGTATAGCTGGAATCTCACAAAAACTGTCATTTTTGTGAGGGGCGGTAAAAACTGTAACTGAACACTTCTCATCTAGAAGTTAAGAGACAGAGATAAAATGCCAAGTCTCTATGTGACCTTCTGGCACCCAGGTGCAGCAATTCTGCTTATACCCAGCGTACTGACAGTCAGATGGGGGGGATCACTGACTCAAAGAAGAGATACCCCTCTTCCCTGCCCATGCAAGTTGGCAGAATCATTCCCTGTTATCTTGCTGAAGGGAAACTGAATTGTCCGATGGGGAAGGTTTTGCACTGCTTCCTATGAAACATTATCCATGGCCAATACGTCTCACTGCCACTGCTTTATTCTCCATCACCCTCTGTTGTCGTGACTGAGGGTATAGGGCAACTGGCAAGAGAGAAAAAGTACTGAATGTTGAGTCCCATCAACTTCTAGAGGACCTCTAATAAAAATGCTTAATGTATCTCTGAAGGTAGTTAGCAAGAAACACTAATGTGCATGGATTTTGCCGAGCATTATATATTTCATTATATATTCAGTTAATAGCAATATCCAGTCTAAATGCATTGGGGAATATATAAAAACTAATTAAATCACTTTTTTCGGAAACACCATCCATTTCAATACCAGTTTTCTCTTTCATCATTCTAGAGAGACTTAAAAGTAAATAAAATCCCAAATGAAGGTCCTGACCTGCAAACACTTGCCTATACACTTACTTTTACAGTCATGAATAGCCCAATTGAATGTAAGAAGCCTAGTCCTCTTCCAGTTTCATTCAATGGGAGTTTTGTTACTGGGGTTTAATGGCCTTGGAGCAGGCCCTAGAAGAACATCTCTGTCAGGAAAATAAACAGACTGCAAATACAGGAAAAAATTTTGTAGCTGATTCCTCTACATGTGTGCATTTCATGAACGACTGCCTGAATAAGAACTCATTTTTGCAGGTCGCATTCATGGCTTCCATGGCTACTCACTTCAGCAACCAGAACAGCGGGATCATCTTCAGTAGTGTAGAAACCAATGTTGGGAATTTTTTCGATGTCATGACTGGGAGATTTGGTGCTCCAGTGAATGGTGAGTGTTTGCAAAACAATATAATGCAATTCTGGGAGCTGTAGGGAGAAGTGTGGTCAATAATGATGAGAAACTAGTTAACTGCCTTTGCAGAAGGCACTGATAAGGCTCACTCTGTGTAGCTCTTGTTACCTACTTTCAGGAAAAATGAAACTGGAAACTGAGCAAGCCAAGAGAGGACTTGCCAGCCAGTGAGACTAGTATTGGCACAAAGACAGGATGAAGAGGCATGGCCAGAGCTGGGGGGGGGGCTGAACCGTCTGCTTTGAGATGTTTAGCCCTTCAGCCACGGTGATGAGTGGCCTTGATGTCAGCATCTTCACAGTTTGCTCCTCAGCCTCCTGCCTCCAGTCACACTCTTCACCCCATCTTCCCTCACGCCAGTTCAGCTGTGAGCTGGCCTGCAACAGCTGCGTGGCTGGAAATGAGGCATTACATTTTTTCCAGAGCTATTTTTCAGCTGCATCAATCCCCCATCTTATGCAGCTGTGGCACAGGAAGAACAATAGAAGTTGGGGGAGGCAGGGCTATAACCAAACACACGTCTAAGCAAAGTCTGAAACCACCTTCCTTCACTTGGCCTTTCTCACCCTGCCATTCATCTAACTCACTGCTATGGGAAATGACATTAAATTAAATAAAACTCAGGCCCTCCAAGCTTGCTGTAGCACATCTTACTGACAGTTAGGGGTGTTTGTCCTCATAGCTGCTTCCTTCTGAGCTTAGTGTATACACAGATGTTAATAAACTTTGATTCAAAATGACTTAATGACTCTGATGTAGGCTCCAAGCTCCCATTTCAGGGTGGATGTCACAGATTACCATCCAGGAACCAGGAGCTTTCCTTCCCACCTCTTGGAAGGTGTCCTGTCTTGTAGAGTTTGTGAAACATAACATGGTTCCACTGACAACATTGTTGGTGCCTTTCAAGACAGAGAAAGAGGGTGAAGGTTAATGGTGTGTTGTGCAAGAAGAGAAAGTGGTGGCTGTGTCTGCATTGTTCAGGATGTGGTACAGCCAGGTGAGCCACAGTGGGTGCTGCAAAAGCCACTCATGCTCTGCCTGACCTGGGTAAGATGATGGCTGTCTGACAGCCTCTGAGGCTGAGCCCTGGCTGGCCTGGAGGCTGCCCTTTTGGGAGAGGGCAGGAGGAAGAAGGCAGGGAAAAAATGGTGAGAGAAGGGTCACTACACTCAGCCTCTGGGAAATTTCCCTTTCGGTGAGAAGGAAGGGATGAGCTGTCCTGCCATGTTCAAATAGTCATTTCTCTGGAACAGCATGTGGCTGAACCCCTGCCATATGCAGAACAAAAATGAATCAGATTTTGGCACACTATAAGCAGAAGCAAAATACCCGCTGACAACTGGAAGGTAATTTCGGCCTCAGCTGATTTGTTTTCTAAACAAGAAGCATAAGCCTATACTATGACTATCTCCCTGTATGAAGCAAACATTGTATTTGGTAATCTTTTCAGGGGTGTATTTCTTCACCTTCAATATGATGAAACATGAAGATGTGGAGGAAGTGTATGTGTACCTGATGCATAATGGTAATACTGTTTTCAGCTTATACAGGTAAGTAAAGGGCCAGGCCATTTTAATGCAAGATGTGCGTGCACGTGTGACAGCTTGTTCACATTCTAAGAAGAGGAAATTCTATAGAGTAAAATAACCGGCAAAGAAAAACTATTGCATTTTGCCCTCCTCAACTTGCAAATTTGGATCATAGCTGCCACAGATCTTGGACCTAAGATTCAACCTTGATCACAAGTTCCTTAAAGCTCAGGGGAAAAGAATTAGCACTGCAAGTCAGGGTTGGAGTCCAGTGGTAACATGCTGTCATTCTGCTAAAACATATCTTCATTCTCATTTTGCTTGTTATACTAGTAACAAACTTGTTAAAAATCATGGGAGAGCAATTTACTTCACAGGTAGAGAGCATTTAAACTGCAGCAGTAAGGATAAGTAAGAAGCAAAGGTCTGCCGTTTACTGGCTTTGTTATCCTTAGCGCACTTGGAAAAAAATGGTTTTGAACTCTTTATGTTAGCTGGAGGATCACCAAGAATAGGATTTACTCCTAGCATATCAACTTCTATAAGGAACAGGTCATGAAGATTGTAGCCAGGTGGGTATCTATGTGGTTGGAAAAAACTATTATTTCTTTAATACCATCCAGGAGTCTGATGCTTCTCTCCTGAGCCTGAATAAACAGACACAAAAGCTTAGATTGATCACACCGGATTTTAGGCACTTAGATAATCGCAGGTTCATTTAACCTGTCATTTTAGCAGGTTCATTTAAGTAACAAGCGATAGGACAAGAGCAAATGGCCTGAAGTTGTGCCAGGGGAGGTTTACATTGGATATTAGAAAAAATTTCTACACCAAAATGTTGTCAAGCATTTGAACAGGCTGCCCAGGGAAGTGGTGGAATCACCATCCCTGAAGATATTTAAAAAATGGGTAGATGTGGTGCTGTGGGACGTGGTTTAGTGATGGTTTTTGGCAGTGTTAGGTTGATGGTTGGACTCAATGATCTGAAAGGTCCCTTCCAACCTAGATGATTCCATGATTCTATGCTTCATTTAAGCTGACAAGGTTTCTTCAACAGCCTGAACTTGAAGCACCACCAAAGGGTGGTTCATTCCCAATAGATCTTTCCTGAAAAAGTGCCCAATTTTTTTCCCCTGAAGCATCGATGTCAGAAAAGGCAACAGGTGGAAGCAAAGGAACCACCACTCACACAAAGCCAGAAGGTTAGCCCACATCAAACATGTCAACATTCCAACGAAAGGCCTCAGGATGGAGTGAGCTGCCTGTCTCTGCCCACTGCATGTGCCAGGAACATAGGGGCTCATCTCACATAAGACTCCTGACCTAGAGGCATTTAAAATTAGCTGGGATGAATCCAAGAGGAAAAGGGCATCACAGGAGATCTGGAGTGTTGTGGTGAATGAGCAGAGTTTTATTTTAAACAACTAATTTGTTCCTGTGCCCTGGAAAAAAAGTTAAACTTTCAGAATCTCAGAAAGGAATGAAACGATGCAATTAGGCAAGGTGCAAAATTTGACTAGGAGATCAAATGCAGAAAGATGCCAACATTTCCTCATAAAGCTGAAAATAAATTGGCAAGCCTATCAAGGAAGTTTTGCTCAGGATAACAATGTGCTTGCTTGGATTCTTTTTCTTTTTAAAGTTGATCATTGTTGAGAAACAAAAAGCTGACTTGTTAAAATATTCATCCTTAGCTATGAATCAAAAGGGAAAGCAGATACTTCAGGAAACAGTGCAGTGCTAAAACTTGCCAAGGGAGACGAAGTCTGGCTGCGAATGGGAAATGGAGCCCTCCACGGGGACCATCAACGCTTCTCGACGTTTGCTGGGTTTCTTCTTTTTGAAACGAAGTAAAAAAAAAAGAAAAAAAGAAAAAAGCAACTAGATGTTATCTGGGGAAACTTCTTTTTGGGAGCTGGTATTTTTCTCTGGACTGTGGAATAGCATTACAACACTGAAAGATCAAGAAGGCTTGTTTTGATGCAATGCATTACTACTTGTGTATCAGAGATGAGCTAAACACATTGGGTAGTTGACACACTTACAGATTTATGGAAGATGGGTTGTATCTAGTGAATCGTTAAATGTCGCTATTGCTCTCTTCTCCAAAGGGACTGAAAACAAAGGAAAAGGCATTTAAATAATTTAGAGAGCAGTTTACGCAGCAAAGTCAATTTTGTCTGTAAATATACTTTAGTTAAATATATGTCAGGAACTGAACAATTGATTCATGATTTCTGTTCATTTATTCAGTTCTTATTACCTGTTCATTTAAGTTTGCATCATGGAAAAAGCCTGAATGAATTATAAGTAGGCTCAGCTGATACCAAATTTAAGGAAGAAGTTTTTACTGAACTAGAATGAACTTTACAAATAGAATAAAAAAATGTGAAAATAAAGATGTCAAGAATTCAGGTTTATTGCATTCCCATCTCAAACTTCTGAAGATGTATCTGGTGCCATTTTTCATAGATTTTTAGCACATATTTATGCTCGCACTCTCTTAAAAAAGAGCAGTAGTAATTCTTGCCTTAGTAGCAGCTTGGAGCTAAGGTAATTTAGCCTGCAGTGTGCAGGGAGGGGATCAGACAGGGGAACTGCAATGTTTCTTCCTAACCTTCAAATTGTTAAAACCTCATGTAACTGTATGCAAGGTGTCAATGCAGGGGCATATATGTTGGAGAAGTGGGGATACACCAACAGCACAAACAGAAACACACGCTTTGTGGAGTTGGGAGCTCTTTTAGAAGGATGCACCTTTTAATACTGCATATTTACTTAACAGTGAAGCTGTTGATACAGTTTTCCTAGCAGCCTTCCAAGAATCAGTATTTCAAGAAAACACACTGCAGCCTGGCAAAGCAGCAGCTAACCCAGTTCAATATTTAACTGGTGAAAGCAAACGCTGGCTGGCTCAGAAGTTCTGGTCGCAGTAAACTGGGCCATTCTTCAGCATTAGTATTTGCCACCAGCTTTTCAAAAATTAGAGTACCTGAAATCCTCTCTTGCTATTTTCTTTTCATCGGAATCAGCACCAAATATACTAAGACAATACTGAAGTTTGAATGTACCTTCTGCACATTCTGGCTCTCCACACATAAGCTAATGAAATATAAATTACCTTTTAACACACATTACATTTTGACCTGACAGTACCTGCCATTAATGTATAACAAGCAGGTGGCATTAGGAAAACATTTATTCGAAATTCTTTTATACTGGATACAGATAGCAGTTGCACAAGAACAGAGCAAGCAAATCAGAATCTGCCCTATGAATTTGTATGTCCTTGTACACGTTCCTAGCGTATGTAAACCACATCTTGTGATGAAAAATGCATGTTGATACTTGATGATTATGACTTGTGATTTTTTCATTTTATGCATCAACCACTGAAAATATTAGCTTTGATGAACTGTTGTCCAATGAGTTTTATTGTTTCTTTATGAACTTGGGTCAGGTCTGCACGACATCGATTTTCAGAACCTGAGACCATGTTATTCTAATAAGCATTTTAGTAAAATTCTGGCATGCCTTCAAACTAAAACCCACCCACCAGGTAATCGGATAATGTTATTCTTTTGGAATAAGTGCACAAGTTGTATGAGATATATGGCATCATGAGCTAATGTTCACAGTAGGAAAAATCTTGAAGTAAGTATTTCTTATTGTGTTAGGAATGTTTGCTTTGTAACACATACATTTATCCAATAAAGATTAATAGTCATAAAACTATACTTGTTTGTTCATATCTGTATTTACCAAGGACCTTACCATTTGGAGACTGAGGAGATATACTCTTAACATGCATTTCCTAAGCATTCATTTTGCTACTGAACAGGCAAAATCCAGCACTAAGGGTCAAAATATATTTATTTTACATATAAATATATATATGTATACACACATAAAATTTAATTCCCTGAGGTTTCCTTTGGGGACTTAATTTTCTCTTAGGGCATGGCCATTTTAAACCATTTTGCCCAGAATAAAGCACTTAGAGACTATGACACTCATTTTAAGCTCCTTTACATTATCTCTCATAATGGCTAGGACATAAAAGAAAGTAAAGTTTTGCCTTTCTAATTTTATGTTGTTTTCACAAATTTTGTGCAACTTGGTCTGTTAAGAGCAGAAACCAACTAAGAATCACCACAAAAGCTTCTACCAAACAAACAGCAGGATGGTCTCAGTTCCAAGGCTAAAGCTTAGAGGTTTTTTACATCAAGGTTGGAACTTCCTAGTTTTTCTATGAAGTCTCTGCAATATTTTCTCTGCAAAGTTTTTGCATGCAATCTCTGCTGACTAGGTGTTGTAACACTTTACAAATAAATTGTTAACTTGCATTTAATTTCAAAGATCTCTCAAAATACAGCAGCTGATGTGAAAATCTGTGTGTGTTCCTGTTCCTCAAAATTATCAAGTTTTATATTCAGTAAGTCATGTGGAATGTATGGTTTTTTCTCAGAAACATTTATGAAAATTAGTCATCTTTCCATTGCTGCTAATAATTGAAAGCTTCTTGCTTGTAGATGCTCAAGACAAAATGTCTGCTGTCAGAGATTTTTGTCCTCTATTATAAAATAGGCGGTACCTTGTAATTTGTGTTATGAGAGGGAAACCTTCTGGAAACTCAAAAGCTGCAATTTGGAGTATATTTAACGGTTTCTTGTTTTTGCTAAACTGAGTCTGTATCTCTTTCTCCGACTTCATGAGCTCCCAGATTCAACCAAAGCTTGGCAAGAGCTGCAGGCCCCTGCTGGCCACAGAGCTGTGGTTTGGTAGGCGATATTCTGCCTCTGTGGTAGGAGCTGGCATCCTGGCAGAAGAAAACACTGCCTCACAGAGAGACGAGTTGAGCTCTGCTCTGTGTGGAACACCAGCCCCCACTCCTGGTTCCCCCTCCCCCTGAGACCCAGGGACCACTGTCCCTCCCTGTGACACCCTTGCAAAGTAGCAGCTCTCATCCCCAGCTCCCTGAGGACCATTAAGGATTGCATTTTGCAAAATGGGGCTGTGTGACCCTTGAGAGATGCTGGGTGGACCCCCCCTTGGCAAAGGCAAAACACAGCTTCTATGTGAGAAAAACATTAACTGAAACGAAGCCTAACTCAAGGAAAACATCTTAGGTCTGTGTCTCAGTTCCACTGGTGGTGTCTAAAGAAAATGGAAAGCAGCTCAGTTTACTCTAATTAGCAATCCTCGAGAAAAAGTCAATCTATGATTTTAGTTTCAGAGGCTAGTCCATGGCCTGAGGGTGACTGAATTGATTCTGAGGAAGCAATTTAGACTGACAACAGTTTGCAACCTCAGTCCCACTGAAAACCTTGCAAGCCAAAGGGAGGGCTTTAAATAAAGTAACAGTTTTCTAAAGGGAAAATAAGGAACACACTCTTCACTCAGATCCTTCATCTTCCACATGAAATTCTTCATTGAGTTTCCTATGTTACACCTTACTGCTTCCTGAAGCAGTTTTTAAAAAAGTGGTTTTTAATTAAAACTGTATTTTCTCTTACTTAGCTCACAATATTAAAATGATATTTTCTGCTCAGAACCAAAAAAATCACACAAGGACAAAACATGCAGGGAGCTGCTGAGGGGTGTGTGCAAAGGCACACGGTTCTTCATTTTGGTGAATCAGCAGCAACATGTCTCCATTTCGCTGTTAGTTCTGCTTTTGCGACCAAAGGAAATAAAAACTGACAGTGATCAGCCCAGATGTAAAGATTTGAGGTAACAAAAGGAATCTTGAAAAGCAAAGTCTGGGTGTCATACGCGGATGCCAGCGAGGAAAGACACGAACTCTGGAAACTATCTTCATAAATTAAAAAAACTCAATACAATATGCACTTCTTAGTGTGACCAGGTTCTCTCTTACAACCAAGAGTGACAGCTCCTTTAGTCTTTGGGCCAAACCACCCACAGCCCTAGCAGGAGTCAGAGCATCTGCAGTGCCACGTTACTTTTCATTATCAAATAGTTTCCTTGGGTGAATTACACAGCACAGGAACAGCAGCAGAGAACACCCATACTTCCCACCCCTTACCCCCCTGCTCTCCGGTTAAATTGTTACTAAAAACCAAAACCAGTGCCAGAGTCTACCTTCTGGCCCAGAGTAACCATCTGATTATGTTAATGCTAATTAAACTCTCTCAGCCTCCATAGCAGGGTGTCTGCTTGCAAAACTGATCCCTAGCTTGCGCTAACTTTCAAGTAGTACTCAGGAAAAGTTGGGGAGATAACTCCTTGTCATGGGCTAAAGGCACTCTCAGGATCGTTCTGCTAACTTGGTTGCATAACCTATCAATCTTGGTAACACAACACAACTCAGCAGGTACCAGGTGTGGAAACTCCTGTTGCTGTTTAATTCAGTACTGTGTACATCATCCCCAAATACCTTGCAGGCTGAACAAGGATGGATAATAGGTGTGGGAAGACACTGTGCTGGCTTCTTGACATCGACAATCCTCTCAACAGGAGTGACTGGCTAGGTCACTCTTTCCTACCACTACATTGAAATCAGTGTATAGATTTTGAAGACTGTAAAGATGACAGTGGGAGAGGCTCAGTATTATGCATCTACATTTATTTGAAATAGGGCAGGGCATCCTCCATGAACACATTCATAGAAGAATAAAACCTATGTGGTGCAGGGTTTTATTAAGCAAAGAGAATCCTTGTGTTAACTGGTGAAAAATTGCACAAATGGAGTTTTGCCCTTCTGCTTTTCTGAAAACAATCCAGCAGATGTGAGAAATTCCACAAAAGAAGAAGTGTTTTAAAAGAACCACTTTGTTACAACACCAAGAATGGAAATACCCATGCTAAAATCATCTTTGACATCTTAGCTCCTGCGTCCTGTGAATGTGTCCCACAGTATGCTCTTCCCATCTTATAGTCACATGCTACGTCTTGGCCTCATCCAGGAGCAATTATATGATGCTTGGTGAATAAGGCATAGGCCATATAGTAGAATGGGATAGCAAGAGATGAATACAGAACAGTTCCATCCAGTAACTTCATCCAAATGTATAGTTAATGAAGCACCTTTACTATAGAAAATAGAGCATGCTACTATGTAAGAAAGAATAGAGGAATCAAATTCATAGCAGCAACCCTCATTTTAGCATTTTCCACCTTTCTAAGAGCTTCATTTTTCAATCTTAGCAATTCTTTGAAACAAAAACACTCCAGGCTCTCACAGCACACTGAAACTGATGACAGTCAAGGAAGTCCATAAGGACTGGAACTTTAGGCCAGGAGATGGGAATTCAGAGCTTCAGAATTCAGAATGTGCCATTCTGACATGTGAAAAGTCCTGGTCTGCAGCTGAAAGTGCTGGGTGCAACTTAAATTGTTTCCTGTTCATCTTTTAATCTAGAAAACAGTAGAAGTATGATACTTTTGAATAAAATCTTTCATATACTGCATCAGTTCAGATCAGTGCGTTCTTCCCTCCAAGACTACCTGTTTCTCAGAATGGTCCATGTTTGTTTTCTTAAATTATCAAAGGCACGCAAAATAAAGAACATTTATTAGTTATAGAATTAGTTATGCCACAACTAAGGCACAAATAAATGGCTCATGGACAATGTGATGGGAACAGTTCATAAAAACAAAGGCTTATCAATGCATTGCAGTAGCAATGCAGGAGAAATTGTCTCTAATGAACATGGTAGACAACATTATCCAGCAGGAATGGCTCGCTGGAAATAAGTCAAGGCAGGATGGCCAAGCGGTAGCGCGTGTGGTGCCCAGCACAGAGCTGAAGCTTTGTATCCAGGTGAACAAAATCTGAGAATAACCCTTGTCTAGGGTTTCCAATCCCTACAATAGTAGTTAATAATAAACTCGCAGAAAAATATTTATTTTCTACTGATTAGCCAATATAAAGATTAGCTATATAAAGCTACTTGCCAGTCTCTTCATCTAAATCATGAAAGCACAGTAATACCATAAGCTTTGACTCAAAGGAAATAAAAGATGAGTATTTTGGTCCAGGTACAAAGGTAAAGGTCCAAAGTACAGAAACCACCATCACAGGCACCAGTAATGTGTTCTCCAACTTTAACAGAGTATCAGGGGGCAAACTTCTGACACTGTGAAAGTTAATGGCAAAGCTTGTTCACTGCAGCAAGGCCAGATTATCAACCCAATAACTGACTGGATTCACAAAGTTGTTTTTCTAAGATATGTCAATTTTAATGAAGCAGCATATACAATTGCTTTCTGTGGATGAGACTGAGCTTTCATTTCTACATCTATAATTCATAATCTCAGACAGACATAGCCAGATTCTCAAGCCGCATGAATTCACAGCTACTTTAGAGGGATGCATCGATCTCGGGATAAATTCACTGTGGGGCTTTTTTCTGGTGTGTGGTGGGATGTCTAGTTAAAAGAACGAGCAATAATGTGCGAGTCCACATACACACAGAAGCAGAGAAACACGGAAAGGCAAAGAGATGGTCCAAGCTGAAGAACCTATAGAAATTGCAGAGATTCAGCTGCTACATTTGACAAGCATGTTGTAGGAGGGACAGTGTGTCACAACAGCATGCAGTATGAGGTCAGAAATGTGGACTATCACCACACTGTCTTTGTGGATATCGAGAAGCGCTATGAATGGAGGACTGCTTCTATCCAGGCAAGGCATAAATGCAGGCTTTGGGATAAAGACCCATGCTTGAAAGCTTTGATAAAATTGGGAAACAAAAATACCACCATAAATTTCATGAGAATCCATGAAGTTCTCCATTTCAGATTAATGTAGATATCTTTGAATTGACTAAAAAAGTTTCACCCTAAGTAGTGACTTACTACTTGCATTTTTAGGCATTTATAATGATCAAGATTTGAAGTACTATGAGATGTGAGCAATTCTTGCATTTTCCTTTAACAAAACCAATATAAACTGTATTGATGCCAGCATCTCTTTAGCCATATATTAAGATCGACTAAATTGTAAACAATATACACATGAAAGGGGAGTATCAAGCTTTTGTGTACAGCTATAACTTCATGTTCCTGGCTTGCTATTTTTCCAAAGGAGTGAAAAGTAAGAGTAATTGTAAACAACAAATCTGACACAAACTGTAGAAGTCTGGCCTGCAGTGTGGCCAGTCTGTATCACAGAAGCGCCTGTACCTCTGCAAGAAATGTTGATATAACACACAGCATATATATAATTTTATTTTTTTAACACTGACTGTGGAACACACTAATTTCAGTGTAGGAATTATATACATTTCACAGGATGACACAGATAGCAACTCACTGACATAACTTAATCAAGCTCACAAAAGCAGTCTGACAAGGCGTGAAACACCACCCACTGTCCTGCCACCCACACTAGAGTTTCAACCTCAAAACAATCTCCTTTCCTACACCCACTGCCTCTGCAATGCTGAATTCATACAACCACCTACTTGCTGCTGCATATTAAAGATGCATATTAAATGGTATCACATACATAAGCACTGCACTATTTTTACTGCAAGCCCATGCTGGGGGATGGCTCCTTGTTTTTAACATATATTTTCTGCTTGCCAACTTGCTGCTTCAGTAGAGTTTGCTGGATTCAGATCATTAGCCTCATCTCTTGGTTAATTAGAATATCTGTTTATCTCTCACACCTGTTTACTTCTTAGCTTGTCAAAATCCAGTTCTTCAAACTGTATTTAATGCTCATAAAATAATGCCCTCACCTCCCTGAAACTGCAATCATTTAATAAGGTCCTGACTCAAATGTTTCTGCCGCAGAGTACCCATTGTAATGGTGGATGACAGCAAAAAAGCAGGTGCAATGGGCTGTTCACTTAAACCATAGCAAAACCCAGGCATTATCCAGTGTGTGACTACGGTGTCATTTGGATGTGGTAAACTAAAAAGCATCAGGTGAAATGAAAGAATGCAAAGCAACAGCAATTGCCTGTTCCTGTTCAACACAAACTCCAAGACCCGAAGGTGAGAGGGGACAAATGAAACTGAGAATCATTTAAAGAAATACAGTGTTCCAGTAAGACAATGGTAACTGCGGAAACAAATCCTTATAGGAATAGTGTCTTTAAGGGAGATGGATAATATGCAAAACAAGCCAGTATCATTTGAATGAGAATGCACACATTTTCCTTTCTATCATTTCTTGTGGGTGGCAGCATAGCATTGGATACGATCAGTGCCCGCATTACAGGACCAAGTGTCCACCTGGAAAATAAAGAGTATTCTGGCAATAGACCTCTTCTGTCTATTCTTGCAGAGTTAGAACAAAATCTGCATTCATATTTGCAGCCGTTACAAATTTTTGTAGTCCAACTAATTTAAAGAAAGGAATAAAATAAGCATGGAATTGACTGGAAGGGCCTCTTCACTCTGTCTCATACCCAGTAACCTGAAATACTGGGAGCAGGACCTAAGCTTGAAAAGCTGTGTTAATCCAAAGCCTGTTTCATCACCTCTCCTGGATGGATGTCTGTGCCCGTGAACAGCCTAAACAAAAACAGAACAACCATAGCCTCCAGCCAAACGTGATGGCTTTTCTGGCAGGCTGCGTTAAAAGAGCGACTGTGCATGAATGCGGGCTTTATTCAACCTGATCTGATTCAACCAAACACACGCCCCTGTGCTCTGTGCAGGGGAAGCGGTGGAAGTGCCAGGCAGAGACATTTCTGGCTGAAGCTCCAGGACACTCCTGGCCGGCAGAAGCCTGTAGAGCTGATGGCCTCCAAGGTGATGGTCTTCCCTTTGTGGCACCACCAAGCTAACAGCTCTGCACGGGAGAGCTGTGAGCATCAAGATCTTGATTAAAAAATCGTATGTATTTAAAATCCCAGTGGCATTCTTCCCATGAGCAGGCCAGTCTTGACCAGGTTGAGCAGGGACCACCGTCACTACCCCAGTGGAGCTCTCTGCCCCTCCGGGGAAGACTACTGCTGCTGTAGCAGGAGCAACAGGACCAGGCAGCCCAGCTTAAAGGCAAATTTGGTGAAAAAACAAACAGATTTTGTCAGCTAATACGCTGAAGTGTGGCCCGAGGAGGCTGAGGTGCCTGTAGGTTCGGCCCACCCGCGTCAGCCCAACGGACGGCCGGTGCTGTGGTTGGCCCCCCCGTGAAACACAATGGCGGAGGTCTTCCACAAACTTTTATTTTCTCATTCTTTGCTGCCTGCCCGACCCCCAGCAGCAAGTGGATGCCCATCGCCCGACCAAAACCCGAAGGGGGACGGGGGGGGGGGGGGCGACCCCGCTCCCAGGAGACGCAGCCGCGGGGGAGCGTGAGGAGACACGGGCCGTTTCCGCAGCCGAGGGGCCCCCTCAGCCCCCGCAGAGCACAGGCAGGCCGCAGGGCAGAGGCGGTGCGCGCCCCGGCACACCTCCGGGTGCCCTGCCCGCCACCGGAACCGGCCGCGGGGGCGGTGACAGCGGCGGCGGCGGGGATCGATGTCTCGGCACTCGGCAGCGGCGACCGCCATGGCGCTGAGCGGGGTGCGGGTGCTGGAGCTGGCCGGCCTGGCGCCGGCGCCGCTCTGCGGCATGATCCTGGCCGACTTCGGGGCCCGGGTGGTGCGGGTGGACCGGACTCCCTACTCCGCCCTCTCCAGCGACCGGCAGGGCCGCGGCAAGCGCTCGTTGGCGCTCAACCTCAAGCGACCCCCGGGGGCGGCGGCGCTGAGGCGGCTGTGCTGCGCGGCGGACGTGCTCATCGAGCCCTTCCGCCACGGTGAGGCGGGGGCGGCCCCTGGGAGGCGGCGGGGCAGGGCTGGAGGCGGTGGAGTGGGGTCAGCCGGGCGCGGTGGCAGCGAAGGGACCGCGGGGTGCGGTGCTGAGGGGACCCCTGTCAGCCGGGGACCTCGTGAAGTGCACGGCGGGAAGGGAACCGCTTCTGGGGGGTTCATTTCGTGCGATGGGGTGAAAAATGGTGCGGGACGTGCCAGGGTTTGTGGAGGGCAGCAGCCCTTCTGCACCAGGGGGAGGAAGCTGTGGAAGGTGCCCAGCCAGGTCCTTGCCCCGCCGGTGGGCTGAGACACCGAGCAGTCAGTCCTGGAGGGCACCGGACGGTGTCTGAGCCCAGGAGTCGTGTGTGAGCTCGGGCGTCGGTCCGGCGGGCATTTTCAGGCCTGCTGGTATGATTCAGCCCTCATTTGTAAGGCTAGCATAGAATCATTTAGGTTGGAAAAGACACTTCAAGATCATCGAGTCCAGCTGTAATGTGGGTGAGACGTAGTGGAGTGGCAGAAGTCTCAGAGTTAATGATTCCTCCTCCTTACAGATCCAATGTGTTCTCCTCCTTCATGAACCATGCACAGACACTCACCTGATGCTCATGTACAGGCTGTTTCAGTATCCCTGCAGTTCCATGAGGATTCCCTTCTGTTACGAGGACTATCATCACGGCCAGGTTGGATGGGGCTCTGAGCAACCTGGCCTAGTTGAAGATGCTCCCTGCTCGTGTCAGGAGGTTGGACTAGATGACCTTTAAAGGTCCTTTCCAACCTGAGCCATTCTGTGACCATGCTTCAGTAAGGATCTAGCTGAAGCGTTCTGGGGTTTCTACAGTTAGTTTAGAAATAGAATCAGTTAAACATCACACATCATAAACAGGCTTACGTGTCCTGAGTCACGGATAATGCTTTTCATTCTGAAAGCAAGGTTTTATGATTGTGATGGTTTTGACCTTAAGAATTTCTTGTTTTGTTCCTCAGAAATTGTGCAAACAAAAGACAGTAAATTCCATTTGTCATTGTAGCTAGTTTTCTGCTTTCTAGTGGGATTTTTTTTTCTTATCATAGAAATTTCTGTTTTCTTTGGGTTTATAGGCACTTGCCTTTTTTTTTTTTTTTTTTTTAATCTGGAAATGCAGGTGATTTTGTACTAGACATTAGGTTTTATCGGTCTGTAACTGAACTAGGCCAGTCTGTGATCCAGCATGAAGCTGCTGTGAACCAAGGAGAAGATGAGGGCCTAAGGGGCAGAAGAGTTTCTTTAAACACACATGTACCATTGACCTTCTGATAATGTCTTTCTGACACCAGGGTTATTTGGCACCCAGTTCCCACTTGGTGCTTTTGAAAATGTTGCTCTTTACCAACATCCCACAGCTTTCTTCTTGGCATTAATCAGTTGCCACTGCCCAGAAAGTTATACAATATAAATAGATCCTAAGGATTTGAAGATATAGTAATATTATGAACTAGTCTGTGAAACAAGTTGCAGTAATAGATTCTGGGAATAGGCACTGACATTATATTATCCCTTCCCCTCCAGAATGTGTCTCCCTGCAGTGCCAATACAAGTTATAGGGCATAGTCTGACCAAGCTGCACTGAGCCAGTAAAAATCTAACATTTTTCTGCAACTTGAATTTGGTTCTTTTAAAACCACTATTTTAGAACTGCAAGATCAAAATTTTTGCCTTGATTACTGTAAACCCATGCTGACCAAACCTATGTTTCATTGATTTCTAAAAGTTCCTTATTCTCTGCATTACAAAAGAACACATTTTCTATTGTGCAGTTGTTGCAAATCTGCAAATCATTTGTGGAGTAGGGGCATGGCCTGTTCCCATCAGTAAGTTAAAAGATACAGGAACACCTGGGGTATTGAGAGGTTAATATGGTGAGGAAATTATATTCCAGTGAAAGATGGAAGCAATTTCATGTCATTTTAATGTGGAAAACAAGAATTTGCTCTTTCTCTTTTCTTTTTTCCTGTTTTTTACAAGCCTTTGGTAGCTTTCTCGCTCAACAGGACATGTATTACAGAAAGTTGGCTGGCAATCTTTTGGGGAGTGAAAACAGGAAAAAAAGCTGAAAAAAATGACCCTAAAGTTTAATTTCCACTTAATTGGCTTGTATTCAAAATGTATGCGGTATGTTAGTAATTTAAAACATTCTGGATGTTTACATTGTAATATGGATACTGAATTAGAATGTTTTACTTCATAAATTGCAATTCAGTTCTGTTGTATAATTTAAATCTGCACCATGTATATTTTGAGTCTTATTAAAAATAAACATGAATTAGGATTCTGTGGCTTTGTCTTTTTAAGGTGTCATGGAAAAACTTGGGCTTGGTCCAGAGGTCCTTCTGCAGGAGAATCCCAGACTCATCTATGCTAGACTTACTGGATTTGGCCAGACAGGAAAATATGCCAGTTCTGCAGGTCATGACATCAATTATTTGGCTTTATCAGGTAGGCTGTAAAAGTTCATGACAAATAAGGTTTTTTACCCCCTTTAAATCAAAATTGAAGAAATCATTGAAAGGTTATTTGCAGATAGCTCAAATTACCTGAGGAAACGGCTGAGCAGACCTGAAGCATCTCTGGCAGTGAGAGGAGGGTTTCCTTCTCTTTTCATGTCCTTCTCCCTGCTCCTTTCTCTCCAGTCATCTCTGACACTTGCCTAAACCTCTCTGTAAGCTCCCTCACAAGTCAAAAAATGGCCAGGAGAAATGAGGAAGTTTTTTCTGCCAGGTTATTGAGGTGAAGCAGTTCATTAAGGGGTCTAATAAACTTTTTAGTCAGCACAAGAAAGGAAGAAATATGGGCTGGGTGGGCTGTTTGTTTTGGCAGCAGCAGCCAGCTGGTAGGCTGGATCAGCATGTCTTCTCAGGCTTTGTGCTATTTTATCTGAATAAAGTTTTCCTCTTTGAAGAAAGTACTGAAGTTTTTATGCATTTTTGCCTTTATTCAGAGCTTCTCTCCTAGAAAGTCTATATGCTTATAATCCTGAAAGGGCTGCAGATTATTTTGCATGTTTGTGATCAGCATCTTTTGAGCCAAAGGGAAGTGGGTTTAAAATGAAGTTACAGTGCTGTGTTGCCTTAAGGTGTTGTAGACCGTGTGTGCTGATGGTTTTGTCATGTTTGTACAAGTATCTAGTAACAAACAATAACAAAATTACCCCAACTCTAGCAGTAGCAGTCAGTGTGTCATGCATGGCCCCACCTACTGCTCTTCACACCGCTGCTGTCTCTGCTGCTTATCTGAGCCTGTGAGGAACGAGAGAAAGTGACCCAAAACTTCTTGGCTTCCCACTGGATAAAGTGTTTACTTTAGCCCCAGCAAAGCCAGAGCAGAGGCACTGCAAATGTGGTGATCTGGTATCGCCTCCTACAAGCAGTCACTGTGTTGAGGAATTAAGTTTCTTCAGGGATGGGTTCAGTCTTCTCTCATTATGTAAGATTGTCAGGGAATAGAAAAGAGTAAAGAAAGATGCCTCGTTTGAAACACTTTTGATTTCATGTCCGGATGATATCAAAAGTATTATGATATTTTTATTATTAGCATAGGGAAAGAGTCAGTACATAAACAGTATAGTCCATTGCTACCTTAGATTGTAGTACTTTGTGTTTACAAAAAGAAGTGTTTTGTTTTTTTTTTCTCTGGAGCTGATGTAATCAGTCGTATTTTGGTTAGTGCTATCTTCCTAAAATAGAAATTGAAATGCACAAGTTGAGTTTTTCTGCCTATTTACAGGAAATAGGACAAGGTGTTTGGGAGATACCATTCCTCAAAAGCGAGATCTCATCCTGAGTATTTTCCTGATGTTTAGACTGTTAAAAATGAGGTTTTAATCAGTGACAGGGCTTTATGCTTGTACTACAGGCTTTGGAAACTTCTTCATACTGTGCACTCAGTTGCTTGCACTTTGGAAGTGCAGTAGACCATTAGCTAACTAAACAGCGCATCAGAATCATGCAGTTCTCGGGAAATTTTGGACACGTACCCTGCAAGTCTCAGAGCTTAGGCTACAGGCACAGGAGAGCTATGATCATACTGCAGTTTCTTGCTTGCCCAAAGGGAATCACTATGAGGGAACTACAAAGAGTAAGGTGACAGTAAAAAAGTTGTTCAGGGTGGCAGAGACATGCTAACAGATTCAAAGCTCCATCTGAAGTAAGCTGACTTTGCTGTTGCTCTATTCCCTTTCATTTCTGCATAATTTCTGGCATAAACATAGGTTCCCTTTGTCTATGTCATCAAGAGGTGACCTTTCTGTGTTGCTTACCCATTTTTCTTATACATAACATTTTTTTCCCAAGGGTAGTTGAAGAGGGAGGATAGGACTGAAGTGCAGTTGTCTGTGTGAAATCCTTTGTTATGAATATTAATTCATGGGTTATGTGCACAGGAGATTGTACATCTGCATTTTTACTTTAGAAAATTCAAAGAAGAACAATTTACCAAAGTTGCTGTGAGGCATGTTCATTCTTATGGGAGAGGTTCTATGCATGTGCAAAGTACTAGTATAGAATTATTGCACACAAGTTTTTTTGGCTGAAATTTTTTCCCTATATAGCCAAATTATCAAGAGTTTATCTGCGAGACTTTTATTACTCTCTTCAATTAAATGCATCTTCACTAATATGATTTCATATATTCTATTCTTCTGTGAATTAAAGACTAACTATTTGCTAAGACACAGCTGCATAGAGACAGAAGGCTGTTGGTAGACGTTTGCTTTATCCCTTGCTTATTTGCATAGACTGAAAAGAGTGAAACTTTCCTTGTAGAAATGTAGAAATTAAGATTTATAATTAATTTCATACTTATGTTTGCTTTGTTTGCTCTGCCATCAGGTGTGCTGTCAAAGTTGGGTAGGAAAGATGAAAATCCTTATGCACCTTTAAATCTTCTGGCTGATTTTGCTGGTGGAGGTGTCATGTGTGCACTGGGCATTGTTATAGCCCTTTATGAACGTACCAGATCTGGCAAAGGGCAGATTATTGATGCAAGTATGGTAAGTTTAGTTTCAAGGAAGGTGGGGTTTCTTAGGTTTGCTTGTTTGGGTTTTTTCCTACTCTAAGTCTGTAAAAGGGAGGAAATGGGAGCTATTTGTAATGTTTAAAATTGAGAACTTGGGAATGGGAAAGTAATCTCATAAAATGGCTATTCCTTCAAGTGCAAGCAGTTTTCACGTGTCGCTGTAGCCATAACAACCTTATGACATGAGACACATACTGTGATTCTCCCCCATGACATTCCCTATCTTTCCTTTTTCCAGCCTGCCTTCATCAAAAAAATATTAGCCGTATATATTTGATGAGTAAGTTTGGTGTATGGAAATAGTGTATGATAAACAATTGACATCATGCATAACAGCAAAAGTGATGATCCTAATAAAATAAATAAATGCATTAGCTTTATCCAAGATACATCAGCCTATGAATTTTTGACAGGTCATGTCTTACAAGACACTGGTCCCTTGAATAATTACACTGCCATGGATTATTGCCAAGAAATCAATTTCAAACACTTTGTGTTAATGTGCTGTAAAATAAATGAAAGGCTAAATTAGCTTAATACTAAATACTATGGAATTTTTCACTGCAAGGCCACACACTTAACACAGAGGAAGAGACATATTCATATTTATCCTTAAAACTTATATTACCTGAAAGTGTCTTTTCTCTTTCTGTCTCTCTCTTTCTGTTTTTCTTTTTAAAGAGCAATTAAAATAAAAATTTTACCTCCCTCTCTTCAAGGTGTTGTGATACAGTGAAGGCTGTTATTTGGACTTAAATATAAATCGAACAAAATTATATTACTTGAAAAAAATACAGTTGTTGAAGAGGCCTTGAAGGTAGGAGAATAGCAAGAGGTGTTAGCTGTCTTGGCTTGAGTAAGTTTTAGACAAATTCACATGACATTCTCAGAAGCAGGCCATGACACTATGATCTAGATGGAAATTCTGTGGGTTCAGTACAAAACTGGTCTGATGCTTCTACCCTGACAATAGTTATTAATAGTTGATTGTCAAAATGAAAAATGTATCAACTGGAGCTCCACAGACGTCTGTTGGGTTTTTTTGAGTGTTTTCTCCAATAAGCTGAATAATAGATGAGCAATTGTGTTCATTAAATTTTCAGATGATGTGCATGTGGGAAGAACTACAAGTATGTTGGACACTTGGATTACTATTGAAAATGACCTTTTCAAATTGGAGAAATGACCTGAAAAAATTGGCTGAAATTCATGGAAACCACTGTTCTGTAGTTCTCTTAGGGAGAAACAATTAGCTGCACAAATGCAGTATGAGAACAATTGGCTGAAGTACAATCCTGGGGGTTTATAGTAGTCACAAGCTGAACATGTGTCAACAATATCATGTTGTTGTAAAACACACACACACACTGTATTAGGATGTATAAACAGGAAATAGAGCCATCAAAATTTCTGAAGTAATTCTAATCTATTCAATGTTTATAAGGCCTCAGGAAATTACTGTTTCTGACACTGGCCATCATCTTTCAAAAAAAAATTACCAATTTGAGGAAGTCTGTGAAACACAACAAATCATGAGTCCAAAACCATGACCTACCATAGAAAATTGAAACAGTTTGTATATTTGTGATGCAAAAACAGTGGAGAATTATGACAAGTCTTCAAATATTTAAGAAGATGTTTCTTGTAGTTTTGAGTGTTACCTTACTTTTGCTTTAAGTCATTAAAATAATTTGTTACAAGAAGAATCAATGTAAGTCCACTAATGTCCTAATAAGATCTGTGGCTCGTTGGGAATGGAATGTGTGGTGGTTTTATGT